>NC_138730.1:25858532-27058532 GCF_965113295.1 Leuciscus leuciscus
GAACACTTTTCTTCTTCTCATAAGTGAACCACAGCTGTCATCATTTTGGCCTATTTAATGGATGTAAGTCAGAGGACCTCTAGAAATGTAGATCCACCTACTCAGAACAAGCCACAGCTTCTTTGGGGTTGTTTTCATGGACCACTTGCTTAGGCGGAAGGTGGTGCCAGCTGATGTTCCAGCAGTTTGAAGGAAAGCACGTTCTCTCCAAAAATATGCCTTTGAAAACTTTTGGGAACATTGGCTTGGTTGCCTTTATGAGGATGGAGGAATTTTTCTACTGCTTCAGTGTGGTTGATTTGGAATGTGAATGTTTTTGATTAGGGCTAAAAGACTGACAGGGTCTGAGATTTTGTTTTTAACAGAGTAGAAGAAAGACAACGATGACTCTGAACAGTGCCCTCATGGGGGTAGATTTAGAAGAAAAAAATGAAAGAAAAATACTGAGGCTGACATCTGTCAAGGCCAGGTCTGGACATGTCAGAACTCTGGATCATTTTCTGCAAATGACTGGTATTTGCTGGAAGCCAGGTGAGGGACTGTAAGGTATTGCTGTGGAATAAGGTCTTACATTGAAATTGTCACTGAAATGTCAATAGCATCCATGATTGCCATTTCGCTTGCATGCTGCTGGTGCTGCTGCACTCTTTGTTCTTTTTAAAGGCTCTTGAGGTGCTCTTGTGTTCAATCAGCCTTATAAAAATGCTTGTGTCCCAGGCTGGCTCCATGCACAGGGAAGCCTTTGTTCTTGACAACTCCCCAGTGCAACAAGCTGAGTCTGTCAGACAGGCCTCCTCTCTTCAGGTTTACGAGTCAAGTGTCCCTCAGTCTTGTTTATCTGAAGTGGCATACGTGTTGCTAACACTGTCAAAACATAGTGAGATGAGGTCTCTGGTAATTATTGACAGCTCTCTTGTAATTATTGACAGAACACAACTTCAATGGGTGTTTGATTAGCCTTAGAGATAGGACATTAAAATGTTTGCCAAATCGTAGAGAGCATGTCAGATAACACTTGAGGCTGTATGAACTCTCACTGCATGGATGTCTGTAAGGGGCTCTCAACTTAGTGATGCATGCATTTGGGTCAATGGCATAAAAATGAACAAAATAAATAAATGAATAATAGATTAACTTGGAAAAGGAGTGGAATTGACCCAGTTGCAGGTAGTTGAGGGTCCTACTCGTAGGAAGCTTTCCATTCTTTAGCCATCAGATGAAAAGCTTCTTTTTGTCCCGCCCTAGCAATAAAACAGTGAGGATGAATGTGGACAGTGAGTGTCCTTGGACCCCCCCTCTTTCAAGTGTGGATATAAAAATCCACTACATCCTCCTCGCCTCACCTCTCCTTCCCCACGCATCCCATTTCTAGCAAAACCTTGCCCTGGGGCTGCAGCTTTTCCTGCAGGGAGACCAGTCGAGACATGACTTTGCAGCGGGGGGAGGTCTTTTTTTCTTCTTTAGTGGAGAGGAGCTTTAGCACAGAGAAATTCCTGTGCTGCCAAGACTCCTCTGCATAAACGGCATGTCATTACTTCAATTACAGGGAGCGGGTCGACTCCACTTCACTCTGCTCGGTGTGGGCCGCCCTAAAATAAACCCTTGCATAGTCTCTCATAGTCACTCTCTCTTTCTCTCTCATATGAAGTAAACTGTTCTTCTGTGTGTGGTACGTAGACTTCATCCATGCTGTGCAGTTTAAGTGGGCAGGTAGGCACGCTGAACGCGTACCTCGGTGCATTATGCAGGTATGCACGTGTCCGCCCTCAGCGTCTGAACCTGTTGAACTCCCTGGCTCGGTCTGAATGGGCGCACTCATTTAGCTCAGCCCTGCTCCGGAGAGACCTTATTACACATCTCCATCGCTTCTCAACTGAGCCTCTGTGTAAAAGCTAACAGAACTCTCCTGCATTCCTCCCAACCCCCTACACCCGCCCTTGCCCCACCTCACCCAGAGCTGCCTGCACAAAGGTGCTCTACTCTGGGGCCAGGCTTTCTGCTCCCCTCTTTTCAATACCTATTGTTGGGTGCAGGGAGCTTAATGGGAGACGTGCGAGAGCCGGTTTCCCACCAAATTTGAGTACCCTCCTGACTGCCAGAAGAGACGTGGTCAGGCTAGGTTGAGCTGGGGGAAGGTTCTCTCAGGTGCCCCCGTCATTGAGCTATTGGCCATTTTAGGACGTTATGGTTGGTTGACTAGTTTACAGTTGTCCAAAAGTGACTTACCGAACATTTAATGTGCACATGCTATCAGTTCATGCATTTTGTCTTTTAAAAGACTTTTAATGGCTTTTAGCCTTTATTTTTTATAATGTATTCATCCACATCGTTGAGCTTTGGTGCTCATGTGGATGATGCAGGTTTGAGTATGCCCTGCAACGTGCCCTAATTCCATTTTAGCTTTCTCCTCTATGATTTCCTTTCACTTTTGACTCTCTCTGCTTAAAAGTGGTCAAAAATGAAAGAAAGAGGAGTATTATTCTGTATTTGTCCTTCAAAGTAAGCTCTTACTCCTCTTTTTGCTGGCCCACATTATACAGCAAGTGTAGTCATTCAATACCTATTCTGATTTCAATGCCTCTACAGAATATTCCTCAGGGTCCAGCTTTCATTGTATGGTGACACCTGAGAACATTCCTGTATGGATGTTGTGAACTACTGTAAGGACAGAAACCATTTCACAATAGCGACTGCATAAAACCATTTAGTAGGCCAATGAAATGCAGATATCACAATCTTAGTGCACTTTACAGCTGAAAGTGTTCTTGCATTTCTCATTTGTTAGTCAGTTTGGACAAAAGCATCTGATAAATGATTAAATGTGAATATTTTAAAGGGCCCCAGGCTGTGTCTACAGCATTTCATGCTAACTTTCACCTCTCTCTCTTTATCTATGGGTCAAGTATGGGGCAGGTAGTTTGTTAATGAGATGCAGCTCTGTGCTTTAGGGTGCAGTGAGAATTGTGGACTCTCTCTGGATTCCAGTATGTGATGTGCATACAGTCACTTCAAGAATATATGCTTGTAGTCAGAGGCTGAACTTCCTGTTTGTGCAGTGTCCTCTTCCTTTTCTTGAGCCTTAAAAAGCACCACCATGGTCTGTGATTTTCGTGATGTGCTTATCGTTAAGATTTTCTTTCCTAATTTAACGGTTCTCAATATTATAAAATCAAAACACTTGTTTGTCACCTTGTCATGTTGCTCCATGACAACGTTCAAGCAGAAAGTTGAGCATTAAAGTTCAGTGTGACCTGGAAAAAGGTAAGTTGATGCTTAAAGAGATGCTGTTGCTATGAGAGACGGCTGTTTCCATGGCGTCGCTATTCGGTTTTCTGAAAACATCAGTTGTGAACCCGATTACCTGTGGTGTACAGGCTGTGGAGAGTCTTGCTAGAAAATTCCTTTCAGCATAAACCTACCGGTATATAAAATACACACTCCTATGGAAGCATCCCACCTGTAAAAAACAGCTATGCATTTTATGCTATGATTTATGATTTATGTCTACACAGCAACCACTAGCTGCTAGGTTACACATTTGTCTTATTATTGGTCTTGGCAGTTTATTATTTCGGTCTGCATGGTGAGCTGTGTATTTATTAATATGTGTGGGGGTCCCTTGATATAGTGACATTTCTGATTGGTTGGCAAACATCTCGCAGCCTGTTTTGGTACTATGATTGAGTGAGTTGTTGTCATCGTCCAACCGTGACAAAGTGTGACTTTGGGCTCCAAAATGGGCAAACTCAATATTTTTCATCATATTAGACCTCAGTTCATCTTTCAATATCACCCTTAGTCCAATATCAACTTAATTTTGCTCTCTCTTTCAGTCTGTCCTCAGTTGTTTTTGAAAATGGGTGTTTCAAAATGGATGGAGCCATTGGAAATGATACTTTGAACCACAACAGGCCAAATGCATAATTCTCCAGAACACCCATACACAGCGCAGCTGGACGCTGAACCTCTGAGTACATCTTATACTCATTCCAGGTCAAATTATAGGTCTTTCTCTCCCATTATGCAGATTTCAACCCAAGCAGCCCATTAGAGGGAACACTACACTCTCTCCTGCTTTTATTTATGAAGAGTTTCATGGTTAAAGAGATGGTATGAATCATCTTCATGGTTGCTTTTCATCTATTTCTCTTTATAAAAGAACTCTTGTTTGCATTTAAACCTCTTTATTTACAAGATTTTACTGTCTTGCTTTTTTTTTTAAAGCATTTCGTTTTAATGAAAAGAAACATTGATCAAACATTGAACAGGTACGGGCTTTGCCTCCAATGAGGGTATTATTAAAAAAATTTAAAATAAATGAATAAATAAAAATATTGTTTGTATACTAGGGTAGGCATGAACAATACAGTAGGTTCTGCACTACCTGTCAAGAAACTCCCTGAATATTAAATAATTTCTAATCATTTTAAATAACCAGCTAATATTCATTAAGAATAAACAACCTTTTATATTACTGCAATTGTCTAGACTGGCAATATGTGGTAAAAAAATATATAAAAAAATTATTCAACCCATGTAATGTTTTAAACTATTGTTTTTTTTAACTACATTTGTGCAGTAAAATTAACTTTAAGTAAGTTTATAATTATAATAATATAATGCTTTAGTGGATTTCTGTCACCTGGTGGGAAAACAAGCTCTTTTCACGCGTTTTGTTTTTGGATTTATTATAAAATTAATATCATAACAAATTTTAGCAATTTTATTGGACTGAAGTATGAAGTATAGCAAGAGTAGGAAAAGTCACAAAGTCTCATACAATTTAGATGAAAGGATTTTCATAAAATTTGACAGTGGATGGGAAACTGTCTTGAATTGCTCCTGCATCATAAAGAACTGCACAGATTCAGATATCATAACAATCTATCAATAAATGCACACACATTGTCCTCTGCTTTTGACACTGGCGCTGAATAATGCATGCTAAAATACGGGGATGCCCCGAAGCCTGCCACCAGTTTCATTTGATTTTTAAAAGGGACTGAGGCGATCACGAATTGGGGGACTGGGCCAATCACGAATTAGTGGACATATCACGTATTTATAAAAAAAAAATTAGGGGGGCCAAAGCCCTCCTAATATGGGCCTAGTGACGTCCCTGTCGTACAATAAATATGTATAATTTTTGTGTAAATATTTATTAGTTAATATATTTCATAGAAAAACACACACAAATGGTAATACAGTATTTAATATAGTATTGAATTCCGATTTAAAAAATAAAACCAGTATTTCCATGGTGCTTTTTTGGTAAGAGTTTTGTCATTGACTTCCGTCTATTCTGTCGCTTTGCAGCATCAGCATTCCTCTCAGTTCTGCCTGTCTTCTGTCCCTGCGGGTTCTTCTGCCTGCAGGAGCCAGACAGCTACTGAGGATCTTATTAATTGCTTGTGTGTGTCTGAAAGTGTAATTGGTGTTCTCTGAAGCTGTGGGTCCGACGTGGCTTTGTGCAGTCTGTGATTAAACAGAGCTAATAAGCAGATATCAGACAGCCCTGGCAAACGCTCCTATCTGCAGCCAGCGGGGCGCATACCTACAGGTAGAGCTCATGTCTCCCTGTGGCTCATTTTCATTTTTTCCCCTTCTTGTTTCTATCTGTCCTAATTTTCCTCTCCTCCTCCTTTGGATGCACTCTGTTGGGTTATTGGCTGACTGTGTCGGTTTCTTCATCTAGTCGGATCTTTTTGTGGTGTATTGTTGAGATGATCTAGTTTTCTTGTGAGCTGGTTTTGGGACATATCTTGTGGGCAGTTTAACAGAAGAGTAGAAACAAGGTAGTGGAAAAAGAGGCCATTGCTTCTCTGTTTACCATAGTGCTGAAACTAACAAAACAACCCAAGTTTCCGTGCCTATGGGCCCTCTCATGTTTCTGCTCTGCATGTTAAGATTTGCCCTAATCTGAGTCTGTACCGGCTGCAGCCACCACACACCACCTCACAATAACTTTTTAAACACTCTTAAAGGGTTATGAAACCCTAAAACACATTTTTTGAAATGTTAACGGATATGTACAGGTTATACATCAATGAAAACAACAACAACAGCACTCATTATGTTTATTATTAAGGGAAAAGTGGTTATTTTTTCATTTTTCGGAGCCATTTAATTCTTCTGGTTAAAAGAGCGGAGTTCAGCCAACGTCACGAAATGTGAGGTACAGTATATGTGTTAATCTGAAGTGATGATTGGCTGCCGTGGCTAGAGAGTATTCATCTACATCATCAGTTTCTGAGCTTTTATTATTCATGAGAATGAACTCTTTTAATCCAATCACTTCGCTGTATTACGCATGAGATTGCATTACAGCAGGGATTTCAAATGTCGCAAAACACCATTTCAGCGCTGTTTGCTCACCTCTGTCTGTTCAGCTTTGCATTGTTGTCCTTCAGACAAGTGACAAGACAAATGTTGTTTGCATACTGCTGTGAGACTACCAACAATATATAAAATACGACTGTAACAAAATATAAAGGGGTCATGAAGTCATTTATTTTATTTTATAACTAGATGTACCGCATGGCGGTACAAAATATGACCGCCGCTCAGGCCTGCACTGGCTTTCCACAAAAATAAATGACGTGGAGCAATTTGGCTGTATTGCGTGTTTATGTATATACCTAAAAAAAGTAGTAGTATGTGCATGTCTGTATGTGTGTGTGTTTGTGTGTGTGTGTGTCTGTGTGTGTGTGTGTCTGTGCGTGTATGTATGCGTGCGTACATGTGTGTGCGCGTGTGTGTTTGTGTGTGTGTGTCTGTGCATGTGGATTTGTATGTGTGTGTATGGGTGTGTGTCTGTGCGTGTGGATGTCAGTGTGTGTGCATGCTTGCGTTTGTTTGTATTCCTGCATGTGTGTGTGTGACAGTATCATCCTAAACCAGCAACCCTTCGCTCAACACCACCATCTACAGGCCGATGAGTGTACAGTCACTAAATGTGCACATAAATGAATTTATTTTATACCCCCCCATGGATGAAATTCTACGAAACTTAGCATACCCCCAGAGGATGTCAAGTTAATCATACACATGAAATATGGTGCAGTTCTGAACATCTCAACTGAAGATAGGGGCGATTAAAGCAGAATAATATTGCATTTTCATTTTTTATGGGAGGGGCGCAAATCAGAAATGAGTGATTATGGGCTAGGTTGATGTGGGCCCTTAAGACCAACATACCATAAAAAAAAAAAAAAACTTTGACAATCCCTATATGACCGCTTTCGCTAGCTACGCTAGCGGCGGTCATAATGATTCCTGAGGTGCACTTATAACGTTAGTATGATTTTTGTATCAAAATTTGTCATAAGAAATAAAAGGCAATTTTTCTACCCTGATTTTAGCCCTTTTATTTGAACGCTCTGTTTGGCGTGTCTGCTGTGAGACTTCAGTGTAAACACCCACTGTTATGATTGGCTTACATCTGTGCATTTGAAATAAGTATTACATGTGGAACTCTCTCAAAATATGTTTTACTATACAGCTTTTGAGATTAACTAAACGTGCAAAGTGTTGATTTTACATCTACTCCAGTGACAAATGGTTGCAGTGATGAGCATTGTAGCAGATGACAGACATGTCTGTTGAGCGCATGAATGCAGTGATCTCATCAGTGAACTAACAGTGCAAACACAATGTAAATACAAGATTCATTGTGCAATGTAGACAGTGTCATTGATTATAATGGGAGTTTAAGCAAGAGTCCAGAACTGATAAACTCGCACTGTTTGATTGACAGCTCCAGTGATAATAAAGGGAGCATTCTTTGATCACTTTCTGTATATAATTTAATCACAATTTAAACAACCAATTATTTTCATGCTACTAAGAGAAACAATGTAAAGTTGACCGTTTAGTCACTGGCTTGATTTACTGACTCATAAACGGCAATAAATGATTGAGACGAAGAACCTCTGACTGTATATTAATCATTATAAGAAATGACTGATCACAGATCAGGCATCAGAATGAACAAGATTACTTGCATGTAATCTTATGTAAAGTAGGCGTGCCGTTGATCTTTTTCTGCAGAGGCGGTCTTTCATCGTACTATTACGTTATATTGTGACAATCTATTAAAATAATTAATAAAAACTTATTTGATTTGTTCATTATAGTTGTTAGTTTGAGCCCGATTTTATCGGCCGATATAAGCCTGTCGCAGATATTTCGGTATCGGCGTATGACGCAGATATGCCGCCGATATGATTTTTTTTTTTTTACTTGGAGGTTAGAGATGGTTGTATATATTTATGCACTATAGTACTCAAGTTGTCTTATGTCACAATATTGAATAGATACACTGTAAAACATTTTTTTAATTAATATTTTTTTCTGTTTCTGATTCTTTTAGTTGACACAATAGATTCGATTCACTGTTTTCTTATTTGATTAAAATGCAAAAACTAAAGCTATTAATTAGGGCTGCACAATTAATCGAATTTCTAATCGCGATTACGATTATGGATGCCACGATTACGTAATCGTTCAAAGCCGCGATTTAAAATAAAATAAAAATCCACTCTGCGTGCATTGAGCATGTTATAAGAGTCACAACTACTTCAGAAAACCCAGCACAATAGGAACTACCAGGCAGTGACGTATGTGTACGCTGAAATAAAAAGTCTTTCACCTCATTAAAACGGACGTTCCTGTCATTGTCAGCCTTTATAGGCTACTGTGTTCGTAGCGCACACTCTTCAATTGCACGCACAAATGCGGCGGCGAGCGCTGTGTATAAAGTGCAAAGGAAACTACGAGCATGCAACGTTGTTACGTTGTAAATTAGTAAGTCACGAAATAAAAGTAAAATACTAATAAATCACGTTACTAGTACGTCGTGTGTTAGCTGAGAAGGATTTGCATGCAGGGATGATTTTCATTCTATTCACCAGGAGCAGTTTCCATGTTTCATTAACAGTTATTGTTAATATTGTGTATTCACCATGGTAACTGTCGTTTCAATATTAACCCCAAAATGCCACTTTATTTTCACTTTGTGTTATTTTTTAAATTTTTAAATGACTGTGGTGGCTCATACCAACATTGTATTAACAAAAGCTAGTTTGGGACTGCTATTTAATAGCTTTAGCATCTATACCTAATGTTTTTTATAGTAGTCTTTACTATTAGTCATATTCTTACAATTTATGTGTATGTTAAGTAAAGGGGGACAGTGTGTGTGTTCACAATTTTTAAGTAAACATGTATAATAATATGTCTATAAGTAAGCAATAAGGTACGAGAGGCTGTACTGTATCGTGAATAAGTAACGGCTGAAGGGCGTTGTTAAGCACGACGCGAAGCGGAGTGCCTGCAACCCCTTCAGCCGTTACTTATTCACGATACAGCACTTGCCTCGAGTACCTTATTGCTTTTATAAAATGGTTGCCACACAATACAAATATTAAAGCCGAAAAATATTTATCTATGCAACTTTCATGAAGTAAAATCACTAAAAGCATTCCTTCCGCTGGAAAAAATAGTCCCTGACCGTAGACAGCAACAGAAGTTACATACATTATTTCGCCAATAGATGGCGGCAAAGACTGAGTCAGTCGGTAGAGAAGACTTTTATATTGAAAAGACTCAAACTTGTTTTCACGGAGAAGGAAGATGCAACTGACAGATGACTGACCTTAACGTTATAGGCACGGGAAAACCCCTTAACGGTTAACTATTAAAAGGACAAGATATCGCAGCGGACATTCAAACAGATTATTTTATTATGAATATAGGACTGACCTGAAGGAAAATGCAATGTCTACTGTGAATGCAGGTAACTTTACACTCGCTTTCGCGATCTCTCACAATACTCCACTATAGATTCAATGAACAATATCAATGAGATCACACATGTGTTTAAGTTGCTAAGAGTGGTTCCTAGGGGTGTTGTGTAGTGATACATAGAACAGTTGGGTGAAGCGGTCATAGCCGTGTTTTATCGTGAATAAAGCACAGCTATTGACCAATCAGAATCAAGGATTGGAACTAACCGTTTTATAAATATATATATTCAATGTAAATTGTGATAATCGTAATTAATAATCGCAATTACAATTTCAAGGGAATAATCGGCAATTATGATTTTTGTCATAATCGCGCAGCCCTACTATTAATAACTATTTCTGCTTGTGATTTTTGTTTTTCTCTATGAAAATTGAAAAATCTTTATTTACTCAACCTCAAGTCATTCTTTCTTTTGTGGAGCACAAAATAAGTTATTTTGAAAAATGTCGTCTTTTCGTCAAAAACGTTTTTTTGTCTATACAACGAAAGTCAATAGCATCTAATGTTTTAGATCCAATGACTTTCGTTCTATGAACGAAAAGTCTTCTTTTGTGTTCTGCAGAAGAAAGAAAGTCATACAAGTTTGAAATGACATGAAGGGTGAGTGAATGATGACAGAATTTTCCTTTTTTGGATGAACTATCCCTTCAAGAGGTAATTGAATAGAGCACTAACTACCCAGAATAGCCTATACAACGCACTGAATAATGCCTAACCCGGAAGTCTAATACGTGGCTGGTTCCTTTGGGATTTTCCTATGGGGTTTTATAATGGGCCTTTTTTTTATTAATTTTTTTTATGAGTAAAATAAAGCCTGTGGTAAACACAACTTTATGATACTTTGACATTTTGTTCTACAACGTACACTGACTGCACACACTCACACCCCAAGCTGTCTTTATTTATTTATTTATTTATTTATTTATTTATTTAATTAATTAAAAATTTACGTTTTCAAAAATGAACATAACCGCTTCAAAATTCGCATTTTCACCATGAGTGTGTGTAATTTACGTTGTAGAACAAAAACTTCTGTTTTACACATAAATACAAATACCCCATAGGAAAATCTTGCAGGAACCGGCGGTGAATTAGTATTCCAGGTTCTGACGTCATACCAGCACACACCACTCTACACAGAGGCAGTTCTAGGCAGAGGATTCACAGTAAGTCTATGTTCTCCTGCCTGTGCGCACAGAAGGACCATCTTTAGCTAATGGTTGAATCATCCTGTTGCTGAATGTCCTCTTCAACAAGCATGCTGAGCATGAGGGGATGACAGACATTGTTCATTATTTCACCCACACCCTCCAGAGAGTTTCAGTCAGACCCAATGACAGAACATGCCTTTTATGAGCATTTTCAGTCTGTTAGCATCCCTGACTCCCAACAGCTGGTGGCAAAAAAAACCTTTTAGTTAAGAAAACCCTTAGTGAAAATTCACTTACAAATATAACTAAGGGTCGTCTTAGCTCGAGGGGTTTGTTGCAGCCAGGCCCAGAAACCTGGCATAGCAGACTACTTAAAAAATATAATGCTGAGAGCTTTTTCAAGAAATTAACTTCAGTTTGTTCGAAACACTCAGTAGTAAATAGACAATTTCCATTATATATCTATGCAAATTTTGGGATATTGCATAAAAATGCTGGATGGAGGCACCGTCCTGGATGGAGACTAACGCTCTTGTTCTTCAGAGCGTTTTGTAATTTATTACATTTAATGAAAGATCTACAGTTTCAACTTGAGTTAAAACATAGCTATTGAGCACACTTATTCCACTTTACTCGCAGGGTTTTCATGTTTGTCCGCCACTAAACATAGAAAAATTTGATGATCGTCATTATAGGCCAGTCAAATTTTTCTGTAGCATCAGTTCTGGCAGGTCACGTTAATCAACTCGCATCAGCTGATCCACGTCTACCTATAGGAATACGACGCCTATCACTGTATACATAAGCTCCTTCAGTATTATCAGCAACTATTGCGTTTCTCATGAGCTAATTACCCTCCTCCATCCCCAGCTCCTCCTCTCATCAGTCAGGATTGGCATTCTGATTCACCCTGAATCAGACTAAAATTTTCTAATTATGTTGTACATTAAAATGAATTAATGATATCTGCAATACATTCATGTTGGTTCTGTTCTGTTTACCCTAAGGGGGGTTATTGCTGCTCTCCCTGCTCTTATCCATGCTAGGCTGCATGGATGCACAGGGAGTTCTTGCCCAGAACAGAACCATACCGCCAATCTTAACTGGATGCTAATTGTCAATCGTATTATTTCTTCCATCTTCATTCAACAGTCGCCACAATCGAGTCATCTGAGAACTTCTGCGGGTGGCATAACTTCTTGAACAGAAGTACTTCAACACTGAAGTGTTGGGCATGAAGAGGAAAAGAGATCCAATCCCTGTGGAGCCCATGTGCTACTTCTCTGTGTATTTGTACAAGACCATTGCAAGGTTGAGGGACTCCTACCACCGATGGATGGGAAGGACTTTCAAATAATCTATTTGAAAGTGTTCAAAGTGTCCTGGTGCCTCTGTCAATAGCTGTAACTGTCAGCCAATTCTTGGTGAATGAAGTCCTGTGGTTCACAACGGAGTCTGCTTTTCTGAAAAAAGGATGATAGGCGTTTGTTTCTCTTTTCCCAAAAGCTTATAATTGGATGCAAAGCCATAATCTTTCCAAAAGGAGATGAGGAGCACAGGGGTCACAAGATGGCAGATCAGATTAGTATATCCCGGAATGTATCAACACTACACACCTGCATAGCTTCTGAATTCTCTTCCTCATCTATCAAGAAGCAAGTTCCTTATTAAATTCACTGCTACATACTCTAAAAGTAGAGGAATTTGGATGCAGTCCCTGAGGTTTCAAAGGGTCAATGTGCTGGACAAGGCGGGGACATGTTGTTGCTTGCCGTCCGTCTGACCTGTTCCCTCAGCGTTAGTTTTCTCTTTTGTTCCTTTTTTTTGTGCCAATGTAGACTACGGAAGCTGGCTGGCATGTGACAGGAGGTACTGGACAAGAATGAGAGAGACAGGCAGACAGAGACTGGCTGTACTGCACGCCTCGCTGCCCAGACTGCCCTGGATTTAATTAGTCTGTGTGATATTTATGCATAAATAAAAGTGGGAGCTGCCATATTTGCTCAGTCTTGCAGCCCACAAATCTCTTGCCTTGTGACGGCCTTCCTAAAGCCAGCTGTGTTGCAAACTTTGACCACTGAAAGTCGCCAGGGACTTCTTTGTCACCTGTGACGTATTCCTGAAGTTCTAAACCACAGCTTTGCGTTCCATTGATGCCATCAGGAACTTTCCGTTTTTGTCTTAATTTCTATGCTTGCGTCGTGCTGTGGGAGAGGAATGTTGTGGATGTGGCTAGCCCACATTTCATGTCATGTGATGAGGGTGTTAGTAAGTTGTTGTTGTCCCGGGATAACATTTGGATGTATCGTCTTGGCAAAATGCATGGTACATGAATTAAGAGTGTGAGTTGTTTGTGTGAGACTAACTTTATTAGGTTCCAGATGAGTTGTGTTAGCGTGGTTGTGCAATCATGACCCACAGCTGGTCCTTTCCGCCAGGCTGTCAGGAAACAGGAAAGTCAGGGTGTGCATGACCAATTTTTTATTTATTTTTTTTGCAGTGCAAGATCTGGACTGAGGCGCTGTGGCAAATCACCCACCATCTGAATTGGCTGAGCAGAGTGTGTGCACGCATATGAATGTTTGACCATACTGTACTTCCCTTATTGTCCTGCACAATGTTAAATATACAGTCTGCACCGAGCAGGCTGTAGAACAGGAAGTGGCTCAGTGTGTTTTGTTCTCAATGGGTGACAGTGATATTCATCTCCGGTTAGGCAAAGCACGACCCGTCATTCAAAAATCCCCTGCGCCTTCATTCAGAAAACGCCTTTCCTTTTGTTTTTCCCCAGACCTGTGCAATTCAGCACAAGATCTGGAGAACTAGTCTTTGCACCACAGGGGAGACTCTAGCAGGGAAGGAAAGGCATTGGTAGACACAGCAAAACACAACACAACAGTCCAGTGAAGCCCTTAGCAACAGCACTAAGCTGTTACACACACCTTACTGAGGGCTCTTGATGAATTTGAGGAGGATTTTTGTCACAATTATGTTTCTATCACAACAGTCATATCATAAATTTGCCATCTTTTTAGCTTAAATAATGATCATTTAAACTGATCATTTAACTGATCATTTAAATTCTAGTTGAAACTGATACGCTGTTAGTTTTCATGTGCATTAACTGAAATGATCTAAACTTCTTTATTGAAAAAAATATTAAAAAGACCAAAAGTTTTGTTTGCACAGCTCTGCATCATTACATTTACCCAGCAATTCACTTCAATTCATCTGCTATAACCGATAAGGTGCTGATATAGATCCTCCATCAGTATAAACCAATGTACTTTTCAGGCACACATCCAGTTAATGTCTTCAAGACTAAATAAAATGGGTGATGACTCAGATAGATACATTTCAGATAGATGATTGGCTCTTTTAACTGGTGGTACTAAAAGGTGGGACATTTTTATCTCATTCTCCTCATACTGTCTCTGCTGTTGTTGATCTTTTTGAGATTCAAGTTCCCAGGCATTATGAATGTGAAAGGTACGCTTATATCTTTTGCTCTGAGGCATACTCAGCCTGTTTTCATCTACAGTACCCCTAATCTAAATGCCAATTAGAGAGCTGTGTGTTGTGAAAGCTGCAGAGGAAGCAGATTAAACAAACGTACATGCTTATGGATTCAATCAGCCCTTGTTTTTCAAGTTTAATAGGGTTTTTTGTTACTCAAACTGGCTTGATTCATTTATAAAAACTTGAGCGAAAGAGAAGGTGGCAGACTGCACAAGAAAGTGCTGCAAACAGAGCTGCTTTTTGTTTCTCAAATTGTAGAGGGAAATTACTGTGAAAATGAGGTAATGAACAGAGAGTAGCCAGAAGGCCAGGGTCTCATTCATATATCCAATCATGACACTCCTTTGTCTGTCTACTCACAGACTTTGTGTATTTTATTTTATTTTATTTTATCACTCTGCTTTATTTTTGCATGTACAACTGTTGACTTCTAGGTATGTGAAAGTGGTGGAGGTCAGATAGCTGAATGGAACAGTTTCACAGACTCAGGGCTTTGGGTTTAAGCTCAGCTGGGCCTCTTTGGTCCCGACTGGCAGATGAGGTGACACCTCAGTGAATTATCGTCTTTTACGTCCTCTGTTAGATTTGAAAGGCAGTCCTCAGTTTTCGCTTCCAGCAGAAAGCCTGGCTTCTTCACACAAGGCTGTCTCTTATCCCACCACTTCCCTCAGCCCCAGCGAACAAGCGCCCGATTGTTGCAGCCTATCCTTGAAGGAATTTTTCAATTTAACTTTTTATCGTCTTTTGGAATCGACACCTTATTAATCAGACATTCTTTCAAAGAGGAGGAAACTTCAAGGATTTTACTGTCGGAACAACCTTCACAATGAAAATTCATGGCCGTAACCGCAATCATACCAGCTGGAGAACAAAACAAGATATTTCAAACAAAGAGATAAAAAGGCTACAAAGTTTACGAAATATTAGTCCGGATTTTCTGTAAACACAGCCATTAAGCTATCACAACCCATATCCATCTCATTGTAAGTTTCCACTGTAAGTTGTACAAATCCTAAAATAAATGCAGGCTTCAGTTTCAATGGAAATCCTAATTATGGGTGAGAGGCCGAGGCTTAGCATAGGCCCCATTAGCTGCTAAAGCAGGAGGGATCCAGGCATCAAAGCAGCTCAGCATGGGCCGCTCAACTGAACTAATCTCAGCCTAACCACCCAGCACTTTAACCTGTCGCCTGAGACCACGACTGCATCACACTCTTCACAGCCCGACAGCTGACTGAATTAACTCCGATGGCCTTTGTTTAGTCATTTAAACTCATTTCCATTTCTTTCTCTCTCTTTTTACTATCTCTTTCTTGCTGTTTTCCATCCATCGCTCTCTCTCAGAGTCCTCCCCTCAGCTCTCTGGGACTGTGGCTTGGCGGCTCTTAAAAGGTCATTAATTATTTCTGGTTAGCTGTAGGGTTTTTTCGCTGTGTGTGGCCGTCTGTTGGCCTGTCTGTCGGTCTCTCTCCTCCCTCCTCTATTTCATGTACTATGGTGTATATCACAGCGATTCTGTTTGTTTATAGTTTTGACACATTCAGGTGCCAACTTTCCTATCCATCCATTCTAACCTGCTGTCTCCAACAATAGCATTTATTTTTTATTTCTTATTGTCAATTTCTGTTTTATGCTAAACCCTTAATCTGCACAGCAGTTCCTTCTCTGTTGACAATATGAACTTAATTCTAATCTTTGAATCATATGAGTGATTCTATAATTGGAGATACATTTTGCATTTTTAAAAGTTAAGGAAAAAAACTGTTTCACTAACAGAAATTCTTTTCAGTATCTTATTTGAAACATACACTCACCTAAAGGATTATTAGGAACACCATACTAATACTGTGTTTGACCCCCTTTCGCCTTCAGAACTGCCTTAATTCTACGTGGCATTGATTCAACAAGGTGCTGAAAGCATTCTTTAGAAATGTTGGCCCATATTGATAGGATAGCATCTTGCAGTTGATGGAGATTTGTGGGATGCACATCCAGGGCACGAAGCTCCCGTTCCACCACATCCCAAAGATGCTCTATTGGTTTGAGATCTGGTGACTGTGGGTTGAGATTGAAGTTGTATTGTTGTTCTCAAAATTCAACTTCCGTGCCGAAGATCCTCTCTGGACGTAATATCTCATGGAAATTGCACTTACAGTAACTAAAAAGACAGAAGACAGCATCACAAAATAAAAATACCAGTTTACTTTTTACATTGAAATATGTTTACATTTTTAAATGCACAATCCCTCTGAACCCCAGTAGAGGGGTTTTTGTACAGTGTATGTGTGTTTCCTGTTACTGTGGGCCTCAAAGCACAGTAATACATTGCAGAATCCATAACTGCTAAAGAGGAGATTTCCAGATGAACACGATTTTGTGTTTTATGAAGTTTGATTGACAGACGTGGGTCAGGTGGATTGGCTTTTGTCACATAATCAGAAGCTTCATTAATCATTATTAGAAATTCTGATCTTGATCCGGGTTTTTGTCGGTACCAGTGCAAACTGTCTACTGAGCCTTCATATGTGCATGAGAGCGTAATGTTTTCCTCCTCCATTAACACTATGGTGTTGTTATCTGATTTGATTCCATACCCAGTAGTTTCACCTGTAAAGACATATAGATTTAGTACATATTACTTAGCACTGAAAGAAGTGCCATTTTAGTACAGTGAACTCATTGTCATGTTCAAGAAACCAATTTGAAATGATTCGAGCTTTGTGACATGGTGCATTATCCTGCTGGAAGTAGCCATCAGAGGATGGGTACATGGTGGTCATAAAGGGATGGACATGGTCAGAAACAATGCTCAGGTAGGCCCTGGCATTTAAACGATGCCCAATTGGCACTAATGGGCCTAAAGTGTGCCAAGAAAACATCCCCCACACCATTACACCACCACCACCAGCCTGCACAGTGGTAACAAGGCATGATGGATCCATGTTCTCATTCTGTTTACGCCAAATTCTGACTCTACCATTTGAATGTCTCAACAGAAATCGAGACTCATCAGACCAGGCAACATTTTTCCAGTCTTCAACTGGATCCAATTTTGGTGAGCTCGTGCAAATTGTAGCCTCTTTTTCCTATTTGTAGTGGAGATGAGTGGTACCCGGTGGGGTCTTCTGCTGTTGTAGCCCATCCGCCTCAAGGTTGTGTGTGTTGTGGCTTCACAGATACTTTGCTGCATACCTCGGTTGTAACGAGTGGTTATTTCAGTCAAAGTTGCTCTTCTATCAGCTTGAATCAGTCGGCCCATTCTCCTCTGACCTCTAGCATCAACAAGGCATTTTCGCCCACAGGACTGCCGCATACTGGATGTTTTTCCCTTTTCACACCATTCTTTGTAAACCCTAGAAATGGTTGTGCGTGAAAATCCCAGTAATTGAGCAGATTGTGAAATACTCAGACTGGCCCGTCTGGCACCAACAACCATGCCACGCTAGCCTGGGTTTCCCCATACTGCCTTGAGCAGCGCGATTTTATTCACGCTGCAAGGTAGTCTGGCTACCATGGGCTAATTTTTCCCCTGAAATAGGGAACCAATCACAGAACGGGGAGGGAGCAGCAAGACGATGACGAAGTATATGCGACACACCGAAGCAGTTTGTTTATCTATGGATCCAACATGACAGACGTAAAAATATATGCATATTTAGTTTAGCAAGCAAACACATCTACAAAAATATGCCTGTATTTCAAGTTGATCAAATAATTTAAAATCCACATCAGTTTATTTGTGCCGACGCGCCACCCCTCCCAGGATCTATAACGTTACCTAGGCTACTTCCACTTTTAAAAATTCATCATAACCGCGCGCGCGATCTGCTTGCAGTCGTCGAGATGGATGCTGAGGAGTTGAAGAAAAGAATAGCTAGTGGAGATTGTAAAGTTGTCGACAATACGTCATCAAAAATCAAGTCCAGTGTGTGGGAGAAATTTGGAGTTATCTGAAGAAAATATTGTAAAAAGCTTTGCTGCAAACATTTTCGTGTTGGATAGCCGCAAATGTGGAACTTCATCCCTGAGGAAGCACGCAGATAACTGGTAACAAAGCCGTTCTATCGAACGGTATTTTTCATATTTAACACTGTTAGTATGTGTGGTGTGCAGGGCGTGTTTGAACCCAAAATTGTCAGATGTAGGCTAGACGAAATTGCGTGGCATATAGTGGTGTAGCCGCGTCTGTTCGATTTGTGTGGTAACGTTAGCCATGTTCTTAATGTACCGGCCTTTTGACAGCTTCGGCTGAAGTTGTCCTTGTGTTAATTGTCGTGTAACTTCTGTATGACCTGGCAATAAACATTTTTGTAAGTGTCTATAATGTGATAGTCTAAACTGATTTTATTTCGGGTGCGGGTCGGGTGTCGGTTCTATTTTAAGCGGGTCGGGTGCGGATTTACAAAATCGGACCCGTGCAGGACTCTCTGGTGTACACATAAATCTCTGACCCATCGTCGTCTTCTTCGTTGAATATCTGTCGCTCTACTTACGTCATCTGGTATAATTTGAAACGATTGGCTATAAGCTACGTACAGGCGCATTTGATAGACATTTGTAGCGCCCAATAAACGGCTCTGGGCATTCGTAAACCACGCCTCAAATACGAGAAAATGAACATGTAGTATCCAGACCACGTCTCAAAGAGAAAGTGGTCTGACGTTAGCCAGGCTAATGCCACGCTCAAAATTGCTTAAATCACCTTTCTTTCCCATTCTGACATTCAGTTTGGAGTTCAGGAAATGGTCTTGACCAGGACCACACCCCTAAATGCATTGAAGCAACTGCCATGTGATTGGTTGATTAGATAATTGCATTAATGAGAAATTGAACAGGTGTTCCTAATAATCCTTTAGGTGAGTGTAATCAATTTGAATAATTTGCAGCTTGCCAAACACAAGATTTTTTACTTTTAACAAAAAAACGGATTTCTTTATATTATTTTTTTGTCAACTCTGTTACTGTCAATTCTGTTACATACTGTCAACATTGTTACTCCACCTTGGTGGATGGTAACAGAATTGACAATTTTAAACTTTAGCCAAAAACTCCACTCGCTGGACTAAATGCTAAGAGCACATAGCACTAATGAAATCATGATTAAAGACTTCTAAACAAACCACTGTGTGATCAGTGATATGGATCTAGTCCACACTCTGCTAAAATACCAGATGCAAGAGGGATCATTCCAGGTTGATCTTCTTGCATTTCCAGTACAGTCACATTCTGTTCTCCTCTCTGCAATTAGAGACATGTGTCTGTGAGACAGCATCATCAGAAAAGGCTGGGATTGTGACTGGGCCTAAAGGAGGTCACCATCTGTTTAATCTGTTTACTCTTGTTTTTGCCATGCCAATCTCACCTGATGTACTGCATAAACACAGAGCATGAGGAGTGGGCAAAGAGTAATGAAGGATGGATGGAAAGTCTAACAGAATAGAGAGAAGAACGGAGATGCAATGAGCATGTGGATGGACCACATTATTGCACAGAGAAATAATCAGATTTATGCTGTCCTGGTGTCCACAAACATTTATAATGTCTTCGGATGGGTTTGCACCTCTCATGTAAATTGAACCAATTGCTGTCAAATAACTGTAAATTTATGTCTGCTTTTGTGGATCACATGAAACATTTAACATCAATGGAAGGAACAAAATGCATGGTAAAATGGGACATGGTGTGCTATCGCTATCCAAGAAGGACATTTTATTGGTTCTTGCAAAGGCCATTAGCGGAGTCATTATTTCGTGTTACACACTACCGCTAAAAAGTTTGGGGTTGTACTTTTTTTTTTTTTTTTTTTTTTTTTTTGAAAAAAGTCTCTTGCCAAGGCTGCATTTGTTTGATCAGAAATAGTTAAATCAAGAATATTGTGAAATTATTAACATTTTTAAAATAGCAGTTTCTATTTTAATAATACATTTTAAAATGTAATTGATTCCTGTGCTGGCAAAGCTGAATTTTAAAGGGATAGTTCACTTTGAAATAAAATTTTGGTATGTTTTAGCTTACCTCAAGGGCATCCAAGATGTAGGTGTCTTTTTTTCCGCAGTAGTTTCAATTTTGATATTTTTAGGTCAAACCGTTCTTGTCTGTCAGTCATATAATGCAGGTCGATGGTCACTGTCTCAAAGAGCATGCACTGAGTCCAAATTAAAACCATTCCACATCGTCCAAATTAAACAATTCCCCATCGTAAGTACACATTGATGGCCCAAGACACGAAACGAGCGGTTTGTGTGAGAAAACGAACAGTATTTATATAGTTTTTACCTCTTGAACACAGCCACGTCCAAGTGATCTGAGAGTGCGGGCGGGTATAGATATATACACTAGATGTCGCTTACTTGAGGTAAGCTAAAACATACCAAAATTTTACTTCAAAGTGAACTATCCCTTTAAGTCTTCAGAAATCATTATAATATGCTGATTTCCTGCCATTATCAAAGTTGATACAGTTTTTTCAGGATTTGAGAACAACATTTATCTGAAGTGGAAATCTTTTGTAGCATGAGATGCGTAAATCTCTACCTGTTGACAAATTTCTACTGGTTTATCGCCCACCCCTAGAATGACATGAGGCTGAGTAAATGATCAATTCTGTCAACATTTTTGGTCAACTTTTCTCTAGTTGGTTAACACTTTCTCTATTTTCTGTCCTTATGAGGCGTAGTAATTTTTGTGCCTTCCGGTGAATCATGTGCATGGGTCTGATGAAGTCAGGAATGTTTTCTCTCTCTCTCTCTCTCTCTCTCTCTCTCTCTCTCTCTCTCTCTCTCTCTCTCTCTCTCTCTCTCTCTCTCTCTCTCTCTCTCTCTCTCTCTCTCTCTCTCTCTCTCTCTCTCTCTCTCTCTCTCTCTCTCTCTCTCTCTCTGAGGATGTGCTGTGGCTTCTTTACGAGGGAGGGATGGAGACATTGAGGGGGTTGCATTCTGGTCCTGTGGGCTCTGCCACATGTTGTGTCGTGTGTTTATGTTGCAAATGGGTGTGACTTTCCATCCAAAATAAAGAAATTGTGCATCCTTCATTGATGACTTGGTCACCTTTTTATTCCCCAAATTCTTTCCTCTCTCCTCCATTAGACCACAGTCAAACTGTCACTGTACTAAACCGTTGGATCATTACAGACTTGCGCAAATGCTATGTTATCAAAACCAAGTTTATTGTTAGTGGTGAAATCACTCCATAATGCTGTACACATTTCAAAACTCAAACTCTAGGGGGTGGGAGTCCACTTTTGTGTCGGTTACACGCTCTTCTCGTTTAGGAGATCTTCCCTCGGGCCATCCAACTCACAATGATACTGCTGTGCTCCACAGTTGGCTTCAGTTGCCTGCTGAGTCACAGCAGAGCATCTTCCATCCATTTATGCTTTAGCCCAGTCACTCAAACGTCACAAACCAACCAAAGATTGTGAAATCGTCTCAAATAAATGAACACGTCCATCTTCCTCACAGCACAAAACCAGGGCAGCCAAAGAGGGTGTATTTGCAAGTTTGAGATCATATGACATTATTTTGCAGATCTTACTCTTTATTTTTCAGTTTCATGACAGTTTGTTTCTCTCACTCTTCTCACAGAAAGGCAGTCCAGGAAAGTTCTCCATGAATGTACGTCACAATGATGATGACAGACCAGATTCCGCTGGACCTGCCGCCACCACTATTGAACGGGGAGGTGGCCATGATGCCGCACATGATTAATGTTAATGGGGATGGATCGCAACAGGTGAGCTTTACTCCGGATGATGCTTGAATTGTTAATGTATACCTGGAATGCAATTTATGCAAGGTCACTTTGCATAAATGCCTCTGCCAGATGCATACATATAAATGCAAATGTAAGCTGCAACACATTCATAGACCAGGGATTTTTTAAGTTGTCGATACCATGATGATAATATGATCCCATTTCAACAATGTAAAAAGTGTGCATGTAGAAAGACACAATTTGAAAACAGTATCAAACAATTTGCAGTATTAAATAACTGAATTTTATATTTTCATTGCACTAGATCTGGAAAAAATAAATATAATCTGGACATTTTTATTATGTTAATGGAGTGTCCCTTCTCTATCCACTATTAGAGTAATTTTGTAACCCTGAATTGAAACATTTTAAATTCTATTTATTTGTAAAGTGCTTTTCCCATTCAAATATTTCAAATATTTTCATTCATTGTTGAAATATTTCAAATATTTTTTCAAAGCAACTTTAGAAATTGATCATGCTAAAGATGATGGTGGTGAGAAGAAACAGTTGCAAACAATTTCCAAAATATTTCTTTTTAGATTTTATGAACAGTTATAAATAAATAAATAAATAACAAGGCATCTTTTTACAAAACTATATGCAGGCATGTTTTGTTTATTACTGTTAAAATTGGTTAATCAATTGATTTAATTTAATGATTTTTAAATTATAATTCATTACAGAAAAGAGATTTTTTTCCAATACATTTCAGTCACATTTGGCTTTACAATGACAATATTTAAACCTGTTTATTTAATTTTGCATTCTGCAGATGATTTAATATAACAACGCTGACTTAACCAATGGCTTGAGTTTGGGACAGGATTATCTGACCAATAGCAGACGTCCAGCAGTGTTCAGGAAACCTGATTGAAGAAACCAGTCTTATATTTTTAGTTCTGTTTGGTGTCGCTGGCACATAAAATACACTCTTCACCTTTTAAAGAGAATCATTGCAAAAGTAAAAGTCTTTTTTTTTTTTCAGTTTTCTGTGGTTTTATGCTGTGCTGATGGAAAAGTTCATAAGTAGTTTGAGAGTTGAAAGTGAAAAGTTGACTTGCTTTGTAGCTGCTGGTCTCCCTAAATTAATTCTTTCTCACTAATTCCTAATGTAAAACAAAGCCAGATACATCCATTCTGAACTAGATCTGTATTTTGGTCCATGAGGAATGTTGTTGTCGTCTTAAATTAGACATTCAAGGAGTGCAGCGAGCCCTCAGGCATGCTTCACATTTTCCTCACACATCTCTCTGTAGATCTGGGCTATCAGAGCGGATCAGTGTGTTCTGATCTCTTCTCCAGGTGCTGCAGATACAGCGCCCCGGCCGTGTTTCTTCCGACCAGAGCGGAAAGAGAATCAGACCCTTGAGAGATAAGGAAAAGGGCGTCTGCAGCAGATAGTGAAGGTTAAATGCTTTGGATTCAGCCACGTCCTGTTTCTCTGCATCACTGTAAAGAAAAAAGATGGCACAATGACGAAGTTGTCAGTATGTACCCGGCACCCTTGATTAATTGTAAAATTAGACTGCCAACATGATCCGATGTCAGCCTGATATGCAAAGGTGCAATGTTTGCGTAAGGTCGTGCCAGTGTTCATTTGCATTCTGGTGACGTTGCGCATCAGGAGAGTCATTTATCTGCATTAGGTGTGTGCTGGGAACGGGAGGGGGTTTGAACAAGGTTTTCCTCTGGAAAGCCGGCTTGACTCTTCAGTGCATGCCGTCGTTCCCATAGCAACAACAGCAGCAGCAGCAGCAGACAGTGTGTGTATGTGTGTGTGGAGGCAGGAAGTAGGTGCCCAGATCTCCAGGGCTGGAACGGGGAGATGGGAGATCCGCCTGACACTCCACCATCAGGGCTGTGAGGAAACCCGGGGCTCATGCGACATGGCGGGCCTACTTTTTCACATCTACAGGCACGTTTGCACTCTCAACAACCTGTGCACTGACAACATGATGGTAAGCAGCCTGGAGCAAAAGATGGCATGACGACTGGACCGTTTTGAGAGGGTTTCACAACTGGTTTCACAACATCTGGTTGCGTCATATTTGCTTTCTTGGCAG
Source organism: Leuciscus leuciscus (assembly GCF_965113295.1). Classification (NCBI taxonomy): domain Eukaryota; kingdom Metazoa; phylum Chordata; class Actinopteri; order Cypriniformes; family Leuciscidae; genus Leuciscus; species Leuciscus leuciscus. The sequence goes on from NC_138730.1 coordinate 25,882,828, forward strand.
TTGCGTTGACTGTAGTTCGCTAAAGGTTCCATGGGTCATTTTAATGTTATGGACTGATGCATTTTAAGGATTTGCAACTTTTTTTTCTCTCTCTCGGATTGTGTTTGCAGAACACAACCTTGTGTCAGAAGTTTTGAGTTACACGCCTGTCTGATTTCCACTTGTTTTCGCAGGTGATCCTTGTGCAAGTCAACCCTGGAGAGACCTTCACCATCAGAGCAGAGGATGGATCCCTGCAATGCATTCAAGGTATGTTGTGCTTCCTGTCTCATGCAACAGGTTCCTCCGTCCCGCTGTCTCGGGAGCTAGTTTCTGGAATTGTTCCGAATTTGCATATATGTTGTGCGTTTGGGGATGGTGTGAAATGTGGGATGGTGCCGCTGTTCCCTGTATTTCTGTTTGTGTGGTGTTCTTCTAGCTAATCGAAACCATGACTGGTGTGTTATTGGATTTGGAGCTGATGTAAACCGATGAGAGACCGGGCGCAGGGCCACGACTGGCGTGCTTCTGAGGAGTATACAATGGCAGATTACAAAGCCTCTTTGTCTCATTACCCCTCTTCTTTAACATTCAATGTCTTTGTAGCTAATTATTGATGGACAAGATGGATTGTTTGCACACGTTGCGGTTGGGTTCTCTGAACAGCTGTGCAGATAAGGACCGCTCTCACTGGGGAACATTAGTTTAAGAAGTTTCAGAATGTTCGTGTCTTGCTGCCTTAAAATACCCAAAGGAAATCTGCAGTAAAATCTTCTGTTAAAAAGTCATGAATGAGCCCCATCAGCACACCTGAAATATACCTTCATCGACAGATTTTTCTTTAATAGTAATTAATTCATTAATACTTCAGCAAGGATGTATTAAATTGATCATAAGTGACAGTAAAAACATTTAAACTATTCAAAGAATCGTGAAAAAAATGCAACACTGTTTCCATAAAAATGTTAAGCAGCACAACTGTTTTCAACATTGATAATAATAAGAAATGTTTCTTGAACACCAAATCCCAAATCATATTTTAATGATTTCTGAAGGATCATGTGAGACTGAGGACTGGTAATGACTGCCGAAAATACTGCTTTGCCATCAAAACAAATTACATTTTAAAATGTAATTATATCATTTAAAATAACCATTTTCTCTTTGAATATAATATATATTTAGAGGCTCCATAAGAGAGTTTAAGATTCAGCCATGCTGACAGACTTTTGCGAGTATGATTGCTTTTATAGAACCGTTCTATACAATGAAGATAATCAATTATTTTTTAGTTTAGACATTGGCAAGTTAGTTTGACATTCTTGTTTTCCACTACTAAAATAGTTTCAGAAGAAGCCATAACATCAGAAATCCACTCCGGAGATTCAGTTAAACCTGAAAACACCCACTCTGACTTTCAACAACCTGCTTCTCGCTGCTGGCAAAATCACAGTCCCATAAGAAAACACTGTCACTGAACATCGATTTCCTTGCTCAGAAGGGATCTTCAGGTTGCGGAGGCATAGATGAGTGGAGAACAGGGTGGATGGGCCGTTGTTTTTTGGCCGTGAATGGCACACTGTTGTGATAAGGGACAGAAACGGGGCTCTGCAGGGCTTGGCAGCAACATGTGTTGACACAAGAATAAAACAACAGGTCACAGGCCATAGCACTGGTCCTGCTCGTTTCCACAATGTGCCTTTGTGTGTTCATCAACTATATGTCTTCACCTGTGATTCCCTAATAGCTCTTTCTTGTGGAATCAATGCATTAACTTTCATCCATTGTAGTCTCAGCCAAATTGAGAGTGTCCCTGTTGATGCATTTTTGTCAAACCAGTTCCTCCTATAAGAAAAGTATCAATGCTGTAACTAATGTCTGTACTTGACTTTAACCTCTCCCTGTAAAAGGTTAAAAACAAGAAGGAAGTACTTAGGTCAAGCCTTTCAGGTCGTGCCATTGTGTTGGACAGAAGTACACAGGCACATCCAACGCTTAGTGAAAAGCCACGGCTTATGGCATCACGGCGTTGAAAAAAGCAACCCAGCTAAACAACGAGGACAAGGTGTGGTGCACGGAGGAGAGGGGCATTTCAAACACACATGTTTACAGAAAAGGTCACTGGGTTTAATTAGAAGTGTCGACTGAAGCAGAGGCTCTGAAGTAGCTGCTTTTTACAGAGAGGCTTCTTTGTCATTATGCAAACCTCAGAGCAGAAGCCTAGATTTAGGATTTTATATAAAGTAACCACTGTTTAGCCCGTGGACCGCTGGCAACATAGAACGCACAGAGAAAACGTTTTGAAAAAGCTCGGGCCAAAATCGCATTTGGAGTCAAAAGATTTAATTTAAAGGGGTAGTTCACCCAACAATCATGATCATTTTGTCATCATTTACTCACCCTCATGTCATTCTTAGCCTCTATGACTTTATTCAGCGGGGCACAAAAAAAGAATTTGAGAAACGTTTTAACTGAATTTGTTCAAATTGTGAAAGTCAGTGTGATCCAAAACAACATTATTGACTGATATTTTATAGCCCAAAAAAAAAACTATTTCAATATTCATTGCTTTGTTGTACAGAACAATGAATGAATGAATGAATGATTAAATGAATCATCAGGGAATTTATCCTTTTAAATATGAAAGTTTGTGTCTCAGTCACGTAATTTGACTCTAAAACTCTGAAAAAATTGAAGAAGGATAGTGGAAAGAGGAGGATGTTGGGTAAGAATTTTATAATCAAGGATTCTCCGTTCTTATTGGTCGCTTTCCGTCCTCCCTCATAATCATCTTTCGCAAAAACAGTACATTTTACTCTTCCCACGTGAAGATCCCACTCATCTCCTATTTTTGACTCGCTTAGATGAATGTTGTGCGAGTATTTTTAGCATGCTAAGCCTCAACTTTTTAACCCAACTTTCTTAATCTTAACCCTTTGCCTGCCAGGCGCCATTGTTGGTCTTGCAAGCGCTAGTGTCTTTAAGTTTTTTGGCTGAGTGGCAGGTCATTACGGCGCTCAGAGTCATATGTTTACTGGAGTTTCAACCCGCTCTTATCGCTGCTAATTAGAGTGGAAGAGGTTGAACTGTAATCTTTGTCTTGTTTAAACAGGGTGACCTTTTTCTTTTTCCAGGGGACCGCTTAACAAGTCCTTTCTCGGCAGTAAGGCTGCTTCGTGCTGCTTTCCCACACTTTTGCAAATTGAGGGCTGTCCTGTTGTTTGAGTTCAGTCTGTCCTGGGTTGGTCGTTGTCTGTTGTGGGTTGGTGTCGCCACCCATGCACCCCCCCCCCCCCCCCCCCCCCTTTTTTTGTTGGTTTGTTCCGAGGTCAGGGCAGTGTGAATGTGTTATCTACAGCATTTCCCCACTGAGGAAGAGCTCAGTTGTGTTTTGACTAACCTAGCTGAGAGATGTGGTGTTTATGAAGGCCTAGTGGGCCATGGGTTGATAAAGCAAGAGTTTTGGGGTTAACTGGGGACACTGGTTCTCTTTGAAGTGGTGATCCATCATCCATCTGTGAGCACTTCCTGTTTGTCATTTATTCAAGGACCAGGCCTGATCAGCAAGCCACTTTTATGCTTTTGGACAGACATTTTCCATTTTCATTTGTTTTCCGTCTTTTCTCAGTATCTGCTGATAAGGCACTAACTGTTTGGGTATTTAAGGGCAGTTTTTTTTTTCCATAACCAGCGAATTACACAATGGCCTTCAAGGTTGTCAAAGAGTTGGGAGGGCTGATGTGCAAACACACCTATATTAATGAACGCAACTTTAAGCTTTCACACGCAAATAATTGACAGATAAACTCCACGTTCCTATTTCAATGTTGTTAAGTTGTGGACATTTTCAGCAAACAGTTTGCCCCAATCGCTCCCTGGGCGCTGCAGCAAAATGGCTGCCCACTGCTCTGTGTGTGTGTGTTCACGGTTTACTGTGTGTGCGTTCACTACTCACTTCACTTCTGCTAATGTGTGTGCACTAACTTGGATGGGTTAAATGCAGAGGACAAATTCCGAGGATGGATTACCATACTTGGCCTTCACGTTGGCGACCTGATGATTTTATATTGTGATTGATCTTGAAGACGTCCACAAACTCATTTATACGGCATGTCCCACAGTAGACTGGATTTTACGACAGTCACATTACATGATTTGACTGATTTGGACGTTAACCCATAAACATGCAACGTGCACCACAGGATTCATACTCTTTAGTCTCTTGTAGGAGGCATGAGAAATAATTTTTCCTATAAATTCTGTTGTCATTACCATAGTTGAGTCTGTTTGGAGTATGTTAATGTTTTATAGGTTAATGTTTCATAGGTGTAGAAAGTTGTACATGTTGTTTGCTTGTCACCAAAACAACCTTTTCCATAACCTGATTTCCATATTGTTGTAGATGGGACAACACTGTACTTATAATGCACAGTGATAGTAAATTGGGGACATAATGCATCTCATTAAATATGAATATAAAATGAATAGTATACATAGATTTTGCAGTGCTTTCTTGGCAATTTAATTAAGATTTCACAGTTGAATAAGCTTGTAAGTCATCTTCAGTCCAACTTGATGGAATTACATAAAAATACCAAGTTTCTGTGTCTGTACTGCGAGTATGTTTGTGTAATTAAATGTGTTTTATTGTTTCTGCTCTGAGGAGCCATGGAGAAATGCTTCTCTGGTGTAATTACAGCTTTTGCTGAGAGCACATTATTCTCATCTGCACACCGTAATTTAGCAATGATGCACAGCAAAAGCGTTGTAGTCAGCAAGCGCTGAATCTGATTTTCTGCACAACAAACACCAAAAAGATTTCATTTATGCCTCTGAAAGCATATCAAAATTAAACATGCTGAATGAATTTGTCAGGAGCCAATGGTAGTCAATATTGTCCAGAAAAACAAAAACAATAATGAGCAGGAAAGACATGATGCATTCTCTGACCGAAAGAGGACAAAAGTGTTCTTGTCCTTGCCATCGGACTGTATCTACAGTGACTGAAGGTCATTAGCTATCTTTAGAAAAGCCCCATGAATGGCTATTGTGGCATGAAGTGAGTGACTTTCTCAGCTTACCATACTCCCACAAAGCACAGAGACAGAGAGGCAGACATTTCATGCCACAGGCTCCACCGAGTAGGAATGGACTTGAGCACCTGGGTAACAGCAATGGACTTGAGCACCTGGGTAACAGCAGTGTGCTTATTTTCAGTGTCTGTTAAGTACTCATATAGTAGAAATTTGTCAAATACACATCCCTTTAGGTCTCTGCCTTGTGCATGTCTAAGAGACACATCCCATATGAGCAATCGCTTTTCCCGCTTACTTCACCAACAGCAGTCATTTCATAACTGATTAATGATGATCTTCCATGTCATAAGTCCATGTGCTTATATGTGGCCCCCCGACTGAGCCCGGTTTCTCTCAAGGTTTTTTTCTCCATTCTGTCTCCTGATGGAGTTTGAGTTCCTTGCCACTCTCGCCTTTGGCTTGCTTAGATGTGGACACTTAATATTCAACAATATTATTGATCTGACTGTACTGACGCTGTTGTAGTAAAACTTAACCGAGCTGGACGATGACACAATTTTTTTGCAGAACTGCTTTAAAGATGAAATAACTAATTTAATAATTTATGATTTTTACAACAGAACTGAATTAAAACTGAACTGACTTCAACCGAAATGCATAATTTTCCTGTTATCACTGTAAAGCTGATCTGAATCAATCTGTATTGTATAAAGCGCTATATATAAATAGAGGTGACTTGACTTAACTTACAATTGCACTCTGCTAAAGCAAATCGGAGAGTAATGGGGCAGAGTAATACAGAATCCATACTGTAGCCCTGAAGGCATCTTTCCTGTCCTTTTACAGAGGTGAAAGTGTTACAGTTTCTCCTTTAGGGTTTATTTATCTATGTCCACAAAGCAGCTGGGCTTCTATTTATGTTTTGCAGCCTTGTTGCCTGAGAGACAGGTCTAGCATTAGATAATAGGTCAGCTGGAGAAGACACTCAGGTGATGTGCTATAGCATGTGTTGATGAAGTATAACTTCATGTTGATGAAGGAACCCAGAAGAAGAGGCGATTCTGATTATTAAAATTAATAATGCAAGCCCTATTAACAGGATTTGTGGCTATATTATTATCATTATATTTTTTTGAGCTGTGAAGTTGTATGAAGGTAAATGTACATTTATTAACAATATGTAGTATATTGTTCAGTTTACTTCCATTTTAAATGAGTTACTGTAACCGCATCTTAGAAAAGAACTGAGGGACAAGTTGAACCCAGAACCATCCAAGTTGAACCCAGAACAATCCTTCTAAAGGAGATGGAAGCAAGTCAGTAAGTAGTCATTTAAGCAAGCACTTTTTCGAAGGCATCTTATACTAATAGGTTACTAAAGGGTGAATCCCCCTTGGAGCAACTTGGGTTAAGTGCTTTGCTCTAGGGCACAATGATGTTCGTTCCTTGTGGATATCGAAACAGCTACCGTTACCAGACCTGAGCTGTTGAATGGTTTTAAAAAGTAGGCCTACATTTAAAAACATTAAAAGATCTTGAGGTGAGTGAGAAATTACTCATCTCAGTAGGAGCTGTGAAATATGTGAATGTTTTGTTTTCCAAAAGGCAAATGTGCATATTTGTCAGAATGTGCGAGTTTGCTTTGCTGGATGATGACCACCAGAGCTCCACCAGATCCCAGAGACCTGGAGTACATGCACAATTCAACATTTAACAATAAAGTTCAATGTTTATGTTAAAATCAGTTACTGCAAGTGCAAGCATATAATTAATTTGTTCTCTTTAAAAAGTGATCTGTTGACTTAACTTTAAAAAATGAGTAATTAACTTCATGCGTAATTGAAAAAAATTAAGTTCTTGACAGCTCATTGTTTCTGCCTTAAATTAATACATTGTTTCAATTAATACATTATTAGCTAACTGTGTGATTTGTATATGTACATTTATGAAATACATAACCTGGACACAGTCACATCTGATAACAGATCACTCTAGATTGTAATGTGGACTCATGCATTTTCTGTAAAGCTGCTTTGAAACAATACGTATTGTGAAAAGCACTATACAAATGAATGTGAATTGAATTGAAAGTTTATTTACTTTAAGGCAAGGGGTTTCCTCACTTTTTACAGTGTAATGTTAATTTCTACATATACATTTTAACATTAAGTAAAATTTAAAATTTGAAGTGAAAATTAACATTATTTCATGAATTATGAATGGACATGGGTATATTTTAAAATTTAGCATTGACTTAGAATAATAAATGCTCTAAAGAAGTTGTTTATTGTTATCTCATGATACCTAATACATTAATTGAACAGTTTTGTAAAGTGTTCAATCCTATAAAGAAAAAGATATGCCTCCCGGTCTACAAGGTGCACAAGGTCAGGTTTGTCATCTGAAGAATGTCATCTCAGATCTTATTTTCTTAGGTGTGTTAAAGATTCAGAATGAACACGGACACACTTTTGGCACGTGTATTTGATAACTTCAGTTTCTGACCAAAGAGGTCTGTGTGACTCAGTGGTGGCTCATGGAGAAAAGCAGATTCCCTGAGAAAGATCAATGGCAGGCGAATTGAGAGAATTCCTCCTGTCTACTGACCCAAGCTCAAGCGAGGAGGACAGTGTGGGGTGAGAGGGTTCATTTGGACAGGGCCCGTTGACTGTGGCCAGAGAGGCACGGCCCGAGACGATTTGCCCGGCTTATTCCAGATGTGCCTCACAGGCTTGGCAGAAGATTAAAGCTCTGCTGGCCATTCCTCAGACACACCCTCTCAGAGCTGAGTGAGCGAGAAGAAGGGAAAGATTGCAAACACATCAGGTCCATGGCCTCTTTAGATTTTTGCAGTTTCAGTACAATGTAACATAAAAATGTTCCTTGCAGACCATTCCAATATCATAACCAAATATTGGATTACAGAAGTCCAGGACCAAACCCTACATGGAAACTAGATTTCATCAGGAAAGAATGTGAGGTCCAGTGAGTTTTTAGCTGTGCGTCTTGGTATGGCATCAGGGTAGTTGGTGTGATTAGGGTCAGAATGTAGGAAGGAAGGATTGCACATCTGGAAGTGCCTTCCTATGCTTGTGACCTGAACTTTTAGGTCTTTTCAGGAAGGCCCATTTGATGGGTAGGAGTTTGTAAGATCTCTTTTTTTCCCCCTCTATTTCTTTTAGTCATATAGTTAGTTGTAACATGGTTTGTTGAAAAGGGAAGGAGGAGGCGGGAACCGGCGAATGTTCAACAACTTAAATAAACAAACACAAAATGAAAGTAAAGCGGCAGCCCCTCACGGACGACTGCACACACACATAAACAAAACACAGCGTAAAATTGTCCAGGCTTGGTCCTCTCTCGTCCTTCACTGTCATCGCTCCTCCTTTTATGCTTCCGTAGCTCCTCTGTGAGAGATCCATTCTCACGGTCCTCAGCCCAGCCCTGCTTGCTTCAGTTTGTTTTATTATTGGCATAATGCACTTTTTTCTTTTTCTTTTGTAGTTCTCATTCGTCAATGGATGCCTATTTCAGATGGAGTTGCAGCAACAGTTACTTTTCTCAACTTGTGGTCATGTGACAGTGCATAATGTGCGCGAACCCTTGTGTTTTTCTTTTTTGGAGGCCAGATGTGGCTCTTCCAAGAATGATTGCTAATGTTCCTCTGAAATAAAGGGGTTTTAAATGGAACTGGGTTGGCTGTTCTCAAATCTCAAACTGAACTCGAGAGTATGTCAGCAAATCTATCTACCAGCTACATGTCCCACCTTTTCCTCCGCTCTCTCCTCCCCTCGGCTTCCCCTCAGCCAGACGCTTGCCTTCTGTTTTTAATCTCTCCTCACGCTTTTCTGCATTCTCACTGTCTCACTGGGAGTCTAGTCCTCCTTCTACAGTAATATTCCTCTGCTCACTCATCTCTCTCTCTCTCTCTCTCTCCGTAGGCAGTCTGCTCCAGACAGCTTGAGTGCGACCTGGCAGCAGTTTTGTTTCCTGCTGACGTGGCTCTGCTGTATCAGGGCTGCTGAAATCCCTCTCCCTCTCTGTCTACCTCCCTCTATCTCATTTACTTCCTGCTTCAGTGGCTATCAGTCTGTGCTGTACTCTCACAAAAAAAAGTCCCACAGGCCTTTATTACTGATCAGTAGGGTTCATTTGGATCTCGTTCGTTCCTCCTTGGTGGCGTATATGAGTTGAGTATGGATGGTGTGGTGCTGTGCCATGTCTGTCCCGCTCTGCTCCAGCTGAGGAGTCTGTGGTCTGTGCCGGTGCCAACCATAGACACTGCTCTCCGAAACATTCTGCTGATGTGGAGTCTTCTGCGTGGAGACAGGCAGTTTAAAGGGACAGTTCACCCAAAAATGAAAATTCTCACATAATCTGCTCATTCTCGTCGTGTTTTTGTTTCCTCAGAAATTGTGTTATTTAGCACAAATTGAGTACTGCATGACTTTTATATTGGGGATGCTCAATGTGCATGGTGACATAACGGTTATTTGGCTAATATTACAATATCTTTTAATTTATCGGTATTCGTGAATATTGGATCCTTTTTTTGCATTTCACCTATTTTTACATTTAGATTACATTTGCTCTCATCTAATACCTAATTAAAGATAATCTTTAAAAACTTAATAACACTGTTAAATGTAATCTAAACAAAATCTCAATTTTTTTTTTTCATACTCTACATTTTAATGTTGTGATGCCTAAATTCACTTGTAGCATCTAAATCAATTGATTTTATTTTTATTTTCAATAAATGTTAATAATTCAATTTTTTACGTTTTATTTTAATATTGGCCATTTAGCAGCCTTATTGTGAAAATAATTCAGTATCAGCCATAAAAAGTGCATTAAAATAAAATGATGTCATGCTTGCATTCACTGCAGCATCTAAATCAACTGAATTCTTTTTTTATTATTATTTAAATATAACTTTACTGTTTTTAACTGTAATATTTTCCATTTATCAGGTATCAGCCTCAGCATAAAAATAATTATCAGTATTGGCCTTTAATTAAATATCGGTGCAACCCTATTTGGAGCATCCTGACAAGCTTGGCTCAGCCAATGTCATGAAAAGGCTGAGACTGTGTGGCTGACAGGACAAGGGTTCTTTGGAAACCTTTTTTCAATTTTATTCTAGCAATTTCTTTTGGTGATATTAGTGGTGCAGAAGTGCTTTCTTATAGCTTAAAAGTTATCCTGAGACACTGAATGTGATATCTCACTTTTTACCCTTGCTCTCTTTTGAGCATTCACAATATTTTGAACATGCAATACTTTGTTAGAGCCACAGTTGAAGGCGAGATTTCCATTGAATTTTTAGGTGAACTATCCCTTTAAGCAGCTTTATAGGCTCCCACCTCCCACCTTGTGGATATGGTAAAAGAGGACGAGAGCTCAGCAGGACCTTTTCCTCTAGGTCTTTTAGGACTTCCTCTTGTAGGTCTTCAGCTAAAGGTAATCTGCGGTTCGAGAGTGGGACATTATCTCCTTGTATCCTCCATAGCATGTGGGCAGGTCAGAATAGAACTAGAGCTGTTTACACACTTCACACTGTCCCAGTGTGTCTGTGATGATCTGTGGCTGAGCACTTCATATGAACCTCTCTGTTCTCTATTGAAGAGTGAAATGTCTTTTATGCATCTAATTTCAACACATACCTTATGTCAAATACTATTGCATTTAATGAGGCCAAAAGCACATAAAAAAGAAGAGGATGCCCAAGGCATAGCATACACCATGTTCATATGCAGCCTCCCCCTAAAAATCCCCTCTAATAGTTCCCTAGGAGCCACAGGCTCCAACCTAATGGTTCCTCTCATGTTAATGGGATCCATTAACTTAGTTGCTGGAGTCAGTAACATCCTCATAACCACTGTGTATGTGTGTGTGTGCATACGTGTCTTGCGTTAAAGGAATGGCTGTTTTTAGTATAGCAAAAATAAGTATACTGGAATATAAAAGTAGGCATCGGTGTCCAAAGATTTTTTTTTATATATAATTTTTTATTATTGTTTTCAAACATCAAAAACAGACAATAACAGACAAAGACACCCTTCATATAACAAAGATCTGTGCAAAATGAAACAAAAATAAAACGAAAGGGGAGGATGACGATATACAAGGCCAACCTCTCTTACAAAGTATGATCACAATAATTACAAAAAGTGAATGTTACAAATCTGAAATAAATAATAAATCAATCAGTAGTCCTTGTGGCTGGACAAAAAAGTAAAAACTGGTTTCCATTTTGTCGAATTTTGCAGAATTCCCAAAAATGGTGTATCTAATTCTTTCCAGGTGTAACGTAGAAATGAGTCCGGATAGCCAGTCAGAAAAGAGGGGCGTAGTATTTTTCTTCCACAAAAGCAGGATAGCTTTCTTAGCTTCAGTCATACCATATTGAACAGGTAATCGTACCTTTGGAATGAGAGACTCCAATGAGTCTGACCAACCAAGAATTGCTATCATTGGGTCAGGAAGTAAAACACAGTTATAGACCTTGGCAAAAAAACTGGAAAATTTCTAGCCAAAGAATCTGAATTTGAGCACAGAACCAAAAAAGATGTGCCAGAGTACCCTCGGCAGCTTTACACTTATCACATATAGGGGAGACAGAAGGATAGAATTTTCTGAGCTTTATTTTAGAATAGTGAAGTCTATGTAATACCTTGAATACCAGGCAGGTGCCTTGAATTTATGGAACATGAATAAACAGATAAAAGGCATTTGTCCCAATCAGTCTCCGAAATCTGAATCCCTATGTCTTCTTTCCAAGCAGTTTTCAAATGAAGGGAGGAAAAGTCTATTATTTTTTTAAAGGTGTCCAAAGTTTTTTAAAAGTTTTAAACCCTAGCGAGCTGCAGTTTATCAGCTGTACTTTCTAACTGAAATGGAGCCTCATCATCCCAGAATGCATTGCGACATTGACTGAATTGAAACTTTCTGCATGCGCACCACACAAATGCTCAAAATAAGATGTAAACCAGAGGCTAACACAATTGATTCCAGAGTCTGATGTCTGACCTGGGTTTCTAAGATAATAATATAATATTCTTCCAAGATTAAAACATAGTTAACAAACACAAATATATTGAAATGGTCAGTTTTTAATAACATTTAATGATTTGATACTTTTCAGTTTAGTAGTATAAAATGGTCACAGATTGAATGTTCCAGCAAGCTCTGCTTTGCTAAAGAGTGTTTTTCTTTTATCTGGTTCTTCTGACTAGAGATAGCAGATTAGGGAGAAGAATGTGAGGCCTGAGTCTGATAGCACCGTGAGGGACTGTGAATTTCAGCTATGGGAGGCATGGGCTTATCCTCACTCTTAAGCCTGGAAGGCATTCAGGCATTCTTTCCTTTGTCCTTTCAGAGAAAGTTCAGCTAGACCTTGAGCCTAATGAGGCCAGGCTCAGGATAGATATGCTGCACACACGTTTGGTCTTGAGTCTTCAGCACTGTCAACTGCAATTTGTGTGGTATTATTGACGTTATATACTGTCAGTCATATTTTTTTTTTTTTTTTGCGTTCCATTAGATCAGTCCGCTACATAGACTACTACTCTGTTTTGCTTATCCCTAATTTGAGACTAATGTAGCATCCACCATCACAAGCCTGTCAATCAGGCATCTTTCATATCAGTGTCGAGATGAAAGAGGAAAGCATAGTTGTGTTTTTCTCATGTCTTTTTCTTCTTCTTTCACACAGACATACTCCACCATTTTCTTCTGTTTTCTCGTTGAGGCTTGAATCCTTTTTTTTAGGTGCTCAGGAATGGCTGGATGGAGCTCCTGGCCTGATTCTTTGCTGTTCGTTCACAAATGTCTGAGTTTGTTGAGCTGGCGGGGCTTGGCTGATGTAAAAGGCTGAGTGAGGTGAGGGTGCTGTGGGGGAAACAGAGCTGAATGCATGACTCTCTGAGATTTGAAGGATAAGGAGCTTGTGTGAGTTGCCACAAAAGCCCTTCGCCAGACGTGCGTCCCTGGGGCTGAACTGCTTTACACATGGTGAGAAGAGGATGAAGGTGGGAAGATGAAGGAAGCGATAGCGGCAGAGCACATGGTGCTCATTTATTCCAGCCGAAATGTTGCATTCTGATGCGAGGGGCCGGATTCTTCAGCACTTGGGCTTATTGGAGTTCAGCTTTCATAAGTATTGCAATGACTCAGCCGAGATGAAAATATCTATCCAGAACAGTGTTACTGTTACAATAGGATTTGCCTTCAGATAGAGTGAGATGTTGTAGCGGTATTTCTGTGAAGGGGTCTGGGGAATGTTGTGCAGGTTTAGTGCATCTATTGTACGTCCTACCGTGAGCACCAATGGCAGTTGGTTTGTGAACCTATCAGAGCTTTAAAGGGGCCAAAAATAAAAATTCGGTCAAAATCCTCATGTTGTTCCAAACCTGTGTGATTTTTCTTTCTACAGAAGATATTTTGAGAAATGTCTCTATCACAAATGTATTCCTGTTTCCACTTTACACAAGAATGAATGTAAACAACGCAGGTCATATTCAAACCCACAGTTCCTGTGTTATCACCACAGATTAAGCAAATGTGCTAGTCGTTAGGCCTGCATTGAAAGCAGTAATCCACTGGTCCACTGCCATTCTGGCTTTATTTCAGCATCAGACACCAAGAGTTCTCTGGCTGCAAGAGCACTTGAGCTCGTTTTCACTATTGGCTACATTTTTAAAGGCCAGTTCGCTAGGCCAAAATGGACAAAAACCTTCCTGGACACCGTAGTTTTGTTTTGTTTACAGGATATTGGGGGAGGAACAGTCTCCAAGGGAACTAACGAGGAGAAGTGTGAGAGCGGACTATTTTCAGAGAGCTTATCTGAAGGGCAGAGCAGGACATGGTGTAGTCTCAACCCCTGCATTCCTGTCACATGATCTCAGGACCGCGTCCTCTGCCTCCAAACACCCGGCATTACTGAACACACTTACAGGAGACACCGAGAGGATGCAGCTTATGTGTGTGTGATGTTTAAACGTCATCACTGGCTCCAGGTGTGTAACTGGGGCGATGAGAGTGAGACAGCTGCTGTAAACACAGCTGTTGAAACACACAGCGCTAGCTGGCCTTCTCTTCCCACAGTCCAGTTCTCGCTATCCTGACATAGACCTTTATAAGACTAGTTTACAGTGCCTCTCCTGACCGTAGGATTGGGAATCGTTACCCTTTCGGTTCAATGAATCCGGTTTCTTAGTGAACCTTAATGGTTCTTTTATTGATTATTTGGGGGAGAATAAAAAATTATTTGAAAGTAATTCAGATTGCATTTATTGATCTTTAGCAGCAGTTTTCAAAACATAAGTGGCATCATTAATCATGATTACAGCTTGAAGTTACACTCAATCCCCCCTGGGCTTCATCTGCAAGCAGCAGAATATCAGTTGTACGTGTTCACAATACACTTTCACTTTTTGTCCCTCTAGCAATTTGACTTTATTTGTATTAGTTGATATTAGATATTTATCTATTTTTCTATTCATACTGTACATTCTAAAGCATCACTTGTAACATTTTAAACGACCAATTTTATTTTTTATTTTATTTATTTAGACACGAATATAGATTATATTTGTTTTCTTTACATGAGACATAAGACGTGACATGTCATCTTCACACAGCTAACTGTCCCACACAGTGTTTTTTAGTTTTCCACTTCATATTTTCTTTAACAGATTGAGTTAATGCCTCCACGTGTGTACGTTTCTATACATAAGCTCATCAATTTTGCTCAATTAATTAGTTTTTTTGTACAACATTTTAACCAGTACTATTGAACAAATTATTAAATGGTGTGCGTAGTTGGTGAACAATTATCTTCTTTTTTTTAATAAGAAATAATCCTAATAACAATAATAATTATAATAATGATATTATTATTATTATTATTGTTCGTAATTGTTAGTTGTCATTCTTGTTAATAATAAATAATAATATCAAATTAACCAATACCATCACTCAAATTGTTAACTGGTGTTTGATTAGTTGGTTAACCATCTACGTTCCTAGAATTGACATTTTCTCCTTAAATATACAAATACTTTTGGTTCATTTGTCTATCCATGCCAGTCAACACTAGTGCAGGTGTAAGAAATGAGCTGATAATCCTACCATTTCAACTGTTTGACTGAGTGTTTCCAAGAATTAGAATAGAAGGTTACTGAGTTTTATATTCTTACAAGTCTGGAGCCCTTTCCGGTAATGAGAGGCGTAGTGTGTGTTGTTTATAGAGAGCATACGTCTTGCAGAGTGCCAGTGGAGTAGTACAATACTGGCCTGAAGAGCTGGCTGCATGCTCCAGTCATCTGTATACCATCTGAGCCACACACATTCACACCTGTGGAGCAGGTAATGTTTACAGATGTGCAGATGAGGGTGAAGTCATGTTCTCGTGAGTAGCTTCTCTTTGAAGCACATCAAAGCTGCCAAACACGCCATCACACACCCATATGCATGCCATAGCCTCCTCCCTCTCATCACCCCAGTCCTCATCCTCCTACTCAGAGTTATGAGCTTATAAAAACATTACACTTGCTAAAATGATCCCCAAAGGAGGCTTTGAAAGACGTTTTAAACAAGTGCTCCCTCTTCAACTTTGACGCGTGTTCTCCTCTGAACTTGACTTGTAAAAACACAGTTTGGCTTTTAAAGTGTAGCTGGAGTGATCTGCTCAGATGATGAACTAGTCATCTGGTGGTTAGTCACCATGACATGTTCCTGTACAGGGCTCAACGGTTATGAGTTTCATACCCACTGGCTCCTCCACAAGTGTTATTTTAGTATTATTTATATACTATTATATACTATTATATTTGTTAATATTTTGAATTAGCTTTTGTTTCCCCGCCATTGACGGAATTTTCTGGCAATTCATGTTTTCAGTGTAATGTGGTAGGGGGCGCTATTACGCATCTTCTGAAAGAGTACAGAATCTCCGGATCAAAACACGGGCGAAGAAGAAACCGAAACAAGGGATAGAAACATTGCTTATTCACATGTAAAATAAGGTGATCATCAAACATTAAACAGCATATAAATCAAAACTGCCTGACATTACCGAATGAAATGTTGAACCCACAACCCCTATTTTGATGACTGTTCTGAATCTTTGACAAAAATGCAAAAAAAAAATTAAATCTAATATTTGATATATATTTTTAAAAAAAACATTATTTCATTTGTAGGTGTTTTTTCCCCCTCAATACAGTATTATATTTTACAATATGAAAAATGGATATTCATTTTGAGATTTGCTAAAAATTAAATTTTATTAAACGATTCTAGTTTTTAAAAGTCAACTGTTAAATTTTCTTGTTAGCTTTTCTCAGGTTTACTGCATTTTACTACAGAAATGGACTTCCCAATGCCTGAATAGACCATTTTCCTTCCACCTCCCTTTGATAGGAGGGATGAAAGGCTGCAGTGAGGAAGGAAGGAAAGAGGGAGAGAAAGAGGGAAAACCATTTAACTGGACTCAACTTGTCAAGGCCAGACAATGGTGATTGTAGACACAAGCAGTTTGAGTATTGGCTCAAAAGAAATATACATACACACATTGAGGAGAGATGAAATTGCTCTCTCTTTCTTCCTGTCTCCATTGGTGGGCACGATGTGGCAGCCGTCCTCCCTCTCACACAGGGAATGTGTTAGTAAAACAGAGACTTGCAATGCTGGAAACCTTCCTCAGGTTGACCTAGATTAAAGTGTATGGGTTTCTCTCTGCCACGTTTAGGTTTGTTCGAAAGTGGCGCTTGAGTTCAAGAATTTGTCGTCTGCTTGAGAGATTTGGTGTGATGTTCTTTACTTTGTTTTCTTTGACTCATGAAGAGTTGTATGTAAAACTTTGTGCTATCGTGGGCTCACTTTATTAGCTGTTATCTGCTCACCCTGTCCTGATCTTTTTTTCTGGAATGTTAAATATTTGCCGCAGTGAACGAGGGTTTGAAGGCGCTGCCAACAGTTTACAGGAAGTCAGCTCACAGGTAAAGGTTAAAGCGGGGTCTTGTGTATCGCAATGAGGTGCGAGTCGCTCATCGTTAGAGGCTGTTTACATGCGCTGTCTGTCTCTCTTCCTTGATCCCAGGAGTCAAAGAGTTCAGATTCTTGTTCATGCTCTCTCTCTTCCTTCCTTTCTCTCATTTACTTTGGAAATTGACGTTTATAGGATGGTTTTGCATATATAGTGTTGCCAAAGCATCCATATACACACAAAAATAAGTGAAATTTGTTTTAAAGGTCCCTAACATTCTTGACTAATTTGTTCATTCTCTATATACAAACATAGTCATTTTATTTTATATTTTTATTTTATCACATTGCTTGGCTTTACCTTATTTTCTTGTTTTGTTTTGTTTTGTTTAGACAATGAATGAACTAGTGAAGTTGAGAGCTGCTGTTATTTTCGGAGGGTGTGTACTACAGTGCAGTATAAATATATTTCTTTCTATGACAGATGCATGACTGCCCTCACCCAGTAACACCTGCATTCGATCCCTTTTACACAGATCTCTCTTTCTACAGCCCTCTTTTTCCTTTCTCTAAGAGTGTCTGAATCAGCAAAGCATTATTGGCGTGACTGTAAAGGATGACGGTATTACAAAAAGCTTTCAGGCGCTTACAGAGTCCAGGTGTTATGCATAATGGAATTTAAGTACAATAAAAGGAATAAAACAGCATGTTGTCATCAATGTCATGTTTGACAAAGCCTTTAAAATCACAGTGGAAACATTGAACTGCAATATTCTTACAAAATGTAATGAATGAAAGGAAAGCAACTGGAAATGTTGACCACATTAGCTTGTCTGTTTTGTTTAAAATCAGACATAAAAGGTTTAGTAATTTTCTAAAAATAGGCATTAGGGAAAAAAAAGGATTATATTGTTCTAATTGGAAAAAAATAACTTTTTATATCTGCCTAACTAGACACAGGTTTGGTATTAAAATAAATACATAAATAAAGATCTGCATCCCTGCTGTGTACACGTGTACACTCGCATAAATTACTTCTAGTTCTAAGCCAACTCTCTTTTTCTTTCCTCTCTTTCGGAAAACCTTTGTTGGTGAGACTACAGCCAATAACAACAAAGAATTTTAAACAAAGAAAGAAAAAGAATGTTTATGTAAACTCTAAATGATGAAAGGGAGCAGAGTCATGATTACATAGATGAAGAGAATTATAAGAGAAACTGCTCTCTTTCCTTCCCTTTGCCACTTGATGATAGAGGCCTTGAGGATAGAGGATGATAGAGTGTTTGTTTCTTAAAGGGTCTGCCAAACACAAGGAGAGAAAAGAATATTAAGCCTGTTTTTCACCTGGAATTAAGATACGTCTCTGGTCGAGACGAGTTGTTTATGTCTGGTATTAATATGTCTCAAATGCGTATGTGACATATTTTTACTCGCTATGTCAGTGTGTTTACACCTGTATTTAATGATGGGCATTTGTGATTGGATTAATAGCTGGTGTAAACAGGGTCTCAGCTGGTCTCCTTCACTTCTAAGATCCAAAGCCTTGTTGCTGAGCTGTTCTTGAGCTCTGGGTGAGTTAATCCAGGTGTTGATGTAAGCATCAGTTGAAAAGTGTGTGTGTGTGTGTGTGTGTGTGTGTGTGTGGTTTGGCCTCAGCAATAAACCCCAGATTGTAGACTAGCCTCACTTTCACTTTAAAACAGGAAGTCGTCTGCTCTCCGGCCTTGTTTTTCATTTCCATGGGCCTGTTTAAACACTCCCAGTGGTGACACCTCTATATGAGAAGGAGAGAGAGAGTGAATTTGTGTGTGTGTGGCTGCTGGGAACAATGAGTCACCAGGTTCAGGGTTAATAGACCGCAACAAAATGCCTTGCCATAATTAAAACAAATCATGCTATGCCTAAAATCTCCCAGTCTCTCCTTCCAAAGGTGTGTGTTTGTGTCTACATCTGTTCACACACATAAGATTACGCTACTAAGTTATCATGTTACATAACCAGTAACCACTTGCTTAACCGACATAAAATAAGTTGTTTTAAAAGGGCTGCAGGATTAATCACAATTAACCCTAAATCGCATTTAAACCGATCTTAGTGTGCTAATGAAATCGCAAAGGCTGCGATTTTGATTCATTTTTTTTTTTTTTGTAGCTTGTCAGTGAAGCACGGCTCTGTAATCAGCAGTAAATGCTGCTCCATCTAAAAGCACTGTTAGTTTGAGTTGCTTATAACGTGCATTTGAAAAAGCAACACGTGTCAAACATCTTTCCAAACATGCAACAGAAGCATTTATGAACCCCTTATCCAACAAAAGACAACATTTAATAACATGTTTTTACTCCAAACTCACTTCATGACGTCAATCGAGTGTTTGAAATAACTGAGCTGATGTGGCTTCTTATCATAGAATGAGGCAGACAATATATTATTTCATAGTATTCTATACAGTTATAAAGGCTATGTCGATTAGCACTGCATTATAAATATACTTTATCATCATGAAAATACCAGAGCAGGCTTAAAGGGATACTTCACCGTTTTTTCATATTAAACTATGTTATTCCCTTAACTAAGACGAGTTGATACATACCTCTATCGTCTCAGTGCGTGCACTAAATCCCTCTGTCTTGCGGCGAAACTTTGTTAGCCCAGTTCATTTAATATGGGCCAAGCAGAGAAGATACCAAACACCTCCACGTTTTCCCTATTTAAATACAGTTACTCGCGAAGTGTAACTCGACCTAGGACGGTGACACAAAACAAAACGTTGCGCTTTTCTAAGCGTGTAAAATGGATAACTATTTTGTATGGCGGAATACCATAGCAAGTGCTTGTAAGCACTTCGACTTGGCGCAGTAATATCTTCACTAGAGGGAGCGGGGGCCGGTGAGAGGATTTTTCACGAGTGAAGATATTACTGCGCCAAGTCGAAGTGCTTACAAGCACTTGCTATGGTATTCCGCCATACAAAATAGTTATCCATTTTACACGCTTAGAAAAGCGCAACGTTTTGTTTTGTGTTGTTGTGGAAAAATTCATATTTTCTTTGTATTTTATTTTCAATGATTTAACAAATGAATGCCATACATTCATTTGTCTGTATTCTGAGTTTCTTTTATGATGTTAGTACAACTGCAGGGTGTGTGTGTGTGACCCAGAGGTGAGAAGATTAGGGGGTTAGGGGAGCCACAGGGGTTCCTCTGTGTCTTTTGTTTAGTGGGGGCTGTAAGAGATAGCCTTTGAAAGAGATAACACTATAAAAATGCGGGCCAACCTCTGCTCTGGGTCTCACTCCGTCTGCAGCTGGTCTGCGGGTGGACTGGGAACATTTCTTGCAAGAAATAAATATCTTTTAAGAACAATTTGATCCTGATGTCTCTTATGCCTGATGCTGTTTTGTTAGTTACTTGTTTTTGCCTCTACAAGTTGGTGTCAGAAACGTGGGATCCATGAGGTTTCTTCTGGCCCTGAGAAAGCGGATTGACGGACTGATCACCCTAAAGCACAAAAGGCTTTAGTCTTACCTCGCCGAATTGAGAGAGAAGAGCCAAAACTGCTATCAGGGCCAGGAGGAACCCACTGGATTCAGAAAGAACTCGGAGGCAGTAAAAGCATCTCGGGTAAGAGACAGTTAAAATTATTTTATTTTGTGTGGTGTAATCTGATATGACTGTGAGTGAACGTGAACCATTTTGGCTGAGTTTTGCTTTGGTACGAGCGAGAGGTGATTCAGATAATCACAGTTGTTTGGGGAAGAAATTGAAGTAGCTTCGGATCGGTTTTTTCCACACTTAGCTCGTTGGTGGACGGGAGTGCCACAGGTGGACGGGAGTGCCACAGGTGATTCAGATAATCACAGGTGATTCAGATAATCACAATTGCTGATTAGTTAGTTTTACTCAAAATCTCTGTAACCTGAGAAAATTTTTTTTACAAGTGGACGGAAGAGCCACATCAAATCAGAATTAATAGAGCGCTAGAAAGTGCTTAGGCCTATGGGAAGATTTTGAGTGGAACGTAATTACAGAAACCCGACCGATTTTGGGTAACGAAAAAAGATCGGATCTGTCGAAGACGTTTGACAGATATTGTAAGACACGTGTCGAAGTTGTGAAATCCAGAAGGGAGATTCAGCCAAAATGGAGTCATCTAACAGTAAAGTAGACCATTTTTACACACCGGTTTTCTGTAAAATGGAAAAATTACAGCCAGAAATGCATGCAAGAAATTGGGAAACGGATGATTGTTAAGCAAAGGGGAAGTGAAAATATTTGTACTAACAAACGCACACACGACGCACACACAAACACATACACTGATTTTCTTTCTGCTATCTGCAATGAAGAAACTGCTTGCAAATCTTTTTGTGTGTCTGATGAAACTTTGAGCAAAGCTATGACTGATGATTTGAGCAGTGTTGTAAATGATGAGCGTATGAGATTGTGCAAAAGTACAGGGTTTTTCTGAAGTGCCAATTTATCCGTTACTAGTCAAAGAGTTGTTGTAACGTTAGTTTGTTCATGAGTGTAAAAATGTGAACAAACAGTGAATTGTTGGATGGAAAAGAAGCAGATAAAAGAGAACAGAGTCGATAGGAGAAGGAACTGGCATGTAGGGAAAAGAGAGTTTTTCCTGATGGAAAATACAAACAGTGAATTGTTGGATTGAACAGATACAGAGGAAACTGGCATGTAGGGGAAGATAAAATTCATATTTATGAACGCCTGATTAAGTCAAATCAAGTTGAAAGGATATGAAAAGTGAGTTTTAGATAAAAATAAGGCATTGAGTATGATTAACAGGGATTAACATGATATAAAGATAAGGAATGTTTCATTAAGCAGAACGGGAAAAAATTCTATATTTTAGAGATAAAATAATTATTGAAATGATGTTTATTTTGACAACCATTGTCTTTTGAACCTAAAGGGTCCAGCTATGCTGGGAGTATAGCAACAGCGCTTGCTTGTTCAACCCAGCTTCTGGATGTTAATATGTACGTGATTTGTAATCAGTGTTGTTGATGATAACACAATTAGATAGATGTAAAGACAGCTATGTCCGAAGATTTGGGAAATCAATAATGTACAAAGTCAGATATTTTGTTGAAATTAAGTCATTGAAAGACAAGGACATTGTCTGTTTTATAAAGGAAATTATGGGTTGGAGATAATTTCCCTAGACACGTATGACTAAAGTTAATCAGAAACTTTGTGAAACCCGCTTAGAATATTTTGATTTTCCATGTCGCTTATGAAAATTGATGTTCTGCCAATAATAATGATGTGGATGTGCTTTATTGTATTAATGTTATGAAAACAAGGTTATTTAAGAGTAGATTGCCATATTTTTATAACAAGAGTTGAAGGTGCAAGCGGTTAGGATAGCTGTCTGTGTAATTTAGAGACTGAGAACAAGATTTGAGGAATCTTGTGATTTCTGTGGAACAGTAGAGATGAGTGGGACTGAATAATGATAATATTAAGTTGAATCTGCATACTAACCATTTGAATAAGCTATCAAACCAGTGTTAATGAAATTAATGACATGCTAAATTTCTTTATACTGTATGAAGAATAACTGAATAGTCCTGATACAAAAGAGAGCAAATGCTGTAAGCAGCTCTGCTCTGAAGCTCTCAGTTTAAAGAGAATTGCAGATTATGTTTTTGTAAAAGTTTGATTCTGATTGGAAAGATCAACTTTGACTGGCTCCAAACAAAGAAAGTGCCAAACTAACACAAATTTAAAGAAAAGTCTGTGTTAATATGGGTTAGAAAGTAGATCAGTGTTAATATGATGAAGATTGTGATTCGGCTATTGTAATTGAATTTGCAGCGGACAGTGGGGGAAAATGCAGAGAACTTAATAGGGGCTCTGTTTGCATTTCATGAATAAGAACACTCTGCTTCAGGGGTGTGAAGTAAGCTGGAGATGTTAGAAAGACCACAGGGATAAGACTGTAGGTAGAATAACAAAGAGTGTTTTATTGCGGTCAGCGGAGTCATTCAGTGACTGTAAAATGCGATGATATAGAGAGACAAATCTAACGAATGATTTATAGTGATAATCATAAAATGTATGACAAAGCAGAGAGCGCAGCCTCAAAAGTTAGTATGAATCATAGAAGCAGGTTGATAAACTCCTAGAGAAAACACTGAAGTCAGGTATTAAATTATGGTGATTGAAAACCTGACAACTAAAATTGAAATGAAATTTTAAACGTTATTAAGAACTAGAATAATTCTTATTTCTTTAAGATAAAATAAGCAGAAGCAGTGTTACAGGATTAACAGTTGCTAAATGTAAAATGTGTAAGAAGGCATTTGATTAAACAAAAGCTTGTTGTTGACTATGAAAAGAGCTAACAGCCGATGTTTTGGGTTCAAAAGATAAGATTGTGAATTGGCCAAAACAGGTTTGCTTATCTGAATTTGGTATGTGCTGTGACTGAAACTGCCACAGTTTCAGTGCAACAGAGACTCATTCTGAGTGGAAATTTGTAATGTCTAAATTACAATACATGTAATTTATGGAAAAGATGCCTTAAGATGGTAGATAAAGTCTGAAGTTAAAAGTTTATGAAAATGCAGTGTATCAGTCCTGAGTGCCTCAAGAGTCTCTCTCTCATTCAATGTCAGCTGAAAGCTGTTGTCTAAGCCTGTGTAAAGCACAGTGTTTCAGTTGAAAATCATAGACACAGAGATGTTAAAGGAAATCATTGCCATTCAAAGGGCAATTTGTACTTTAAAGTCTTTCAGTTTTACTTTTAAAACGTTTTAAGAAGTCTTTAAAATAATACTGTTTTGAACTTGTTTATTTTAGGACCAGTGACTGTCTCATTTTAGCCTCCACCATAAAACAGGGCTGATGGCTCCGGCTACAGAAGTAACAGTACACTGAATGTACGATTGTGATCTAAATTCACTGAGTATAATCTAAGCAGCTAGGTTGCTGCCTTTAAAATGATTAATGAATTTAAGTGATTAAATACTGCTGTTATTAATCCGTCTCCCTATGTTTAACACTAGTAGGCAGTCCGAATGGCTCTGATGACTCTTGAATGCGCCTTTTCCTAAGCTCCAGAAAACAACAGATTATGTTGAAGAAAACGGTCACAGATTCTGTAATGGGGAAAAGCGGTTACCAGTGTGTACGAGTGATTACTTCAAAGACGGGTAAGATCTTAAGGCCAAAAGGACAACCTAAGACAGAAGGATCACGCAAAAACACTGGGCATTTCCTGATGGAGGTGTTTTTATGTGAGATGGATATGAGAGTGGCGCTGATTGACTGAGTGGCGATCAGCTTCAGCAGATCATTGAGAGGCGAGATGAGCTGTAAGAAGTTCAGTCTGCCCCAGAAAATGTGAGCCCCTATACCACTCACAAGAAACCGCGTTGATTGTATGGCTTGTCCTCCATTGTGACGTGTCTGCATCTATGCCAGGGAGACAACACCCTGAAGAAAAGAAAATTATTGCTTAAGAGCTAATGGAAATAGGCTTTCAAGAGCCAACTGAGACCGTGAGGTGATTGTCATTATTTGTTGTGGAGACCGTAACAAGACGTATTAATTTATATAAGGAACATGATGTTGGTTGCCTTATGGGCAAAGAAAATTTTTGAACTTCTGAAGGTCGTTAGACATGGTGGTGGCTAAAGATGAGAACAGCTTGTGATGAGTCAAGAGAAATTTCTGAAAAAAAACGAAGGTTAGGTGAATTGAGTATTTAAACTAAAGATAACCTTAGAAAAGATCATAGCATAATGTATTTTAGATTATTGTAATGGTTCTAATTTGAGTCAAATATTTGTATTTTGACATTTGTGAACTATTAAGGATTGACTATGACTATGATTATTTTAGTTACAGTCCTAGGAGGCTGTTGAAAAGATGATTTGCTTATAGTGAGAGAGAAAGAGACTGTTTGAGTGGACTGCTGAGAGACTGCTTGATACTTTGTCTGTCTTTCTGTTATCAGTCAGATAATGAACCAAAAACAATCCAGCTGACTTTTCTAAAATCAAATGAATAATGAACAGACATGCCTTGAAACTGGTAAAGAGGCCATAAATAAAAAACATTAGAGTGTGACACCTGTAACGCCAAGGTCATGGGTTCAATTTCCGAGGGAAAGCAAGAACTGATAAGAATGTAAATGTGTACCTTGAAATGGAAGTCACTATGGACGTCTGATAAAAGTAAGAGAATTTTATTACGTTAAATTTATGCACGAGATGAGTGTCGTGCATAAAGAGGAGGATGAATATGCTCGTGGCGGGAACAAGAGAACGCACAGTAAAACAAGTGGTCAGATGAGTCTTTGAACTTTTTAGTATGGATAATTTGTATTCAGGCCACAAACAAAGACATTTCGGCCTCACAGGGGGGGCTAAACCCACTGTCTTCACAGCAGGCTGAGAGGTTATCTAGCTTTGACCTCATCGGTATGTAAGGACAGTAAAAGTCCAGGGGGAACCCACTGGTGGTCAGATAAGAGCCTTTCAACTCTTCAGGGGATCAGAAGGACCATTTGCATTCAGAAAAGTCCAGGAGAGGTTAGAAGAACTTTATTTGTCTTAACCAGCCAGATCTGGTTTACTAAGGGGTTCACATTTGCTGAAAGCCATCGCACAGGTGGGAAGATAAATGTTGGGAGGACATTGGGTTTAATTGTGTGCATTGTTTGTATTTTTAAGTGTGCCAATAACAAGAATTGTTTCGACAGGAAACGCCAGGGCAGATGCGGCAGCACAGCAGACAAAAGAAAACTATGTGACAATAACCTCAACATTTGTTTTTCTTTACAGAAGATGCAGACACACACACACACACACACACACACACACACACGAACAAATGGTCAGATAAGAGCTTTTCAACTCTTCAGGGGGGGGGGACCAGAAGGACCATTTGCATTCAGGAAAACCCAGAGGGTTAGAAGAATTTGTCTAAAACCAGCACAGGAGTGAAATGACAGGGCAGACTGTACCCAGTGAAAACAATAGCTATGAATGAATTTGATTAGTAATCCTGGCCTGGGTCATTATTTTGGCAGAAAGATGCCACACCTTGCGCAGTGCATAACTTAACATTTTCATTTTGCAGGATGTCAGAACGGATTGAACCAAACAGAACTGATTCTGTATTGTTTTGTTAACATGAGCAACATGGGTTGAATGTTTTTTTTTTTAGGGGAACAAGAACCCTGAGTGCCATTCAATGAGCAAGAAATTATCCGGTGATATGTTTCAGGCTGAAAATTTCACAGGTCACACCAAAGGGACGACAAGACAAGCGGTCACTAACAAAATCACTTAAGGTCTGCTTTCACAGGTGACAGCAGACAGTGAACGACTCATTCCAGTGGGGGTGCGATCATGATCTAAGGGAAAACCTTGTAAGGATTTGAAAATCAACCAACCAACATCAGCAACCCCACACGCCAACGCGAAGAATAAAGCGAGAGATCAAGGATATGTGCTAGAAACATTCCTCTCTTGCCCACGCTGGAAAGACCATTTCAACGATGCGCAAAGTGTCAAAATGGTGAAGATGGAACATCCATGGGGCAACGAGATGATCAACACATCTGGAGAAAGATGTGGACCAACTGATGGTTTAAGTTTAGCAGAAGAATATGTTTCGTGATGACTTTGATGATTGTATTTGATTGAATCAAACTAGGTATTGATTTGTTTGGTGCAAATGTAGAAAATCTATTAATTAATGTGTAATAAGCTATGAAAGACAGTCCATAATGGAAGTATTAGAGTTAATATTGAACAACTACATTGGTTAGAAGGATGCAGGGTTTGAAATGAGGGATTTTTATTCTACTTTTAATCTTTGAATTTTATTGGTAAACATTTTTATTCAAATCAACCAGGGGTGTTAAATTGATATGGTTTTCCTACTATGACAATCTATACTATTTCTTGTTTATACTGGAGTGACTGAGGGTCCGATTTATCGGGAAATACGGTAACAGTGCTTATCCATTTAGCCCGGCTTCAGATAAAATGTTTACTTGCTTGCTCCAAAGTTTTTATTTTTATTTAATTTTTCTTATTTCTTTCAAGGTTCAAGTAGAGTGATCAGGTATATGAAAATCAGACATGAAGGGTATAACTGTGATGTAAGAAACTCGAATTAATTCTAGTCTTATGTAAAGACTTGAATTGATTCTATTCTGAAGATTTAATAGTATAATGGGTTTGATTAGAAAACAAGAGTGAATTTTTCTATGTTGTTTATCAGAGAATGATAAAGAGGAGGAATTTGTTGTGGAAAAATTCATATTTTCTTTGTATTTTATTTTCAATGATTTAACAAATGAATGCCATACATTCATTTGTCTGTATTCTGAGTTTCTTTTATGATGTTAGTACAACTGCAGGGTGTGTGTGTGTGACCCAGAGGTGAGAAGATTAGGGGGTTAGGGGAGCCACAGGGGTTCCTCTGTGTCTTTTGTTTAGTGGGGGCTGTAAGAGATAGCCTTTGAAAGAGATAACACTATAAAAATGCGGGCCAACCTCTGCTCTGGGTCTCACTCCGTCTGCAGCTGGTCTGCGGGTGGACTGGGAACATTTCTTGCAAGAAATAAATATCTTTTAAGAACAATTTGATCCTGATGTCTCTTATGCCTGATGCTGTTTTGTTAGTTACTTGTTTTTGCCTCTACAGTGTCACCGTCCTAGGTCGAGTTACACTTCGCGAGTAACTGTATTTAAATAGGGAAAACGTGGAGGTGTTTGGTATCTTCTCTGCTTGGCCCATATTAAATGAACTGGGCTAACAAAGTTTCGCCGCAAGACAGAGGGATTTAGTGCACGCACTGAGACGATAGAGGTATGTATCAACTCGTCTTAGTTAAGGGAATAACAGTTTAATATGAAAAAACGGTGAAGTATCCCTTTAAAGAACTCAGATAATGAAATTGTGATACGTCAAATCATCGTACATAACAGATAGACTTGTCAAATATCGTAGAAAATGTCTCAATTAGAAGAATACAACAAGCAAGTATTTCAACAAATTTGATTCAGTTAGAGACCAAACTATATCAAGTATTTCTATTGAAAAACAGCGCCAACGCATGTGTAAACAGTATACACATGATGCCTATCTGCCACGTTTTTGTTTGTTTTTTGTGAAATATTAGTCTTTATTTAGAGCAGGTGGTCTCAATTGAGCTCAAACACAACATATGACAATGCATAGTTTTTTTTAATAGAACATAGCTAGTAAAATAGCTAGCTAGAAATAGCTAGTCTGCCAACTAAAGACCAGCTTGGACCTGCTATAAACCAGCTGCCTTATTCCAAAACACAGTTGCCACCTTAAGCTGGATTTTCCAGCAGGGTTGCAGAAGAAGCATCTGAGGCAAAGTTGATACTTAAATTAAACTGAGACCTCCATTCAGTCTCCAGAGCTGTGAAAGAGCAGATGTGTTGGGTTCCTTCATAGCCCAGACACTGGATACACACACATCTCACACTGTCATTTTGCTGATTTACTTTTAGCAGCTATGGGATTGTTGTTTGTGTGCCTCTTTCCACTCTCCACCCTTCAGCTGGGTGAGCGGGGAACAAAGGAAGGCCTGCCGGCACAGGAGACATGACGTTAGCCCTGGCTCTCTGGAGCTTCTCCAGGCTCAGAAATAGGTCAGGTTAGTAAAAATAGGGCCTAACACGGGAGGGTCATCTAATAACTCTCACTGCTCCACGGTGCTTTTGTTTCTCAATGTCCACTGGTCCTAAACCCTCTGCAAAGTAAAAAAATACTTGAATGGGCATCAAGGTGATGGCTTTTCCTTTTGGTCCTCAGACTGTGGAGGCACCTCTGGAGCACTTCCTAATTATTGTGACTGTTCTTAGAAAATGTCTGTTAAGAAGTCCACAACTTTCCTCTCGGAAATGTATGTATTGTTTACTGAGGCAGATAAGGCTATTTCCTCCTGATAACTACACAGAAACACATTTACACAGTCAATTTGTTTATCTGCACCCTATTCCCCCCATCAAGTGAGAATATAAATATTGAGGTCAGAAGAAAAGTCTTGACTCAGCATTGTTTTCCCCTCCTCTCCTTTCATTATTCTCAGAGGATATGAACATTTCACAGAAGGCTTCATGATGTTCACACTTGAGTTCCATTTGAAGTGTCAAGTTTGTTGATGTTTCTTCAAAATTCATTTGGAGAAATAAAAATGGAAACATATTAGATTGTTGTCCTACAGTAAGAGTACAGTATTGTACACTATTCGATCAACGTGGATGGCATAGCTTAGATAACCTGGATAAGTCGCTGAAGAATTTGAGAAATATTTAAGAAATAATATCTAGCTTGATTGTACTGTGAATATCAAGAGACGACAAATCTGAGATGCAAGAAAAGCAAATGTAAGAAGAAACCTGGAAGAAACTATTTTAAAGGTTGTATCAGCAATTTCAGGCCCAAACATAAATGATCACATTCATCTAATCTTTCCTAACAATCTGCTAGCTGGCCGCCCCATAAGCAGGCTGTCAAAAAAACTCTGTAGGCAGCCTAGGCTCTGAGATCTGCACACAAAAACAATTGGTTTCACCAACCACTCAAACCCAAAATAAATAGTGTTCCAACCAATCACCGACAGGGGGTGGTTGTTGTGAGGTTTTGCGCTCATGCACGGCTGCACGCGAAGTCGGAGTCACTATTTATTTTGGGTTTGAGTGGTTGGTGAAACCAATTGTTTTTGTGTGCAGATCTCAGAGCCTAGGCTGCCTACAGAGACGCCTTTTTTTGACGGCATGCTTATGGGGCGGGCAGCTAGTGGATCGTTAGGAAAGATTAGATGAATGTGATCATTTATGTTTGGGCCTGAAATCGCTGATACAACCTTTAAAGATTTATGAAAAAAAAATCAAAAAAATTATTGTCCCCTTTTCTTATTAAAGTTTTAATTAGCTCTTCATTTTCTTGTTTTCTAAAAATCTCAATTGAGATCTCAGTTGTTTGTTTGTTAATTTATTGATTTGATTTTTACCTCTTTTTCCTACGAAAGTTTCTATTTACTCTCCATTTACCATCATTGCGCCTAAGAGACAATTTTGATAATGAGATCTAATTTGTATTTAATTGTTAATTTTACTCCATTCTTATGGAAGTCTCTATTTTCTCTTTGTTTACTGTAATTTCTCCATTAATGGAGAGCAAAATGGAAAGAAATTAGATATTAAAGAGATCTTATTTCTTATGTGTCTGCATCAGATTTTTTTTTTAAATCAATTTTTTTTTTACATTTAATTACTAAATAATAAACTAAATAATGCAAACATTATCTTTTTTAGTTCTGTTGCCATTATAATGTGGATCATTACATTAACGTAAAATTGTGAGTAATTAAATTTCAAATATCTGCGTTAATTGATTTTTTGGAGGAAAAAGTTCTTACTCAAAGAAATTGTCTTGATAACCTCGGAAATTGGGCAGTGGGTTTCTAGTTCCCAGCATGCTTATAAGACTGGATAAGGAAAATAAATGTTGAAATGAAGTGTTATTATTTGATTTGTTTTTTAGTGAAAGGAAAGACCTGTAGTGTATAATGCTGTTAAGTTTGACATTTTAAAATAGTTTCTGTTTATAATGTTAAAGTTTTTGTGACTCTCATTGTGCTGAAGAATAATGCCAGTGACAAGTCATATCTTACTTTTTCATTAAATTTGCATGATGAATAAGTTACATTTAGCATGTGCTATGAAATCTGTGGGTTTTAACTGAAAAAGTTAAGATTAATTGTTTACAGTCCAACAAATCAAGTTGGACTTCAAAATGTTACAAAATGCTAAGTTCCTCTAAATCAATTTAGTTTGTTGATTGAACATAATTCTTTCAGTGTTGCCGTTACTTCGAAAGATTGATGCAAACTGTTGCGTTAATTTTTTGTTGTTGTTGTTGAGCCAACACATTATTATTTTTTGTTCTTACCTCCATCCCTTCATTTCATGTACGTAGAGGACCTTTCTAGACTGTTTTTATGGATACATCTCCATCCTCTCGCATGATTTTCTCAGTGCTGTGAAATCACTCTCTATTACAAAACACCTCCATCCACCTCGGAGTCACAGTAGCTTATCGGACTGAGACGGAACAAGATAAGAGCATGAACCGTTGCCAAGCAACTGTGGTTACAAATAAAAAAGAAAGCGTTTAGCAGAGACAACTCCTGACACACTTATTCAGTCTCTTAAAAGCTTCTCTCACAGCCCTTCAGCTCCATGTGGTCTGCTGGAGAAGAGATGAGCTGTAATTATGGACAAACACTGATCATTTGCTCAGGAATGTCAATCACAAGTTTGAAG
Source organism: Leuciscus leuciscus (assembly GCF_965113295.1). NCBI lineage: Eukaryota > Metazoa > Chordata > Actinopteri > Cypriniformes > Leuciscidae > Leuciscus > Leuciscus leuciscus. Next base: position 25,914,181 of record NC_138730.1, read on the forward strand.
GAGGATGCCATTATCTACATAAATAAATACTGCCGAATGCTTTAATATGAAAATTGTGTTCTCCAAGAGTAATATTGTAATTGCTCAGATGTTGCTTTTTAATAGCTGAGGAGGTTTGAATGGACAGTTACTGTTTGTTTTGTTAAAGTACCACCACTTTCTCAGATGTTTTGTCCTGAAATTTCTAAGGAAAATTCTAGGATTTCTATTTTTATTATATTTTTTAAGACTAAGGTACCAGATGGATCTGTGTGAATTGTTTGGATGCAGGCTAATGCAAATACGAACAGGCATAACAGAGCCAGAGTGGCGGTGACCAAATGTCCCAGAGGTCTGAGCGCAGGACCAGAACCGGATGACTGGGAGTTTGATCAGTGGAATGGGAAGGTGAGGGTGAACTTTTGCAGCGTCTGGAACAAGGACAGATTCAGTGTTCTGTCCAGAACTACAGAGCCACAATAATAGCACATCTTTAGAATACTGAACTAAAGCCTGTTTGGTTTTTGGTCTTTTGTGATGGCTTTATCAGAAGGAAAGAGAACACAGTGACCCAAAACTCTGCTCAGGGCTGCTTTGTTTATCTGTAGACAGAAAGGCACATTTAATTTCTCAATAGTTCTTCCATTTGCTGAAGATCTTTGCTCATTTTTTTTCCTAAGGAAAAATACTTCTGCATTCTTTTATCTCCCTATTAGGTTATCAGAAGAAATCTCAATGATGTCTCAAACCTGCCAAGATCTCAAAGTCTGTTTTTCTGTATGTCCACCATTTTCCATTTTCACCCCTGGCTTGTTTGGAGCATTTGTTTCGGAACTTGCCTGGTGCGTTTTCTCTCCCTTAGTTCGGTTCATTTATGATCAACAAGCAATCGCGCTCGGATCCACACCAAAACAATCGTTCCGAGATCGCTTGAACAAGGTGGTCTCGGCCCAATTAAAAAACTAAATCTGGGGAGGTTTGGTTGAGGTGAGAAAGCAATCCAACCCAACGGACCAAAAAACCAGGCGGTATCACTGAGAGTGAACAGAACTCAGTCCTGCTCCAGTTGTCTGCTGCTTTTTTTTCTTTCTTTTTTTTTTTTTTCTCTTTCTTTGAGGAAACATTTATAGATCACTCATGTCTGCTTTGCCAGAAACATTCAAGAAACCCAAATGGGGTTGGCAGTTGATGATGTGCATTTTGTGCTTGTATGTCTGTGTTGCTGTGAGCAGCAGTAAATCTGGCTCAGGATTTACTCTGTCTGCCTAGCCGCTATTTCAGTGGTGCGTCCTGTCTCAGTTAGTTCCTGCTCTCCCTCTCTCTTTTACGGTGTTCTCATATGGAATAGCGCTGGCAAGCAATAGCAGCAACAACGGGCTATCAACAATAACAGACCTGAGCACAGTACACATCTGCATCTTGTTCACCACACTTTTGATGTCCACTTCAAATTGTGGGAAAATTTTTTATTATCATATAATTCAATATTTGATATAATTGCAATACTACTGCAACTAATAATAAAAGGTTCCCAATCTGGATCGGTTCTGCATGTTTACATCACACTCAAATTTTTTATTTTTTATTCTTGAGGCTCAAATTAATCAGAAAATGTCATATTATAAAATAATTGTTATCATTTTAATACTACTGCTAGTACTACTACTATTACTACTAACTATATTCAAATATAAAAGTTGCTTCTAATGGCATTAAGATGTTGAATTAAATTACTTTGGATGTAAAAATATGCTCAAGCTCAGAACACTCGTAAACAAAGACCACAATGTTGTGTTTATGTGTGGTCTTGTAATAGTCAGTTATGTCATCATTTGACTTTCAAGACAGTGGAAACAAGCTCCGGTTCTGGCACAATAACAGATACAATTTTGGTTGAAAAGCGGTGTCTGATAGGTCAAGCACCAGTTTAGACCCAACTTCAACCATTCTCCTCTCTCCTAATGGCGACTAAGGTGTTTTCCTCTCTCCGGTACGCCACTGTATGTAGGTCAGCACCAACAACAAAGCACCAGTGATGTGATATAGCTCCACCGCTCCGGAGCTTTGCCGTTTCCTCTCAATGTGGTCACCACATGTGCTGTTTTTTTTTTTTTTTAGGCAAAGGAGAAGGGAGCGAGAGTGGATTCATGCAAGTGTTAAATCCACATGCAGTTCTCAGGCTGTTGTTTTCTTATTATAACTAGGTTTGTCTGTTCTTTCAGAAGCATCTTTATCCCCACCCTAAAAGAATGACAACAAAAAGAGGTGGGTTTCCAGAGCTCCCACTCAGGTTTCATCAGAGAACATGACACAGCTCAGCATGTCATACTCTCTGTTGTGGGGTGAGGCTCTGAGACGCAATTATTGTGGGAAAGATGACCGATTGGGACTGCAGGCATGGAGAGGACATGGAAATGTAACTCTAGAGATGGATTAGACATCCGATCCGTACATGGTGCCTCCCTGAGAGATGGTCACATGGACGTCTTTCGGAAGGAGGAGGTGCGATTGACAGGATGTTGTGAGAGAAACGTATTTCAGCACTGCTGAAAAGATCATCAGCTGGTCAACAGTAGTGATAGATTGTTTCAGTTATGGATCGTTTCAGATTATACTATGGGGCTGTTGAATGCTTGAATACGATTGGTTGACGAATGTTCTAAGGCCAAATGATTTCAGTTATTTCAAAGTTCTTTACAGATTTCAACAGAAAAATAACCAAAACCCACAATGACACTGACCAAGCAAATAAATATAGTAAACAATAGGATAAAAATGACATCATTTTTTATTATGTACGAAAAACACATGCTCTCTTTCTCCCACGCTCTCTCCATTTGAACGCACACACACACACACACACACACACACACACACACACACACTCGCACAGAAACGTGTTGATAGAGCTGCTCTGACGATTTTATCAGTAAAATAGTTTAAAAACGTAAGACATTTCTCAGTAGCGATATAATAACGGCTCTGTTCTTGGAGAAGATAAACGTACAGTTTCGCTACTAGTAGAGATCCTGCTGCCGAACACTGTTGAGAGACTCACAGACTGAGGTAATTCTCTCTCCAGGAAAATATTCTCACTCCAGATATAAGGAAGAAAGTTGACAGTTTTCTCTCTCTCTCTCTCTCTCTCTCTCTCTCTCTCTCTCTCCGTTACTCCGTTACTAATCAATACATTTTTAGATTCTCATTGGCTGACAACTGTACCCACTTGTCCAATTAGTGGTCATTACACCTTAAATCAATTACAAAATGTGCTGATACTCTGCCAGTGGAAAGTGATTGTTCAAATGAAGGTATATATTTTATATTATTAGGTTTTGAATTTATATAATTTAATGATAGATAAATTCTTTTTTTTTTCTTTTTTTTGTTGCTGCTGAACAACATGTTCATTCCTTAGCACGTTTGACCAGCATTAACAAGTCTGGAGCAGCATGGAAATTCATGCTGGTGTACGCTGGACTTTTCAGCGGGGAGTTGCCACTGAGCGTCGTTTAAGAGACAGATAGAGGGTGAGAGATATTAAGGCTCCTAGAGATTAATGTTTCTCCCCTCTGAGTGTCTGTTTTTCCCGGTGGCTGATATAAATCTGTAAATTGCTCTTGATTTGGGTGTCTGCCTCAGCTGGACTGCCTGCTGCTTCTGCAGTGTTTACAGGACATGAAGTGTGTGTCTCTGTGGCTCTGCTGAGGTCCATATATCACCCCTAACGCTCTCTGGGAGATCTTTCGCTTTTGGTGTGGTGCATGTACCAGGCTGATGGATGGAGGACGAGCAAAGGCCCTGGAGGTCCTGTTGGTTTACGTTGTGTTGGGGGAGTTGTATTGGAAGGGTGATGGACCACCCATGTGCTGGCCTCTCTCTTTCGGTCCTCCCTGCTCATCTGCTCATGGACAGGAATATACACAGACTCCAGCTTGACACAGGCATCCCAGAGAGATCCTGGGTCTCTGGGCTCAAAACCCTTCACACGCACATACAACATCTAAACAACGTGGAGTGTACACACATGTGATTTAAGATTAGTAGGTTTACAGAGCTGTATTGTCAAGGCACCTGCATGTATACACCATTCAGGAAACATTTCAGAGACAAACAACACATCCGGTTAATGGGGAAAGTTCATAAGCAACACTCTACTCTTTTGACTAGTGCTTGATGGATATGGGTTTTTCAACAGCTGATGGCAATGTCAGTATTTAGCGAGCACATTCACACTATCGTTCAAAAGTTTGAAGGTCTGTAATTTTTTTAATTTTTTTATAGGAGTCTCTGATGCTCACCAAGGCTGCATTTATTTGATGATAAAATGTTATCATGAAATATTAGTGTCACATGATCCTAATCTAACATCTAATATGCTGATTTGCTCAAGAAACATTTCTCATTATTATTAATGTTTAAAACAGGTTTTGTTTTCTTTTTTCCAGGTTTTGTTAACTTTTTAAGTTCACTTTTTACAGTGTTGATGAATAGAAAGTTCATAAAAACAGCATTTATTTGAAACCGAAATATTTTCTAACATTGTAAATTTTACATATTATATTAATAACTGTTTTTTATGCAGTTATTCATGCAAGACATTATTATTATTCATAAGATATTTAGAATAAGGTTGTTGCTGCTGCTAGCTTTGGTCAGATATATGTACAGTAGTCAACATTTGAAGTGGATCAAAACCCTCCATCAGAGTTATACATGAATTTTGAACAATGCCCGGTCTTGTCTTAGTACAACTTTGATGAACCTTTTTTTATCCACTTCAAATGTTGACTACTGTAATTGGTGGTCAAAACTTTGGAGGCTTATTTTTTTTGCATTGCTGTGATATTGTATACCCAGTGAAGAGGCCATCATTTCATGATTTCACTTAACATCAATTCATAAAACACATTAGTGCACATCACTGTTTTGTCCACGTGCACGTGCTTTGCTTCTTTTTTTTTTTCATGGAGCAGTTTTTGGGGGAATAAAGCGTGAACTGTCTATGTAAATATAGAGAAAGCCCGAGTAAGTCAGGAGGGGCGTGTGTTCTCAGGGGGGGATCAGTCTCGGTTCAGGGGCTTTCCTTTCCCACAAAGGCCTACTATACAGGGGAGCGATCCCAGGGGAAGGGTAAGAGAAAACTGAGCTGGCAGGGAAGAGCCGGGCTGGGCCTCACTGAGAGTACAAGTCCTCCTCAGGGCCCTGTGCTTTCAAAGGTTTACATGCTCCCAAGGTTTCAACTTTACGAGGCCTTATACCTCTACAGCTGTTTGACCGGCCTGTGAGTGAGGATGGGTGTGCATATGCTCTTTCATAGGGTGGAGGCAAGTATGGGGCATCTTTTTTAGTAGGGGCAGGGTTCTGTGTTGATGAGGTCGTTGTAGAGGACACGGGCAGGTATGGACATACATCATTGAAGCTGTATTCCTCTATTTAATATTAATAACAAATGTTATAGTCGTTGTAATTTCCATTCTAAATTCCAGTTTTATTTGATAATAATAATAAAAAAAAATTTCAGCAAGTATGCATTAAATTGCTAAGTGACAGTGGATGTAACATTATCGTTATATCGATATAACGTGATATAACATGCAACGGTTTGTATCTGTGATGTGAACTAAATTAATCACTATATAGAGTTAGTTTTATCCAAGACTCAGGTTAATGTATTTATAAGGTATAGTTCACCCAAATATGAAAATTCTGTCATGTGCTGACCCTCAGGTCGTTTCAAACCTATAAGATTTTGCTTCATCTTCCAAACACAAATGAAGATATTTTTTTATGAGAGATTTCTGTCCCTCCAAGTCAACTCCCTTAAAACTTAAAAGATCCCAAAAAGGTCATAAAGGTCTCGTAAAAATAATCAATTGACTGGTTTAATTAAAGTCTTCTGAAGAGACACAAGCTCTTTGTATGATGAATAGATTTACTGATCAGCACACACTGTAGTAAACACGGACATTCAAACGTACATGCTTGCCAGCGAGAACGACATGAGTGTGAAAGGGTTCCTATGCAGTTTGGAAAAGTATGGAATTTGATTTGAGTGATTTCCAGGACTGGATAAGTATGGGGGGGAAAAAAGAAATTGTGTTTCCAGACTATTTCCCCGGTTCAGTTTTCTAGAATATAAAATTAAGTGTACATTTTCATTATGCAAAACTATTTGTCTTTACCATAAGCGAGTCTCTTTTGAACTTCACTAAAATAATGTTTACTTAATTCCCACTCAAAGCGATGCTTGCCTTACAGTATTTTATGAACAAGAAAAATACAAGTAAAAGCTTTAGCAGACATGTAAGCGAGAATAATAAGTGTCCTCATTAGGGTATTAGATACTTGGCTACTGAGTTGGGTGGAGACGTGCAGTATTCAGCTGGAGCTGCCAGAGTTTAAATGGACAGACGTGTAGGAGCACACCCAGCACACGTCCCACACTGCACACACTCTTCATGACTGGGAGCCATGTTTGACAGTGTTAACTTTTTAGGAAACATAGCATTTGCTTGTTTCCAAAGCAGGAGCAAGCAGATGCTCAGCATCTTCTCCTGCAGGGCATGTGTGCGTTTGAGTGAGAACAACTGAGAGAAAAAGAAAATTTGACGAATGAAGGAATATATATCTAGGGGGCAGAGAGTATGCCATCTCATTATGGCCCTATAAATGTACTGGGGTGTAGGCATGTTTATGTTGACTAGGGTTTAAATGTTCACTGGGATCCTGTCATATATCTGTTATTTTCTCTGTAGTGTTGGTAAGTATTAGGCCTACACAATTCAGGGAAATATTTTTGCTTTTTTGTTATTTATATATAAATATGAAAAAATTATAATACATACAAATATTAAACAAAATAATGAAGAATTGCTATTGTAATATTTCACTGTAAAAGAGTATATGGTAACACTTTACAATAAGGTTCATTAGTTAACATTAGTTAATGTATTAACTAGCATGAACTAACAATGAGCAATACATTTGTTACAGTATTTGTTGATCTTTGTGAATGTTAGTTAATAACAATACAACTGTTCATTGTTTGTTCATGTTAATTCATAGTGCATTAACTAATGTTAACTAATACAACTTCTGATTTAAATAATGTATTAGTAAATGTTGAAATTAATATTAACTAAGATTAATAAATGCTGTAGAAGTATTGTTCATTCTCAGGTCATGTTAACTAATGAACCTTATTGTAAAGTGTTACAGAGTGTATATAATAAAAATATAATAATAATTATTTATTTTGCAGTGCAACTGTAAAATTACAATACTAATATGTTTGGCTTAATTTATTTTTCAAACGTTAAACCATTGAGCTTTTATTTTGGCAGAAAACTGCAGAGTGACCTTCAAGCTTCTCTATTGACAACAGTTGTTTTATTAGCACTTCTCATTATAAGTCTGTGAAGATAGTTAGCACGTTGCATCCCCAAATGCACATTATAAGTGAGCTGCTCTGAGACACTGGTTTCACAGACAAGGCTTAAGCCTAGTTCCAGGCTAAAATGCATGTTTGAGCTGTTTTAGCTTAAAGCAACTTGCTCTGACATATTTAAAAATATGTCAGTGCTATTATTCTGTCTCAAGATGCACACCAGTAATGTTTTTTTCTAAGGCACATTTTAAATGGCCTACTTAAATGGCCTAATTGAACTAAGACCTAATACTGGCTTAATCTAAGCCCTGTCTGTGAAACCGGGCCTACATTTATTTATTTAAGTTGATTAAATCGCAGCCTTTGAGATTTAATAATCACATTAAGCCATATCACGATTTAATATTTATGTTACTATAAGTTACTAGTTACTTGTTTGCTTTATCTGGCTATATCACAAAGTGGCCAGACCAGATGCAATGATAAAGTGACGAGCAATAAAAGCTATTGCTTTCATACTAACCTAAGTTTTTGTTCCTAACTTGCCACAACCGCAAGCGATGAGCGGCAGGACATGTTGCTTGAATTATGGTTAGGACGCGTCAAAATACAAACAAAATTACGTCACTGCTGATTTGCATAGAGTCAAACCCCCTTTAGTATTGCCGATCTAAATGTCACTTTTTAGACCATCAGCACACCAAAACCCCATCTGAAGTGGCATCTCTAAATTTACTTAAAGTACTGCTCCTAAATGAAAAAAAGAAAAAGATAAACTGGTCAAACTCTCATCATCCAACAACCAACTATTTGACCATCGTCTCCCATCCCTAATTTTAGTGCAGTCTCTGTTTTTCAGACACACCTGATAAAACTCTCACATATAGATTGTGACAGACCGGATGTCCTTACTTTAACAGGTAACAAAAAAGCCTTGGGGTTGTTAAGTGATATCATCCCATGACCTCTATGTCAAAGGTCAAACCCTTTTGTCTTTGGTGGATTGATATATCTGTTCTTTATTTGGGCTTGTTTGATGTTTTAAGTGTTTGTAAGAAGGGAAGTGTCTTGAGCAAGCTTAGGCGTGCAGAGTCAGATGTGACTGATACCATGCGGTCTGTGTCTCGACCCTGCCCTGCCTGTGGCGGTGTGCACGTCTGCCATTCATTACATGGATATATATGTGTGCAGTCTGGCCGTGCAGCTTTCACCTCCGTTTCAACCTATTTGCTACTTCATTTTTTTGTTATAAAGCCTCCAAACCTCAAAAACACATCATTTATTTATAAATCATGAGAGGTTTTTTGTTCCTGCGCTTTCCCTCATGTTTTCATAAAGTAGCCTGGTAGATAAGGCTTCAAATCCAGCTGAATCTGCAAGAGACACTGGGATATTGTTATACATTGCTCTGATTGGTTCCAGAAATCTCTTAGGAAAATTTTTGAGTGACACCGCCTAATCCCAAGTCATGCTTAGTTTAGTTTAGTTAGGACCAGATACTCATCAATTGGTCTAATAATACACTTGATGAGATTCTAATGGAGCTGGTGATGAATCGAGTCCGAGATCCTTCCAGGAAGAGATGATGAGCGCAGCTCTTTACTGGACTTCTAAATCACGCTCTTTTATGGGCCCATTTCTCTCCTTAAAGGGCCTGACTACATTTGTACTCCTCTAATGTGACAGATGAGCAGCTTTTAAAGCAAGCTCCATGTGGTATGTGAATGGAGTTTTCTAATGATGGTGTAAGTAAAAGTGTGTGTTAATGCGTGTGTGAGAGAGGATGTTCCCTACAGACTGCAGCTGTGCTGAAGCATGTCTTCATCTCTCTTTACAGTCAACCGCAGCAGTAAACACGACACTGTGAGCGTGTCTGACGCTCTCCATCTGCATTGTGCAACAGCAAATGCATGTCATCAACTTGATTAAAGAAACATCATGCTAATACATTCAGTCTCATGCATACTTTTTTAGGATTAGCAAACCAAATAATAATTTTAGAACAACCTATTGAAAACACATTGGTCAATCTCTAATCTCTCTAATCTCTCTAATCCCTATAGGCTCTGTAATACGAATATTTAGCAAGCTACATCCACCGTAGCTGCTTTGCTAACAACTCTGCTGCCTAAGAAAACAAGCTAATGTGCATCATGCTGGATTTATTGTAATTACCTGTTTTTGAGTAGTACGTTAATATGTTGATGACAATATGAACTGTGGAAGTATGGAAGCTATGTTGTATTTATTCATTAGCTCAAAACAAATAGCGGGAGTGTTAGCAACTAAAGTTTGTTGGGTACCTTGCCGCTTTTCTGGTTGAACAAAGAAAAGTGCGTTAATATGATATAGTACTGTATTTTGCTGCCAAGAACAAAGCTTCACATGGATCCATTTTGCTGTAATGAGTGTTGCCATAGAACGAATCGTTTCAGAGTTCAAGGGCGTGAGCAGGTCAGAATACAATCTGCGAGTTGACATCTTGTAATTGCGATAATCCAGACATGCGAACCCAGCGTTAAACTCTGACATTCATTTGTCTGTCAGGCTAAACATGCCTCAGCAAAGCCCTACCAAAGCAGCATGATAAACTGTACCCTGCTCTGTTAGCACATACATGTTGCAAATTCATCTGAAATATGTTTTTCATTGACAATATGTCAGATTTTAAGGATGTATGTTTTTTCCATAGACGCCTCAGGGAACCTCCATGTGTTTAATAATCAGACATGATTATTACATGAGATTTGTCTGTCACTTACACCCTCATATTAAGTGTAAATGTGATGTCCAGACTGGAACACAAACTGCATTAATTGGTCTCTGCTGTATAAAAACTTGTCAGTGACTGTTTGCCTATTGTAGTTGGTCAAGCACATTCAATTCTTATCCAGTCATAACAAACACTGTCAGACTGCGCTAACCTTATTTGTGGTTATTGGCACGCTTCAAATTGATCTTCCACGTTAAGATTAGGTCATATGGCTTTTTAGACCTTGTTAGGAAGTCAAATGCCAAGATTAAAATATCAGTTTTTTTTGGGCGAGGTTCTTAAGGTTTTCGCCTTCTCCTCATCATCATAAACCCCTTTGAATCTTCTGCATAATAGACTCATTGGTCTGACTAACTGACTATAAATATAGCACTGATGACTTACTGAAAGACTGAATACACTGATGACCGATTAACTGACTGACTAACCAAATATAATACTCACTGACTGACTGAATTTAGCAGTGACCCATCAACTGATTGATTGAAATATTGCTGGCTTGGGGATACATTTCTGACTAATTTAGGCCTGCTGAGTGACATACTAGCATAATTCAGGCCCCAAATTCCTCCTAGCGGGATGGATGGTTTAGGATAGGCTGTGCTCCTGCGTGGATTTCTACAGCCTCTTGACTAGGCTGGATGTCTGTGGCTGGAATTTCAGTGTTTTCTATGCCAAATCAAATATGGTTTTATACATTCTACCTCCAACAGGGGCTCATTGAAATGTCATAAAATTACATTGATGTCCTCAGGGCTGCTGTGAAAGTAAACAAATATCCACCAAATCTCTTTATTGTTGGAAAATTGATGCATTCACACAATAAATAATGAATGTTCAAGGATTTTATTGGCCGGGTGAAGGTGTAGGATGGAAAATATTCTCACTCCAGATACAAGGAAGAAAGTTGACAGTTTTCTCTCTCTCTCTCTCTCTCTCTCTCTCTCTCTCTCTCTCTCTCTCTCTCTAATTATAGTCTGGTATGACTGAATTAAGTTCCATGTTGCTTTAAAACAAACATATGCATTTTAATAATTATAATCAAGGTCTTGATTTCATTGGAAAATCACTGGAAAATGGAATGTCTTTACTTTAGAATTAGAATTACTTTATTTAAAATTAATACTTTTATTGGTCAGAAGTGTCAGTAAAGACTTTTATATTGTTACAAATGATTTCTATTTAAAATAAATGCTGTTCTTTTCAACTTTCTATTCATCAATGAATCCTGAAAAAAGTATAATGTTTTCAACAAAAAATATTAACACCACAACTGTTTTCAACATTGATAATAATAAGAAATGTTTCTTGACCAGCAAATCAGCATATTAAAAGGATTTCTGAAGGATCATGTGACACTGAAGACTGGAGTAATGACTTTGCCATCATGCCACATGAATAAATAACATTTTAAAATAATATTAAAATAGATTATTTTAAAAAATATAAAAAAATTTTTTTTACATTTTAATAATATTTCACAATATTGCTGTTTTTACTGTATTTTTGAGCAATTAAATACTGCCTGTGTGGACATAAGAGATTTCTATGAAAACTTAGTGACCCCAAACTTTTTAATGTGGTAACTTTACAGAATATTATAATGTCAGTACAACAATAATCTTTACCTCTAGCCTGTGATCTTTCCTCAAACAAAATCTGCTGTGAACTTCACACAACACTAATGTAAATGACATTAGAACACTGGAATATAGCGCATTCATATGGCCCACATGATACTTTTAAGGTGTTTTTATATTTTTGTGCTTTTTGAAGCTTGACAGCCCCTACAAGCTGTTCTTCTGTGAGGGCTTTTTTAAATTGGAGTGTTGTAGTGTGACCCAGGCTATGTATTGATAAAGGCTTGTTTGAGGGTAGCAGAACCTCCAGCAGATCATATCATAATGTCCTGTGAAGGCCTGATGCTGATGCCCCCTTAGGACAGGAGAAAAGGGCTTGGTGCTGCCATGGAGGTCAGGCTGAGGGACTTAGACTTGGCCTCGTTGGGTTCTTGTTGCGCTATGCGTGTGTGTGTCTGTTGGCTGCAGAGATGCAGGAATGCTGGTGTTTGCTAAGTGGAGAGAACTACAGAGACTGTCCAAACACACGTCTGTTTGCCAACTGGGAACATATTGCTGTCTCTGTGCTGGGAGCCTCAGTGGCGGGCCCCTGAATGGAGCCTCTTGTGCGGAGAGAGAGGAGAGCTGGCCACTGAGATTGGAAGACGACAACGCTTAGTGCCACTGCCCACTCCAGTATTCTGGAAATGCTACAAGACGACACTGTTACCCCGTTTGAAACCTAGAAAACTGTTATCTGTGCTGCAGCCTTCCAATGCTGCTCATATTAATGTAGATTTGTCAGAGTGCACGTTGGGTTATTGTTATCTGTTTTAGAATGAGGATACTCTGCTGTTCTCATCTCTAGCGGGCCTGATAAATTGGATGGTATGATGTATTGGCTTACCTTTAAAGGCATTCCTTTCCAGATTAACCCACCTGACGTCTTTGAATTTCTAATCACATTTCAAATCACCTGCTTTATGTACCCATATCCCTGCCTTATGCAGTCTGTAAAATATTGTCCCATCCTGATATACATGTTTTGAAAAAAAAACTGCATATTTGTTTCTGCACAGTATCCAGGTTATACAGGTTATTGCACAATACTTGAAGACCTTTTGCTAGTTGCCCAGATACATTTGCTGATATGTGACACTATCGGTCAAAAGTTTGGAATTGGATTTTTATTTTTTATTTTTGCTTTTGAAAGTAGTCTCTTATGTCTACCAAGGCTGTATTTATTTGATCAATAAATGGTTAAAACGTAATATTGTGAAATTTTATTACAATTTAAAATTATTTTAATATAAATTCCTATGATTTCCAGTAGCTATTTCCAGTCTTACATGTCTCTTTGATGTCTTTTATTGATTCTCTATATCACATTTTATTTTTATTTGTTTTCTTCTTGGCTTACATTTATTTATAGCTTTTTGTAAGGGATCATATCAGATGAAACCAGGTGATTTATATGTATTTTATAGTTAGAACATTACAGTTGTTTATTGAGCAAAAAAAAGAAGAAAAAAGAAAGAAACAATGAGCAAATAAAAATGTATATGAATTGTCTGAATAAATTAATTTACAGTGAATGAATTGGATTTTCCAAATGCTTCACATTGTTAACATAATATTTTTTTGTTAGAAATTAGCAAGAGAAGTTTTTCAGCACCAAGGCTGCATTGGTGTAAGGGCCGTATTAAAAGCCCTATATAGTTCCTTAGGCCAGTTTGACGGGTCCTTGTATCCTTTTGAAGATACCATATGAAAACCTAATGTGACATCCATCATTCATCCATCCGCTCAAGCAAGCAATACTTGACCAGCACTGGAGTGTACTTCTGACATGGAGTGTGCTTCAAAGGCACAGAATGTTTTAGCTATGATAATATAAATGGAGAGTATGGTTCAGATCTTTGGCATGCTTCTGGACACTCATGTTGGAGAGGAGATGAGTTTTGTTGCATTGCTGTGGAGTGGCTGAAAGAAAGCTGCCAGTGTGGGCTCAGTGTAGACTGATGAGTGCTCTCTGTATGTACAGTACGCCATCAGGGAGAGCAGGGCTGAAAAGGCGTCCTTCTGTGTGCTCGGCATGCACACCAACTCGCACTCCACCAGGCCTGACCGTGGCTCCAGGCAGCTCCCAGCCTCAAACTGAACGCTTCATTAAAGCGTACTGACTCCCCTAGGCCCACATGTGTTCCCCGTGCTCCACTGTAGAAGAAAGAAGGGATGAATAATGTATTTCACATAGAGCCTTTCTCTTCCTCTTCGTGCCGGACACTCATGGACTCTTCAGAGTAATAGGTCCCTCATATTATACATACTTCCTGTTTCCAGTCTGTGCTTCTGACACACAAGAAAAATTATTCCGGCTGTACTAGAGGACCATGTCATGTCAGGAGTATAAAATACAAAATGTATGATGAATGTACTGTTGTCAAATACTCACAGAAACAATCTTCCTTCATGTGAAATTGGTAATAGCATAGTACTTGATAAGTATATTCTTGTACCATGGTACTTCAAAGAATTCCTTGGTACTTTTTTATTAATAGCTATATGTGTCTGTGTGGTGATACATTTATGGTGATAGATTTTCTGTGGTGACACCACAGCTCATATGGTTCTCATGTCGATTGGCGACTATCTCATCTTTTGACAGTTTTGGCATTCCCACTTCTGGTAAGGTTTATAGCCAAGCCTGGAGAAATAAACCCTCCTCAGCACTACTTGATATTTTTTTCCACGACTACTTGCCTAATTTTCCTTTGCCATGGCTTACAAATAAAGAAAATAATATCATTTATTACAACTTTCACTGAGATCATTTATTTCTTAGTTCAAGATGTTCAAGATCGCCACACAGAGTTGGATTGAGCGCAAAATGTGTTTCCTTTACATCAGCAAGAATAATCTGAGAAAGCCAAAGTTCTCCCTGTCTGTCTGCTGAGTTAATTATTCCACTTATTATGATGATCCTAGTACATTTGTGTCAGCTGTGTTTGTGTAAATACTAATGTGGGTGGGTGTACACAGGACAGACCTTGATTTCTTGTACTAGTTAAGTAAAGCTGGTTAAACAAACAACTTGCATCTTATGTAAACCCACCCACTTGCACACTTTCATTTACTCACATACACCCTGACTGGCAAACACCCACTCATTCGACTTTGCTCTGACTGACAAGCTGTTTGTGTTTATCATCATAGACTAATTTGTTCTACAAGGATTTGTTCTGCTAGCAAGGTCACTGTCTCGGGCCACTCACACAGGGTCCCTGTTGTGCAGCACTCTTACATGTGTGCACACACACTTCCAGTAAGGACTCCTCCTCTGTTCTCACCAGTTAACCAAAAAAGGCCCTTTGATGTCAGCTGGAGTCTAGCTGTTACTGGAAAAACAGCTTCTGAAAAATTCTTTACCCCTCCTGTTGCTTTGTGAGTTTTTGTGTTAATTATGTTCACTAGCTTTGCTTCACAAAGTCTTCAAATCATCTCCCACTTTGAAACTGTAGCTTTCTAAACTATAAACGACTCCTGATTTTAAACTACAGTCATTCTCTAATCTCTACTCATTTAAAAATGTAGTTGGCTGCAAACGACTAGCGATAAGTGGCTAGCTGCAGTCAGGCTACTGTTTTAAAAGACTAATTTGATATATATAATATATATATAATATTATTCCTTTATTTTATCAATTCTTATAATTCCTTGAATGTGATTTTTACTTTCAAAACCCAACTGTTGTAGCCTGGATGCCAGCCGAACTTAGCCCCGCCCACAATATTTGAGGCCGAGAAGTTCGGCCTGGACTTGATCCATTTGTGGAGCAACTATGTTCGAACCAGAGCTGTTCGGACCAATCAAATTATCAGGCTGGGCTTTATACGATGATGGACAGATGATGAACAGTAAAGTAATCATCCACGTCACCAAAGAGCGCTTGGGTTGAATTCATTTACAACAAAGATGACTGCCGCTGGAGAATTGAGATGTGTAGATTCCGCCATCTGTGAGCATTTACTGTTATAGAAGATATCGACAGCACATTAATTTTAAAAGAGGAGCAGAGAACTGCAATCAAGGCATTTGTCGATCGGAAAGATGAATGAAGAACATACGTCACTTACTCAGTTGCTCTGATTGGTTGAAGGTATATCAAATTGAGTGCAGAGGCATTTTCTTTCCTGGTTCGGTTGAAACACGCCCCTTAATCACAGCCTAATGGAGCCGTATCAGACTCATATTCTGACTAGAATCTGAGTATGACGACGTCAGGCTACAACTGTTGCACTCTATTGTAAGACTGAGTATGGCTAGGTCTAGCACATCCAAAAGAACTGATCCACTGATTTCTCACTGCTTTACTAAATGAGTTCCAGCTTAAAGATCTGAATGTGTTACACCCATTATATTGTTTAGAGGGAAAATTTTAACACTTTAGTTTACATGTGTAACATCTTCTGAGAAAGATTCATCCCTCCTTTCTCTCCTATTCTAGTGCCTATTTTATGAAAAACGTTCCAGTTGAGCAGTTCTGGAATGTTCCTTCAGGATATGACATAGTAGTGACTAGCAATGTTGTTGTGAACAGGCTTTGGCAGCTAATGAAGAATGAACTGTAGAATTCATTACAGTCCATCCCGTGATTTATACTGGCCAAAGCATTGCAGAGCTGACTGCTGCTGTCTCAGAGGGGGGGACGATGTCTTTACCAGATTTTGCCAGACCTCCGCTACTGTGAGCAGAGAGAGAGACCGCAGTGGAAAAGTCAACAACACAATTTGGAATTGCCTTGGATTTGAATATATTTGTTCCAGTGAATCTAAAAATGGCTAATGGGGATTTGTGTCTAGTTTACTTTAGACTAAATAGTGGATGCTTTTATCCTAGAATTTTAAGTTCAAACTGCTGACTCTGTACAGTATATTTGGAAACATCATAATTTTTATAGTTCCATTATGCTGTTAAAATGATACATTTCCCCATCCATTTCTTCTCTATCAATCTTAATACCTTTAGGGTGTAAACAAATCAACCTAGTTAATGTTTCTGAGCAAATAAAGTGAATGTTTATTTAGAGTAAAGTCTCACAGTTGGGCTTGAGTTTGTTGCAAGTATAAAGACAGTTGGGTGACTTGACATGAACGGTGATCCCATCAGTCATACAATCAAAGTGAGCAACGGATCTGGAGAATGAGTGTGCAGTAAATCAGGCCTGATGAGAGGCACTCAGGGCAACGGGACAGTTTCCATGTTGCTTGAGTCCTTTCCAGTCCTCCACAACGCTCTGTCTGGACTTCTCTAGTTCCATTACCCACAGCCCTCTGTGCCATGCCAAGTGGGGTGGCCTTTATTGGCCTGTTTGCTTTGTTTGTTTGTATGTTCTATCCCTTGCTGGTTGGTATCTAGTAGTTAGGCTTGTTGCCAATGAGGATGGAATGATATCTATATTTATAATCATTTTCAGCAGTGCATAGTTGGGTGCTTATCAGCAGGCCCATTCAGAATCTGCAAATTTTTGGATTTAAACATGGTAGAAAGTGTTAAATGGAATTAAGAATGCTGCACTCTAAAAGCATAGATCTGCTCAGCCAAAATATTTTATAACTGAACACGCAATGGCCAGAACATTCACGGAATTTAATGAATAACTTGCATTTCAATTCTGTGGAAATCTGTAGAGTTTTCTGAGGAAGTCTGGGCCTGCTGATCAGATGCCAAACTTATTAATATTTCTACTTTGTTTTAACCAAAAGCAACATAGCTAACCAAGACAACAATTATTCACAGATTAATTTAGCTAACCATGTCAACTTATCAAGTTGTGCATTTCTTATTTACACTCATTCTGATCCTTTGTTTTGCCCTTTCGTTCCTCAAGTGTTTGTAAAATAGAAATGTTTAGCATACTTTATAACAAACTAAGGTGAATTTGAATATTTGACCATTTGTTTCTTCTTCTATGTGTACAGGGCCTGCAGAGGTTCCGATGATGTCACCCAATGGATCCATCCCACCCATTCATGTGCCTCCTGGCTACATCTCCCAGGTGAGTGCAACATTTCAAGATAATATCATTAATAAATATGTCTCTGGAAAGAGAACATTTTTATTTTATTATTTTTACTATTCCCTCAGTATCTAAAAAGAAGGAATAAAGAAAACCCTAATAGACTCACAATGGAAGCCAGGAACAACATGCCACATGTCCATACTTTTTACACTTCATTTAAATGACACTACACATTATAAATTAGTTGTTACTTGAGCATGTGCTTGCAAGTGTGCTTGTGGGACAGCTTCCATATTTTGGGGAAAGAAAAATAAATCCAATAATGCCGACTGGACCGACCACCTCCCATCCTCTTACCTCTGTAAATGAGACCTGTGGTCTTTCCAGGGCTCTTACTTCTCTATTATGATCCATTAGACATTATACAAGAATCTGTCATCGTTCCAAACTCTGGCAGATGAGAGGAGTAATCAATATGTAGCGAGTGCTGATCTGGAATGAGCTCTCCAAACCGTAATTCTTATCTTGCTCATGATCGGCCAGACATGAAAGCAGACCCCTGACCAGTAGCAGTTGGAGAGATACAATCAGCACGACAACGGCTCTGGGCCTGAAGCCTAGTGGTTACATTACGTCTTCATTTATAGTTCAACAGACCTCACCTCAACATCTATCCACAAGCTGACAAACGCCATTTCTGACTCTATGCTGGTGTTAGAAAGGACTGTTAAGAATATTTGCTTTGAATAGATTGCGATTTAAGAAAAGTTGATTTCCTTATTCACAAGATTATTTATTTAGACCTGTTGTTCTTAACCTCTATGTTAAGAAGAATCAAAAATGGGTTGTAGTGGGTCTTGTTTTCATGACTTTCACGCAGTGTTTCTATTGATGCGCTTATTACAAGGAGATTATTCCTCAAGGGCACAATGGTAATTGCTCATGGCACTAATGTAAAAGATGCAAATGCCAGCTAGAATGTCATGGAGCGCCAAGCAGTGAGTAAATACATGTTGAAATGTCATGGATAGTCTAGCAAAGTTGAGGAGATATTCCCCACCTGACCCTGTAACCAATGATGAGTGAAGGTTGTTATCTGGTGATGCTGTTTACAAGAAAGGTAGATTAGAACACAAACAGATTAGACTTCTGTTTACTTATAGTGGGTTTCCTAATTTTTCTGTACTCTGCACTCTGAGTAGGAAAGCAAAGTAGTCATGCACCTATTTTCTTTTTGAGGGGGTGCCAGTGGCAATCCTGGCTCACTTAGTCGGCTAGGTGAGATAAAACAGGACCAAAGGGACAAACATTACAGTAAACACTTCATCAGAAAAGAGAAGAGATGTCGCTGCAAGTGGGAGGGGAAGTTATTTTGATTTAACTACTACAAGGACACATAAAAAAATATGTGATGGAAAAAAAGATTATCAAAAAAAAGATGTGCACGGATAAATCATTTATAATAAATATTGCAATATTCCATATAAAAATAAGAATTGTCAGTTTGGATATTTTTTCTAACTTAAAACCCACTTAAAAATCATGCCCTCTTAGTTTAAATGGGCCTGACTCTTCACCCCTCCTGTGGCAGTTGAAGGAATCTGCTAATTGTCCAAAGGTCATTGTATCTGTGTTTATTTTAGCCCAGTGCCTACTAGGAGCGGGAAGCGCGGTCAGAGCTGTGGGCATCTACCGAAAGGAGACCAGAAACTAGACAGACATTTAATCACAGCTTTTCTTTTTCAGACTAATTCATTTTTATTGTACAGTACAGCTCTCCAAACTTGAGGGCCAGCTGAGAACACCTCTGTTGAGCAATATGAAAACATAACAACCTCTGATATTTAGCACTCATATTGTCACCCATGACCTTGTTGCATCTGGCAGTGTCATTGCATTCTCCTCCATATTGTCTCCATCATTGCCTACTGCAGTGGGGCTGGACAGTTGTTTTGTAAGAACTAACATGTTAATGAGGACATTTGTAAAATAACACTGACCCACTCTCAGCTCATATTCCTCGCCCACAGTCAGTCTGATGTCTCTCATAGACATGCATAATGAAACAATGTCTCTCAGCAAGCCTGAACTTGATCTAAGCTTCGCTGATCACTCTTGACGTTGCTGTCTGCTTATTGATAGGCCTGTCAAACAGGCTGTCATATATACACACACACGTAAACACACTCTCAGGGTCAGCAGGTCAGACAGAAGGAGTAGAGTTCAAGTATTGAAGAGGATTTCACAATATAATGCAGTATTTTCCTGACAATGCTTGTTATTAATATTTCATGATATTGCATGAGATTTTTACCACAGTCCTGGAAAAGTTGGAAATGTCAGGGAATTTTTAAAATCTGATTTTCAGCTCTGGGAAATTCATTAAAAAAATTTAATAATCTTGTTTGTTTCTCACTAAAGGTGCTGGAGGACAACACAGGGGTCCGGAGAGTGGTAGTCACCCCTCAGTCTCCAGAATGCTATCCTCCCAGCTATTCTCCAGCCATCTCTCCAACTCATCACTTACCTCCATACATGGCCCCACCTCCCTTTATTCCCAACTCACACACGGCCTTCTACCCACCCGTCAGCCCTGGGGATATTTCCCCCCACCAGTACTACCATCATCATATCCCACCTATGTACAATGAAGGTAGGAGTGCATATGATCACAGCTTACTCTCCTCTTATTCTGGTATTGTCACGATACCAAGTGAAATATCATGATATTTCAGTTCCACTGCCAAAACTGATAAGCTTTTGACCAACACTAAAAAAATAATAATGCTGTGTGTTACCTTATGAAGCCCCTAAAGCAGTGGTTCTCAACTCTGGCCCTCTAGGTCCACTTTCCTGTAGAGTTCAGCTCCAACCCTGATCTGCCTATAACCTTTTAGTAATCCTGAAGACCTTAATTAGCTTTTCAAGTGTTTGATTAGGGTTGGAGCTGAGTTGAGAACCCCTGCCTTAAAGAGACATGTGATTGTAAAAAGAATGAAATGGGATGGAAATTATATTTCAGTGTTTTAAGTTTTCTCAAAAAAGTTTTCCACTCTCACGCAAAACCTTTGCACTCCACCGACAAACTTTGTGTTCGCTTGCTAAACTTTTGTGATGGAAATGATATTTCACTGCTTTTTTGTACGTTTTTTTGGGGAACGCAATACTTTAGCTAGAGAAGACAAATTCTTTGAAATATAATTTTTCCTCCGATCTCATATTTTACACTTGTCAGTGTATTTGTAAGTGTAATGCTGCATTCCATTTACTTTGGAAGAGGTATGTCGGAGCTGAGAATGATGTCAAACCTTTGTTGTGCTTGCTTTTTCCGAATAAAAACAAATAAAAAAGTGGTATTTTGCACAGATAAAGCCGAAGTATCATGTCCACAAATAGAGGTTGCATAATACTGTATGCACCACTGAGTTTGAGAAAGAAGTACTAATAAACAATATATTACTACTGTTGATATGCTGAGAAGCCATATTGTATTCTGAAGTCAGCGTTGTTGAGTTTCCCATTTACAACTCTGACTTGAAGGGCATTCCAGTTAAAAGTTCTTACTGGGGACTAGGAATTTCCCACTTCCGAGTACAAATGAAACGCTACATCATTTTTCCTATTCCTAAATTATATGGCAGTTTCATGGTTGAATGATTGTTTTGTTGGCGCAGAGATAATTCCTCTGTACGGGATGAACTACCTTGGGCGGGATGAGCCATACAAACCGCAACCAAAGAAGATGAAGGACAGACTGGAGCGTCAGAATCGTCTCAACAGCCCTCCCTCCATCTATAAGAGCAATGTGGGCTGCAACAACATGTACAATGGCTACGGCAAGGTCCACGGAAATCTTGGGGGTGGTGGAGGAGGGGGAAGCAGTCCCGGAGCTAAAAAAACAACCCGTGGAGCTCGGAGTAGCCCCAGATCCAGCGAGCCAGACTTACAAGGTAAGGACTTTTGCAGTAGTCTAGTCAACAGGTCTATTTGTAAGTTCATCTCTTCGCTTTTTTTACAGCACCATTCGAAAGTTTGCGATCAGTAATATTTTTTTGTTTATAATTGAAAAAATTATTGAAATTGACAGTAAAGACATTTATAAAGTCCTTTTGAACTTTCTATTCATCAAAGAATAAAAAATCATGAAAAAAATAAATGCAACCGTTTCCATGAAAATATTAAGCAGCGTAACTGTTTTCAATATTGATAATAATAAGAAATGTTTCCTGAGCACCAAATCAGCATATTAGAATCATTTCTGAAGGATTATGTGACAATGAAGACTGACGTAATGGCGGCTGAATATTCAGCTTTGCCATCACAAGAATAAATTGCGTTTTAAAATATATTGAAATATAAAGCAGTTTATTTTGAATTGTAATAATATTTCACAGTATTACTGTTTTTACTGTATAAAAATTTTTAACTTACAAATGTTATTTTAATATTATTAATTTAATAAAAATACATCAATGTAAACTCTTGTTCTTTCATAATGCAAAGCTAATAAGTTACATGGAATTTTAAGAGTCGGAGCAGAGGGAGATGGATACATTCTGCTTTGTGCCAAAAATTCTCAGCAACGTTTAAACAAGACATTATAGATGTTATTGTGGTTACATTAAATCATCTTGTACATGGCTAGAATATTTAGCCTCTGATGTTTCACGGCTTCCATTAGACATCTGTAATGCATGTTTCCCTCAGTGTGTCCACAAACTTTTTCTCTCTCCTCTTAAAAAAAAAAGAAAGAGATAAGTGCATCAATAGAGGTAAAGGGGGTCGTCATGCCGCGGAAACTGCATAGCTGGGAATCGCCAAGGTGCTATCATTTTTCCAGCACCCACAATGTGGCCCTTGTATCTCAGGTTAGGCCTCTGCTGAAAGGCAGCCCACATACCTGTGGAATCACATTCTACCAATGAAGGGGTCCTTTGAGCATGGCCACCGATCCTCACCAATTCCACATGTGCCTTATCAGGCCCCCTGCAGTGCCGATTGCAGAAGAGCTCCATTTAAGATGTGTTCACATGCTGTTTTTCTGCTCTCAAGAACATTTTCTTAATATAAACATTTTTCAGAGCATACATTCATAACTGTTTTAAATTATTTAAACACATGCCTGCACTCCAGAAGGTCGTTGCTTTTTTTTCTGCACTGTCTTCTGCCAATTTTTTCTTTTTTGTTCTCAGCCTTTAGTGTCCTTGAAGTTTTAGCTTTAAATTATGTATGTGCCTCTGATCCCCAGGTGTTTCGTCAATGCATGGAGATTTGCAAGTGCTGACAAGTGGGGCAAAAGGAATGACCCCATTCATTTTATTTGATCTGCCAAAAAGGCAGTTTTGGCCCTCAAAAAAAAAAAAAAAACATTCCACATTCAATGATTTGTCTGTGTGTGTATTATGTTAAAGGCAGAACATTAAGCATTATATGCAGGTGTTGTAAGACTTGACTCATTGCGCACTGGCGTCATGGAAATGTAATTTGTCTGCTGCAAGCCGCCCATCCTTTGATCAGCTCACGATAGACCTTCGCAGTTAACAAGCTAAGGAAGTGCTTATACATCCATATGATGTATCTGTTACTCACACTTAGAGTATCTTCAGAATCAAAGGCGAATGCTGACTGGCAGAATAAGACCTTGAGGCTGTTACTCAATAACTGTGGCTGCTGTCTTACTTCATACATGATAGTTAGATGATTATTTTGTGATGGTTAGTTTGTCTCGCATATTGAAAAACTGAAGAAAACATGAGATTTTGCAATTATCTGGTTTTTATACAGTTTTGACGTCAATATTAAAATTAGGGGGTAAAGGAAATTGGGACAATGAGCAAAAAAATTTGATCAGGAACTGTTCATGATCCAATAAAGTTCACCCAGAAATGATAATTTAGGGTGTGTTCATACTTGGCATGTTTGGTTCAATTAAAATTAACCCTGGTGTGAGTGCTCTGTTAGTGAGGTTCATTTGAATAAGTGTAAAAACTGCCATCCGAACCCTGGTGTGCACCAAACAAGCAGACCGAGACCTGAAAAGATGGGTCTTTGTTCGCTTCCAAATGAACTCTGGTGCGGTTCGAATGATATATGAATGCAACATGGACCAAAGACATGTAAACACACCAAAAACTCGACATGATGTTACAAGATGCAACCCTAAAAAGAACAGAATGCTCAAGCATACCTGTTTTTTCTCGTCATAATTGTAGAGAATTGTAGATTGCCCATCACAGTTCGGAACAAGCATCAGAACCATGTATCCTCGCAGCAGGTCTTCGTTTGTGTGTGTGACGGAGGGTTTCCTGGCGCTGTTTTGAATCCTTTACACATTTTATAATGTCTTAACGATTTTTCAGCTCCATCATGTTCCATCATGTACAGTACTCGCTTACAGGGAGCACATTTAGCCCAGCACACAGCATTGTTTTGGATGTTCGAAAAGTTCAGTCGCAAAATATACGTCATAAAATATGCTTGTTGTTTTGTATCTCTAGGTTCAGTGTTAAAAATGACAGTGTGAACATTAAGTGAACCAGGACTGAATGTATTGTTTTCTTTTTTGGGAAAATTATGCTCAACTTCTTATTTTTGGGTGAACTATCCCTTTAAAGCATGCAAAATACCTTACTAACATTGTTGAGTTATCATGCATAATAAAATACTGCACGTAAATGCACTCAGCATAGGCCAAGCAGATGAGTTTTGTGGAGATCATCAGAAGCAAGGCGCTGGGGTCAAGTCTCAAGATACCGCAGCCCTGTGGAGTCGACTGAATGGTTGATGAAGTATAGAAAACAAACTTGAGGCTTCTAGCTCACGTCACTTACTGAGGGCTACGGCCATCTGGGCCTCACTGCAGCCTTGCTCCTAGGCATAAATCATCATGACCACATATGCAGACTACTTGGCTCCCTAGATCACGCCGGAGATCAGGTTAAGAATTTTTTTTCTTTTTGAGAGGAAGCTGCAATAATATGATCAAACTCTCAAGACTAAAGAAGAACAAAAAAGAGAAATGGAGGGAATGTGAGAGAGACGGACAACAAAAGGGCAGACATTCCAGCTGTCGAAAATACGTTGTTGGCATAGCAGCTTGAAGATCCAGGCCTGGCTACCAGACATGACTGGAGCTGTGAAAACAACTCGACTTGTTCTCTCTCAGCACCTCGCCTGGATGGTCTTTGCTCAGATCACCCCATGGGCACAAACACACTCACCTCCACTCATGAAGCTCGATTACATAAGGCAGGAAACCACATCCCGGGGCCCATCAGCTCCTTAGTTCCTAAGTTGCAAGGATATTTGCGCTTTTTTAGCGCTCCACCTTCATTACCTAGATTAGGCTGGGGCTAAGCCTGTGTGCAGAGGAATACTGGCCACTAGATTAACCTTCTCATGGTCTCAGGCTTGCAGCACTTCAACCTTAACTCCTCTCTATCTCCAGTTCTCCTTGTGTGTTTGCATGGACTCAAGCAGAAACAGATGTTCACTTCTGATCCTCTTTGGCACTGTGCATTTCCTCCAGCCACGTGCTTTCACTCCGTCATTATCGACCAGAAGCAACAGATGTTAGTTAATCTTGGCTTTGTGTCTTTGCCACAATGGTAACGGTTTCCCACATTCACTGTTTCACAACACTGAGAAAGGTTATGCCCCAAGGTCACTTCGATAACAGCATGTGATTGAGCAATGATGGGTGACGCAACTTGGGGAAACTGAATAAGATGAGAAGGTCGAAGGCTGCCAAGACCTAGTAACCGGATGCCAGCTCTTCAACTTATTAAACATGACCTTTCTATTATCTGCCGGCGCTTATTCTGTCATTTACAGTTGGCATGCCAGAACTCTCACCTATCAAGAGATTCTTACGAGTCTGGGTAGGTTGCTTTTCAAGAAGTTGCCATAGAAGGCACTGAGAACTGGGCCAAAATCAACATGTGTGTGTTTTTCTGGGAAGTCCCTCTTACAGCTCTTACAGTAACACAATGCACAAACTCCGTCTGTTTCAATGGAAGTGTTTGTCTGTGACAGGATTATTAGTGGTGTCTTTTGATAAACGTGCCTGTTAAGACACCTCCGAGATAGCTGGAGTTCTACTGTACCAGTCAAATCAAATAAACGTATCATTAATCCATTATGTACACACACAGAATTTTTTTTTTTTTTAAATGGATATACAAGATCAACACAAAATATTCAGGGACAAAGCAACAGTGACTCAAATGGGCAAGTTTGACAACTAACCCAAAACTCACATGGTCCAAACTAAAGTCAGTGAGTCATCCTTATTGTTGAGCCCTGTTACACATGATGAAAATTTTTTAAATAAATAAATAAAAGAGCAAACGCATTGGAGACATTAAGATGTAATATAAAATGTGCAAATTACTGACTAAATAAAAAGCTGGAGTAATGTAAATTGAGATTTAGTATTCTTTTTTTCTTTTCCCCAGCTCCATATTATACTTATTCACATTCAATAAGGAGGCACAAAGTAAATGCAAAAATCCCTGTGGAGATTGTGGCACTGGGCATCCAGAGCAGGTCACCCCGGTTCAGTCGCTCTGCAGCTCTCGGCAGTCTCGTTCCCTCCGCCTCCCTCCTTTTCCCTCTATCCCTACTATCTAGCCTCTGCCAACTTTCTCCATTCTTTCCAGTTCCCTTCCAGGAAGCGCTGGCGTATCCTTGTGTCCCTTGGCAGTAGGGAGGCCATGCATCTCTGCTGTGAGCGAATGCCACTGAGAGTCCCTCTGGAGATAGCTAGAGACATGGAGCTAGCACACTAAAGGCAAGAGACTGATGCCAGCTTGGCAGTTGTGGAAAAACAAGCATCCATTCTGCTGATGGGGCTAAAATGAAAGCAAACAATAGTTTATCAGACGTTTATACACATATACAGTACGCTTTTTGTAGAAAATCAAAGAGGAGGTATGGGCAATGCTAACGTCTTGAGCTGTCTTGTCCTCATTTCAACCTCTCCACGGTAGGCTGACCAGTTTAGTCTGCTAAATGATGTATAGTGGAAGAGGCAGTGTACTGCTGATGTTTAAAATATGTAATCAATATTTTACTTCTACAGTATGGTTTTGACAGATTGAAATGCAAATACTGTAGATAAACTGACTGACTATCAAGAACAGATAGGTATACTTAAACTGACTGACTATCAAGAACAGATAGGTATACTTAGACAGACAGATGAAGATTGACTGTCTAGATTCTAGAACATAGACTGTAAAAAAAGATTGAAGAAACACCTTCACTCTCTACCATTGTAGAAAAGTGAAGCCACCAATGTCCAAATATTTCGCTGACATCTTGGAGCCCGAGTCTGCGCAGTAGTGAACTCGAAGGCCGAGTCTGCGCTGTAGTGAACTCGAAGGCTGAGTCTGCGCGGTAGTGAACTCGAAGGCCGAGTCTGCGCGGTAGTGAACTCGAAGGCCGAGTCTGCGCGGTAGTGAACTCGAAGGCCGAGTCTGCGCGGTAGTGAACTCGAAGGCCGAGTCTGCGCGGTAGTGAACTCGAAGGCAGAGTCTGCGCGGTAGTGAACTCGATGGCCGAGTCTGCGCGGTAGGGAACTCGAAGGCCGAGTCTGCGCGGTAGTGAACTCGAAGGCTGAGTGAACTCATAGGCTGAGTCTGCGCGGTAGTGAGCATGAAGTGGAGCCGTGGTATCAAGGTCCTGCCCTCACTCCCGTAGAATCGGTTGGTACAGATTACTGCAGAACAACTCATTATGTCAGTGTGAAATAAACAGTTAACTTAAAGCTCCAATCTCCTACCGAAAATCCCGAAAAAAGTAAGTAAAAGTAACTTCACTCAGAGAAGCTGTCAATCTCAGCTGTCAGTCATGACGTCAAACCCCCGTTTTTACAGCATCTAATAACTAACTAAACCCAAACTTATTTAAAAAACAAACTCTTGAATTTACATCAGCGTGATAAAAAAAATACCTAAAATGACAGAAATTATTTGAAGTGTAATTTGATTGTTTAGTTTGTCTCATGTCTCATTCGATTACATGAGAAGGTGGGGTTAATGAGCTATACTGCATCCAGCCACCTGGGGGCGATCTAAATGTTTTGGCTTCACTTTTCAGGACTTGTGCGGCACTCTTGATCTCTAGACAGACAGGAATGCGGATTGACTGACAGACTATTTAGACGTGTGCACAGATAGACAGACAGGCACGCAGATAGGTACGCTGATGTCTATCTATCTGTGATAGATAGATGATGGATGGATGGATAGATAGAATGTCTGTTCATGTTTATGTCTCTTGAGCACGACTGGCTGTGTCAGCTGTGCTGTGTCTGTCTGAGGGTGTGAGAGCGAGTGCACTGTTGCAGTGGTTCTCAGGGAGGCACAGGTTTGTGTGAGAGAGGGATTAGACAGCCAGCTGTTGAGCAGATGGAATGTGTGCTATGCGGAGATGAGAACGATTGGGAGCCTGCAACTCTTTCTCACTCTTCCTCCCACACTCCCTCCCCCCTCACAACCGGTCATTAGTGACATTTTTTTCTTTGTTTTATTTGATCACCTGGCAATATACTCTTTCCTGTTGTGCCTTATAAGCAATATCTGTTTTAATATAATGAAGTGTGTATTACAAAGTGCTTAAAAAGAACATGCCAAGTTTGATTTCCTAGCTGTAGTGATCTTGACTCCGATCTGTTAGTATAGCCACAACCTCAGTTTGTCTTTCCTGATGATTTTCTGGTTGACTAAGCATTGCTCTGTCATTTTGCACATTTTTGCATGGACTCACAGAACCTCTCTGGCCCCGTAGACTGCGTGTGTTTAACAACCGTAACTAATCAAGAATGTGCTGTTTCATCTCACTCCACCAGGGGGGAGTAATTAGCAGATTGTACGTGCCTCTCCACAAAAGAACTCTTTATTTTAAGGATGAAGTGCATGAAAAATCCTGGAAAAATTCCAGGAGGTTTTAATCTAAAAGCAAACAAACAAATCGACCCCACTAACAGAATTTAGGACTGTGAAACTTGTTTATGTCTGACTGATCAGGCCTCCTGATAGTTGCACTTTAGTTTCTCTATCTTTAGCCCTAATTCAGGATGCTAGCTAGAGGATGTGAGCCTGTTTTTAGTGCCTGTAGCGGCTCCACAGTGCTCCATCACTCGCACACATTCACAAACGCACGCGCAGACATGTGGGTGTAGTTACTGGCCTGACCGTTTGGCGTCTGCAGCTCTGTGGGTGTTCTTGGAGACTTTTTTTCCCCAATAGTCTGCAAATTCAGTTTTGGATGTTTACCTAGCACCTCTTTATATACACATGCACACTCATTCACATTGAGCTAAACACCCAAACACTCCACTCACACTGCAGCTCTAGACCACTATCAACTTTTTTTTTTTAAATGCTTCCTGAAGTCCAGAGAAAGATTTTCGTATTGATTTAAAGAGTGTTGTAGGGTCAAGTGTGAGCTCTCTCATGACTCAGAGCGTAGCCTTTAAAACCTTTGACCTTCAGCTTAACTATATATGCAGTTCCTAGGTGATGCTATACAGTTTGTAAGGTGTTCAGAGTGTTTTTAGCATGTTTTGTTTCTATTTGGTTTCTAGGGTATTATGGTTGTTTGTTACTTAGTAAGAGTTCAAGATGTCTTGTTAGCTGGTCTGACAGTTGAAAAGCTGATTATAGCACGCCTGAATATTGCAACTCTTCATAACAAGCAAGCGCTTGGCACACCAAAGTTTACAACTTATAGTTAGGGTTTGATCAAATGTTTCTCTTTCCCCTCTATCACATTCTCTTTCATCTCATTCTGTCACTTCTATGTTGCCGGTTATACTCACTTCAGCTCAGTCCCTTTTTTCACATTCCTTATCCCCCCCCCTTTTCCGTTCTCCCGTCTTTGACCTTGGCCGATAATTGAAGGCAGAAACTCCTCTCCACCCCAGATATCCAGAGAAGACACAAGAAATAAAGAAGGAAATTAACTTCTTTAGCATGATGCAGAATATAATTCAGTTCTACTTTTAAAATGAGAGGTGTTTGTTTTCTTCCCTCTTCTTCTATCATCTTCACTTCCTCTATTTATTTTCATTTATATATAGTGAAACAGTGGTTATTCAGAACGTGGCAGGAGGGCGAGACAGAGAGTGAGCAGTTAGCCTCAACCGTCCGCTCCCTATGGAAACGACATGCGTGAGAAACGGACGTGAAGCTTTGGAAAGTCAAGTGTTGTGCTTGGAAGCAGCACTAGAAAGAGGTTCCTCAGAGTGTGGAAGCGGAAGGAGAGGAGAGGATGGACACACTGGAAGTGGACTTGATGGCTAGTTTGAGTCAGCAGAGATGACTTACAGACCCCATGAAACTGCTATATGAGGCCAGTCTTGATGTATTCCCTTGTGAAATAGGAAGTTTCATTAGGACATATCGACATTCTCGTCTATTTTTAAATTGATTTATTCCTTTTTTCTTTTTCCTTTCTTTTTTATTAATGGGCATTAGCTGTGTTACAGCCATGCACCATGTGCTGCTACTTGCAGGTTGTATTAGGGGGAGCAACATTTTCATTCAGGAGACATTAGATCGGTCAAAGAAAATCTGTGTAGTGCGGGATAAATCTTCAAAGAAACTTCATTTTGTCAACTTTTAGCATATTTCTGATCTCAAAATTGACACATATTGACTAAGAGACTGTTCATACCTGGTCACTTCTTGTGTTTTTGCTGATAAGATAGTTATCTGATTTGTTAAACCTTTTCCATTTATACGTGGCCACATAAAAAATTTTACGCAAAACAAATATAAATTCGATCTTCAATTTGTGAAGCCTACAACACACCCTTACACGTTTATTTTTTTACACGTATATGTATATTTTGGGAGGAGTCAAATTTACATGTCGTTTCAACAACCAGAGGCATTTACACTTGTCCAGTTCCATCCTGAAGTGGTTTGAGTGATCAGATTTAAATCTTTCTCGAAAGCATTTTGGAGGGCATTTGCACCTGGTCTTTTCACAATCTGATCAGAGAAAACGCATGAAGAGACCAGGTGTAAACAGGCCCTAAAAGTTACAAAACACCAATCTTGCTACAGTATATAGACTGTGTCTCTACAATGATGACTCCATCTTTCGTGTTAGGGTGGGTTTAAATGAGCGCTCTATTTATGCCAAAAGCAAGGCCACCTTATATTCTTCCATGTCTGCACAATTACTCATTATTACTTTTCAGTAATAACTCAATTTGTCACCCACCCACACACACACGCGCGCACACTTACACACACACACACACACACACACACACACACACACACATACACACACACACACACACACACACACACACACACACACACACACACACACACACACACAGCATTAGTAAGGTTTCCATTTCTCAGGGAAGCCTGCACTTCCTGTGCCTACCTCCTGGGGTCATGTTAAGGTGATTGTGTATGACATCACTGTTACCATGACTCATGAAGGCCCAGAGGTGCTGTGAACTCCCAGTTTGCTCTCTACTCTAGTAATAAATACACACATCAATCATACACATGTTGTGGATTAGGTTGGATGACAAATAATGTGTTTTTTCAGCTTCAGGTTAATGTTTCTGACTGTAAATAGGACATTTTATCTTATTGGTTCTATGACTGGACAAATTATAGCCATTATTCTGTGTACTATCATAATTAATATGAAGACAGTAAGTATACATTTTCTGATACTTACCATGCATGTGTTTTTTGTCTTCATATTAATTATGATTGTCATAATGTTTTATCAGTGTGTGGGGGTATACAGTCAAACCAAAATGTATTTAATGGTAATAGAATATGATAAGAACTCAGAGTTATCAAATCAGTTGATATTTCACTGGTTTGGCCATCCTTCTGTTAGACTTTCTCACAAATGAATTAGGTTGAATAGCTGTCAGCTGTTAAATTTAAGTACACAATTAGATAATACAAATTTAGGTCAACCAATTACCAAGTAATGCTTGTTCAGTCTGTGGTGTAAAAAGGTCGCATAGCAATTAAAGAAAAAACACTATTAGTCCACTGTATGAAGAATTTTTGGGTGTAATATGTCACAGTTAACTTTTTATTTTGCTATCCTCACTTACATAAGTGAACTATAGTGTCCTGCACCCATTAGTAAAAAAAATATCAAAAATTATATCTGGTGTCTGAATAATTTTTGGTTATATATATATAATTTCCCCATAATACATAATACATTATACCAAGGGGAGGCCACATGCACAAAAACTGATTTACAACACTAACATCCAGAGAGTGAAATCAAGCAAAAGGTTACTCCCCAGAAGAGAAGAATCTGCTCATGTGGATCCTGTCTGTTTGGGTCTTCAGTGGAAGTGATAAATTAGGGGTTAGTGAGCAGTTGTGGGTATATGTGTGTGTATCCACAGGCCAATAAAGATTTAAAGGTATTCTGTCAGACTGTCTGTCGCTAATGATCTGGTAGATTAAGTGAGCTAATCCGGCCTTGGGAACATGAGGTAATTGAGCATTTTTTCCACGTGCAGATTTCAAATTGGCATGGGAGTTGCATACGAGTTATGGATGTGGTTCAGTAGAGAGACGTAGAAATGCAAGCTTCCGACAGATCATGTGTCCGCTGTGCCAGCGCTCTTTCAGTTGGGTCTGTGGTTATGAAATATATATTTTTCAATGCCTCGTTGTGCAAAAAGTATTGACAGAAGGTGAAAAACACCTTCGGTTTTTCCTCAAATTTATATTCTATTTTCAAACATAATTCTGTTTTCTCCTCAAATGTGTTTATTTTTTTGTTTTAGAGAAGTCCATTACCTGAAAAGATTATAAGTGGTTACAGGAATAGTTCACCCAAAAGTAAAAAAAAAAAAAAAAGTTGTCATTTGGATTTGGAACTACATGAGTGTGAATAAATTATGAGACAATGCTCTTTATTTTTGGGTGAACTTAACCCTTTAACACTTGATGTTTTTCTCCTGCTCCGTTTCTGACTTAAGCCTGACCTCTGCTGATTCATATCGGAATAACACCCTTTTATTTTTCTGTCTCCTCTTCTTTCTCCCAGCTGCAGATCATGATTCAGAAGCAAAGAGAGTTCAGGATGTTCTTTCGGGAATGGAAAAACCACAGGTGGGTCTGGAATATGAGGTAAAAACCTCACAAGTGAAAAATACTAATGGTTTTAATGTTATCAGATAAACATGATGTCCTTTAATGGCCAACAGAAAGTACAGGCTGCAAATACAAGTGGGCATAAAAACATGACATGACATTATTAATTAAATGTATATGTCATAAGGAGACATTCAGTAAAAGTCACCAAGATCTTTTCACATTTGTTTACAATTACAAACTGTTCCCATTGCAGACACACAGGGGCAGCATTTTGATTGTTTTTTTGTTTTTTATGTTCCACTGTCAAGCAATTGAGGACTAGGTAAACATTTCCATCAAAACAATGTTTTCTGACCAGTGTTTGCTCTGTTCTTTCCCCATCTGTTCACTCAGCCTGCTGCTCTTGCTGTTGTTTAGTTCAGAACTATCTAAGGACACCCTGTCACTTTAAGTGATAATCCATAAGTGAAACTAACCCATAGTCATCAATCATCTGTTCTGTTTTGTGTTTTAGTTTGCATGTATTTGTTGGTGTGTGTGACATTTGAACAGCTGTCTCATTTACTCCCTCAGCGTAAGATTAATCCCTCATTATCATAAAATGAAGGCAGTAAATAAGTAAAAATCAGTTTAACACTGCTGACTGAAAGATCATATTTTATTATATTATTATATTTAATAATAACAAACATGCATCTGTCTGTGTCTGAAAACTACATACACTGTATGTAGACAGTGTATTCCTACTATACACTGTTTATACAGTACATAAAAATGACACTATATACACTACCATTCAAACATTTGGGATCAGTAAGTTGTTTTGTTTTTTAAAGAAATTAATACTTTTATTCAGCAAAAAAAATCATCAAAAGCTACAGTTAAAATACTGCAATTTAAAACAAATGAATGTTAAAAAAAATGCTGTTTTAAAATGTTTTGATTGAAAAATCCTGAAGAAAACACATCATGCTTTCACAAAGCATATTAAATTGCACAACAGTCTTCAACATTGATAATAATAAGAAATGTTTCTTGAGCAGCAAATCAGCATATTAGAATGATTTCTGATGGATCATGTCACAAAGAAAATAAAGCTTTGTCACCACAGGAATAATTTACATTTTAAAATATAAACGTTACTTTTTTTGGGGATCAAATGAATGCAGCCTTTTTGAGACTTCTTTCAAAAACATTGAAAAATCGTACTGACCCCACAGTTTTGAACGATAGTGTATACTTGTAAAATATACCTGCAGCTCCATAATTGGGAGTAAATTTGGCATATAACATGGAGGAGTACAGAGGGAATATAGCCTGAGGGTTACAGGCAGGTTGAGTGGAAAACATCTGTGTCCCAAGATGAGGCAATCTGGAAGGATGTGCGAGTTTGGAAGTAAAATACTTAAATTTGCCCTCATCCTCATCTCTGCAACATCCTCTAATGGAGCTGCCTTTCTTGTTCAGTTTCTTCATGAACCTAAAATTGAGATTGTCACAGAGTAGAAACGCACTGGATACTACAGACTGGAGCCAAATCCTTTGTATTGATGAAGTTTAATGGCAAATGGTCAATATCACAAGCTCTCTCCCACTTCATGCACTCCAACTTCTCATTATAGTTGCTGCAGCCCAGGGTTGAGTCATGGTCCAAAGAAATAAAGCACTAAGATATTGATGGCAGTTTTTATAAAAAAATAAGCAGATTTAATCATAATGTACAACTTTGACCAGTTGGTGGCACTGCACCCTAAACATACTTTACCCCAAGGGCATGTTTTAGGGTCATATACTAAATTTCACTTCAGTGTATGAAAGTTTTGCCAAGACAGAGCATCAATTCTTGTTAGATGTCCTTACTCTGAACTATGAGTCACTTTTTTTAATAAAAATACACACATGCATACATACAAACACTTATCTTTCAAAAGTTTGGGGTCAGTAAGTTTTTATTTATTTATTTACAAGGATGCTTTAAATTGGTAAAAAGTGACCGTAAAGACAATTATAAATTATAATGTTACAAAAACACTTATTTTAAATAAAAGCTGTTCTATTCACCAAAGAATCAAATGTCCACAAAAAATGTCAAGCATTAACTGTTTTCAGCATTGATAATAAGACGACATGTTTCTTGAGCAGCAAATCAGCATATTAGAATGATCTCTGAAGGATCATGTGACACTGAAGACTGGAGAATATTCAGCTTGTGCCATCACAGTAATAAATTACATTTTAAAATAGAAAAGTTATTTAGCTCTTATTTGTTTTGGTCAAATAAATGCAGCCTTGGTGAGCAAACATTTTTAAAAAGCATTGAAAAAATCGTACAAACCCCAAACTAATTACCGGTATAGGTCTCTGAGCTTTTCAGTATCCCTGTGAGAAAGCCGGGTCTGATGGCAGCCGGTTTTATTGAGAACATATTGCTGTAGCTTCAGAAGTGCCAGTGGCAATCCTAGCTGTGCACATCCGAGAGCAACAACCATAGCTTTTCCACAGACATACTTTCACCTGCAGTTACTCTTGCCACAGGACAGATTGCGTTTGAGAGATTTGCTTCTGCCTGACTGAAGGTAGAGCGAGACATCTACAGCTCATTCATGTCAGCGTTATACCCTCATACACAGGGTTACACTGAATGACCTGTTATAGAGGAGGAGTTATAGCCGCTCTGCCTCTTTGCGTGTATACCTTCATTTCTGTGTTTGACATATAAATAGTTGTTTTTGCAGAGCTATAGAGTGGTTCAGATTGCAGGCCTAAAAACGGAAGGTAATTAATATTACCCATTTGTTCCCAGGTTGGGTTTTTGGAAGAGCAATTTTTGTGTTACGGATTAAATAAAGTCTGTGGTTAAAGGTTGAGGAAATGTTTGTTTTGTTTTATGTCTGTACAACATTAATTACACTGTCACATTAAAGTCCTCGTGAGTCGTTTCTTACCTAGCCATGTTTTTTCTTTTGTTTATTGGTTGATACTCCTTTTTTATTTGCAAGTCTATAATCCTGGTAGGTTTGGCAAATGAATAGTTTCAAAGTTGGGTTATGCTAACCTTATAATGAAATGACAATCCCACAAACTCTTATCTAAATGACTTGCTCCTTCCAATTTTGTCTTAAATCGTATTTCACTGGAGCTCTTTGCAGCACATTTGAAAGCTGATTTAGCCTTAGAATTCATAGTCTTGGATTATAATGACGATTTGTTTTTCCTGCACGTTTGTACAGTGGTGGTTGACATGAAGTCGTTTTCGATAGCGGCATGTCCTGCAGTATTATGCTCATATTAATCGAGAGACAAAATCGAATATTTGTACTTTTAAAAATATTATATATACAAATATTTGAAAAGGAATAAATTATGACAGAGTAATTGACAAACTTTTTCTTTAAAAAAAATAAAATAATGACCAGTAATGGCAATTAAAATATACACCTTGCTTTACATGTACACATTTTATCTTTGTTCACTGTTTAAAAATAAAATATCTACTTGTGCGCATCACCTACCCACAGAGTCAAAGACACTTGACATGCTTAATAATATTGTTTCCAGTTCTACAGTTGATGGTCTTTGTTCTGTGTTTGCTTCACAGGTTCTTAATATCCAGGCCCGGACAGCTCGACTGACTTGGGCTCCACCAGCAGGCCTCCAGAACAGAGACAGGCACAGTAACGGACACCCCTTTACATGCAGCTACGAGGTCACTCTCTCAGACAAAGGTCGTAACGGCCAGTACCGTGTCATTTATAGGTAAGATAGACTGGAGTATATAATCTCAGAGGAGCTGTGTAGTCTGCTCAGAATCCTTGAGAAGTCTTTATGTTCTCATAAATTAACAGTGTTCACCACAAGGGAGCGAGTTAGAAATGAATACATCATCCATCGAGCAGATAGAATTATTGGCTGCAGCCTGTTCTCTCACCAGGACTTGTATGATTCAGTATCCAGAGAGCAGACAGGAAAGATAATCAGACCTCTCACACCCTGTCATCATCTGTTTGAAGCATGAGTCTCAAAGCATTACTCCAGACTAACATATGAGAGCAGTGGTGCTGGTGGAAATTATATGGAATATTATATTATATTATATTATATTATTATCGTTCAAAAGTAGTTTGGGTTCAGTATGATTCATTTTTTCTTTTTTAAAGGGGTCATATAATGATATTTTTGTACAAGCTAAAATGATTCTTTAGGGTCTAAATTAAAAGTTTGTAATATACTTTAATGAAAAATTCTCATTAGTATTGTAAGAAAACACTCATTTTACCTGGTCAAAAACAGCTCTGTTTTCAGCACGCCGTTTAAGTGCATGGGTCTTTAAATGATAATGAGCTTTGCTCACCCCGCCCCTCTGTTCTGTGCGTACACCGTTTTTAATAATAACACAATAACCATAACGCGTTGTTCATTATAAACGTGGGATTATGAATTATATTGAGAACGTCGTACATAGAAAACATGCCGTAATTTACCCTGAGTGTAAACAGCCGCATTCATCGTGAAGCGTGCAGCAAGCGATTTGCAAAGATTAATATAATATA
Source organism: Leuciscus leuciscus (assembly GCF_965113295.1). Taxonomy (NCBI): domain Eukaryota; kingdom Metazoa; phylum Chordata; class Actinopteri; order Cypriniformes; family Leuciscidae; genus Leuciscus; species Leuciscus leuciscus. The sequence goes on from NC_138730.1 coordinate 25,951,570, forward strand.
AAGGTTAATAAAACGTTACACTCACTTCTTCTTCTGGAGGTGCAGCAGGAACACGAATAGTTTTTCAGGAGCAGCTTCTTAGCAAAACCAGCTTTATACTGACCTCGTTTGTAAAGCAGTCTGGTGTGTGAAATGATTCGCGCAAACATGAAAGCATTGACGTTGATCGTGTATTCCCTTCGAAAACAAAACTCAGCCACTGCGTCTTCAGCGGTTTCGGATTTAGGAACATCAAAATGACTGCTGTGTTCCTTATTACACCCAAGAACAGAACACCACAATCGCTTAGACACCATTCTGCTCATAGACAGTGCTCCAGCATATCAACAATGACGCGCACGCTATGATTGACAGCTCGCTCACAAGCGAGGGCGGGTCTGTGTTGAAACGCTGCTGTCAATCAACAATCGTGGGAGGGGTGTCGATTTTGTGACGTCACAAAATCGAACGGCTTAATTTGAGAGATTGGAAAACATATAAGAAGATAAAAAAAAAAAAACACTGGATGGATTTTTAGCATTTTATGATGGTTGTGTACAGGCACTGCCAACACACATTTCAGTACAATCAACTTGTAAAAGTGCATGTACCATTATATGACCCCTTTAAAGAAACTTTAAATACTTTTATTCTGTAAAGATGCATTAAACTGATCAAAAGTGAAAGTAAAGACTTTTACATTGTTACCAAAACAAAAAAATGTATGCAAATAATTAATTATTTGAATAAATAATATTTCTATTCATCAAAGAATACTGAACTTTTTTTTTTGACAAGGTTTACACAAAAATATTAAGCAGCACAACTGTTTTCAACATTGATAATAATTAGAAATGTTTCTTGCGCAGCAAATCAACATGATTTCTGAAGGATCATATTACACTGAAGACTGGAGTAATGATACCGAAATTCAGCTATATTAAAATATATTAAAATAGAAAGAACGGTTATTATGAATTATAGCATTTTACAATATAGCTCTTTTACTGTATTTTTGATTAAATAAACAACTTTGGTGAGCATAAAAGACTTCCTTCAAAAACATTAAAAGATCTTATTGTATTTTTCCTGTTTTCTTCACCAGTGCTGTTTATAATGTCATGGATGTTTAATATGGTTTCAACTTTCATATTAAAATAATTAGCTGTTCCCATAGAGGTTTATGTAATAGAATTGTTTCGTATTTAAGTAGGATGAAATACTCATGCTACGTTTAAATTTGGTTTGTGCAGCACCATTCAATTTGTCCTCACAGTTGGGTAGCACTGTTCCAGGCCACTTTTGAGTGTTTGCCTTTGTTTGTTTCCCACACACTAAAATAAAATGACAGAACATAATCTAAAAGAATGGGGCAATTTTGAAGTTGTACAAAATAGTCGCACCAGCAGGAGAAACGGTTGCAGGAAACCCTAAACAATTGAGCAGTTGTCCTCAATAATAACTGAACAGCATCCTTAATGAAAGTCAGTTTTGCACTTTGAATAGCACAACTCTGTTGCTGGCGTCCATTAAGGTCAGTAACCATTGTGTGTGTGTGTTTTCAGTGGAGAGGAGTTGGAATGCAATTTAAAAGATCTCAGACCAGCAACAGACTACCACGTAAGGTAAGTGCAGCTCTCAACTTTATTTCTTGCCATGTGCAAGAACATGTGCTTAGAGTAGTTTAAACTATTACTGTTATTAGAGTCCATTATCCCAGAAAATCATGCTATTTCTGATGATCAGATCCAGTTATCTGCAGTTTTCTTTTTTTACGTAATCGAAGTTAACGTTAATGGAATACAAGTCATAATTTTTTACTTCTTTTGTTTAATGACTTCAGCTCTACCTGAATGTCCCTCTAATGGTCTGCCTGTTACCTGTTATTAATTGAGTCGAAAGTGCTGTGCATCACAGCGTTGGAAAGGTCAAGCTTAAATATGATGCATGTACCGGTCCTCAAAGAACCTTTCAAGCCCACATCTGCTGTAATCTTTGCAGCAAGGGATAGGCAATGCAAGTTTGTTCTGTCACCGGGAGCTCTTGTTAATGGAGAATCCAGTGCTGGGGGTCAGTTTGTCTGGATCCTCATTAAAATGAATTGAAATTGTTAGTTGCGTTTTCGGTTGACCTTTGAACCCTGGTAGCAGTGGGACTAGTATCTGAATATATGTTCTGATTAAGGGAAAGTGGGAGACTGTCTGTCTCTGCAGTCAGATGTGACCCTGAATGTTCCATTTGCCCCTAAGAGTGATAATTTTTTTGCTCTTTATAAATCTGAGCGACCTGTTGGGAAATGGCACGTGTGGCCAGATTAACTTTGTCCCACCTTTTCCAGCACAGGAATAAGCAATGAGGTGAAGTAAAGTGCTTTAAGACTTTTTTAGCGTATCTTAAAAAAAAAAAGCAATTTTCTAGAATTGTAAAAGCAATGTGCACTCAATCAGAAAATATATTGAAAAAGGCACAGCTGGTGCTAGAAGGTCCGGTGTTTGATTACTGATCAAATGTGCACCTCGAATTCACTTTAAGTTTTTTCTTTGGATAACACAAAAAGGTTATTTTCCCCCTCACTGTTCCTGCTTTAAATGTAGTATAGATCACTTTGAATGAACTATGTCTTCTAAATGTGTTTGTGTTTGTCTTTCTCAGAGTGAATGCTGTGTGCAATTCTGTGAAGGGTTCGTGCTCTGAGGTGGGGGCCTTCACCACCCACAGCAGTACCCCAGACTGCCCGCTGCCCCCTAAACTATCCCACCGCACAAAGAGCACGCTCACCCTACAGTGGAAGGTGAGACTGCTGTTTATCCCATACTAGTATGGAAGTTATCTGTTCCCAGGCATCAGACATATAGGACTAATTCTGTTCATTCTTCAATGAAGGTACATTTAAGCTTAATGGTACTGTATGTAACTTTTTTTTCTCTACTAAAGCATAAAAATACCATAGCATGTTTCCTAAATATCTGCAAACATATTAAGTTCACATACTCGGGGGAAACAACGATCTCTGATATTTTGAATTTGGACTGCAGTGCCTATTTCGACCACTAGCTGTCATTCTTACAGACTGCACCTTTAAAGTTTGTAAAGTTTTATTACAGATGAGAAAGATTTCAGGCCTAATGAGTCTGGTAGATTTAAAGGGGTCATGAACTGCATTGTTTTATTGTGTTATTATTATGTTTCCTGTGGCGCACTCATAATGTTAGTATGATTTTTACATAAAAAAAATCATAATTTAGAAATAAAAGGCATTTTTCCTACCCTGATTTTAGCCCTCTGATTTGAACGCTCCTTTTTAAGGAATAAAACGCCTTTTTCAATGTAAATGCCCACTGCTGTGATTGGCTAACATCTGTGTTTATGAAAAGGCTAAGTATTACATGTTTAACTATCTCGAAAACTTTTAGCATTTTTTTTACTATTACAGCTCTCAAGGTTAACTAATTGTGAAAAGTGTTGATTATAGCATTATATTTAGATCTATAGCATTATATTTTGACCATGGCATGAAGGGTTGCAGTGATGAGCATTGTAGCCGATCACAGACACGTTAAGCGCGTGAATGTGATCTCGTAATTGCAGCTCAATTTCTGCACACTAACAAATGCTTTCATCAAGAATAAAAGTGCCAACAATAATGTAAATAAGAGATTCATTGATTACTATGGGAATTTTGCCGCAAGTCCAGAACTCAGTCACTGATATACTCTTGCTGTTTAACAGCTCCAGCGATTGCAAAGGGTGAGTTTTTTGTTCGCTTTCTTTATATAACTTAATCACAGTTTAAATAACAGCTTAAATAATGTGAAGTTGACTGTTTAGTCACTGGTTTGATTTACTAACACAGACAAAAGACATCTGACTGTAGATTAGGGCTGCATCTAACGATTATTTTTGTTGTCGATTAATCTATCGATTATTTCTTCGATTAGTCGACTAATCTAACGATTATTTTTCCGATTAATCTAATGATTATTTTGGGGATTAGCTGATTTATCCATTGGCAAACTTTCCAATAAATAATAAGTACAACAATATATCAGCTGTATTTTGAAGAGGGTAGTGCATCTGTATATTATTTTAACATGAAATCTATGAATGATGACAAAAAAAAAATTCTTTCAGAAAGGGTAATTGTCATTTTATTATGAAATATGCGAACAGGAAGCATTTTAAACTTTATTTTTAACTAATGGTACTATTTAAAAAAATGTAAGATACACAGGCCTATTTAGGAAATGTGTTTACTATAATCTGTTATTAATTACCGTAGTGGGAGTATGATTTACTCAATTAACTTGTCCGAAAATGCACTTGTGTTTATCTGCAAAAAGGTTCACATACACTAGATTGCAGCCTATAGGCTACTGTTAATGTTAATATAACGTTAGTCGTTTGTTTTTAAAGTCTACATTAGAGACCTGCGCAGGACGGATTTCTCCCTTAATAATTCCTAAAAAGCTGACATCTCAGTTCATCGCGATCTCACAGATTAACTCTGTTATTATCAATGAAACTGGCTGCACAATGAATCTTTCATAATATCTACACTTTGTTTGCTATAATCAGATGATTTGCCAGTATGCAGAATTCAGCACTGAACAAAAAGTCCATTTTGAGCGGTGAGGGGATTCTAGCATAAATGCATCTGATTGGCGTTCAAGAAATCAACACATATGTCTGTGATTGGCTACATTGTTCAACGCTGCAAACATGTTATAAATAGATAGAGACTCTGGCCTGTAAATCGTTTCTATTTTGTTTTAGTTGTTCTTGTTGCTTTTGTCAAACAGATGAATGACAATTTATTCGTTTTTAGATGTTCAATTTATAGATAATTCTATTTTGCGGGAGTTCCGCGAATCGTTTTATTCTCCCGCAACCAGCACACACACGAGTGCATTACCGCCCGCGCCCGGCCATCAGATCTATGTTCCCGGCTCCCGCGCCGCACTCTGTTGCGTTGTGACCCGCGGGAGTGCAGGTCTCTAGTCTACATGTGCATACACAACTTTTAAAAACTGGCAAATGAAAGCTTCGTTAACAGATTTAAGTTTAAGTTATAAATTAAAGTCCATTTTATTGTCACCGAATGGGGCATAGTTTGCATAGTGAAAGCACCTTTCTGTTCGGCCGTAGTGGTAAAGTATTCCCATACTTTGGATGATCGTGGTCTGTCATTTTCACCATGAGAGGGAGCAGAAGCCGCCATTACTCGATATTTAAACGTAAATAATTACGCGTCGACGCATTTCATGCGTGTCGACGTATTTTCATAGTCGACGTAATCGATGACGTCGACGCGTCGTTGCGGCCCTACTGTAGATGAATCATTACATATCAGAAATCACTGTTCACAGATCAGGCATTAAAAATAACACTGTTACTTATACTTACATGTTGTGGCATTACTGTCGAGTCCATATCGTAAAAGTCTGTTTGCAAAGCATGCACCGAAATTGTGACTGATTTACCAAAGAATCCTCAGTGAAATGTACCACATACAAATAAATAATGCTCAACTGAGACATTCACATTGTTGAAAAAAATAAGCACATTCCTAGCATTAGGATCCTTTGGAAGGTAATGCTATTTGTAGTCCATCTTGTATTCCTCTTCTCTCTTCCTCATCTCAGTATGATGACCTCTTATGTCAAAAGCTTTGGAATTTTTTTATTTCTCAGTTCATGACCCCTTTAAAGGAGATGTTGCATCATCCTGAATTATTAAAGAGATAGTTCAGCTAGAAATGAAAATTATGCCATCATTCAGCCTCATGTTGTTCCAAACCTGTATGACTTACTTTCTTCTCTGGAACATAAGAGGATGAGGAGGAGAAGAAAGATGTTCACGCTGCCCTTTTCTATACAATGAGAGTGAATGGTGACCAGGGGCCACAAAAAATGGCAAAAAGTGCTGTAAAATATCCCATATGACTCATGCACTATTTCAAGTTTCTTGTGCTCAGCAAGGCTACATTTATATGATCAAAATACAGTAAAAATAGCAATATTATAAAATATTATTACAATTTAAAATAAGTGCTTTCTTTTTTGATATATTTTTTAATTTAATTTATTCCTATGATGGAAAAGCTTAAAGCTGCAGTCCGCAGTTTTTCCTCTTTGTCGCCATCTCTGTTCGAAATCTGCAATTGCCGTTATTTGTGGAATTATCAACTTTACGTGCGTTGTGCCTCGGCACGGCAACAGCGCGGATGAATCCAATGTTTTGAGGAGAATGTGCAGCTGTCAGTCACTGCGCCGGTGGTGTTGATACTGTCATTCGGAATCACAGATCCTACTTTTTGGAAATATGAACAACAAGAATTTTCACCGGAAAATGTCGTCTAAACAAGTAACAAACATCCACTTTTGTTCTGACCAACTAAGGGAAAAAAAGCATTGCAGTAAATCGGGCCGATTAAATCTAACGATCACTTATCATATCACGTCAAACCGTGCAAATTATACTTTGTTCTCAAATTGTTAATGTTAACAACATCAGCATTGCGTGACTACATTTAATGCCCTTCCGATATTTGTCCTTGTTTTCGCATGTGCCGGTTGCACTCTTTTATTTTTTTTTCCTACGTTTTTTTCTCCTAAAAACTTTTCTCCTTACAACGGGTGAATCTCCAGTTGTCACTGGTGATTGCCGTTTGAACCTTTCTGGATCAGCCATCAAATCGATAAGTTTAATCATATCAAGTGCTGTGAGAAAAGGCTATAAATCTCCACCTTCAACATCCTCGCACGCAATATAGCCTACTAGCCGAGACTCCTTTATGTGTACAGATGTGACGTAACGACGCAAAGACATGCTCGAATTTCCCGCGGAAATCCACCAGTACCACTGGAATTAAAAACATTATTACAAGCTTACCATTTTGAATCGAGCTAAGGCAAGCAGATAGTTTTGAACACTGGCTGGTTATGTACTTCAGGGTTCCAGACTGCGACCAAAATGGTCGCATATGCGAGTTAAAATTGTATGTGGTCGCATTTGTGCGAGCGCATGGTCATGTAGCCTACTACTCACTTAAATTCACGCATGAATTTTCCTGCATTGAACTTGTTTCAGCGCCCGCCAAAGTGAATTTTTGTCCCGCCAAAGTCTTATTTGATCGGTGAGTAATGTAGATGAACTGCTGCACTTGTGACAGGACATGTTTATAACTGAAAGAACGAGCAGAGAGAGAGAGAGAGAGAGAGAGAGCCGGACGCGGGTGTAAAACAAGAACAAAGTGTAAACAAGACTTCACCGTCTCCAAACAAAGCGCTTGTTTTGCGCTCTCTCCCTCGCACATATTAATCAAAATAAATCGACACGGTGGTAAAAGGTCGGAAGACCAAAGTTTCATGTGGAGCATTCAGAGATTTTTTTTTTTTTCAGAATTACTGCTGGGTGTGAATTGTGCTAAATAAGTTTCCTTATCTTCTCTGAAAAGCGTTCCGGACATTCAGCTGACATAAAACAACACTTTAATTAAACGAAAAAAACTATCCAGTGATGAAATGTGTTCTGTGTTGACAGAAATCTTGGATGTCCATGTCCTAACTGCTGGGATAATCACACAACGCGCATGACACGTCCAATTCGCGAACTAATGACTCCTTTGAACCGATTCATTTTAATGAATGGTTAAAACAACTGATCTTTCCAACAGTGAACTCAGGAGACGTCTGAATCGGTGTATAACTAATCAGTTACACTTTACAATAAGGTTCTATACATAAATTACATAAAAAATACAGCTTTAAGCTTTCAAATAAATAAAACCACTTGTTTTTTGAAAACCATATGACTACATTTTTCCACACAGTGCTATCAAGAATCGATAAGAGAATCTTTAAAGAATCAGATCGATAAGCTGAATCGTCAGTGGCATTGATATTGATAAAATCTTATCAATTCCCATCCCTATGTGAAGACAGTAAAATTATAATCAAACATTAAAGAACATAGGCTACATGTTTTTTTAATAGTTTCTTTTTTTAGAGTTAAAAGATTAAAACATTTTTCTAACTAACGCTAACATGAGGTCTTGTGTCACTGTCAGTCTTTTTACATCAGTGCAAAACTAGGGTAGATGAAGACCATTATTCATCAGCATTGATTAATCCCATGTCATGTAGCAAAAAAAAAAAGAAAAAAGGTGCGACCAAATCATATGCTGGTGCGACCAACTGAGAAAGTTGGTAGCACCAGTGCAACCAGTGGAAAAGTTAGTCTGGAGCACTGTACTTGCTCAAAAAATTATTTTGGATTATTTTTAACCCAAAAAAGCTACGGACTGCAGATTTAATTTAGAACATCATTACTCCAGTCTTCAGTGTCACGTGATCCTTCAGAAATCATTCTAATATGCTTATTTGCTGTGTACGAAGCATTTATTATTATCATTATTATTATTATTAGTAGTAGTAGTAGTAGTAGTATTTTCAATGTTTTAAACAGTTGAAAACTACAAAGAACAGCATTTATTTGAAACCGTATTCTTTTGTAACAACACAAATGTTTCTAATGTCATTTCTGATCTTTTTACTGACCCTAAACTTTTGAAAGTAATAGTGTATTTATTAAAACCATTTTTTACATCATGATTGCATGCAAGTATATAACACAACTCATACGGACATGGTTTTAGTATTCGGTTTTTTATTTTTTTCTCCTCTTGTTTTTAGACCTTGTCTAATCACCAATCTTGTTCATTGTACGACAAAGAGAAGCATCAACGTTATGCCGTCTCTTATGTGTTCAGGATAAGAAAGAAACTTACGAGTTTTGGAAAAACATGAGTGTGACTAAATTAGTTACATAATTTTTTTTTATGAAATAAGGTTTTCTTCCAGTTTTCCTTCTTTTTATGTACTTCTAATTTGTTTCTTTTTATTTCTCTCCTCACTTAGGCACCAGTTGATAATGGATCGAAAATCACAAGTTACCTTTTAGAGTGGGATGAGGTATTAATATATTTTTTGTTCACAGGAAAGACTTTTTTTTAAATTATCATTAGCATTCAGTTTCTTTTTAGATTTTTTGTAAAAGGGCCTCCTTGTTGAATTGCAGTTCAACATTTTCAGCACTAATGATGCCTCTTTGATATGAGCACTGTTCATTCACTCTGTTTAAAGATTCATATCTGAATGATGTCCCCATTTTCATCAAAGACCACAGCAGACTGTTGTCACTCATACATTTCTCACTCCAGCCATGATTACAGTGGTTTTGAGAAGCTGAATGGCTTCCGTGATTTTATGCAGTGACTAGTTATGTACTGAATGTATGTGTTATTCTACTTTATCTATTAGGGCAAAAAGAACAACAATTTCAGAGAATGTTACTTCGGAAGCCAAAGGCACTACAAACTCACTCATCTGTGTCCAGCTATGGCCTACACATTTCGGGTGGCGGCACGCAACGACATAGGAATGAGGTATCACTGCAGAATCATATGCATGGACTTAGGTTGCTTTTACACTAGCACTTTTGGAGTGTACCCAGGTTCGATTGACGTCAGAGTTCGATTCGTTTGGATGATTTGAACGCTGTTTTCCAAAATCATATACACACCTGTGAACCATACCCAAGTCTGCATAAAAATGGTTGTGTGGAGTACGGTTAATGTGAACTCTGGTATAGTTTGCTGCAAGCACAGAGACGGATTATCTCATTTCTGCTTGCCTTGGTGTTCTTTAGAACTTTTGCAGTACATTTGCGGCAGATAGACTCATGTGCCATTATGTGCTGACGCTTTGAAAACAAAACTACAAGCTCAAAAAACAAAAAAGTGAGGTGAAGTGAATTTTGAATCACCTTCTCTTATATCGTTGTTACCAAGAAACAAGGGTAAACGGCTATTGCTTTAATGATGCAAACGTACCTCTCGGTTCAGACCCAAATAATATAATTTGAACACAGTCCAGTGGGTGCAGGGGGAGGGGGGAGCAATTGAACTCTGGCTCGGATCAGGCAAATCAAACAAAGTGTTAAAGCACCCTTAAAAACATACACAGACACACTTTTGCTAAATTCCAGTTTACGTACTCCCACTACACACTAAAACACATTAACCTTTAGTCTTGTATAGTATTTAGTATGGATTATGTGCAAGTTGGGATACAGCCAAAGATTCAAACATTGTTTGACCAACTATGATTTGAGCTTTGAATTAGAAAGAAATATGAGTTGTCGTACAGGATGCATATTAAACTCTTTGTGTGTGACAAAACAATCCCATTATCCCTCTGTAATCTGATCCTATCACCATCCCTCAAGTCATAATGGAGGAGGAGAGCCATAAAGTCACCTTGATGCAGAAGAACAGACAGCCAATTGAGCGTTCTCTCTCTTTCCCCCTCTCTCTCTCTCTATTTCTTCATTTCTCCATTCCCCCCCCCCCCCCCCCATATATATTTTTTTAACACACAGAAAAAATATTTATACAAAAATTATTTTCAAATTATTTATATTGATATAATTTAATAATATTGTTTATTTTATGTATACATTTTTAGAATAAAATCATGATTTTGGTGGCAGCCAATGCCCCCCGCCCAAACTATAGAATATCTAGAATATATCTATAAAATAAGTAATGTTTGGTCCAGTGGGCAGACGTGTTAAGGGTCATCACTCTGAATACAGCAACATCCCTCGTCTCCTCCATCTCCTGACATTAATACCATAGACGCATTCAGAGAGTGAAGCAACACTGCTGAAATATGAGACTCCACCTCCAGCAAACCACCTTTCACCCAGTCTAAAGGAATCTTTTTTATTACTTCCTTAACTGAAAGAAGCTCATTTAACATCTCCTGTTTCCCAGTGGCAGTTATAGAGACTCTCACACAGTAAATACTGAGGGCTCTAGTAAACTTGTCACAACCAGTTAATTGGAAGAAACTAGATTTAAGGCCGCTATTGAGAGAAGAGGAAAACTATTCAAATTACGTCAGCCTGCAAGTTATACATATTGAAGCTGTGTTTAAAAATAAACTAAATCAAAGTGTCAACCCTGTGAGGGATGCAAATGAACAGCTTTTGCAATAAGATGTTGAGACTTTTATGAAGTTTATACAAATCACATTTACACGTCCTTCCTGGAGGATAACCAAAAAATGAAAAACCCTCATTCCTGGCTGTTTTACAGCTTCATTTATATGAGTGTGTGTGTGTGTGTGTATATATAATTTTCTGTCTCCTCTCTTGTTTGTCAGTGGCTTTAGTCCTGAGGTGGTCTTCTACACGACTGGAAGTCTGCCCCACTTGCCCCACGCTCCTCGGCTGGTGCGTGCCGGCATCACATGGATCACGCTGGAGTGGAGCCGGCCAGATGGCTGTACCGCAGAGGAGCTCGTCACATACAAGCTGGAGATCCAGGAAGAGAACAGTGTACGTGATTTAGATGGCATGACTACCACACACTCAAGTCCATACTTAAACCCCATGGCATTTGGTTATGTCGGAAATTTTCAAAAACTATTTGGACTATTTTGGACCAAATAGTTTTTATAACGTTTGACTCCATTGTTTCCTGGACATTTGCATTGTTCCACCAAGTGGGGCCTCTAACTGTTTCTTTGAAACGGTCCTTGTTATCGTTATCAAATCATTATTTGGAATCTGAATCTTTAGGATTCCCATCACTACTTGCGTAAAATGGTGACGCAAGTTCACTGTTTTTGTGCTCATTTCTGCAGGGAACAGAGTTTCACCCAAAGTACACTGGAGAAAACTTGACATGTACTGTAGAGGGCCTGAAGAGAAGCACACAGTATAAATTCAGGGTGAGTGAATGCATATATGTCGTCTTTTAGCTTATCACAATATCATAAATAACTACAGTGTGTGATTAACAGAGTTAAGTTTCAAGTTAAAGGTACAATATGTAAGAATTTTGCATTAAAATATCCCAAAATCTCAAGGCCAGTGTTATATATTTTGTTAAGTTGATTACTTACAATATCCCAAATGTTTCCAACTATTTTTAAATCGTGAGAAAATTGCGATTTTAACCAAGGAAACGGGGCGTTAGAGCAGGGGTGAGCTGGGAGTCGCCAGTCAATTGCGTCATATCCGCGTTACCCTCGGTTTCCGCTCGTACTGCGTGGAGTCCTGGACAAATGCGGAAGTTGTAGTTGTAGCGTCTATCAAGCTACAAACTTTAGCTTGTTTCTTGCAGTCGTTATGGTACACAATTATTCTTTACCGATTGCAGCTGGTTCTGTCGACAAAGCATGCTTAATTTTATATTTTCCAAATGTAGCATTCGGTAATAGTTATGTTTATGTAAGGAAAGTATTATTGCTTTAGATTTGTGTTTAGTTTATTGACATTGTTTATCACGTCTGGTGTTTATGGCCATGTAAATAGAAATAGCATGTGTTATACATAAAGATTAATCAGTATTTTGGCAAATGATGTGGGCATGTTCGAATGTACTTTTACAACAATTGTTTAGAACACGTAAAACTGCGCCGCGTTATCACAACAATGAATTCAACAAATACAGTAACATCTATGATAACCAATTTAGTATTAAACCTTACTTTTCTTGCGGTTAATTCATTTTAATGAAATAAAAGTGTGTTGAGGTTTAAGAGTCAGGAAGGAAGAAGACAGGGATCGGCGTGACTGGGACTCGTACTTTATTAAAATAAAGCAAAACAAACAAAAGCCGCGCACAACGCGCATTCACTGTGGCAACCGCGACGGCACAAAACAGTTCAAAAATGAGAGCTCGGATCCACCGGTTTTCTTCCTCTGCGTCCAATTTTCTCTCCAGTCTCTCTCTCGTTCCAGCGCGGCTTATAAGCGGTCTCTCCACGCCAATAATACTGCAATAAGACACAGGTGTTCGTCATTTGCACTTGACCTACTTGCTGGTCTCTTCTCTCTCCCATCACAGACCGCGCTGAACCACGCCCCCCTCGCCACAAAAAGCATGTCATTAAACGCAACATTTATAAAAATAGAACTTCGCCTCATCCATGAACATGATTTTTCGATTCCCGTCTGACTGATTTACATCCACGGTGGAGTTTAAAATGAGTTCCCATCATTCCACGCTCCTTCACATCGTCATCAAGCTACGCCGTTGTTGTTGTTTGGAATGTAGCGCCCTCTAGCGGCAAAACAATCTTGCATATTGTACCTTTAAGTTCATAAGTTTGCACACCCCTAGCTATAATCTGATGGATGCTCGTCATTTAAAAATAAATAAATAATAAACAATCATAAAAATTGCTTATTTTTTAAATTAATTATTTTGTCCCTTTTGTGCCGAGGGACAAAGCTGGATCACATAATCATTGTGGAACTGTGAAACATCAATGTCCAGAGCATACTGGGAATTGAGCTGCTTCACTGCTCAGAATAAGCCAAGGAGTCATACAAAAGTATCACAAAACGATGCAAACAGGTCTACAGTGAAATCACAATGATCCAAAATGTGTGCACATAAATTAAAAATCAAATAATGTTGCATTTTCAGTTTTGGAGTGCAGTCAAATTTTGTCTCTCACCTGGTTAAGACATAAAATATAGAGAAAAAATGACAAAATCTTTTAAAATTATTCTGCGACAAAGTCCCTTTCAAGGAGAGTCTGTTCACTCGGCAGCCTCAGGGCAGCTATTTCGGGCATCCAAGACTAATGGGGGAATCCTAAAATCTCGAGAACTGCTTGCCGAACTCACAATTAAATAACACATTTCATATCAGCAAAAAAACATTGACATGAACTGTCCCATAAGTAATGTTTCTTATGCTCAAATAGCAGTAAAAAATTATTTAGAAGGCGGGACTTATTACGCCATATTGCACGTTGCACTTTCTCCCATACGAGTAATACGAGTGCATCATCTTTGTATATACAAAGCCTTTGTTCTGTGAAGAGTATGTAAACTTAGTATGTTTAAAGCTTGTTGATTTGGTATGATGTGTGAAATGAAAGATTTTTTGTCAAAAGGAAACCTCAATAATTATTAAAGAGATTTCAAAGCTCACATTGCAATATTGACATGCTCAAAAATAACAAAGAGGTGCATTTGTCTACTTTGAAGAGAATAATGTTTTCTCAGAAGTACTGGTCAAATATTAATTGCCAAGCCGTAGTGACCTCATCATGTTTTGGTCAAGCGCTTTTGTACTTATTATTAGCTGTGTTTGACACATGCTCTTCACAGGCACACAGTGTTTTGTTTGTTTTTGTTCTACTGTGTGGGTGTGTAACTATATGTGCAGGAAGCGTGTTTGTGTTACAGGGACACCTGACAAATTAAGGCTAGAGTCATACATTGTTAATTACAGTGGCAGCAAATTGCTTTAACCTTTCTCTGTGCTCCACTGACTCATACCACAGTTGTTGTTTTTTTATAATCACAAATATTTTCTTCTGTCACGTTCATGTAGAGAACTCTCCTATCCAATTATGAGTGAACTGCGGCCCACGTTAAATGCTGCTGTAATGCAGTGAGTGGGTCTGGCTTAAGTGCTTTCATAATTAATAGTAATTCCTCTGTATGGTGCGCACACCTCTAGCGTGTGAGTTTTTGTCTTTTTTTAAGTGAAGGCATCCATTAAAGCGGCAGGTGAAAATAATGGGAGTGTGTAGATGGTTTATGTCATTACCTCTGCGTTTGTGATCAATTGTTTGCGTACAGAAGCTCTTTAGTAGGCTGTTTGTAAAGGTTTCTATTTTGGGATAATCATACATACAGTATTATGTGCATGAAGATGAGTCTAAATCAATAATAAAAAAAAACTGTCAGATTTCTCAGTATTTTATATGATGATATGTATCATGCATGTCACATTTGCCACTTTTCGAAACTTGTAAATCTTTTGTAATGATTCACTGCCAAAAAACCTTCCTACACCTTTCATTTTTTTCAATGTAAAAATTATGGATGGATTCAAGTACCTAAGTACTTGAAAATTACTTCTTCTCTTTCTCTTTCTCTTTCTCTCTTCTGACCTACGTCAGCAATTGATTTCTATTTTTTTCCCCTTTTTTGGTTGTGGAAACTCTATCACATATTTTTTTTCTTTTGATGGGAATACAAAAGTGATATTTGCTGTCGTCTCCCGTTCACTGCTATAGAAGTTTACTATACTTTGATGACTTCCACTTCGGAGAACCCCGGAAATGTGAAAAGGGTCCATTGCTCATAGTTAGATTTGAAGATTTGAATGAACCTATGAGTTAATGATATCTCAAATTTTGAAATTCAACAAGAGTTCTTGAGCTAGTTGCTCTTTTCTTAGCGATCAGAACTATGATGTTCACTGGACAAAAAAAAAGGTGGCAAAAAGTCATTACTGTTCAGAATTAAGCTTCTTCTCTCTTGTTTTTTTTGTCTTGCAGCTCATAGCCTCTAACTTGGAGGGCAGAAGCAGTCCCAGTGAGGTGCTGGTGTGTAACACTAGTCCAGACAAACCTGGACCCCCCTCCAGACCCTGCATCAAGGGCCCTATCCGACCCTACAGCTTCAGTGTCAAATGGGGTATGGCTGTTTGTGCAACAAAAATGTTCAGTTGGAGTTGTTGCATTTGCTGAATTGGTTTCTGGCTGTGAGGGAAATTGGAAATTAAATTTATGTATGTAGGCAAATGCAATCTGTTTCACATTTGAGCTCAAACTTTGGGGCTCAAATGAACTTGAGCTTTAATCTTGGAAATTGAGAAGAAATATCTAATATTAATATAAAAAAAGAGTTAATATATATACAATGTAATGTCCTTTATCTATCTCTCTCTCTATCTGTCTGTCTATCTATCTATCTATCAATCAACTTTTATTTATATAGCACAATAAAAGCAACAGTAGTTGTACATTTTGCTGTACAACAGGATAAATTAAAAAACAAAAACAATAAAGACCGCAAAACAAATGATAAAGGGAGTTTACATCAAAAACACCAATCAGAAAAATTCAACATTAAAACTCAAGGACAGTTGTAAGCCTATGAAAAGATGTAGGTTTTTTAACTTAGATTTAAAACAAACTCTGTGGATACTAGTCTTAGAGATAGAGAAAGACTATTCCACAATTTTGGACCAACTATAGAACCGGTATTGCTTCATCTCTATCTGATGTGTGTCACACTACACCTCATTTTGATGTCTTCCTTTGTGATGCGCTGCTTGAGTTCTGCCACTTTCCAGTTAAGTTCTTTGTTTGCAAAGGAGAGTAGGACGAGGTCTGCGGTTGTATTGTGCTCTCAGCGTGATAAATCCCAATTTTATTTCCCCACAGTAATGAACCAAACGGTAGATTTCTGACAGTTGCAATAAACTTCAAAAGGGCAAATGCCTAAAATTTAGTTTTGACTCGGAGAGTTTAGACTTCGAGAGTTTTTGCTCAGTCATACAACAACATCATACAAATCTGAATACCTGAAGGGTCATATCATGAGAAATAAAATGTTCCTTTATATCTTTTTAAATATGATTCATACTATGTACAATACCATGCTGTAGGTTTTGTTTCTTACAGTAGTAATGCTGGCTCCAAAAAGTCTTGTGAAACTGTAAATGACCAAATCAGGGTTTTTTTGGTGCAAACAACATTACTAACATTTTAAGTGGATCTCAGGAAAAAATTTATGTACAATCATTGTATTAGTAGTAGTCATGACTAGTAGTCAGTCACTGTTGTTTGGGTACTTTTGTAGTCATTTTATGGTAAGCTCATCTACATATATGTGTGTATATTTATAATATCCAGTCTGTATGTCACACTACAGATCCTCCACAAGACAACGGAGGTTCAGAAATCTTAAAATACCTCTTAGAGATTTCAGAAGGAAATTCTGATGGTATGTATTAATGTATATGTCATTTTGTTCTTCACTGTCATTCACCATCTGCCTGCATGTTTAAGTATGTTAATGGTTAATTACAGTATATCTCAATTTTATTTCAAAAGTATTTAGAAGTCTTTTTTTTAACCTTTTTTTCCCCTTTTTCACATAATATTTTTTAGAAGAACATACGATAATTTCGTAATGAATCTTCTTGTGTCCTCACGCTGTCCCATCTGTACTTCTATTCTTACACAGATACTCCATTAGTGCTGTAAGAGCTTCTATTTCTCTAAACGGAATTTCATATAGACAAAAAACACAAAATGCTTGAATGTTCATTGATTCCTGTGTTTTATCTCGCCATGGATTGATTAAACTTAGGGAACAGTTGAGGGTTTACATGGATAACTGACTGACTGACTGACTTTCCCTGCAAATGTTGAACTCTTTGACGCCTTGTATTCGGTAGCCAATCAGTGGGACATTGCATACAGTGGGCCTGCCACAGAGTGTGAGTGTGAGGATTTGAAACCCGGCACAATGTACAGACTGCGCACCTGCAGTATCAGCACGGGCGGCCACAGCCAGGTAACTCAAATATATTACAACAGCTGTACACCACATCTGTCCAAATGGACTCGTTAGAAAGAAATGCATTTAGAAAGAATGAGAGACTATAGCTGTACATTTGTAGGACAAAAGTATGTGGATTTTAATTCACAATAATAGAGAAACAGACGATTACAGACTATTCATTCATTTTTTATTGAACACACAATTTAAATATTCATAGTGCTGAGTGGGAAAAGTATGGATTTTAATAACCGTCCTTTGACAGAATTAACCTCCATTAACCTTTTCTAATGTAACTGTGGTGCACAAAGTTCAGGAGAAATTTTCAAACTGTGTTAGCTGTAAGCGAAATCAAAACATATCATTGCTTGTTTGATGATGTGACTTTTGAAAATAAAGATTGGATTACATTTTATGACCAATTTGTGTAGAAATTCAGTCCAAAATGCACTATATACACTACTTTACAAAAGTTTGAGGTAGATAAGGTTAATATTCTTAAAATAAGTCTCTTATGCCCATAAATACTGTAATCATTTAATCAAAAATTATTACAATCTAAAATAACTGTTCATTTATTCCTGTGATGGCAAAGCTGAATTTTCAGCATCATTACTCCAGTCTTCAGTGTCACATGATCCTTCAGAAATCATTCTACTATGCTGATTTAGTGCTTAAGAAACATTTCTTATTATTATCAATGTTAAAAACGGTTATTAAAAAATATGAATGTGGAAACCGTAATATATTTTGTCCAGGATTCTTTGATACGCAGCATTTATTTGAAATAGACATTGTTTTGTAACAACAAAAGCCTTTACTGTTATTATTGGTCAATTTAATGTGTCCTTTCTGAATAAAAGTATTCATTTCATTCTTTAAAAAAAAAAATCGTACTGACCTCAAACTTTTGACCGGAAGTATAAATTACATACTTTTTGCTACAGTTATATATACTAATTGTTATGCTTGTGTCCCTGCAGTGCTCTGAGAGTCTGCCTGTGCGTACACTATCTGTAGCTCCAGGACGTTGCCAGCCTGCCAGAATTGTGGGTAAAGCCAAGCACAAAGAAGTGCACTTACAATGGGGTAAGATCCTATGAAACGTAAACTCTCTGTTCTTCCAATACATCACACTTCTAAGAGGTTTTTTTTTTTTTCATTCCTTAGCCTCCATTTCATATTCACATTTATGCTTTTATACATAGCAACATACAATGTATTCAAGGTACATTTTTAGGACAATTTCCTTGGGAATTAAACCCACACTAACACAATGCTGTATCCATTACGGGATCAAGAAACATTATTAAGTTGGTAATTTACATTGTCCCAAGATCTCTGCAGTTTCACATTTATTTGTGATGTGAAATTATATTTCACCAAGCCCCTCTGTGGCAATCCACAGAATTAAACCCTTTTGTCATATCCAGAAACAGCATAAGATCACATATGTGCACATATATTCCAGCAGTAGACTAGAATGATTCTCTTGAAGTGACTTGACTCACTGACTTCCTGTGCAAGAACTATCGGTAGGTAGGTAATAGCTAAAGGCCGTAGCGGGAGTGAGTTAAGTTCTGGGTCTGTGGAGCTGCTGATTCCAGACTTTCTAAGTGAACACTTTGGATTCAGGCTTTTTGACAAGAAAATTTACACTGAAGTTGTGAAGATTGGTAAAGCTTGTTGTTGTAAAGAAGTGGTCAAATCTGCTTTGTCTTAGAAAAACTTAAACCCCTTACTTTTGTTATAAAATATGAATTGAACCTGTAATTTCTGTGGTACTGAAGTGCTTTGTCTCTGTCCCTCGTCTCAGACTGTCCCTCCTCTGAGGGGGCATGTGAGGTGAATGAGTACAGTTTGGAAATGAGGGAGGGAGAGTCGGAGCCCACCGAGGTCTATCACGGCTCTGATCTGGAGTGCACCGTGGGCAGTCTGCTCCCCGGCGCCACCTACAGCTTTCGCCTGCGTGCCGCCAACGAGGCAGGGGTGAGTGCTCAAAAGTTCAATAAGCAAATTGTGATTCTTCATTTGTTTTCTGAAACACCGCCACTAATAATAATAATGCAAAAACAAAAATTGAAAAACATACATAAATTCATCGACTGCACTAATTGACTAGGCAGTTGTTAGACAACCATCCTGTCCTATCCCTACCATAATGCACCTCAGGCTCAGTTTTCAGTTAATCACAGCACCCCGTTCTTTTGTTTATCGCATGAATCATCTAAACCAGCCAATCATTATTTGAATCCATTTGGAATTAAAGGAACCAGTCTTAATTATAATTATGACACAAAAAGTTGAAATTATGAGATACTAAGTTATAATTATTGAGATAAAAAGTTGAAATTGAGATATAAGTTATAAATGATGTCATAATTAGAAATGATGAGATAAAAAGTCAATAATAACCTATTTTTGGTCAATTCCACTTGTCAAATTGTCTCAATTTCAACTGCTAATGTCATAATTTAAACTTTGTATTGTACTATATTTGTATTTCATAGTTTCAAATTTGTCAGAATTTCAAAAAATGTAATCTAATAATTTTTTTTTCATGTGGCTGAAGTTGACTTACATACTGTAGATATCTATACAACGTCAAGAATTTCTCCTTGGTTCTTCGCTCAATATGCTCAATGTTCAATCCAGCAGTGTTCAAGGAGGCAGAGATCAGCTCTGGCTGTCTTTTTTTCCCTTTATCTTTTTCATTGTTCGATTTAAGTAGTTTCCTGTTTCTTTTGTAGGAGTGTCAGTGTTAATACAGCATTCAGAGTCAGCTCTAGAGCCAGAAGACTGAATTTAATCATTTTCTCTGTTTACTTTTCATTGTTTGTTTGAGGCTAACTCCCAAAAGTGAGGAATCGATGCGTCTCGTATCCGATTGCGGTACTGGAAACATGCTTTGATTTCACAAGGGTGTAATGCAAGATTGGCTCGGTCTTAAGTGTTTTATTTGTTTTTCACATTGTATCCTGATAGAAATACACCTATGAGACATTTCATGTCATGTATTGAATATTAATTTGCACTACTCTCTCTCTCTCTTTTCTTCTGCTCACAGTATGGGCAGTTCTCTGAACCAACAGAAATAACAACCGCAGCTGGTCCTCCAAGCCAATGTGCGGCCCCATCCCTCACCTTAATGTCCAATACCTGTGTGCTGGTCGGCTGGGAGGTAATTTATCATTTTTAAATCAGGCCCATCAATAATAGGACAGAGATTATACATTAACACATTCAACAAATAAATACTGTCAGTATTAATGGTCAGATGAGCTGAAGTACAAACAATCAGCCAATAATTTGTTTATGCACTTCCTCTCTTTCAGAGTCCAGAGAGCTCAGGGGCCGACATCTCTGAGTACCGTCTGGAGTGGGGCCGAGAGGAAGAGCCCATGGAGCTGATCTACTGCGGCCCTGACACGCAGTGTGAGATCTCAGACCTGACACCTGCTACTCATTACTACTGCAGACTGCAGGTATTACTGGCACTGAAGGGTTCTTTTCATTTACACCATGTTTATTGTTCAACAATTCCTTTACAGTGTGGAACAATTTATTGCTGATGGGAAATGTTTTGTTGAGCCAGTTTTATAGACAGTGCCTCTAAAGTGCACCTTTCTTACGTTTTCATAATGCCTTTAAATTGTATTAGAAATGTCCTGTGATTTTGACTTGATTTGTAATGAATGATATGGCTATATATTTTATTACTATAAGGCGCAGTGCCCTTAGGAGTAGGAAAGTAAAAAAAAAAAAAAACTGATTGGCTCACAATGTGGTTTTATTATTACTTTTACATGACTGCGGTGTGTCGCTCTACTGCTTCCTCACGACTCAAACCAAAATTAGAAAAGTTGGATTAACTTTGGAAAGATTTTTGTGCCATACATAACATATTTGGCATTTGCTCTTGGCTATTTTAGCCCATTTAATTATGACTAGAGTAGTAAAAGTATGACAGGAAAAGTTGAAAAGAACAAGGAAAGGTGCCGCTTCATTAACTCTATCATCTTGCGCACTGAGGCTGTAAAAAGGTTCTTGTCATTATGCTTTAAATAAATGAGCTAGTGACAGTCATTGCGAGATGATATTATATGGCGAAGATTAACAGCATAATGATCACTATAATCATTTTCATTTATTAGGAAATATTGTCATGCAGCTCAAAATGCTGTACAGAAACGGAATAAAATGAATAACTCTTAATTTTTAGGTGACATTTATTCTTACTGCACAAGAAATCACATTAGGGTTGTCAGTGGATTTAATTATTTAATTGTGATTAATACAATCATTTTTAAGGGAAAGGAATCTAAATACCAGGCCTAAGTGTAATTATGTTTGGCAATTTGTCATCATTTGCTGTAATTTTTTTTGAAATCACACAGAAGTGAATAAAACGTCATCATATTGAATTAAATAAATATCAAAACCTTTGACAGCAAAATTTTTACATTATTAAATATCAATTAAATTTGTTTGACAGCCCTAAAACAAATCTATTAGTAAAAGCACATTATACTGCAAGTTAAACCTTGTCCCTTTCTTTAAAGGCGGCGAATCAAGCAGGTGCAGGACCGTACAGCGAGCACACAAGCTGTCAGACCCCTGCCAGCGTTCCCGACCCGGTCTCAGTGTTGTGTGTACTTGAGCACGACGCCACAGATAGCGGCGTCTACTCGCCTTCCACATGTCTGGCTTTGAAATGGGACGAGCCCTGCAACAATGGAGCGGAGATCACGTCCTACACTCTTAAACTGGGAGAGCAGCTCATCAGCATGGGCACCAGCACCTGCCATGTGCTGCAGAACCTACAGCCTGACAGTGAATACAGGTGTGTACATACACACTTAAACACGCAACCATGAACCATTTTGACACCTCCAGGTTGTCCACTAGATCACATTTATCTGGTGATTTGCATAAGCACTTTTGTGATATGGGACAGCAGTCTTTACTAATAACCGCTTAGCTTACCGATTGCCTCTGAGCCAAATCTGTGTCCTGCTGGGAGTAGTTACGCTCCATCTCGGGTCTCATTTGCATTCAGTTGTCCATTTCAGCGAAGCGTGACGCCACAACCACGTCACCCCGTTGCATGTTTCCTCCCCCTGCCCAGGAGGACAGTGGGTAAACAGCAGAGTGTTAATGATGCTAATCGGTAGCTAATGAAAGGAGATGGCCAGAGGGCAGATTTTGTGTGTGTATCTAGGAAGTGGTGTCCATAACAGGACATCTATCCCTGCATGAGGCCACCACCGTGCACATTGAAGTGTCTCCATCAGACAGCTTATGCAACCCATGTTTTTGTCTGAGAGCTTTGATTATAGTCTTTAAATTAGAGCTCTGCGTGGGGATGATGATTATTATTATTTTATTTTTTTCAGTTTCATCCCACTGGGTCCTGCAGATTTTGACTGTATGTCCACCTGCTTCCCACTTAATGCTTTTCTTCCTGCCTACTCCCTCTCAATTTATACTACTGTTCAAAAGTTTGGGGTCAGTACGATTTTTTATAAGAAAGAAATTCATACTTTTAATGAGCAAGGTCACATTAAATAAATCAATTCAATTTCAATTAATCAATCTTATATTTCAACATTGAAAACAATAGAAATGCTTCTTGAGCAGCAAATCAGCATATTAGAATGATTTCTGAAGTATCATGTGACACTGAAGACTTGAGTATTGATGCTTTCATTTTAGAATATATGAAAATAGAAAACAGGTATTTTAAATTGTAATAATATTTTAGAATGTTACTGTTTTTACTGAATTTTTTTTATCAAATTAGAGACTTCTTTCAAAAACATTTAAAAAAATCTTACCAACCCCAAACTTTTGAACAGTTGAACGTCTCGTTACAGTATTACCATTTTTCCCCAGGTGTCTTAAATTTGTTGTCATGAAGCTTATTCTCAATAATATTTGTCCGCTGTTGGACTTCCTCTCGGTTAGCATTCTTCTTTTTTTTTTTTGTAATTGATTTGCTTTATGGAGAATTTAAAAATAAAATAAAACCGACGGCAGGCATCCACTCACAGATTTCATTATCTGATACCAGGCTATCTCAGTAATCTCCTCCAGTGTTCTGACTGACCTAATGGCAGTGTAACCTCAGAGAAACGCAGCTTCTTTGGATGAGCAGATGAAATAGCAATGTTCAGTATATTTAATACCTCGTATTAACACAAATGGGTTAAGGTAGTAATGTTTTGCTTAAAACAGATTTGCTTAAGTGATCAGTGACCTCAAGTAATATAGAATCTCAAATATTACTTCTCATTGATTCAGAGGTCTTCAACCCTGCTCCTGGTCTTCAGGATCCCTTGAAAATCACAAGCTGATATAAACTTTGCAGGGCAGTGGATCTCCAGGAGGGTTGAAGACGTTAAGTTTTTGAAGATACGTTTTTGAATCTCCAGTTAAGACTATTGAATGTATGTGAATCAAGAACCCGTTTTTTTTTTGTTTTTTTGTTTTTCAGAACTAGTGTGAAGCAGGCTGTACAGCCATGTGATCGCTCTTAGATCGATTATATCTTTTGTCATTAGGGGCGTCCAGACTAATGAAATCTTGTGAAAGGTTAAAGTATGTTTGGTTTTCAGTTAAATGTCAACCAAACAGCCCGGTGTTGTGGGAGAGCTGCTGTTAATTCCAGTCCGGACTCCCCAACCCTCCAATTTTTTTTTTAAACCCAGAAATTGATTTTGGTTCCATTTGATTTAATAACATGACAGGGCATTATCCTTGAATGATGGGCTCCTACCCAAAGCACTTTCAACCGACAAATATAAATTTGATTGAGCTTAGCAAGGGGAGAGTTAAGGTAGTTATTTGCATCCTCAAGTGAGCGAGATGTGGCACAGTGGCAGTGTGTGAAGAGATCGACTGCATTTCATTTCATATCAGGTTTGAGTCAGGTGAAGCTAAAGATTACTGTGTGAAATGAGAAATTAAAAAATTATTTAGGTTTTATTACAGTCAGTTCATGAAGTCTGCCAAGTTTTAATATTGTGTACTCAAAGTATATTTTTTCCCTTTCGTCCTTAGTGCATTCAGTCTTAGAAATAACTAAGAAATTTTATTTGTATAATTTCTACCACTTCAAGCACTGATTAAAGTGTGTCAAAAGCAGATTTGGGATGTTTGTTGTGCCATGGAAATGCCATGAAGTGTTACACATGGTTAACAGCAAAACTAGGGTACATCTGTTGGCCTTTTGAAACCCCCTGCTCTCCATCCATACATGCATATTCAGATGAAGCTGCTCATTTGAGAGTGTCATCTGCCTGCCTACTGCATGAATGTCAGCTGTAAATGGAGGGGAATGTTGTGGTTTTAACACATGCACATTAATCAGTGTAGTCTAGTGACTCACACATTAGCTCTGTTATAGTTATTTTTGGAGGAAATTCGGCAAAAAATAACCATGTGATAATGCCTCGTGGTCCGTTTGATAAAATATTTTACATAACATGAGGAAAGTCCTGCTCACTGATATCAGCAACAACTGAAATGGTGTATCTCTAGCAGTATTTCTACCGTTGCACCGTTTGTACTGGTAAAATTGCCCGGCCCTAAAGATCACCTGATGTACATGGTTTAAATGAGACTCTCTGTGCTGTCAGTCTGCAGATTCAAGCAGTGAATGAGATTGGTGCCGGTCCCCTCTGCCCTCCCCTGCTGGCCCGCACCAGGCCACTGCCACCTGTCCCTCCCCGACTGGAGTGCACTGCTGCGGGACCCCAGAGCCTCAAACTCAAGTGGGGAGACAGCAGCAATGCCAAGAGCCTGCTTGGAGAAGAGATGGTCTACAACTTGCAGATGGAGGACAAGAACAGGAGGTCAGTTCATTTCAATCACACCTCATAAATAGCAATAAAGGCACCGCTAAAAGGAAAATTGATTTCATTTTGAGAGCACACTTTTGAGTATGTTATGAAGTAATTTAGTCAAGGTGAAATGTCATTAGATGGCAGCAATATCATTTTAACATTAAAAATTTATTTTGAAGTTCGTGCTGATATTATATTCCTGATAAATATTATAGGTTTTTAGGCCTATTGTACCTGTAGATTGGTCAGGTCCCTAGATTTTTAACCTACCCAAGTTTCAGTTTGGCTCACTTCCTAATTTAATTGTAACTGTTGATTGTTTTTTCTTGGCAGAGTGGCATGTTGGCAGTATTTGTGAGTGGGCAACAGGCCTGGCAGATGGACATTTAATAGAAAATATAATGAATTCCCCAACCAACACTGTCAAAAATCCTTTTAGTGTTAGACTGGTTAATTTACTAATTATTTTAATGATTCTCTTTAGCCAGTAACCGTTTTGCTCCAAATGGAGAGCTGATACAAGCATTTATCTTTACCAAAAATGCACCAAGGGTAGTTTATATGGTTTACAATACAGTACCATTTAAAGGGTTAGTTCACCCTAAAATGAAAATTGTCATTAATTACTCGCCCTCATGTCGTTCCAAACCCATAAGATTTTCGTTAATCTTCGGTATGCAAATGAAAATCTTTTTAATGAAATCTGAGAGCTTTTCCAGCATTCAGTTGTTTATTGTGTCTTATTCTGTGCAGAGACTGGAAGTCGCAAAATGAAACGTCATAGTCATAAACCGAGGACTATCAATTGGTAGCATAATGTCCCCCTGACTTTGTGTCTTAGTCCTGATCGAATTATAGTGATAAGCGTATTTACTAAAGGCCTAAGATCCAATTGCCATCATCAGTGTGCATTAGAGTTTGGTAAACGTGTTTTTTTTGTTGGTTTTTTTTCTTTCTTTTTTTGGTGTATTTGCTATGTTAACAATGATTGATTCAGCTGCTTAATCAAAATTAGATGCCAACTGCGCAATCGGGAGAGTCTCGATTCAGCACGGCTCTGAAACGGACTCGTAATCCTTCTGGTATTACACATTTTATTTCTGTTCAGATTACCATAGTAACCACAGATGTACTATCCAATCCATCAAACGAAAAATAGCAGATATTATCAGACCACTTCTCTATGAACCAGTCTGCTTTTGAAAAATCCTTTCTTTTGGATTTTATTTTATAATTCAGAAGGTGATCTGTTACCACGTGTTGGAGCTGGATCTGCACAAGATTGATGTTTAGTGCTATTCCTTCATATGCACATAAAGAACCTAGGGTCCTTGGTAGAATTCCAAAATAGACCAGCCTTGGATGAAAAGA
Organism: Leuciscus leuciscus; assembly: GCF_965113295.1. Classification (NCBI taxonomy): domain Eukaryota; kingdom Metazoa; phylum Chordata; class Actinopteri; order Cypriniformes; family Leuciscidae; genus Leuciscus; species Leuciscus leuciscus. The sequence goes on from NC_138730.1 coordinate 25,978,158, forward strand.
GCATGAAGAGGAGCGTTTGAAAGGCTTCGATGAGAATATTAAGCATAAACTGCAGGTCACTGATCTGTTACCTTGATCTAATTAGTCCGATATCAAGCTGGCAGGAATCTTGACATTGGCAAAATACCTCTGGAAGCAGTCATTAAATAGCAGCTGTTGCTTTGTTCTCTGTTTTGACCTGAGGTGTTTGTGCATTAGACGGATGGTGTTGTGCTAGGACAGGACAGGACATGGCATGAGGATACCCAGAGCTCTCTGCCAATACCAGAAATTTTCACCTAATTTATTGTAATTGAAACCAAAAAAGGTTCAATTAAATGTTAAATGTCTGGGGCTAGTATATAATGTCATTGTGTCCTTTTTGTCTTAGAAATACAAAAATGGGCATAAAAGGGCATTCTTTAACATTTTGTTTTATGGTTTTATTGACATTTTGGTTATTTTAGACAAATGTATCTCATTGTTAAAACTGGTGACAGTTGTCAGCAAAATAAGTTAAGCAATTAATGAAATAAATTGTTTGGATGTTCATTTTATTTATTTATTTATTTATTTTATTGTAATACTTTTTTTTCAGCAAGGACTTATTAAATTGATCAAAACTGACAGTAAAGACTTTTAGATTGTTACAAATAAAAAATAAGTTTCAAATTATTGCTGTTCTTTTTAAACTTCCTATTCATTTACGTATCCTGAAACTAAATGTATCACGATTTCCACAAAAAATACTACCACCACAACTGTTTTCAGCATTGATGATAGTAAGAAATGTTTCTTGAGCAGTAAATCAGCATATTAGAATGATTTGAAGACGAGTAATGATGCTGAAAATTCAGCTTTGCCATCACAGGAATAAATTCCATTTTAAAATGTATTATATTAGAAAACATTTCTTTAAAATTGTAATATTATTTCACAATTTTACTGTTTTTTACTGCATTTTTTATCAAATAAATGCAGCCTTGGTGAGCATAAGATACTTTTTAAAAACATTAAAAAAATCGTATCAACCCCAAACGTTTGAATAGTACAAAGTAAATTACGCACCATTAACATAAATAAAATGTGTGTGTTTTAGGTTTGTCACAATTTACAGAGGCCCAAGCCACACGTATAAGGTACAGAGACTAAGCGAGTCGAGCAGCTATTGTCTCAGGATTCAAGCTGTGAGCGAGGCAGGAGAAGGGCTTTTCTCTGAAATACACACCTTCCATACCACCAAATCTGTTCCTCCAGCTCTCAAGGGTAATGTATCCTCGTACAATAACATCAACATATTGCTTCATGCCACATATGTGCTCATGTACTGGATGGATACTTATTGGCTGTTTATATAGCTAAACTTGTATATTATCCTTTAGCTCCCAAAGTGGTACAGTTGGAAGGGAATGTGTGTGAGGTCAGCTGGGAGAGCATTCCACCAATGAGAGGAGACCCCATCATCTACATCCTACAGGTGCTGGTGGCCCGAGAATCCGAATACAAACAGGTGAGATTCCATTCTTCAAATCTGAATTGTCTATAGATTAGGACTATCGATTAGCCAGTGATTTATCTCATGACATCTATAATTTATTGTAACACTTTAACACATTCAGTTCATTTCTACAGAAACATCTTCACATTCTCTTTACTCATCTAATTAGCATAAAAAGTAGGTTGTATATTATTTTTATGAAACTGTAATGGGAAATTTTTTGTATTAAAGTAGACAAATGTGTTAATGCACATGACATTTTATAGCCCTTTTTAGATTATTTTGTATAATTGCTTTTAGTTTGAGACATCCATTTAGCTTGTATTGCAGCATTTTTTATTTATTTAATTTGACATTTTTATTTTATTTTATTAATATCTCCATAGCTTTGACAAACGCTATGACTAACACCAACACTATGACAAATGTAAAAAGTTTCTTGCTACTCTTTGCAGTGCATTGTTATTCAAGCAAAGGGAAAGGGATGGGATATGTCATCCCCACAGACTGAGTCTGAGATAGGAGTAGAATGTTAGGTTTGTGTCCTCCGCCTAAGACTATTAGTATTCTGCGGCTGACTCTGATGCCACCGCTGATGGCTTGATAGTGACTAACAACCAGCTCATCTATCATTCTTGATACAATTGAAGGAAATTGTATTTGTATTTACTGTCATTTAGACAGTAGAGTAAGTTGACATGTAGTTTGCAAAGGTACTTATTGGACTATTGAAATGGTGTAACTGTTTGTCCTTTTGTGATAGTCGTGTTTGAGTCCCTGGTTTGTCACAGAGGGAGGATTATTATTATTCTCTGCACATATTTGTGTCAATTCTGTTACAAATGTGCTGTCATTTTACATTAAATGGCCACATTAGTAGATCAGCCGGTGAATCTAAATCCGCTGAGCATTGAGCGGCTCTGAAGGCCACGAAGTCTCTCCATGGAGTTCTGCATGACCGCTTCTGTCATGACCAGAGCAAGCCAATCAGATCCCTTCCTTCTCTCATTTATTTCTCTGCTAGGGCCGAGAGCACTGTCTAATGTAGCTGGCATGGTTCCTATTACTGTGCTAATGTGTGCCTTGTCCTGTCAGCTGTTAAAATGGATGCGATTCAGGAGCGGGGTGTTTGCATGTAAAGAGAAGTGAGAGTTTAATGGCTGCAGATGTTCTGTTTGCTCTGGTTCTGATGTTTCTGTGTGAAGGTGGCTAGCAACAAATCCAGCACAAACCCCGTCTACATCTCAGATCATTTTCACCCAGCTAACTGTACAGCTGATGCATGTTCACTATACATTACTGAATTAAAATGATGTAAGCACAGACATCTTGCCATTTCATATTAAAGCTAGTTACAATTTTGGCCTATAATGTGTTAATGTTATGGGTGATAACCTATAAAAATGGGCGATAATAAAATTCGGCACTGTTTTTTTACTCAAAATAAATCAGATTTAAAAAAACACAAAACACTTGTTTTAAATGCTACACGTTAGTTTAGGAATCAACACATTATAATGTACAGTATGGATATTCGTTTTGAGATTTGATAAAGATTACATTTTAACAGTTTTATTACCTTTTTTAGTGCTTTTATAGATTAATTTGAGCAACTGATAATGTAAAGAGTAATCTAAATGTAAAAATTGAGGAAATGATCATGAACAATATTCAATATTGACCCTATATCTAGTATTGAATTGAAAACATAGATGCTTAGTGATACAAATAGTGAAATCTTCCTGTGCTGTTATGTGAAATGTCAGCACTCATGTGTATTTGATTTTATTTGTTCTATTAGATTCAGCTTGTTTCTAGTTTTATTTTGTCTGCTCATGAGTTATTGGCTTGTTTTTGTCAACTTTCGCCATCGTGAATTAACGGACGCCATCGCCGTCTCAGTTTTTAATGCTCTTCTGAACTCAAATGGCATCTGTTTCATTCCTCCCTGCAAATGGAAAAATGAAATAGTAGCTATCAAAAAGGGTTGCCAGAAACAACTTCTATTAAGTTTATCTTTTTCAATGCATTATACTGCTGAGAGGGACAGTTTCCAAATGTATTTTTGCAATGCTTATGTATATCTTTGAGACATTAGTGTCTGGTGTGCACTTCTACTTTTCCTCTTGGAAATCAAATGTTTAGTCCTCTCTGACCAGTTTTTGTACAGCCTCGTGCCGTGCCACACATCTGGAATAAACAATGAAGGTCTTAATATTTAGCTCCTGGCTTTGCTGTGCTATTAGAGCTGCATGGTGACATGAAACTCGGGATGTGCACGTAGTGATTTTTTTCTCCATTCCTTTGTGTCAACAAATGAAAATGTGTCCATAATCTTGACAGTGAGTAAGGAAGGTTACAAATTGTGGGTGGCTTTCCAGTGAAATTAAACAGCTGTTGTTTGGCAAACAAAAGCAGCCACATGTGACCTATTCTGCATTTTAATCAGACTTACTTCAATTTTTGTTGAATGTTTCATGTTAGTATCAGCATATCATGCATGTAGTCTAATTGGAGGATATGTTTTCCTTGTGAAAATCATCTTTTCTGTTTAGGTTTCTTATCTAGACTCTCTTTCATACCTTATATATTTTTGTGGCACATAATGGCATTGTAAAAACTACAGGATATGAAAACTCTCGCGTGAGGAATGCTCCATTGACCACTATCTGTCATACTGACATCGAAAGGCTCTTTGCTCTTTAATAAATGTTGAAAGCTCCTTTTCCTAATATAACTTTTTGTGAATTATACTTTATCCTGATAGATAGAATCTCTAGTTATATCCAAAATGTTCAATGTTATTCATACGTTTATACAGTTTTTTTATTATTTTTTATAACATTTACAATTATTTGTATTAATACTGATTATTTAATAAAAGTATTATTATGAAATACATGAATAATAATAGTTTATTTGTATTATTACAAATTGTTTTAAAAAGTACTTTTTATTTTAATAATCCAAATTGTAGTTTATTATTTAAAAACAATAACATATATTTTATTTAATAATTATTAGTATTTTTAATAGTATTAATAATTATTATTGTTAATTATATATATTTCATAATAATTGATCACTTCAATTTTCTGCTTTTAAACCACAGAAATGTGTAACTAAGCTTATTTTCTGTGATAATCAACATTATGCCACAAATGCAATAAACTTAACTTGTATTGAACCTGTAAACATGAACAGTTCCTGATGGTGACCAGTTGGAGGTTGTTGTGAGTTTTATGCAGTTTGAGAATATACATCTGTATTTTTCACAAACTTACTTTCTTTCTTTCAGTTATATAAGGGAGAGGACACAACCTTCCAGATCTCTGGTCTGCAAAACAACACAGACTATCGCTTCCGCGTGTACGTGTGTCGGCGGTGTCAGGACAACACGCAGGAGCTGTGTGGACCCCTCAGCCCATCCTCGCTCTTCACACTGCGGCGTACAGAGCTCGCGCTGCCTGGAGAGCCCAGCTCCACCGAGACCCTGAAGCCCAGCGGCATGTTCGCCACGGACGAACGCTTCGCGGCCGTCTTAGTCGGGGCTTTCGCGGCCCTATCCTTCCTCATCGCTTTTGTGGTGGAATACTTCTTCATGAAGTGAAGATATTAAAAAGCAACGCCAAACCAGCAGCCAGCCAAGAAAGAAAACATTTACGTTTCGGGTAACGCACGAACACTTAAAGTATACATCCGATGCGACGTACTGTAGGCTGAGAATTTTATACAGGCTCTCTTCTTGTCTTTTATCCTCTCTCTCTCTCTCTCTCTCTCTCTCTAATGCCTTCCAGCCTGCCTGTGCATCACTGTGTCACTCGCTCTTTTACAGCGTGTGGATTTTGCTCTAAACTCTTGGGGAAGCAAAACCACATCATCAAGCCTTACGAAGAGTTGCGCGACGGCCTGTTTTTGCATGCTTCGTTTTTTTTGTATCCCTTTAAGTGTACGTATATGTTGGGTGGAAAATGTATCGGTATTTTCTCCACGTTCATGGCCTTCCTTTTGTTTTATCCAAGTGTGCTTCACAGCATTTGTTTCACAGCCATATACGAGTTGTTGGAATCATAGCTTTATCATGGTGTAAAACCCACAATCACAGTCCACCCAGTGCCATTTTTAATATACATGATCACGTGATCTTCACATTTTGTTTGTGCGTCACAGTACGCATCCTTCTCAGAAACACGAAAAAAACTGTTACCGTAGTAAGACTGTTGTAAAGCCCCCCTGCATTAAGCTGCCAAAGCAAGTGTGGTTTAAGTGATGCTGCTATTGTGTGTTTATATTTCCTACAAACGGAATCAGTTATCTAATATATATATATATAGATACAAATATAAATCTATAAGATTCTATAGAGCTATTGTAATATAAGTAACAATGAGTTTGAAGTAGATCTCTCATTTGGAGCGTGTCAATTCACAATCTATGGTGCTTTATCTGTGGTCAGTAGTGTTGGCGGACGAGGGTAAGGGAAGTTTGACGTCCTCTGCAACCACGCACCCTCTTTCAGCCATCTAGTCCTAAGGTGCAGTGACACAGAGCTACTTCTCGCCCCCCCGAATGACTTGGCTAGGCTAACGTCGCCCTCTCAGACTGATTCTGGGCTCTGTGTGGTGGACCAGCCGATGGCTGGAGTCACAATAGTTTCCTCACTCTGTGAATGGCGTTCGTCCCCAGGACTTCGCCCCTAGTGTTTCGTCTGCGGCCTGTGTCAACGCGTTGAATGTTTCATCTTCTTTGAACCCGTGAAAGCCAGTTGCACAGTTCTAAGGTGCTTTTACCAAGGTTATTGTCAAAAGCAGCAGTGAATTCCTCCACCCGCTGCACCTGATGTTCATGCCAAAACAGCCTGATGTGCTTGCAGTGCATCTTTAGCCAAGTAAAAGGTACAAACCAGCAGTTCCCATCAATCCAAAGAGTTTCTCCCACATTACACTCGCAGAACCGGTTAGGTTTCTAAAAAGGAGAAATAAACTGACAGCCTGTATTGTACCTCAGGGACCTGGACTTTTCAGAGGTGAAGAAGTAAATACTATGTTTCTGAGAGGGTGCTGCGAAACACTAAACGTTGCCGAATGATTGTGATATTGCTGTCATCAGTAGCGTCATTCCGTTGTATCTGCCTCTGCAGTTTGAAATGCATTTATTTGATCTGTTTTCTCACCTAAGCTGTGCCTTGCTCCAGTTGTTCGTAAGCAAATCGTTTACTAGCTCAGAATACCTTTGCCAAAGTTAATGGGAAAGTAAGGTATCTTCCTTTAGGGTTATTTATACTATCTATTGCATACAGTACTTTAAATGGCAATTAAAGTGCAATCTTCATTTATTTATTTTTCAAGAAATTAAGAGATGTAGTTATGTACTATTTTTTTTTTTTCTCTCTCTTGTAGCATGTTTTATTTTTTTTTTTATTTTTTTTTTTTTTATTGTAGATTAACGATAAAGGCCAGCATTCCTTTCATTCATAATTCTGGTTATGTTTATGTCTTTCTTTAATTGGGAACATGTAGCATGTACCATGCTGAAACATTTATATATAACCAAATGTCTGTTCATCTCCTATTACAAAGTGCCGAACTCCAGTTAGTTGTCTTTTCATAGAGAACCGTAGCAAATGTTTAACCATTTATTTTTTATTTGTGAGTGTGTAATGGGACATACAGTACATACCTACATTTGGCATTGCTAAAGACTGTTATGACGCTTATGTTATCTTACTGTTTGCCAAAGCGGAAGCTTGTCCACCTTTATGTTGCTTTTTATGGTTATTTAAAGGGTTACTTGAGAAATCCTTTGTGACACTAGAACATCATTTCTTGAAAAGAAAAAACATAAGTTTAAGTTAAACTTCATCTGTGACTACACTTCTTTTTTTTTTTTTTTTTTTTATTGTGCCATTTATTTGAATAATCCTTCAGAGGTGAAATCATGCCGTTTCACGCCGAAAGGAAAGCAAAACAATCAAGTGACATTTCTCATTTCCTTTTATTTTCCAGACATGTCATAGCGCAATAGTGAATTTATTCCAGTATTTTTGCAAAGGAATTATATATAGAGATATATAGATATATAGTATGACAACTAACAGAAATGAAGCACTTTTTAAAGTGAAACATTAATCTTTATTAGATTTATCTTGATAAAACTGTATTGCCTAGTCAATGTTGCTATTGCTTTCACATGGAGAGTATCATGCCGTAAGAAATGTCTGTTAAACTGGCCCACACAGGCTTGAACATATTTAGTGAAAAGTCTGAAAGTACATTGGGGTCCTTTTATTGTTAGTGTTTTTTTTTTTGTTTTTTTTTTGCCCATTATGTAAGTAGTGTTTGGTCCTAACCGGTGATCTAAATTTTTATGTTTTCTGTTTGTTTGTTTGTTTTCTTATTGGTAAAAGAACACACAACAGTTTTGTGGCCCAAGTATAGTTTTGTATTTTTATATTGTATTTTATTCCGTTTTATCTCTGTTTTGTTTGTTCTCTGTTTTAAATATGAAAATTAATTTGAAAATGATGGTTTGGAGATCGGTCAGCTCTGTCATCCCAGAGAAATGTATAGAACCGTAAGTGTATTCAACTATTTTCCAAAAAAAAAGAGTGTATTTTTACCTCGGAGTTAAAAAAAAAAAAGACAGAAAAGGAAAGATATACAAAACATTCCAGGCTTGTCATGATCTACAATTTTTAAAGTCATACAATTTTCTCGTATTGTAAATGTTAGACAAATTCATATGCATATATATAAAAGAAACTGCCATATCAATGTTAATGTATAGATTTTTGCAAATACTACCCTATGTATGTAAGACTTATCTGTATCTGTAGCGTGTATGTAATATATTTATACCCAATAAATGTTTTAATTTTTTCTGACAGATTGTATTTTGTACTGGAGATGTTAATAATTCATAGAGCTTATGATTGAAGTCCCTCCCTAGTTCTTTTCTATTGCAGTATGTCATGAATATTGAAGTACAAATACTAATCAAGCACAATATCTTCACTGTATCGGCTGTTTTACATTTCTAACTTCAGATTATGTCCTAATTCTCAAAAACCCACCAAATTGGAATTATTGAAAGGCTGTTCTATAATTGTGCTGACGTATCTGATGTAGAAAGATGTTGCTCATTGAAGCTGCTAGTCCAATTTCATCCACCACCAAACGTACCTCGTATGAACCTGTTGAAGCATTTACTCATTCATAAAGAAGGGCTGAGCCGTGTAAAGATTCATGTTGTAGAATGAAATGATGAATTGCTTTATAAAGAATAATTAATATTAATAATCAAAAATCAATATTGAGTAGCTTAAACACCATCAGAATGCCTAAAAAACCAAGCATTTATTTTTCTCCATTTCCAATAATGAAAGATGTCTGCTTTCTATTTTTTGCTTCAAGTCTGTCTTTGTGTTCGTGTTACATTCTGTTGCTGTGTTTTTGTGGTAATTGCTTGACACTTCAAAGCTGCAAAATGTCAAGAGTTTTCTTTCACTGTCTGGATTTTCCATTTTGTCGTCTTTATTGGCATGACCAGTAACACTACATTTGTATTATCAAAGCTTTTGCAGCTTACATCTGTGCTCAGTTAAACTGATGTCAGTCCGTGACTGTCTTACCAAGTGAAGACCAGTTGGTCACACTTTAGATTAGGGTCCAATTCTCACTAATAACTATTAACTACAACTTTTCCCTCAGTAAACTCCTAATAACTGCTTATTAATAGTTAGTTAGGTAGTATTTAAGTTTAGATATGGGGTAGGATTAAGGGATGTATAATAAAGTCATGCAGAATAAGGCATTAATATGTGCTTTATAAGTACTAATAAACAGACAATATCCTAGTAATATGCATGCTAATACGCAACTAGTTAATAGTTAGAGTTGGACCCTAAACTGAAGTGTTACCTACCACATTGGGGAAAGATACTTTTAAAAATAATGCATTACAATATTACATTAATCTCTAAAAAAAAAAAAAGTAAGTAATTGTGTTAGTTATTTTTTATGGAAAGGTAATGCGTTACGCTACTTTTGCTTTACGCTTTCTCACCTGGGCTGGGCCTGCTTGTTTGTTTTTTAATAAGAAAAAAACTAAAGTTCTATTTTTGACAAATGTAAATGAATAAAGCCTCATGCTGAAAGAAATGCAATTTGCACATCTGTACAGTAGAGGCCGCAGCTCAAACCTTTCAGCTGTGCTGACATTCTGCATCGCAAAAGATTGGGACGCAGGAAAAGAAAGTTCTCTTTCTTCAATAATTTTTTTTTTTTAAATTAAACAAATGTGGTTTAACTTAAGTCATTTTTGCTTATTGGTATGGTTGAATTGGATTATCGAAGGTCAGCACAAAAGACATTTGTTAACAAAGTGAGATTAAATAAAGTATGCTATATTTGTGTTATTTAACATGCAATTATGTCAGGTTTGTGTAATCTGTTTGCATTTCTCTTTTTTTATTCATTTTGAGGAATTTGTTTTTGTGCAAGTGAGTTGAGTAAATGCTCACAACTACAATAACCGTCATGTTCACACAGCGCACACAACACTTCTGCATCTTGCTCATGATTTCTCTCATCGTGGAGACAGGAGAGCTGTCAAATGGGAAAACAAAGTAACCTAAGTTACTTGTTTGAAAAGTACTCCAATACTTTGTTGCAAGGTGACTTGTGTTACTAATGCATTTCCCCAACACTGGTGAAGACATTTAGTTATGTTTGTGGACATTGATTGCAATCACTAATTAAAATCAGACTTTTATAAAGCCTTTTAGTTAAAGTCAAACATTAAATTAAAAAACATCAAACATTTTGTCCAGGTATAATTTTTTTTAATCGACCTCTAATTGACACTTTGAAGAGTGTTTACACTCCCCCTCTCCATCAGGGCTGTGGTATTTTATTTTTTAATACATTTTATGGTTATGGTAGGCAGAAGTGGGATGTGTGAATGGTGGACAATCTCATTTTGCAGCGTCACCTTCTGCCCCATGAGGAGATCTGACTGATTTATGAAACCATTCTCCTCTGTAATCCTGTTTCTCCACAGTCTGGGCACTCTGACCTTGATTTGACATCAATAAAACACCAGCAGTCAGACTTTACATATGTGACTGGATCACAAAACCAGTCACAAGTAGCACTGGTATATTTGTGGCAATAGCCAACAATACATCGCATGGGTCAAAATGATCGATTTTTCCTTTATGCCAAAAATCATTAGGATAATAATCAAAGATCATGTTCCATGAAGATATTTTGTAAATTTCCTACCGTAAAGATATAAAACACTTATTTCTGTGAGTGAATGCAGCACAATCGCGAACATGAAATTTATGGACAACTTTAAAGGCGATTTTTTTTGCACCCTCAGATTCCAGATTTTCAATAGTTGTATCTCGGCCAAATATTGTCCTATCTTGACAAACCACACATCAATGGAAAGTTTATTTATTCAGCTTAATCAGATGATGTATTAATCTCAATTTCAAAAAATTGACCCATGTGACTGGTTTTGTGGTCCAGGGTCACGTGGACATAAGAAAGAAGGATTTCTACCAAGATATCATGAAACCGATAAACCATTGATCCTGAGGAATAAGAGTGTCTCAAATTAACTGCATCACTTTCCCCTTATTATTTATTTAAAGCCCATTATAGACAGCTGCATCTATTTTTGGGGTTATGTAAATGACCACATAGTCCTGAATTTATCTATCTATCTATCTATCTATCTATCTATCTATCTATCTATCTATCTATCTATCTATCGTTCTGTCTACCTGTCTGTCATTATGTCATTCTATCAATCTTGTCTATCTATCATTCTGTCTATTGTTCTGTTTATCTATCCATCTATCTATCTATCATTCTATGTCTGTCTATCGTTCTGTGTATCTGTCTGTCATTCTGTCTATCTGTCTGTCGTTCTATCAATCAATTTGCCTGTATATCATTCTATCTATTGTTCTATCTGTCTCGTTTTATCCATCCATCCATATTTCTATTTACTCAAATAGGAGACTTCAGTCTTACAGGACAACCAATAAAAAAAGAAAATATATATTGTTATAGTATATTCATATATATCATAATTTGTTTGTCATACTGTCATTGTTCTTACAAAAGAAAACCTTCAACACAGCAGATATCCAATTAAACATGGATATTATATTTACATATTTTACAAAATACAAATATGCCATTTTATGTACTGTACATCGTTTTAGAACACAAGACACATGCAGTTTCCACAACAGATATTAATGGATGTAAGAGGACTTGTTAACGTACGCATATACTGTCACATCGGTTATTGCAGTGGTTTTAAATGAAACTTCTAAACAACTGGGTAATTCCATAACAATAGTTTATACATTTAGCACATGAAGCACTGAGAAAAAAGCACGCTTTTTTATGATGTTCTAGTACTTAAATGCACCAATGCAATTTTGACTGTTTTATATACCTTTGTTTTAATGAACTTTTCTCAAAAGCTTTTGAATTCTGTGTATTGCTTTAGGGCGGGTGCGGAGCCTAATAAAAACACGCACATGAAGAAAGTGACAACACTAGCTAAAAGAGCATGACATGCATTGATGCACGAGGCAAATGAACGGCATCACCTCTGCAGTCCCTGTCATCAGGCGCGTGAGGATGCTGCTGTATCTACAGTGCTCATTTTGTCTTCCAGATTTCATTTAGATTTAAGGCAACTGAAGTTATCTTTTTCTCCCCATTTTTCTCTCTATTTTCAAGCATTTTTTTTTTATAAAACATCAAGGTATCTAATGAAATGTTTTGCTTGGATAGACAAATGGCTGTTAACAACATCTTTCTAAAATACTCCCTGATCTGTCTGGAAATTTATGAGACCTTCATATAAATCTTTTGTCTAATTAAGAGACTATCACCTTATAAAATGATGGCAGCATTAGATGAGGTCTGAAATGGCTGTTTATGGTAAAGAGAGTCACACGCTGGCAGTGGACTCCGTCCAGCACGGTGGACTCTCTCCTTTGGCCACTGATGTGCTTCTTCGTGGGTTATTACGCAGTCCGAAAAGTTTGCAAGCTGCCATCCTGTACTTCTTGGACATGATGTTGTACAGAATGGGGTTGATTGCTGCACTAAGGTAAAAGAGTACAAAGGAGATGAGATTACAGTACTGGCTGATGACAGACATAACAGGAGAGCCCATCTCTGTGGATTTGGAGATCAGGTAGCGTCCAACGTGAAAGGGAAGCCAGCAGAGCACGAAGGCAAACACCACCACAGCTGTTAGGGAGAGAGGTAATGAAGGTAAATGAACACTGAAATGGCACCTTGTTCCTCACTTTGTTGCAGAAAGCAAATATTATTAGTAAGAAAAGAAAAAAAAAACTAACCATGAATCACAAACTTAATCATGTGTTAACAATAACAAAAAGGCTCACATTTTTATTGTTATTCCAAGCACATAGAAATTAATAAATGTGGTTAAATTTATTCTACAGATTTTTTTAGGTATCAAAAAAACGTTTTTCACATTTTAGTAGACAATGTTTTAAGTTGTGTAATCTCCCCTTATTAAAATGATGAGCATTTTCATTAAACAAAAACAAAAAAACATCATCCTTTCACAATGCAAAATGTGCATTAACAAGTGTCTCTTTTTATCACTTAATCTTATATTTTTCTTGAGTTTGTTCTTAAAGGACAATTTGGTAACACTTCATTTTACAGTGTTTTTGTTACACGTTAGATGTAGTTACAATTTACTAAATTGTGCATAATTATATGCAACTAACCATAAATCACACCCTATTCTAACTCTAAAGCTATTGTAAGTACATGCAGTTAATTATTATTATTCACTACTTAAATGTATAATTAAACGTGTATGGAATCTTAAAATAAAGTGTAACCCACAATTTTAGCCAACCCAGTTACCTTTATTTTGTTCAATAATGACCTTTAGGTTTCATGACTAAATGAACAAAAAACTGTCACAACGTTACCTTTATAAAATATATTCCTTAACATTAACAGATAGGCACACATTTAACATATAGGCCTATTATCACTCATACAGATCGGATAGAAATGTTTTAATTCTTAGAAATAAATTAGATTGAAAATCACCTTTTCAACATGGATGAGCCATTTTACTTGAATAAGATCGTTTAAATTAGGTGTTACCACATAAAGTACATTTTTAGGTTCCCTAACAAAACCATTTTAGTGTATGCAGGGTTGTACTGCTGTTTTGTGCCAAGCACATCCCGTGCGTAATGGGTGCGCTTGTGCGTAAAGTGCGCAAATGATAAACAACTTAATCGCGGTTACCTGATATACTGTGATGAAACCGGGCACTTACCCAGCATTTTCACTGTCTGTCTATTGCTTTTATCGCGACTCGAAGCGTTTTCTCCAATCGTCTCCCTCTTTCTCTTCCAGAGCTTTCGCCCGATGAGACTATACAAAACAGTTAAGCAGAACACAGGCAAGAAGAAAAAGACGCTGGAGACCCAAACCATGATGGTTAAGAGCCCAGATCTAATGGCATATTCCGTCGCTTTGCATTCGTTAGTTTCCCACGAGTTTGTCCCATTTTCATGCTCGACCCCGACGAGCACAAATACAGGTCCTGCACTAAAGAAGGATACTATCCAGAGGACCAAAATGACCCCTCGCACGCGACCCTTGGTCACGACTATCTTTGCCCTAAGAGGAAAACAAATAGCAAAGTATCTCTCCACACTGAGAGCGGTGATGTTCAGAATGGTCGCGTATGTGCAACACTCGCTAACAAACTGAAAGAGTTTACAAAGTATGTTGCCGAAATTCCAAGGTCGGTACTTCCAGAGTCTGTACAAGTCCAGAGGCATGCAGAGGAAAATGAGTAAATCCGAAAAGGCCATGCTGGACAGGTACAGGTTAGTGGTGGTTCGCATATCCTTGTATTTGGTCACCACCAAAATGGTCATCAGATTCCCCGTTACACCTACAAAGAAGAAAAGGGCGCAGGTAACCGTGACCCCGGTTAGCATTGGAATGGGGAAAATGGTGACCGGGGGCTCGAAGCCCCAGTACGTCGCGTTATCATCCCAACTGCAGTTGAAGGAACAGTTGGACCGGTTCGTCCAGGCAGGCATGCTGAGAGATCATGGAGCGTCTAGATCCTCCTCTGAGAGAGAGCTCGGGCAGGACAGTCTCCCCACTGACTCCCCATCGTGCTGCTCTCAGGGCTGCCCAACATTTATAATTGAACTTATACAACCCGAATTATGGGGGTTTCGGAGAGTACCTCCCTAATTACGGCTTCAAGCCCCATCAAATAAGTCAAACTAAGTCTTCAAAACATGTTCCTTTACATATGTTTCAGCAGGGTTTCCTAACAACGTTTCCGAAACCACAAAAGTCACATTAGTGCGCTAAATAAAAGCTCGCGAACAGAAGTCGCGTCAGCCTGTGGAAGTAACCATAGCAACAGTAAGCTGCTCGCCATTCATTCAGTATCGCGCGCGAAAACGACTAAAATTGTATTATTACTTTAATATAGGTTTAATATAGATTTAACAAAAATATTTTTTGTTTTATTTAAACGTCTTTTCAATAGTTTAACTTACTTTCAGAGGCGCAATTTTAGTTGCGCGCGAACATGCGCTCTGACAGAACTTCCTCTAAAAAGTCTACTTCCCTGAAGGTCATTCATTATTTCGCACCCTGTTGTATTCTACAGATTTGTAGCTGTCCAGTAAATGTCCTCATGACGCATTCTTTCCATCCGTTCCACATCTAAAAATGGTTCCAACTGATAGGAAAACTCGGAGGATTTAAGGATGGCAATCCAGCTTTTTCTGCCAAGTTATCTGTCTACATTGGACAGCAAATCGTTAGTCTTGAAGCTATTTAAGGTGTAGGAAGAAAGATAAGTGTCGGGTCGGATTGATGAAATCATCTCGCGAGGATGAGAGGCGCGCTGCGCGTCACCTGTGAATGCTGAAGGACTTTTTCATTACTGATGTCATTGATTTATCGTTGATTACGTGGATGCGGAATAAGGGTATAGAACGTTTCTGAAGTGGATAGAAAATATAAATCCACGTTATTTAAAAGGAAAAAAGTACCGAGAATGTTGAGAATGGATACTTGTTGAACAGTGCCATCGTGTGATGATACCATAGAATGCATTGGAACACATTATTGTAAAGTTAATTTCAGCTGGAACCTATAACAGGCTCAAATACTCTGACTAAAAGCTATAGGCCTATCTCAGTCTCGAATAAAGGATTATCTTGAAAAGACGATTTGTTGATTTCTAAAATTATTTCCCTGAGATAGGCTACGTTGTTGCGTCAGAGATTGTTGCTACGTTGTTGCGACTCAAAATGAAACAGGTTTTGTCTAATCAGTTAATGTTATTGATAACTTCATTAGGCTACTGTTTGATGGTATTTTTTCCAAATATGAAAAATATTTAACATCATTGCTGACAAATTAATACATGTAGCTATGTAAAGATTGATATTACTATTTTAAAACATTACTATTTTGAATGTTTTAGAAGTATTGTTCTAATGTTTGAGAGAAGTCTCTTATGCTCATCAAGCCTGCATTAGTTGGTCAAAAATACAGAAAGAACAGTAATATTGTGAAATATTACAATTTAAAATAATGGGTTTCTGTTTTAATATAGTTTAAATAATAATTTATTTCTGTGATGCATAACTTCTCATTAGCCATTACTCCAGTCTTCAGTGTCACATGATCCTTCAGAAATCATTCTAATATGCTGATTTGATACTTAGTTTTCATCAATGTTGGAAACAGTTGTGCTGCTTAATAATTTTTTTGGAACATGTGATATTTTTTCAGGATTCATTAATGAATAAAAAGTTTAAAAAAGAACTACATTTATTCAAAATAGAAATCTTTTCTAACAATATCACCTTTTACTATCACTTTGTACTATCACTTTTATCAATTTAACACATCCTTGCTGACATAAAGTATTAATTTCTTTCAAATAAAGAAAGGGGGGAAAAAACTACTGACCCCAAACTTTTGAACGGTAGTGTAGCCTATATTGTTCCAAAAGATTTCTATTTTGAATAAATGCAGTTCTTTTTAAACTTTTTATTCATCAAAGAATCCTGAAAAAAAAGCATCACAGGTTATAAAAAATTTTTTAGCAGCACAACTGTTTAATACATTGATAATAAAATCACATATTATTGACAGAATGATTTTGAAGGATAATGTGACACTAAAGACTGGAGTAATGGCTGATGAAAATTCAGCTTTGCATCACAGAAATAAATTATATATTATATAGAGAGTTTATTATTTATTAAGATCTATAATATATATATATATATATATATATATATATATATATATATATATATATATAAAATCTTAATAAATATAGATCTTTAGAAGATAAAGATATCCATTCCGATTTGTTTGACTTCATAACTTATAATCCAATTTTTTTTTATTTTTTTTTGAGCCTGGGGGATGGTAGGGCTGGTCCTATCCATTTAGTTTCAGGTCATATGATTAGGATATAGGCCTCTATTAGCAAGATGTTATTGCACTTGCAAAATCATGCAATATGACAGACCTATCCAATCTTTTAATTAATGTGCAAAGTTGCATTGCATACAATTTTTCTGCTGGCAAGATGTGTACACTTTGACAAATTTAAAGCAAATATCCATCTCATGCAAATTAGATTTTGATGTTGACTGAATATTGTGGAGACGTAATTAAGATATAGATCATTAACCTGTTTTATGTCTGGAAAGGGCTGAGCTGCTGATATTGAGCCCTTCTGTAAATTGCCATCATCAGTGTCAACTAACCTGAACCTGCAGAATGTCAACTAACCTTCTTTTTTTCTTTCTTTCTTTCTTTCTTTCTTTCTTTCTTTCTTTCTTTCTTTCTTTCTTTCTTTCTTTCTTTCTTTCTTTCTTTCTTTCTTTCTTTCTTTCTTTTTACATGTTTACTCAGCATTTTATCCTCTTTTGTTAAATTAAAGATGCAAGGTATTCATTGTTATTTGTAGTTTGTGCTTTTGTGTAGGCCTATGTGTAACTCAGTGTTTCAACATGTGATGTAAACAGTGTTGTTGTTGTTACTTTAAGGTTTGGTGTGGTGTGGTCAAAGTCTTACATTATAACCATTTTCTTCCCCAATCAAAAGCTGTCATTTGCAGTAATACGGCATCCTATGATCTATTGATCACATTCAACATACAATCTTCATAGCGTATGGGAACAACACATCCTCATTCAGCTTGAGATGAAGTGTAGAGCTCAGGTCATTATAAACACAGATAGCATGGTTTTATTTGAACTATTGCTCTTTAGAAAGGATTTGAGGAACACAAATGGCTGAGAAGGCAAACCTCCTTTCTTCAGGATCCAGGCTTGCTTGCCTGTATGCACACATATACGTGGTTAGAATGAAGTTTCAAAGGGGCAGAGAAATCGTTTTTTTAATACTGTCCACTAGAGGGCAGGAGCGCTGTATGTAATACTTGTGTAATACTATTGTGATTTGTAATACTATTCTGATAATTTAAGATTCAGTAAAAAATATGATTCAGTATTATGTATATGCGTATAATATCAAATCACATATCACATTATAAAAAAAAACAATAGTTTACAGTCTTTAAAAAAAAAAATGTGTATAGTGGAACTATAGTCCTCTATTGTCAACAATGGTCTACTTGACTTACAGTATGATGATGGCCCTGGGTTTGTTATCAAAGAGGTTTAGATTTAGTGTGCTCCCTGTGAGTAAATGTTGTTAGTAGTAGATGAGCTCATGTGACAGTAATGAAACTAGCTGCTATGCAAAGCCATAAACTCTGTAACTTTTCTTTTAATCTGTTTACCTTACCCTGCACTGTCTCTCTTTATATTCCTTCCCCATCTCTCCTGTGCACTTGAAGGTCTGCGGTTCAGCTGATATTGTTTTGTGTGTGAGAGAAAGACAGAGATGTTTGCTTGCGGCTGTGATAAATGGCATTGCCTGCCATTTGAGCAAAGGTATGGCCGCTCTGGCACACCCTGCCGTGGTAATTATTACAGACTCCATAGACCAGAGGTCCTGCATCAGACAAGGCGGAAAATTGAAAATATAAATGATTTATGGTGCTCAGAAGTCTATCTTCTCTTCTGTCTTTGTTGTCGGCCACAGAGCATCAGATTCGCTGGGATGTCCTTTAGTGTGGCGTCTTGCTCTTGTTCTTCAGTGATTAATCCATTTAGACACAGTGGAGTGGAACTCTCCTCACCATGGAAAATAGATGGATTGTTGGAGAGGAAGGGCTTCAGTAAAATGCTTGCAGTTTGTTTGAGGAGCAGAACAAACTGCTCCAAGGGTAAACTATGGCCCTGACTGCTGAGCAGCCTAGAGATAAGTTGGTTTGGCATTTCGACCTCCAAGTTTCAGGGATGATGTTTGTCATTTTAACATACTATAGCTGCAGCGACGTCAGAGCTCATGCATGAGAGCTCATAAACAGGACTTTACACAGCTGTTACAGTAAATTATGATTGCTGTAAATTAAGTTAATGTGAATTAAAAAATTAATACTTTTATTTAGCAAGGAAGAACTCTTTAAATTCAAAAAGTATAATCAAAAAGCAGAGGTGGACAATAACAATACATTTACTTGAGTACTGTACCTAAGTACAGTTTTTGAATATCTGTACTTTACTTGAGTATTATTTTTTCTGGAAACCTTTTACTTTAACTTCACTACATTTGAAAGACAAGTATCGTACTTTTTACTCCTCTACATTTCTGTCAAGGTCCTTGAGTAGAAAGTAGTAAAATTGGATTTTGGATTTTGGTTGGAAATGAAAGTCGGGCTGACGTCAGAAACCAACATCAGTCTGGTCAACCCAATTTTCATTTTCAACCACAATACAACGTCTGTCCAACGTTGGAGATTAACGTCAATCTGATGTTGGATTCTGACATCAACCTGATTTTCATTTTCATCGTTGGCTTTGGTCTTCTAAATGCGAATTTTGTCATTGTTTTGGAGCACACTAGCTTATAGACAACAGTAAGGCTAACATATTCATAAAAGCCAAAAAACCTTTCATAGAGACTTTAAGGGCACTATTTGAGGGAACAGCCATTTGGGCGTCCGGAACCATTGTGGATGTTATTGAGTGCACTTATTCAATCTCACATTCAATCCCATACTGGAACTGTGTTCTAGAAATAAATTTAATATTGATATAAGGGTAGGCAAGCATAGATTCAGAGACATAAGGTACTGTAAGTATTACATACAACAATATAACAATTATAAAACAATGCATTGACATTTATTATTTACTTTTGATACTTAAGTACTTTTAAAAACGAGTACTTCTGTACTTTTACTTAAGTAAAAATCGGTTTTCACAACTTTTACTTGTAACGGAGTAATATTTGACCAGTAGTATCTGTACTTTCACTCAAGTAAGGAAGTTGTGTACTTTGTGTTGTGTTGTTGTCCACCTCTGTCAAAAAGTAATCTGATTATGTAATGCATCCTACTTGTAATGCACTACTTTACTCATAATAAAATCAAAAAGTAATCTGATTATGTAATGTATGTAACTTTAATGCATTTTTTTATTTGTAACATCAAAAAAGTCATCTGATTACGTAATGCACGTTACTTGTAATGCGTTACTTTACTCCTTGCATCAAAAAGTAATCTGATTATGTAATGCATGTTACTTGTGATGCGTTACTTTACTCCTCACATCAAAAAGTAATCTGATTACATAATGCATGTTACTTGTAATGCGTTACTTTACTCCTTACATCAAAAAGTAATCTGATTACGTAATACATGTTACTTGTAATGCATTACTTTACTCGTAACATCAAAAAGTAATCTGATTATGTAATGCATGGTACTTTAATGCATTACTTTACTCCTTACATCAAAAAAGTAATCTGATTACGCAAAGCACGTTACTTGTAAAGCGTTACTTTACTCCACATCAAAAAGTAATCTGATTACGTTATGCATGTTACTTGTAATGCGTTACCCCACCACTGCTCATTTCAGATGAGATTAAAAACATGTGATTGCTAGGTTTTCTCAGAGGAGAGCTATGTTAGAAATGTGTCCATCTTTAAGCTAATCAGAATTATCAGCTAATAAGGGTAAATCGACATACTCTGGTACACTGAAGGGAGCATCTCAGTTGAGTTTCCACAGTTGTACCTTGACAGGTTGTAGAGATCTATGATGGAATCATGTCCTCATGTTTTGATATCAAAGATACGCAAAGTTTTATCTTATTTTATATATTTTATACATGAATTTATCAAATTGTATTCAAGGTTTATTAAATACACACAGTATTGCTGTGTTACAGTATCTTAGTTAAAACCCTAAACGCATACTGTCCACTCAAGTGGACATCTGAAATTCTAAATATAATACTTTTGAACAAGTATTTATTAGATATTATTCCAAACATATTACTTTAGCTAAAATATTTGTATAAATACAAATGTATGAGGTGGCAAGTTGGGACTTTTACCCCAACATGGCAAAAGGATCAACTTGCCACCTAAAACGACGATTTCACATTTGTAAAATAGACCATTTGTAAAATTTGTAAAATAGACTATTTGTAAAATAGAAATTTGTAAAATAGACCAATTTTATGATATATTTTCAAACAAAATCTGTTGCTCCATCAATGTTTAATAAAAAATGTAGGCATATATTTTCTGCTGTCACAGTAAGGGAATAGTAAAAAACACGTTTCTTAAGGTGTAGCTATCCTGTCAGGCAGTTCCACTATATTAAATTACAATCTCATATTCATGTTTGTTACATAAAAAAACTGCTTTATTTTACATTTAATGTAGTCAGTGGAGCGCAGCGCAACTTTGTTACATGACAGCGATGTCGTCGATGCCTGGTCGCGCATTCGTTTGATGGCGGGAGGTGAAACTTCCATGGTGGCGCCGGCGCGTCGTTAGAGATCCTAGCGTTTTAGATTAGCCTACATGTAAACAAAAAAGGTAAAATGTGAGACTACAGTCGTTTTCCTATTTGTAGAGTAATAATATGATAGAATACAATGTAATACAAACTTGATTTCATTCAGGAAGTTTTCTCTAAGAACAGAACACAAAATGATCTTGAATTTTTCTGTAAAGCTGCTTTGAAAATGTAAATGATGTGTATTGTGAAAAGCGCTATACAAATAAACGCGAATTGAATTGAAAATGACCGTTGACAAATGTATCCAGTTTTAACCGGTTTGGCACAGACTAGCCAACATTATAGGTTACTTGACCCAGGCCAGCTCTTGTTAGGTATGCGAGTGTGTTCATCATTTGTATTGACAGTAAAAAATGACACAGCAGCTGAGTTACAGGAATAATATTAAAAACTAACCCAATAAAATGCTGGGTTCAGCATGTTGGGTTAAAACAATAACCCAGCATTTTTCATTTTGTTGAGAGCTCATCTAAAACTCTAGATCAGTGGTTCCCAACCTTTTTTTGTCTGAGACCCCCTTTTTCCCAAGAAAATATTTTAGGGCCCCCCTTCACATTTAATTATATTTTCGCTCTTGTAAGCTTGCAGCAAGGATAACTAAATATGTTGTTTTCAAACAAACGGTATGTTTACTATAAACAGATATGTTTATGCACAAATAATAGCCTATAATATTGAAAATACAATAACAAAAACATTAGTAGGCCCTTTGTAATTTAAAAATGTAAGCCTAGGAGTGGCCTATAAATTTGCTCTATTTTAAATGCAATAACAAAAATATCAGTATTCACACTTGTGTGTAGGTAAAAAAAGAATGAATATAGGCTATTACTAAATGACTTCTGTCTGGGGCCTCAATACTTGCATGTTATTTGTGAGGCTTTATCAATGTGAGGCTTTATTTTTTAGGCTTTTGGCGCTATAGCGAGTGATAATAAACTTGCGTTTATTAACAGAATAATGCGTCTTTCGGAAGAACATTGTAGCCGGAACTACTTCTCTCTCTGTGTGCGTCTATGACGAGTCACGCAGGTACTGGGCTACTCCGCAGCGGCAGCGATCCGAACCAGGGTAAAATAGTCCAAATGTAATCACTTATTATAGGTGTACCATAGTGATTCAGGATAAGACAAAAACACGGTTTGGAAAATGGATTCATGATGAACTCGCTCATTATATACATTTTGAACAGAAAAAAGTTAAGGACTTTTATTTAATGCAAATAGCTCAAAACTTTTCAAAATATGACGCGACCCCCCACAGAGCTCGCTGAGGCCCCCTTGTGGGCCGCGACCCCCCTGTTGGGAACCGATGCTCTAGATGACTATGAGATATGTGAGATTACTACTATATATTTAGATTTTTTTTTTTTTGTGAAAAATATAAGCAAGAGATTTAAAACAGTCTCCATTTGCTCTTTTTTAAATCACTGATTTCATTGTCATTGATATCTGTGAGAAACAACAGTACAATTAGCTACAAACATTTCTTCTTTTTTATGAGAAGATATCAGTTAGTATATGCATAAAACAGCTGTGGAGGGGAGGAGCATATTGTGACTTTCTGAACTTGATTGGCTGAGCGACTGCGACTGACACTTCAGAATCCAGTAAAGGCCCCGCCCCGTTCAAAGACATTGGCCTATGACTGATCTCTCCACTGCCCTCTTGTTTAGTCTGTGTAGAGTCACAGAAAAGGAGAGAGACACTCTCTTAACGCTGTCTGCGAAATTATGAGTTAGTCTTTCATTGTTGTAGGAGTCAAACAGCACAGCTGATTTATCATGTGGGAATCACGTCTACCAGGGCAGGTCAGTGAAACTTTGTGCAGTTTGTTGTTGCTCAATGCTCTGCTCCAAACTTGTTTTTCAGCTAAGCTCGAAGAGTTAGAAGGAATGACGACTTGGAAATATCTAGCAACTGTCATGAATGAATGAATGAATGAATGAGTGTGTGTGTGTGTGTGTGTGTGTGTGTGTGTGTGTGTGTGTGTGTGTGTGTGTGTGTGTGTGTGTGTGTGTGTGTGTGTGTGTGTGTGTGTGTGTGTGTGTGTGTGTCTGTGACATGTGAAAATCTTTCTGGTACCAATATGCCTTGACTCCTGTCTCACCCCAGTGTGAGAGGCTTTTGTATCCATGGTGGAATGTGTGAACAGTGCACAAGAGAGAGGAAAGTCAACTTGGATTTTCTCAGGCTCCAAAGTACATTTTTTTCAACTGTACTAAAGGGCAAGGATACAATACACTACAATTTAATATAGTACATTTAACTCAATTTACTATAAATGCAGTACACCCTTTAGTCTGACACTTTCTCATTTTGGCTAATTTTTGTTTTCATTGACTTGTGTTTTTAACAGCCCTGTCTGTTGTTTACTTATCTCTTATATTTGAATCTTGTCATTCATTAATCAGAATGCAAGACTTCTGACCCTGAGCTGCTGGGAACTTTATGCTATCTCTAACATGTGTAAAACGACACATGACAGAACAACTGTAGTGCTGGTCCTGTCATAAATTACCTTCAGGTGCAAAGTGCATTTGTTCTGAAAACAGATCGTAATAACAATCAGGTTAAAAAAACAGGAGAAACAGTCCTGCTGTACTGCACATCATGTTGGCAAGGACGTTTGAAACTTACATGGAGACTATCATTCGATGACACAGCCCATCCTAATATGAAAGATGAATGGATTACTTTTGTTTGTGGCTTCATGTCACATGTTCACAATTCTTTAGCTTCATGCGTGCCCCAACACACACGAGTGACTCCAGTGTCTGTAGCAGTTTTTCATAAAGGTCTATGTGGTTGCATAATATTTTTTTTGCTCTCCTCCCAAAAGCCGTTAGCCTTGTCTCCATGTCGAATTACAATGGGCAGGAACTTGTTGGCAGGAAGCAACAGCTGATATCCCATCTACAGAACGTTCTCACTGACTTTTCCTCTCCCATCATTATCTGTGTATTTCTGTAGTTTAGTACGCTAAATATAATAGTACTATATATATAATATCTGCGTATAATATACTATATCAGTGTTGAATATATAATATTGCTTCAAGAAATTTTTTCTAGTTTTAAGAAATGTCTATTATTTTTCTTGGCAATAAGACAAAATACTGAAAATGAAAGTGAGGGACTCTTGTTGAAAGTGTTTATTGTTTTATATTAGCTTGGCTTGTCTAACAGTTCTCAATGTACTGCAGTTATTTTCTACAGTTCACTGCATGGCCTATGTCCTCATTTAGATAATTTACATCAAGATTTGTTTATTAAGAGCCGCAGAGAGTCAATGATCGTATATGTTTTTCTTTTGATCAGAGCTTTTATTTTGTTTCCTCTTCGATATAACACGTCTCTTAGAGAGCTGCTGGACAAACATATTGCATTTTGATGAGCAAACTGAAGGCAAACTATTCCCTGGGTACAAGTAAATTGTATTTCTCAAATTCCCAGTTTAAAATGATAGCTTAGTGTTATTGTACGTTTGGCTGCTTTTAAATTGAGTATGTTTTAGGTTTAGTTTGCTTCCTAAATGTTCCCTTCAGCCATATGAGGAATTAGCCTATAGCTTTTGTCTCTGCCATACAGCACACAGAACAGATGTTTGTCTGTTAAATCACACGTGTGTATATAAATCTTGAAACAGTAAATATATGCCCCTTTACTCAGGAATGCTCCATTCTGAGATTGTAAGGGTTGGGCTAGATAGAAGAAGATATCTAAAGACTCATAAAAATGCAATGTTGTACCAACGGAGTGAGCTGATTCACTGCCCCTCTCTGATCTGTGCACATCTCTTTAAAGCTGGCTCTAAAGGTCAGTGAACAGGTGAGAGACACGCATGAGATACGGCACAGTCATAAATGTTCACCTACACACAGAGAGAGTGAATGAGTCCTTTCTTCCACTAGGAACCTCTCTACCTGTCCCACTATTGTTTAGACAACCCACTAGCTAAACCGTCCTGTAGATTTACAGTAAACACGGTCACCATAGACACAAAATTTAAGTCAGTCTATTTTACTACTCTTATGTGTGGTATTTATGTGTAAAATGTATGGCTGTAATTTATTTGATCAGGAAAGATTGGAGTTTAATATACCAGAATGGGGACGGAGTGAGATTAATTGGAGCATTCTAAAATAATGCCTACTGTATAATCCGAAGAGCCAAAATGATGTCAGCTGAAAAAAGGAAGTTATTATATTTAGATTTGATATTACAACCCCCCCACCCCCACCCCAACCATTTGCAGCGACAAATCATTCACAGGAAGACCAGAAATGTCAACGTACACTGAGAAAGTACACAGAATTCCAATTTCACATTGACTGAAAGAAAGAGCAGTGACATTGTAGCGAAGAATGATTTGAAACATACCAGTATTGTCTCTTTGTTTGTGAATGAATTTCAGGACTTTTTGTCTACTAAGGATTGAAGGATTGAAGGGTTTGTTTCTCCGAGTTAAGCAGAAGCTTCTAAAGGTAGCTGGACTGGAAAAGGTGATGTAATATCGAGTTCAGATTTGCCAAAAAGCCACACCTCACTGTTAAACTTGTCTCATGTAAAATGGGAAGTACAGACGTTTCAGCTTCTCTCGAGTCTCTAGCACACATAATTTCTCTTCCACACATTTTAAATGGCCATTATGCGATCAGACTGAACAGACCAGCTAGTATCTGTACTCTGCAGACCACTGCAACCAACCAATGAGAGGAGAAATGTTCCATTATGTATAGAAAGTTTTGTGGGGTAGTTACAGAGAGAATGTGTGCTTGGCAGCTAAATGACTGCAGTCTAAAGGAAAGCAACTAAAGTCTTTCTGAGACAAATCAAGAGAGCAGCCCTGTGTGTTTCCTCTTATTTTCTCTAATAATTTTTATTTTTGTTGTAAGAACACAAATGCTGACTTTTTGTGTGAAAGGCTTGAAAAGTAGTGTTAGTGGTTTGGTGAACTTGTTGATGTGAATTGTGTTGTGTTAGTAACAAGTGGTGACAAATTTTTCTATAATAATTTTGAGTCATTATTTTTCCCTTTTTCCCTTTTATACCGTGTTGCTCTATATTGCTTCCTTCACATATGAAGTGTGACTCTCTATTTTAGACATAAAACCCACATCTGTGATTATCAAGCTTTTTTGTGATTATCTGATTTTGTTTAATGGCTTCAGTGACATATGATCACTCTGTTGTGGCATCATCTCACCTCCCACTCTATAGTTTAACTGTATTTATAGTTTCAGATGGGTCACCAATCCTGTCACCTTCAAATCTGAATTCTTATTCAACCTCTCAATCATACTACTAACTGGCAGAATAATATTAAAGGAAATGTAAAGGAATGAGCAGTCAACAGCTTCTTGGATTTTGTATTTCTGAAAGCTATTATCACTTTGATTCCTGAACTGTTTTGGCGTTTGGGGAATATTCTTGGTTTTGCACCCAGTGGTATTACAGAAAACAGGATGTGGCCTCCTTTTTAATAACTGTTTTTGTGAGAGAATGACACTGATCTGATCTTGTGTGTATTATTAGAATAATGTTCACTAAAGGGGCTCTCCACAGGAGAAGACATTTGACCTCTGACCTTTGGCCTGATCTAAAGAGGAAATGTTTTAAATAGAAATTAGCAAACTAGGAGGTCAAGGTTTGGATGGTTAGCATGGATCAGTAATTCTTTTAAAATGTAATTTACTGTGCTTGAAAAGCTGAATTGTCAGCAGCCATTACTCCAGTCTTACGTGTCAGTATGCTGATTTGTGCTCCAGAAACATTTCTCACTGTTATCAATGTTGAAACAATTGTACTGCTTAAAAAAACATCATATATTTTTTCAGGATTTTTTGAGGAATAGAACGTTCAAAAGAACAGCACTTGTTTTAAATATACATTTTTGTAACAATACAATACTGTGACTATATGTAATATAATATAATATAATATTATATTATTACAAAGGTTTTTATGACTAAAGAACATTAAATTACATTATCATGTTACACAAATGTTCCAAGCACAATGGAAAAATGACACGTAGTTAATTTCTGAATGAAAAAGAATATGATAAAGACATATTGGTTGCTATACCAACTAACTCAATGTAATTAGATTACAGCTGGTTTTGCTTCAGGTCCCAGAATTGAAATTGGACATCAAGTTTGTTGGCACAAACCAAATTTATCTTCATTGCTAGTGATATTTAATATTCATGATTTTCAAGAATGAGTTCATGTCACACATGTCATGTGCATGTCTGTGATGGAATCTAACAAATTTTACTAGCTACAAAGTCACAGATGAGTTTGATCCAAAACTAGAGTTTGGTTGGATGCACAACTTTGACATTGACAGCAAAATATTTTCTCCTTCCTTTTTAGAAGTTGCTAAACAGTTTGCAATCCTAATTATGCAAGATTTTTTGGTTTCTTATTATATTTTGATGATATTAAGTAGGCTATTGTTTCTCCTTTCTACAGTAGTTGATAACCATATCTTTAGGGTATTATTGATTGGACGTGTGTGTGTTCAAACAGGCCATGCTGGCCCTTCAGGCTGAAGAGTGCTGAATGTTTCAGTGAGCCCATAAGAAGGAACTCAATCGGATAAAAGCGGACATGAGTGATGCTGTGGAGAACCTGGACACCAGGGAACTGGGGTTCTCAGATGCTGAGGATGAACCTGAAGAGGTGGACTCTGAGTTTAACCCCTCAGGTGAGTGATTATTATTATTTCAGACACATTTAACCCTTTCACACGTACATTTAAAATATTCTGGCTGACCCCCCAGCGTGAGTTTAAGGCGACCGTTACTTAGAACGTGTCACTTTATGGTTTCCATGGTGACGCGTCATTGCTTGTCACCGCAGCAAGAACAGCGCTGAATGAAGGATGATCTGCTTTAATGTAATTTTTCCTTTTTTATTCAAAATATTCACAAATTTGTTAGCTAGCCTATGACATGAAAAATCTGATATTCCGATTGTCAAATACATGCAAGTGGAAGTGTTTTGTTGTTTAAACACCTTTATAACGATCGCGTTAGTTGAGCTGCATGCGCGATGGACGCCACCATGTTAGTTTGTTCAGATAATCGGATCTGTTGGATACATGAAAGTAAGTGGCTGGTGAACTGGGAGAAGAATAGAGTAAACTTTAAAGTTACTATTTAAAGATTATTATTGCCTCTTCCACAGACATCAGTGTGTATTTTACAAACTCTAAATGTATTAATAAATGTCTATTAGATGTATCGGCCCAAAAAGCATGTTGGCCCACCGGGAATCTCCTAGCCTAAATGCGTGGACGAAATCTACCTGTTGCCTTTGACCATCCACTTATTTAGCTGCTGGCGCATCAATTGACATGCCATCTCCTTTTCCCTCTATCTTTTTCGACTCGTACCTGCTCGCTCAGCGCTCACGGTGCCCCCGCCTGCTTGCAATATTATCCCCCCCTCTCTATGTCAAAATTCTATGATGGAATCTTATGAATATCCTACTCTAGCCTGTTAGTCCTCTAAAAAGTTATATAACATTGAGGAAATGCAGAAATTATTTAGAAACGCGCAATAGCAGCTACGTATATTGAAAAAAAAATAATAATAATTTTTGCCGCCCCCCTGGTGCTGCGCCGCATAAAGCGCATACCCACTTTTTGCGCCACTGCCTAGACTGATCACACCAGTGTGATCGTACGTGCGAAAGGGTTTAATCCATTTTATGTATTACTATCAGTTTTGCAGGGGTAATTGGAGATACTACTAGAAGGCTAGTTGTTGATGGTCTGTTATAGAAGTATAGTGTGTATTGTGTAATGCTTGTATTTTGGCTAATTTTATTTGATTGTTGATCCATTGAAGTTGGTTGTCACTTTTTCTTTCCTGGTATGTGATTGGCTATTATTGATTGTAATTTTCTTGTTGGTGTCACAATTATGTTCTGTCTTGACTGCACCTGTTAACCTTCATCCACCTGTGTCTAGTTAGTTCCCTCGTTTAACCTGTGTATACACAGTTAGTCCCCCCCAGAGCCATAGAGAGAGAGAGTTGCGACACTCCCATAGACCTCCGTTGTAAATAATGGCGGCGCTTTTAACCGCCTACTTCCGGGATATGAAGATCGGAATAGTTCCAAACACTGTCATGTGGGCGTTGGACACCATTCACTTACATTGCTGCGCGTCGAGTTGTTCCAGAGTTAAGTTGCCGAAATATCGACCTCTTTTGAATTGTCAACTGTCTATATTGTATCAGAGGCCCTTTGCGATGCTTATACTGGTCTTCATTTGTACATGCACAGCGTAATTATTTATATTTTATGTTGGTTGTTTCAACCAATTTTCAAGCACTGCCTGCTAGCTAGTTAGCTAGCGCGACTTCGTCAGCTAAGAGTTCGGTAATGAATCGCTACCACCTTTATAGCAACTTTTATTTAATTTAATTTTTTGGGATATACTAACTTTTCATTATGTTATTATTGTCTTGAGTGAAGCGGCTTGTGAGAACAATGCTGGACCTTTAGGATTGTTATGGCCATCACCAGTCCTGTCTGTTTCATGGATCACCTGCCCCTGGTTTTTGTTTTTCTTGTTCACACACACAAGCACACATTTTTGTTGTCTGTCATTGTTTAATAAAAAATATTTTATTTGAAAACCTTCATTTGTATCAGCCATGCTTAAATTCGTTTTTAATCTGTTATAGTTTTGATAATGTGTATGGCCTTAATCTTAAAATAATATTCTTAGTCTTAACATGATCATGTTTCACGTTGTGGTCCTGGGGGTGGCCACTTTCATCAGAAGAAGTGAGCTAGCTTCTAAGCGAATTCTGAACGGACCGCCACGGCAGACCTCTTTGCGTGATCACGAAGGTAGGCTAATGGCTGAATCAAAATTTATAAGCAAAATCACGGGAATCAATAGCCTAATACAGCCCAGTTGTGCTAAAATAAATATCATGAGACGTCCATCATCAGATGAATGATATGGAAAAGTTAAGTTAGAGCCGCTAAAGCCAGTGCTACTACCCAGTAGCAGCAAGGATAACTAAATATGTTGTTTTCAAACAAACGGTATGTTTACTATAAACAGATATGTTTATGCACAAATAATAGCCTATAATATTGAAAATACAATAACAAAAACATTAGTAGGCCCTTTGTAATTTAAAAATGTAAGCCTAGGAGTGGCCTATAAATTTGCTCTATTTTAAATGCAATAACAAAAATATCAGTATTCACACTTGTGTGTAGGTAAAAAAAGAATGAATATAGGCTATTACTAAATGACTTCTGTCTGGGGCCTCAATACTTGCATGTTATTTGTGAGGCTTTATCAATGTGAGGCTTTATTTTTTAGGCTTTTGGCGCTATAGCGAGTGATAATAAACTTGCGTTTATTAACAGAATAATGCGTCTTTCGGAAGAACATTGTAGCCGGAACTACTTCTCTCTCTGTGTGCGTCTATGACGAGTCACGCAGGTACTGGGCTACTCCGCAGCGGCAGCGATCCGAACCAGGGTAAAATAGTCCAAATGTAATCACTTATTATAGGTGTACCATAGTGATTCAGGATAAGACAAAAACACGGTTTGGAAAATGGATTCATGATGAACTCGCTCATTATATACATTTTGAACAGAAAAAAGTTAAGGACTTTTATTTAATGCAAATAGCTCAAAACTTTTCAAAATATGACGCGACCCCCCACAGAGCTCGCTGAGGCCCCCTTGTGGGCCGCGACCCCCCTGTTGGGAACCGATGGTTTAGAGAATACTCACCAAGACCGAAATTGACATCATTTTTGCATGTTTTTGACTGTTAAAGCGATAAAATCCACGAAAAATAACTTTTGTTACCCGCGAGCTGTTTGTGAGGTGGCTTTAGTCTATGTATGTGTGCAGAGAGAAAAAACATCTCTCAGACAGCGCGCAAGTACCGAATAGTTTCAAATCGCGTGAATGTTTAAACTGGTAAAACTTTAAAAGACGTGCAAATGGTAAACTTTAGTTACTCATGATGCAATGCTGGCCCGATTATGCAAGTGACAATTCCGTCTATCCCGACTCCCGAAACGCGAGAGTGTATTATCGCCGCCTGCAGCTCTAACGAGCTGATAGAAGACCAGTACCCCTGAATCACTCACGCTGATTGTGAAATTGCGTCTCGCAGACAGTTTTAAAATGACTGATTTGATTTTATAATCTGTGTGGATTAATTTACCAATACAACCTACATGCTAAAGTGAATCAATGTTTGCGGGAATTTCCCGCATTATAAGTGGGAGACCTGCGGGAATGATTAAAATTATGCGCAATACCCGCAATCCCGCGCCGAAATTCGAGCCCTGTGGTTATTGTTTGTGTCTATGTTAAACACGCGGTTGTGTCCTGTTCACCTGCTTGTGTACATTAACTTTGCAATCGTTTGGAATCAAGCTTTGTCTGTCTGCTTCATCAGCCAAAACGTTACAGTTGGCTGCTTTGTATTAAATTGGGTTTATTCTACTTCCTGTTTGAAAACAATGCCTGATGAAGGTCGCATGAATGAAACTTTGTAATAAATTAAGATTTTGAAGCTATATCAGTGTGTGGGATACATCTATTTATTTAGTTTAGTAGTACAAATACAAGTTCTTTTGCCAATAATTTTTCAGACTGGAAGTAAAAAAGGGTTACAATAGGTCTATCTAATCAGGGATCTGGGCAATGTGTGACGTGTGTAAAAAGTGTGTAAAAATCTGGCGTGTAAAAATAACGGGATGTGAGAACAACTGTGTAACATGATGCAGCACGTCACAAGAAGTATTCAACACACACACACACACACACACATACACACACACACACACACACACACACACACACACACACACACTGGAGCTCACATTCCCTGCAGGCATGCCTCAGTCCGCACTGTTGTTTTCCTACAGGAGCTTCCTGTATCCCTTTCTCTGCCGTGTACAGGACGGTTGGCTTTAAAGAGACAGAAGCGCAGGTCTACCTGACCGCTGCCCCCATCACTGCCAAGATCCTAGATGTGGAACGCTTCACCAGGGCTCCAGACCGCTTCAAAATCTCTAAACACAGAGGCGTGTCCAAGGTCTGTGGTTATAAGGTTAACTAGTTAAAAGGTTGAAAGATGTCACAGATCTCACATCACTGTTGTGTCCACAGGCAATGCCAGCGGTGTTTAAGATAGAGCTCAAACATGGGAACTTCACCTGGATAGTCAAGAGAAAAGAAAAGCACTTCATGGAGCTGCACAGAGAGCTTCTGCGATACAAGACCCTCATGAGGATCCCACTGCCCACCAGAAGGTCAGACCCCTGCCCTATAGATATATTCATTAATACGCATTTGTAGTGTAAATGCTACATACACACTGGACAACATAAAAGACGGCCTACCCCAACTACTCCACCTATATGTCCTCTGGAAAAGCAGTAGGGGTGTAACCCCGGCATCCTGGCCAAATTAGTCCATTGGCCTCTGTCCATCATGGCCTCCTAATCATCCCCATATGTACTGATTGGCTTCATCACTCTGTCTCCTCTCCACCAATAAGCTGGTGTGTGGTGGGCCTTCTGGTGCAATATGGCTGCCGTCGCATCATCCACAAGGGGGTAATCCAGCACCGGGAAAGTGTACCTTCTATGGGGGCATCCATTGGCTAACAAGCCATCACCTGCTGTTAGCATTCCATTGACTCCCATTCATTTTGCGAATAACTTTACATCTGAGGCGTTTAAAGGGATACTTTACCGTTTTTTCATATTAAACTATGTTATTCCCTTAACTAAGACGAGTTGATACATACCTCTCTCGTCTCAGTGCGTGCACTAAATCCCTCTGTCTTGCGGCGAAACTTTGTTAGCCCAGTTCATTTAATATGGGCCAAGCAGAGAAGCTACCAAACACCTCCACGTTTTCCCTATTTAAATACAGTTACTCGCGAAGTGTAACTCGACCTAGGACGGTGACACAAAACAAAACGTTGCGCTTTTCTAAGCGTGTAAAATGGATAACTATTTTGTATGGCGGAATACCATAGCAAGTGCTTGTAAGCACTTCGACTTGGCGCAGTAATATCTTCATTAGAGGGAGCGGGGGCCGGTGAGAGGATTTTTCACGAGTGAAGATATTACTGCGCCAAGTCGAAGTGCTTACAAGCACTTGCTATGGTATTCCGCCATACAAAATAGTTATCCATTTGACATTTGTCTATTGTTTATTTCTAAAGAAACCCGACAACCCAAACACGCACATATGTTTAGTTACCTATGATCACGCGCGTGAACTCGACAATCGACTACTTTGGACTTCAACCGAAAACAGGATGTAAATACAGGTATGAACGCTGGCCGAATTAACTTAATTTTTCTTCATATCTTTCACATCTACTGCAGTCAGATTCACCCGTGTTAACTCTAAAGGAATCACTCACATTGGCTGGGCACTTGTAATGACACATCAAGGATGTTAAGAGGGTAAAAGCAGGTTTAAAATATGCCCCATTGAAGTCAACAGAGTGCAAATTTTAAAAAGAGGATAACACGGTGTAGGCAACACCGATTTTTGTCGTTGTTCTCTGTATTGATAGCACTCCAAATTTACAAAAAAATGAGCTCAATGTTAAAATTGACCGGAGTTCTCCTTTAAGTTGCTCCTGCTCCTAGCTCATGGACAGCTCCTACTCACGCTCTCCGTCTCTGCAAGATTCGGAAGGGAATGATTCAGATTTCTCTTGGCACAGCTACCAGTGATGCGCGGGTCAATGTATAAACAACCCGGACCCGACCGACGTTTTCAACTAACCCGCCCGCAACTCGGACCGCAAAAAAAAAGAAAGAAAATATTGTACCCGACCCGCTTCCTGACCCGCATTTTTTAAAAGTAGGCTAGTAAATGCATAGCAAGAAATACACATGACAAAGCCAGCACTTTGGTCATTATCTTTCATTATTTCGGCAACTTTGCTCTTTCTGTTTGTGTATTTGCGGAGCTTCCACTCCCCAGTCTTCACCTTTTCTCTTGCCGCCTCCATCTCTACCTGCAGACTGAGCTCGTGCGTCATCTTCGCGCCAGTTATTCAGCCAATAAAGTGTAGGCCTATGTATTTCATAGAAAATTGCATGTGAGCGGAGTGGAGCGGGAGCAAGCGGGCGGATCTTGGACAGAACGCAGAGCGGCATTTTTAAAAGGATGGAGCGTCGCCCTATTTCCCGCTCCAATTTCGCTCCGCGCACACCAAGATTCTGAAGCATGCTCAGTCAAGCCTGACTCAGTCTACTGTTGATGACTGCAAGATGGATTCTATTTTCAGTCAAAACTCGGCTCAATAATGGAGTTCAAAAAGTAGGCTACTTCAAAAAGGAAAATAAGAAGTCATACAGGTGTAAAACTAACTATTATGTGGTAGAAGAAAACGACATCGTTTCAGGCCTAAAGATTAATTTTGGAATCTAAAAAGACACATCTCTCGAAAACATGCAGTGTGATATGTGAACACGCTGGGAAGAAAGCAAAAGGTTAGCAAATTGAATACGGTAACTTAAAGTGTAGCCTAAATTAAATACAGCGTAAAATGCAAACAATTGATACAAGCCCATTTAAATTTTAATCCTGCGCGCTGCGCACAAGTTCAGTTATAAGAATGTTGTCCTAATAGTTAATTTAGCCTAGGCCTACTTTTAAAACGTTTATGTATATTTATTTTATATTTTTGTTTATATAAATTTTATTTATATTATTAGGCCCATTTATTCGTTTTATTTTACAGCAGTTTGTGTGTACAATGGATATAAGCCCATTTAAATTTTAATCGTGCGCGTTGCACAAAAGTTAACTTATCAAAATTCTGGCCTAATAGTAAATTTACTTTTAAAATTTTTATGTAGGCTATATTTTTGTTTATATAATTGTTATTCATATTATTAGGCCCATTTATTCGTTTAATTTTACAGGACTTTGTGTAGGCTATATTCCTTCTTACATAGGCCTATTTGTCATTTGAAATAAAACATTTCTATTTGAAAAATGTTGTTGTTGCTCATTAGTTCTTTAGGAGGTAAGGCTGTGGTCTAAGCTACAGTGATATAGGCTACATATAGATTTTTTTCCCCCTTTTTGGAGCGAGCGGGGGGCGATTTGAGTGGAGCGCGGATCAAACTGCGTTGAGCGCTGATCGAGCGATAATGAGCGGAGCGGCCTGATGTAGCTTTGAGCGGGGGAGCGGAGGGGTGGACAGTTCCGTGAGCGATGAGCGAAGATTCTCACCGCTCCACTCCGCTTATGCTCTCTATACTACTATATAAATTACAAAGGTTTAATTGGCATCTTTATTTCAAACGACCCGACCGACCGCGACCCGAATATCATTAAAAATATTTTTGGATGACTCGTAACCGCGGGTAACCGCGGGTGACCGCAGGCACCCGCTCATTTCGGATCAACCCGCGCATCACTGACAGCTACTAAGACTTACAACTGTCAGACAGGTTGCTCACGTCACATTTACGTCGTCAAGCTCAGTTTGAGGCTGCGCAGTACGCTCAGCCATTAGGAAGTGAGTGCTTCTAATTGACTTCACTGGTCTCCGTTGAAGTCTATGGGGTCGCTGTGTCCATTTCTTATACTGTCTATGATCATCCAGGTGGATGCTGCACATTGGTGGTGGTTGAGGAGATTCTCCCCTTCCATATGTGATGCGCTTTGAGTACCCAGAAAAGAGCTATATAAATGTAACAAATTATTATTATTACTCCTCTATCAATCATCAGTTGTGCAAAAACAAGTGTTTGAAACTTTTGATGATTTTTGATGAACCTACCTACTTAAGTTAATAAAATGCAATATCTTTTTTTTTCTACTATTTTTGTTACACAGATGTAATTGATGCGTCAAATTGATTAAAAGTGACAGTGAAGACTTTTATAATACAATACTGAAAAATATGTTTTAGACTTCCCATGAACATATTAAGCAGCACAGCTGTTTTCAACATTGAGAATAATAAGAAATGTTTCTTGAGCAGAAAATTTACATTTTAGAATGATTTCTGAAGGATCATGTGACACTGAAGACTTGAGTAATGATGCTGAAAATTCAGCTTTGACATCACAGGAATAAATGGCATTTTAAAACAAAATATTAAAATAGACCAGTTATTTAAAATTTTAATAACATTTGACAATATTTGTATTTACTTATTTTTTTTGAACAAATAAATGCAGCCTCGGTGAGCATGAGAGACTTCTTTCATAAACATTACAAAAATTCTTACAGACCCCACACGTTTGAATGGTAGTATACATGGCTATTTTTTTTTTATCACTCTACACTTTATTTTTTAATTGGTGGGCTACATAGCAGCAAAAATAATGTTTAAAGTTAAGATTGTTGCTGTCGACTTTTGCATCAAATATAGTCTCTTTGTGTCTTTAATTTAAGTCTATTTCAGCTTATGTACTGATTGTTTATGTGAAAATATGTCAATTTGTAAAGAATATTTCCCTTCCAGTTTAATTTAGTTAAAATCCCAGGTATCTCAAATGAACTACGTCAGATTTTAAGTCATAAGAATGCTCCACTCAGGATCACATGATTATAAATCAGCAAAGCTATTTTCTTCTACCTTATTCTAACGGCCTTGTGAAAGCCCTTCCTTGTGAAAAAGCCCTTCCTTGTGAAAAAGCCCTTCCTTGTGAAAAAGCAGTAATGCGTCTCAGATGACCACTTGTGATTCAATGGCCCTAGACGACTCTTAATACCAGCAGATCAGTTAATACTCTTCTCATTCTCATAGAAGCTATTATTCTCACTTCCTCTACACTCATTTTTTTCCTGTTGATTTTCTTTAAGTATCTAATTTCTTTTCTTTTTCTTTCTGTTCTCCCCTGTTGTCTTTAGCTCCTTTCTCAGATTTCATGGCTACTCATTCTCACCATTCACTCTTTGCTATTGTTATTCCTCGTTTTTCTCTCAGACTATGATATCTCTCTTTTAGCCATACTGAGAGAAGGAAGAGCATAAAGAGGAGCGAGGTGAGGCAGATGCCTGCACTGCCTCGGGGAGGCAGAGACGAGTTGGCACGAGAGGAGCAAGTGTCTAGTCGGAGGGTGAGTCACTACATGCTTACTGCATTACCAACCCTTGATCACATGACGTAATCTGCATCATCACAAGGCGTGTGAGTCTGTGGTCAGGTCTCTCCCACACAACATCATTGACATTATTTACTGGTATCTGAGCATATATAACAATATTCTGCTTGTCATATCATAAATGTGAGTCACATGATACAATTCTCATAATCTACTGATGAAATTCTTAAGTGTCCAGCTGTTGAATAAAGCTCAATATTGCTGACTTTTTAAATGGTCTGAGTTTCTGAAATATATTTCCTGTTCATTTTTCTTTGTAGATATTTAAGGACATTCTACTAATAAACTAATGAATAAATAATTAATCTGCTCATTAGTGTACAGCTCTTTCTTTCAGCCAGTACATTAGGCTGACTAGGCAAACATCACTTTCATAATTAATATTTACAAGCAGGACGTACAGCTTTAAAGCACTTGTAAATCAGCATATAGGTCCCAATTAGGGATGTCAACGATTAATCGACGATCGATTAATTGTCGATAATACATTTAATCGATACAACTTATCGATCATCGATTAAGCAGGTCTTCATGCGTGTGCGCGCTGCTCAACCGCGAAACATGTAAAGCGAGCGCGCTGGAGTTATGTTTGGGACCATTTTACACCTTCATCATGACTGTAAGTTTGCGTGTGCATTCGCAGCCTTTTGTTTTGTGCAAATGTAAGTTGTAATACTGTTTATTTTCTGTAGGCCTATCTATATCTGATTTATCTCATATTGGATGCATTTGGTTAAGAATTAACTCTGTAGTAAAGCGTCAGCTTCAGCGCGCGCAGCTCAAACGGCAATGCACGACTAATAATGACTATTGGGACTGTAATATTACATAACATTATAAAGAGAACAATATTGTAATAAAACGTTGTAAATTATTTGGGTTTAGTTGCCGTGTCGCGTTGCTCCAGGAAGAGCGCGTCCACAACATGAGTAGTTCTGAATGAATGGCACGTAACTTAGTTCAAGTTCACTTGAGCATGAATTTGCGTCATTTTGTGCAGATATAATTTGTAATATTATGTTTATTTTGAATATATCTGATTAATCTCATATAGGACGCGTTTCTTTTAGATAAATAACGTGCTAGCAAAGTGCTCCAGTTTAACGGTAGCAGATTCATTCAACGCGTGCAGTTGTTCCAGGAAGAGCGCGTCCACAACAGTCACACATTCTAAGCCCATATGAGGCGGCGTTGCTGACACGTTGTATTAGTAGTTATATTTGATTATTAAATAATTAATTTAATTATCAATCACATCGAAACATTTTACAATCCTACTAGCCCTTTATTTATATTTAAAACCATTCTAATTGATTTGGTGAGGAACATAGCGTTTTGAGCAGCATTTGCAGACCCTGTCATGCTGTCATAGCCACTGCAGTAGACGCATATTAGTGCAGCAGATTAATGGCATATTTCAAGAGAATCGTTCAAATTGGTATAAAAGCATGAAATTTGGCACAGATACTCTCTAAGGGTCACTTTTTGGGGAAAAAGGCGTTGGCCACCCAAAAATTCAAAATGGCCGCCATATTGAATTTTTGAGTGGCCAACGCCTTTTTCCAAAATAGTGGCCCTTAGAGAGTATCTGTGCCAAATTTCATGCTTCTATACCAAAGTGAACGATTTTTTTACTAATCTGCTGCACTATATCGCAGTATTAAGGCTAACGATTAATTGATCGTTAATTTAAACGACGATCGATCATGGGAATTTGTGAAAATTGACATCCCTAGTCCCAATATAAATATATTCAAAATATTTTATAACTACTTTCATTAATAACGTTAAGAAACATTATGTAATGCTTATGCTATATGTTGGTAATATAAATAATTTAAAGTACATTTACATTGGTAAAATAATTGAAAGCTAGATTTCATATTTCAGGTTTAAATGTCATCACCAAAAAATATATTTAGGAGACTTTGTATTACATTTTTACTTTCTGAGATTTACTATTATCTATCATGGTCCAGAACTGGTGCCACAGAATTAAACATTTAAAACCAACTAACAAATGTGTTTTTCTTTTTGCAGAAACAACTGGAAGACTACCTAAACAAGCTGCTGAGGATGGAAATGTACCGAAAATACTACGCCACCGTAAGCTCACACTTGATTATAGAGTTCAGGCCCTGATGGAACTCACGTTGAGTTATCTTTAATGAAGCAGCAGTGCGAGGATCGATATTACAGATGGAGCCTGTGTGTCCTGTGCGTGTTAATGCGCAGCTCTTTCTCTCAGCTCAGTGCTATTCCAACAGCTTTAATCAAGGACATACGGAATTCTCTCTCTCCCTCTTCTCAAATTCCCTCTCTTCCTCTTTAATACCCTACGAGGGTCAATATAGCTGAGGATTTGGTGTAACTTCTTTTAATTGAAGCTGCGTCTCTGTTTCACTAGTTTTAAGCAGCATTGTTTCTCTTTTCCAGATGGAGTTTATTGATATAAGCCAGTTGTCCTTCATTCAGGACTTGGGCCCTAAAGGCTTGTAAGGACACACTCTTTTTGCTTTACTGTTTTATTATTGCCTCACACTGATGAATGTTTTAATTTTAATTTTTAAATAGATTGCATAAAGTAATTTTTTTTATATATGTATTGATTTATTTTTACATTGTGACCGTAGTTTCAATTAAGTAGGGCTGCTCGATTATGGAAAAAATCATAATCACGATTATTTTGGTCAGTATTGAAATTACGATTATGTAACACGATTATTTAACATGACTTTGGGAACGTGTTGCATTTATTAAAAAGACACCTTTCAACAATTCTTAATTTTATTTTATTTTTTTCACTTTTTAAACTATTAAGATAAATAATATAACAGATAATACTTCAAGTATTTTAATTTTCTAGTCATTCACAAGTGGTCGACCACTTATAATGGGGGAAATTCCCCCACAAACATTGATTCACTTTAGCAAGTATGTATGAGTATTTTAAATTAATCCACACAGATTATAAAATCAAATCTATCATTTTAAAACTTTCGCAAAGACGCAATTTCACAAACCGCGTGAGTGTTCAGCGGTGCTGCATCTTCTCTCTCTCTGTCTCTCAAAATGGGTTGGACAAGGCAAGCGTCGAAACTACACTCTCGCGTTCAGGAGTCGGGACATGATGGAATTGTCACTTGCACAATCGGGCCAGTATTGCATCAACTAAAGTTGATCATTTTCACTTCTTTAAGTCTTATCAGTTTAAACATTCAAGCTGAGAGAGTTTACGGCTTCGGGAGGAAAGAAGTGCGCGTGTGCGTGTCATTCAGAACACAAGACAAAATATGAGTGTTCTTGCAAAACAGAACATGGCAAAATAATAGTTTTTAAGCCGAAATCGAAATCGAAATTCAATTATTTGCACAGCCCTACAATTAAGCACGTAAATTCTTTAATGTGCAACATATTACCATAATGTGTCAGGATGTGTGACAAATCACAAATGTTTCCATGATGCATAAATACTAAAAGTCATGAGAATTTGGGAGTGGACTTGCTTGTCATGAAAATGTCACCATGAAAAAATGTTTTATTTTTTGCAACATCTATTATCTCATTTAGTATCTGAAATATGACACAAAGTGTTTAATGGATTTCATGATATTCACCCTTTAACTCACTCATAAAAACCTGTATCTTTCAGAGAAGGCATTGTTTATAAAAGGTCAGGAGGTCACCGTATACCAGGTATGAACTGCTGTGGCCGCAATGAAGTCTGCTACCGCTGGTCCAAGAGGTATTTACTCAAAAAACAAAAAAGACTATTTCTGAATTCTTTAAGGAAATCACAAGAGCAGATGAAATCCATTCATGCAGTGAAGCTGTGCTCTTCACTTTGAGCTTTAACATTTGTGGGACACTCTTTAAAAGCAGTGTTATCTGTGAAAATACACAATTCAGATAGAGCGGGCACCAGCACACACACACACACACACACACACACACACACACACACACACACACACACACACACACACACACACACACACACACACACACACACACACACACACACACACACACACACACACACACACGTACCATAAAGTCTCTTTGAGTCTAGCAAGCTGTTTATCTCTGCTCCACTGATACCGTGCTACTTTCATTCTCTGATTAAACTGACACTGTATCGCTGACTTTCACTGCTCTCAGTATAATAATGCTTTAGAGAAGCATACTTAAGGTTAGGTTTGACCTTATGGTTGTGATGGAGTCTAATGATGAAATCTTTTGTGCTCTCTGTTTAGGTGGCTTGTTGTGAAGGACTCTTTTCTGCTGTACATGAAGCCAGACACTGGTGCCATTTCATTTGTCCTGCTGGTGGACAATGAGTTCAGCATCAAAATGGACTCCAAAGAGACAGAGACCAAGCATGGAGTGAGCATTGAGAACCTGTCCAGGTGTGTTCACTTAATCTCAAATTTGATGTAACTTATAAATGTCTCTCTCAGCTTGTAGGCAATTTATGTTTGTTTGTGTGTCTTGTGCAGGAAACTAGTTCTGAAATTTAATAGCGTCAGACATGCACGGTGGTGGGGTCAGGCCATTGAAAGCTTTGTCCGGAAACATGGCAAGGCCTTTTTAAGGTCCCACCGCTTCGGATCTTTTGCCAGGGAGGAGGAGAACATACCCTCTAAATGGTATATTTAATCTAAGAGTTTGCCCAAAAATAAATACATCATTTACTCACCCTCATGTCGTTTCAAACCTGTATGACTTTCAGGTCACAATGGGTTTTTTATTGTCCATGCAATAAAAGACAATGGGGTCCAATGTTATTATATAGTTGAACAGTCGTACAGCTTTTTAACGACATGATGGTAAGTAAATAATGACAGAATGTTGAACTTTCCATTTAAGACAAACAATGTCATGTTTAGCTTTCTATTTGACCCTCTACTCTGTGATATTTGACAACTAAAGAAAAAGAAATTCAATTGTCCAGGTATGTGAATGGAAAAACCTACATGGAGGATGTTGCAAATGCGCTGGAGGAAGCCAAAGAGGAGATCTTCATTACAGACTGGTGGTATGTACTCTTTCTGTTTATCCTTCTAGAAGAAAACATGTTCAGGCAGACAGATAGTCTCGGGTCAACTCACACTTTTTGTTGAGCCAATGTTGCTATCTCGGACTGGACAGATTGCTTCAACGAACAGAACAGTGTTTTGATAATTTCACAAAGTCACCGTGTTTGCATTTTTCTGGGAAATCAACCTATAAATAGTTTGTGTAGTTGTGTATGATTGGAGAAAGCACGTGACATACATGGATTTGTTTAATGGGGTGCCATTGGCAGTCCATGCTCATTTAAGTGAGACAAATCATGGCCAGAGGATTTTTTAGTTATTTGTATAAGTTTAAATTGGGATTGTCAACTAGGATACTCTTGTTTGGTGTGAAATGGGGATGCAAGAAAAGAGCCACAGTTAACTGTCAAAGATTGACTGGATTGATTATGATCTTCCATGAATGAAAAATGCACTGTTTAATCTGATATGAAATGGTATTTTGTTTATTTTTCTTTGTTTGGTAATGCTCTGCAGTAGCGTTGCTATAGACATTACGTGCCCACATGCAGAATTTGTGGCAGTGGATCAGGGGCTTAGAGTGGGAGGTGTGTGTTATACAGCAAGACCGGTATCTCTTTCTTTACTGGTGTCGAGTTTCAGTCTTCCTTATTTAAAAAATATCACTCCTGGAATAGACTCAATGGTCTGATCTTCTGTGTGTGTGAGGGAGCGGGTGGTTATATAAAAAATCAATGCCTATTTAAATGTGTTTTTGATGTAGTTGTACTTGTAGAATGTTAACTATTTAAACATTGATTTAAGTCTGCATGAAAACTATTTTATTGGCATTCACTATAAAAATGGAGCCAAATCTAAATATGACTTAGACTATTACAACTATTCCCTTTGCGTTAAATATGACATGAGTATTCCCTTCCTAAAACATTTGACGCCTTGGCACTTGGTTGTACAGTGTCTTAAAGGACAATTCCGGTATTTAACACTTTGAGTCTATTTTGTAGTTTGTTTTGGATGAACAAGAGTGGTGGACAAAGAAATTTTGAGAATGGTTCCTGTCTCGACTTTTTGACTATTTTAGAATTGCCCATGACCGCTTTAGAATGGGAGTCTATGGCCATGCACAAACATGCCCTTAAAACAACCCTTAACGTTCGTTTTCAAAACTGTGCAACTCACCGAGTGGTTAGTGGTGTTAGTTGATGTTCCAAAACAAGTAGCGTAGCGAAATACAGTTTTTGTCTTGTTTTATTTGCCATTTTGTAAAATCCCATTGATTTCCGTTAGAGGACTCATTGCTCGTTGATATTACTGCGCTACCGGAAAAGGAAAGGGGGCTGTTTACATTTGGTTGTAGTCTTTTAGGTCTTTTCGCTCAGTTCTCTGTCTCTCAGAAGGCTAGCGTGAGCAGAGCAACGGAAGTTGCCGAAGAGCGGAAGTTTATACGCGGTTGTGAGGTATCTGAAAAAATAGTTCCACTATAGAAAAATAAACGGATTGAAATCATACATTGCGCCGATATATTTGTTTTTAATCATCAACGAACACCACTAACCACTCGGTGAGTTGAACAGTTTTGAAAACGAACGTTAAGGGTTGTTTTAAGGACATGTCTGTGCATGGCCATAGACTCCCATTCTAAAGCGGTCATGGGCAATTCTAAAATAGTCAAAAAGTCGAGACAGGAACCATTGTCAAAATGTATTTGTCCACCACTCTTGTTCATCCAAAACAAGCTACAAAATAGACTCAAAGTGTTAAATACCGGAATTGTCCTTTAAACAGCAGAGCAATTATATTTTAAAGACATATATTATTTTACTTTTTAAATTATATGATATATTTTTTTAATGAATGATTAAAAAAAATACAAATTTAAATAATGATGTGCACGGTAAGACCAGGAATGTGTATTAAAAAAGTAAACTCTGTCCATTTTGA
This sequence comes from Leuciscus leuciscus, assembly GCF_965113295.1. Taxonomy (NCBI): domain Eukaryota; kingdom Metazoa; phylum Chordata; class Actinopteri; order Cypriniformes; family Leuciscidae; genus Leuciscus; species Leuciscus leuciscus. The sequence goes on from NC_138730.1 coordinate 26,022,821, forward strand.
TTTCATGTAGATTTTAAAGTAGGTGTGCTTGTGCTGCAGTATGTTGTATCTACTATATGATTGTGTTTGTAATGTGCAGGCTGAGCCCTGAGATCTTTCTGAAGAGGCCTGTGGTGGAAGGAAATCGCTGGAGGCTCGACTGCATTTTGAAACGCAAGGCTGTAAGTCCTCCTGACACTACTCTGGTGCATTTGTCCCTGGTGCCATGCTCACAATTTAACGTGTATGTGAAATGCAACACACAAATATGTTTCCAGTTTCAAAGTAAGGTTATATTTATTGATTTACTTATTCACTTATTTATTAGCTTATTTTTTTACTTTAAAGTGATGGTGAAAATCAAGTTTTTTATTATTTTGGTTGTTTATACGTCTATTCAGTGTTTTTAATATGCTTAAGACAAACCATGTGCAAATTCATACGTCAGCACCATTGCTGAGTATTTAAAGCAGAACTCGGCAACTCTAGCGAACTCTAGTCACTTCTTCGCTGATTTTCCCTTTTGTTGTCGCATGTTTTCCCCACGAGCTCCCCCTACAGCTGTGGGGGGGCGTATATTTCACAACAAGGTCGTAAAAACTCACTTGCGGCGGCCTCCTCCCCCTCTCTACCGCTTCTCATGTGCGTTTGTTTTGATCGGAGCAAGCCAACTGTATCGTGTGGAGCTATGTCTACCGAGGTGGGTAATCTGGTAATACATCATACATGCGTGTGTGTTTATGTCGAATTGCCGTAAAGCAATTCGTGTTTCGCGCTCGTTCTCGTTCTAGTTCTCGCTTCTCACGAGACTTCCAATTTCTATCTTGCCGGGACGGTAGTCCCCAAGTTGCAAGGTTGGTTTTCCGCCTGGGAACGCTGGGGGGAGCTGGGAAAGTCACCAATATCACCAGAACAGGTTGTTTAACCATCCAAATGATTTCTAGACAGTTTTATTAAGTTAAAAAAGTTACCAAGTTCTCCTTTAATACTTAAAACTGCAGTGAAAAAAAGATGGTCTCAAACATGTGGTTTGAAATTGCCGGTGTTTCTTGCGTCACAAACTACCTTGTAACCAATCATGTCACGAGGGGGCGGGCTTTAGCATATCATTAACTGCTACGAACCAGGGGAGTCTCAAGAGAAGCCAGGTTATCCCGATATATTTTTTGTATAAAGAACCGGGTACATTTGGGAATATAGCGGGTGAATTATATATGTGACTATACGCATTATGATGTTATGATGAACCATGTGCCTTTCTCCACTGACATTCTAAGCTAATAATAATAATAATAATTAATTACATTTATATAGCGCTTTTCTCGGCACTCAAGGCGCTTTACATAGAGAGGGGGAATCTCCTCAACCACGTCTAAATTGTTCAAAGCGTTTGTAAAGATGCTGATTTTTAGAAGGCAGCTGTCTGACTCTGAGATGGTGAACATGATTTGTGTAACATTAGCAACACATTATTAGCTGTTTGATAACTGTCAAACAAAAGGCTAATCATATTAATTACCGTTATGTGTCTGACTTTGTAAAGAGTGATACATAAAACGCATTGCCATTCTGATACATCGAATTGTAGACAACCCTGTATGAGTGAGTGGAGGCGGTGCTCATTTGCATATTCATGGCTCTGCGTATACTAAATGAAGCAAGGGTGTAGAGTTAAATTCAAGCTATTTAAAGGCATTCAAAAAATAAATTCACGTGAAATTTTTTTTTTTCAAATATGCCATTTTGGTGATCAAAGATGTGTTTTAAGGGATAAGATTATTGACTAAGCAAATAGAGTAAGTTAAAGTCCTCCTATAATTTACTATTTATTTATTTACTTTTAGCAACAAGGAGTGAGGATCTTTGTTATGCTGTATAAGGAAGTGGAGCTGGCACTCGGCATCAATAGTGGATACAGCAAAAGAACACTAATGCACCTTCACCCAAACATAAAGGTAAGCTGTGTGTGACTTTTATCTGCTTTTGCATATTTCGTGACATCTTATTGATTATAACTCTTCCTCCCTCTTAAAGGTGATGAGACACCCTGATCACATGTCCTCCTCTGTCTACTTATGGGCACACCACGAGAAGATTGTAGTCATCGACCAATCAGTTGCTTTTGTTGGGGGAATTGACCTGGCGTATGGCCGCTGGGATGACTGTGAGCACCGACTGACAGACGTGGGAAGTGTAACACGTTCTGTTGCTCAGGCCATAGAGCAGGTTAGGGACAGCATCATCATGTCCATACAAACATGCTTTATTTGGCTGCATTATTTGTGCCACACCCATGGATGACACACCTAACTCACTTTTTTGGCATTAAAGTTTGAAATGAAAGACTGTGATTAGAGGTTTCTGCTAGCTATAATGAAGTGGAATTATGTCTATTTTGGGACTTAGGGACTGGATTCATCCACACCCAGGAAAAAAGTGTCCACCAGTGGAAACAGCAGACGGTCGATGGTTGGTGACTCAGTGGATCTGCCCAAACTAAAAGGCATCGGTCGCACTCGCAAGACACGTTTCAGCCTGTACCATCACATCCAACGTGGCCTTCACCATGCTGACAGCATTAGTAGCATTGACAGCTCGAACAGTAAGATATTTTACTGCGACTAACCTGCGGTGATGTTCTCTGAGTCTGCTAATGACTAATTCCTTTGTGACCTTAACAACCAAGAAAATGAGAGATGAAAATTGTCATTGTGTACTGGTCATATTTTTTTCCATTTACAGTAGTTATAATACATGGGATTGGACTGGACTGGACTGGACTGTCACTTTGCTAATGGGTGTTTAGTTCCACATCCCAATCCTTTTTAACCAATCACCTGAGCTGTAAATGCCATGTAACTAGTTAATTACTCTGGAACCAAAGAAAAAATACATCATATAATAATACACTGCACTGCAAAAAAAAGTTGCTGTTTGAATTAAAAAAATGTATGCACCTCTTGATGGAAATAAATGTTGTGATGTCACTTCCATCAAGAGGTGCATACATTTTTGGTCAAGATCTTGTATTGACAATACAAGAGTCAAGCACTCTCAAACTACTCCAGCACATCCCAAAAATATTCAATGAATTTAAGGTGTGGATTCAGTGGTGCCAATTCATGTTTGAAAGTGATTCTTCATGCTTTCTCCCAACAATTTAAGCATTTGTCATCCTGGAATATGGCCATGATGTGTCTTTCTACATGGTTGTTTAAGATATGAAAAGCTAAACACTCCATCAATTAGGGTTAGAAGAACTGTTGCCAAATATATGGCATGCTAGAAACATAAAACATAATATAACAATGCAATACTTGCCTATATAAATCAAAATATCTTTTTTTCGGGCTGTGTGTGTGTGTGTCAAAATTTTGTTATATCTCTTGACTGTCTGGATCAGTAAATCATGCAAAAAGGTCCAAATTCAGTTACTTGTCAGTGTCAGTCATTGTGGTTCTTGTCTCTATATTTTCCTTGTCTGTTGGTTGTGCAGTGATGCTTATCCTCTCTGGCTGATACTGTAGGTGTTGCTCTAGACACCCTGCCCCGGCTCGAGTGAGTGCCCCATCATTTTCTTGGTTTAGCTCTTTCGGTTTGTTCTCCCTGCCATAGAAGACACGCATATAGATCGGTTTGCAGTCTGTCAGAGAGAGGATTAAATGTATTTGAGACTGGCTTAAGACTAGACATCAGAGATATGCTTTAATGAAATTACTTTGACCTTGGGGTAGATTTCAGTTTTCATGTCGCTGATTCTTACACCAAAGTCACATTCATTTGCCGTTAAGATAACCAATCCTTTGTTTCCCACCAATTATTCAGTTTTAAATTATGGAGTGATCATTTTACTGTGGATAAATCTAAAATATTAACACACATGCATTTTAATGTCTTGCATGTTTGACATGGAAAATAATGGCTCAAATGTGTCAGTGATCTGATGTTTGTTTGGTCTAATCAGATGTCAGTCATTTATTTATAAACCGTAAATCTGTAACAAATAATAAATCTGTAACAGTAATCTGTTTTAGTAACAGTTTCAATTGCACCATGTACGTGTTTCAGCTTATACAGTAGGGTTTAAAAGAGACCACACTAATAAAAATAAGCATCAAAATCTTTTATTTTTATCTAAATGCATTTTTTTTTGTCTATATTTAAAATCTTTATGAACTATTTTGTTTTAATTCAGACACAATTTTTTATATGAACCTCTTTTGTATTTATATTTATATTATTTTCTAGTTATTTTCTAGCCTTCATTCTCTTACGTATTTTGTTAAATTAGTAAAATTAGTAAATTTAAAAGTAACTGTCATTTATTGCAAAAGATCTTTTGTGTTTTGATGAGTTTTGTATGTCTTGTGTGTGCAGAGAGTGGCTCAGTGCACAGTCTTCAGACAGGAGTGGGAGAGCTGATGGGAAACACACGCTTCTGGCATGGAAAAGACTACTGCAACTTCGTCTACAAAGACTGGGTTCAGCTAGACAAGCCTTTTGATGGTGAGCCACACGTTTACTGCCTGGCGGCTTTTGTTTTCTCAACTTCATTGATCATTAATCTGGGTTATTCAAGGTTAATTGTGTTATTAAACGCAGTTCTTTCAATGCATTTCAGATATTTACGATCTTGCTTTTTAACACTGTGCTCGACTATAGATTTTATTGACAGGTACACAACCCCCAGAATGCCCTGGCATGACATCTCCTCAGTGGTGCATGGGAAAGCAGCCAGGGATGTGGCCAGGCACTTTATACAACGCTGGAACTTCACCAAGGTGAGAGATTTACCACCCCTGTGCTTAGGCCATGACCTGCACAATTTAAATTTTGTTTATGCTTGACAGGCTTCTGAATTCCCTTTGTGAACTTCTTCAATATAACTTTAAGCTCTGACATTTGATGAAGCATTATTCGGTTCTGTCACAATAAAGACTTTTTGCTCATTTAGATAATGAAGCCAAAGTACAGATCACTCTCCTACCCATTTCTACTGCCCAAATCTCACAGCACAGGCAATGATCAGAAGTACCAAGTGCCCGACTGTGTCCAGACCAAAGTCCAGGTGAGAAAGCATAATTTGCTGTACATGTAACTTTTAGAGCATTGACGCCAGGAACATTATGGGTTTGATTTCCAGTGAACAAGCATATGCCTGCTGATAAAAAGAAAATGGATGCCTTGAATGAACACTAAGTAACTTTGCCATAAATGGCCATAAAAATGCCCATAAATGTAAATGGTCTCTTAGGTTCTGCGGTCGGCAGCAGACTGGTCGGCGGGAATCAAGCACCATGAGGAGTCCATTCATAATGCCTATATTCAGGTCATTGCCAAGAGCAAGCACTTCATCTACATTGAGGTACACAATCTCCCTTTCACGCTGTCTGTTAGCATTTACTGATATGCTTCAAATGTGTTGACAACCATTGTAGTTATGTTATAAAACACTGTTGACATTTCAGTTGCTTCATATTATTGATGAATGGCATACAGCAGCGGTTATCGGAGCATATCAAGGGAGGTACCAAGAATGATTCAGAGGAAATTCTAGAAGAACCATGTCTTGGATATTCACAGAGTAAAAACAAATAAATACAATTTATACAATTGAAAATGCATTTTAAAAGAACTTAAGAGAATAATAATGAAATAAATAACTAAAGAAAAGAAAAATAATGTTTTCTTTAGCTCTGCCTCTGAGGACATGTTTTAATTAGGGAAGAACAAAATCCTGAATTCTATAGTTAAGTGGGTAAATTAGATTTAATTAGATTTCATTATTATTTTTTTGTAAAGGAAAAACACTACAAGTTGTGTTTATATTAGAGGTGGGCATAGATTAATTTTTTTAATCTAGATTAATTTTGAAATTAATCTAGATTAAAATGGCTCATTTGAATTCTGCCGAAGGCATTCAGAATATGTGTGCTACCCAAATAATGACTATAAAAGTAAGTCTTTGAGAACGGGTTTCTCAAGCCAGGTGGCGCATTAGACCAGGGGCTCATCTCCTGTTTCCAAAATGCATCATAAACTGCTTGAGAAAGCTGTTCTACTCATAGACTGTAAAAGGTTACTACTGTACTGTTACCGTCCGTAGGCAACATTAGGTAGGCCAATGTTATTATCAACTACTATAGGCTATCAATTAGGGATGGGCGATATGGCCTAAAATCTATATTGTGATATACATTGCAGCCTCTTGCGATAACGATTTACAGTATATTATAATAAAACCATTTCAGAACAGAATACACAGACCCATGCTAAACAACTGCTAAATGTTTTTGTTTTTAAAGGGTGTATGTAGTTTTGAGAACATATATTGTGCAAAACTGTAAGTACACAACATCATTTTGCAGATAAATAAAATTTAAGTACACTAGCTGCAGAGACTTAAGTAGGTCTAATGTTTATTATGGCTTGGAGCTTATGAAACCCCAAATTTAAAATTAGAATATTGTCTAACTGATGTCTTTTCAGTTAAAAAGAAACACAACAACGATTCTTAAAATCGAGATGATGTGCTACACCACTAAGCAAGGCTGGATTAGTACCCCCAGGGGCCCCTGGGCACTGAAGCTCATGGGCCCCCTCCCCTACCTGACAACCACACCCTCCAAAGGAACACACACCAGGTGTGGGATTTAACATGCCAATCACTATTGATCAAAAGCTGAATGACTAGTTCACAAGACAATGATACGAAAAAAATTTTTCTGAAAAGTATGGCTGCACGATTTGGGGAAAATGTCATATTGTGATTATTGAGGTCAATATTGCGATATGCGATTGCGATATAGTAAACAAATGGTTTCATGAGTTAACTTGCTTATTTCTCAAGTAAAATGCACACACAGATTAGTGATAATGCTGAAATTTGTAGCCCATTTCTCAACTCAAACTAGAAACAACAACTAAATGCACTGTGTTTTCAAATTAAAATAAATTCAATATTGTTATTTGTCTCAATAATACAAGAGTTAAAAATAAATGTCATATTTACCTGTGCCTGTCAAACAGGTAGACCTAGGACATATACCGAAATTGTCAAACTGCACTGCATAAATTATAAATTAAATATAGACTAATCCTTATTATAGCAAAAAAAAAAAAAAAAAAAACTTTAGTCAACAGCAGTGAGTCATTTTCTCTGTTCTTTTTGTTCTTTGATTAACTTTACTGACAGAAAGCTTTATTGGCTGCTGTCTCTTTAAGACCAGCTGACGGAGACGCGGCTCTCGCACGCGCCTCATTCTTTCACAACTCTTGACGTTCATCATAAGACAGCTCTTATGTTATGAAGATACTCGACAAAACGGACATTTTGGCATAATTGTGTGTGTTATTGTAAGTTCAAGCACGAAAGATAACTGTATTCTGGCGTGCTGTCTGTGCGCACGATACTGGCGCGCGCGCGTCTTTGGTATTCAGTGATATCATGTTTCGTTTTGAATTTGAGGTGGTAGAACGGATGAGTCGTGTGTTAACTTACCGAACTGTTACCCCACACACTCTGTATATAGTTTGGTGCTGCTCGTCTGACGGCTTAAACCCGAACCAAGTCCAAATAATGGATGTTGCACCGATCTTTTTCACCAGCTTTCACTTTCAGCCGTGTTTACTTAAGATGACGACGAATATGCGTTGCAGCCGGGTTTACCTCGCGGCCGCGGGTAGATTGCGTCATCATAGCTTGTGTAGTATAGAGCCATCTCCCAACCCAACTTGGAGAATAGATTAACGGCGATATTTTTTTTATCGCGCGATAAGAGTCTCGCGTTAACGCAGCACGTTAACGCCGATAACGGCCCACCACTAGTTTATATATATAGAACTTGTTTCTTTATTCATTTATTAAAAGACCATCACAGTTTATGCAATCAAAGCAAAGTAGTGACAAAATGATGACCAATTAGTGGAGTCTGTTTTGTCGTTTTTTTCAAAGGGGAGGCCCACTGTCTAAAATTCATGACACAAATAATGTAGGCTATGTGATTACAGAAATGTGCCATTATTTGCACAAGTCGCGGCCTAACAGAAGTTAAATATGCAACTATACGACTGACTCTGTAACATGTCTGTTAAACTGAATTGATTGTTCCTGTTTTCTTGTTCTGTTTCAGAACCAGTTCTTCATCAGCTGTGCCGATAACAAACATGTTTACAACAAGATTGGTGATGCCATTATTGAGCGAATTATCAGAGCTTACAAGTAAGTGTGTGAATCCTAAAGCATTAACACTGATTGTAATTCATCACCATTCACTGGACCAGTAATCTTGCACATTAATTGTAACTAAAAAGTGTTTTATGTTTTAGCATATACACTCACCTAAAGGATTATTAGGAACACCTGTTCAATTTCTCATTAATGCAATTATCTAATCAACCAATCACATGGCAGTTGCTTCAATGCATTTAGGGGTGTGGTCCTGGTCAAGACAATCTCCTGAACTCCAAACTGAATGTCAGAATGGGAAAGAAAGGTGATTTAAGCAATTTTGAGCGTGGCATGGTTGTTGGTGCCAGACGGGCCGGTCTGAGTATTTCACAATCTGCTCAGTTACTGGGATTTTCACGCACAACCATTTCTAGGGTTTACAAAGAATGGTGTGAAAAGGGAAAAACATCCAGTATGAGGCAGTCCTGTGGGCGAAAATGCCTTGTTGATGCTAGAGGTCACAGGAGAATGGGCCGACTGATTAACCCTTTCGCACGTACGATCACACCGGTGTGATCAGTCTAGGCTGGTCCCTGGAGCGTACGATCACACCGGTGTGATTAGAACGGTCAGTGCATGACGTGATCAACTGCTAAATTCAAATGTGCTTTCGCGCGTTGGCTGGCGCTGAGCCAGAGACAGGCGCGCTCAGAGCTGTCATATATCACAACTTTTCAGTGTTTTCAACCACATAATGTTTATTTTAGGTTCCAGACATATAAGTACTAAAAAAACAATACATTAGAGTTCGTAAAATACACACTGATGTCAAAGGAAGAGGCAATAATAATCCTTTCCATTATAATTAGTTTTATTCATATCAGATACACATTGTGTAAGTAACTTAAAAGTTTACTCTATTCTTCTCCCAGTTGACCTGCCACTTACTTGTATGTATTTCGGGAGAAGTGGATGAATTAACGTGTTGTAAATCCAACAGATCCGATTCTCTGAACTGCGCGTCTGCGGCACAAACTAAGATGGCGGCGCCCATCGCGAATACAGCTGAACTAACGCGATCGTTATAAATGTGTTTAAACAACAAAACACTTCCACTTGCATATATTTGACAACCGGAATATCAGATATTTCATGCCATATCTAACAAAGTTGTGAATATTTTGAATAAAAAAGGAAAAATGACATAAAAGCAGATCATCATTCATTCAGCTCTGTTGTTGCTGCGGTGTGTCACGTGACAAGCAATGACGCGTCACCACGGAAACCATAAAGTGACACATTCTAAATAACGGTCGCCTTGAAAAACTCACGCTGGGGGGTCAGTCAGAATATTTTAAACTTACGTGTGAAAGGGTTAAAGCTGATAGAAGAGCAACTTTGACTGAAATAACCACTCGTTACAACCGAGGTATGCAGCAAAGCATTTGTGGATGGGCTACAACAGCAGAAGACCCCACCGGGTACCACTCATCTCCACTACAAATAGGAAAAAGAGGCTACAATTTGCACGAGCTCACCAAAATTGGACAGTTGAAGACTGTTAAAAAAATGTTGCCTGGTCTGATGAGTCTCGATTTCTGTTGAGACATTCAGATGGTAGAGTCAGAATTTGGCGTAAACAGAATGAGAACATGGATCCATCATTCCTTGTTACCACTGTGCAGGCTGGTGGTGGTGGTGTAATGGTGTGGGGGATGTTTTCTTGGCACACTTTAGGCCCCTTAGTGCCAATTGGGCATCGTTTAAATGCCACGGCCTACCTGAGCATTGTTTCTGACCATGTCCATCCCTTTATGACCACCATGTACCCATCCTCTGATGGCTACTTCCAGCAGGATAATGCACCATGTCACAAAGCTCGAATCATTTCAAATTGGTTTCTTGAACTTGACAATGAGTTCACTGTACTAAAATGGCCCCCACAGTCACCAGATCTCAACCCAATAGAGCATCTTTGGGATGTGGTGGAACGGGAGCTTCGTGCCCTGGATGTGCATCCCACAAATCTCCATCAACTGCAAGATGCTATCCTATCAATATGGGCCAACATTTCTAAAGAATGCTTTCAGCACCTTGTTGAATCAATGCCACGTAGAATTAAGGCAGTTCTGAAGGCGAAAGGGGGTCAAACACAGTATTAGTATGGTTATTGCACATGGAATGCACTGCTGCTGAGCAAATACAAGGATTAGTTCAGCTTAGGTGAAAAAAAAAAAAAACTACTTAAGGAATCAAGGCACTGCAAGAAAACTAGAGGGGACCCCTAGCAGATCTCTACAGGTGGATTGGCTACTACAATAGCTTTAGGAGAATCAATCGGGACAGTTTGACTGAACTATGGATTTATGCTTTTAAGAAAATTACAGATCATTTGCTTACATTTTTTCAATACAACAAAAATAATGATGTGAAATCCAGAAGCAATTAGTTTTTGTTTTTTTAAGGTAATGAAAAAAAAATTGAAAAACATGTATATAAGGTTTATATAGATTTAAGTTTATGAAAATGATTTATGAACATTATTTTATATAAAATTAATATTTTATGAAACATGTTGAACTCTAAAATGGCTAGAAAATCAAAGCCATAAATCTAAACAAGTTGTGTTCCAAATTTGAGGCTGATATCTCAAAAAATGAGCTTTCAGTAAGATTTTGTTACCACATTTTCCCCATTGAATGCCAGCAAAACTCAACTGGTGCACACAGTGGTTGGAATTGTTATTTGCAGTAGAGTTTTTCTCTCTCAAATATTACAAACACATTTTTTTTATTACACACATACAAACCTTTTTTCTTTATAGGCCAAACCTGAGAAAATGGCACCATCTGGTAAGAAATAGTAAAAAAAAAAAAAATTTAAACCTTGCCAACAGAATGAAATCCTCTTAACAAAGATTGCATCATTTTATAGTTAATTGGCCCTGGGAATAAAAATTGAAGTTTTAATGGGTTTCAATTCGGATATTTTGTGTAGCTAGTGCAAAAAAAAATTTTTTTTAAAGGAAATGGGGGTGAAATAGTAGCCTGGCTAACGTCAGACCTCGTCTCATTGAGACGTGGTCTGGGAACCACATGTTCATTTTCTCGTATTTGAGGCGTGGTTTACGAATGCCCAGAGCCGTTTATTGGACGCTACGAATGTCTATCAAATGCGCCTGTACGTACCTCATAGCCAATCGTTTCAATTATACCAGATGACATATGTAGAGTGACAGAAATTCGACGAGGAAGAAGACGAAATAAACTTGCGTTCTAAACTACTTAGAACACTATCTAAGGCTGCATCAAAAGGTAACTTCGCGTCTGATGCCATGTTAGATCCATAGATATAAACAAACTGCTTTGGTGTGTCGCATAGACGTCGTCATCGTCTTGCTGCTCCCTCCCCGTTCTGTGATTGGTTCCCTTTTTGAGGGGGAAATCTAGTCCATGGTATCCAGGCTGCCTAGCAGCGTGAATAAAGTCGCGCTGCGCTCAAGGCAGCATGGAGAAACCCAGGCTAGTGAAATAGTAAAATTCCAATAAAAATACACCCGTGTCAAATTTTATGCAGTTAGCATAAACACAGGCAAAGTGATCAGAAAAACTAAACTGAAAAAGACAAAAATGCCCATAAGGATGCACAAGGGTTAATAGAACAACTATAATTGCAACTGAATTGTGTATGTAATTTTAGGTCCCATTACAGGCTTTAAAATTGTATAACCAGATTATAATGTTAGGTGGTCTTGCACCACTTAAAAATAGGTGCTTGACACCCCTACACATGCATATCAACACATGCAAGCAAACCCATCTTTCCTGTATATATCAATATTGCCCAGATATATTAGTATAGCAAAGCTTAACTTCTTCAATGAAAGCATGTGAGATCATAAGTAAGTACCACCTTCTCCAATGCTAATGGAGTCCTGGCAACTGTTGTTCCCTGAGAAATATCTGATTTACAGGAGGCACAAGTCTCTCGCCGCTGCTGTCACGCATGCAGGGACAGCTGCAGTGACAGCCCTGTCTTTAATGCGCTCTGACGGCTAATGAGAAGCTAGCACCTGCCACTGCACTGATGTGAGCCAGACACGGGCTGTGGGCGCACCACTCTTCATTTAGTCATTCCAGGCATCACCCTCAATACTGAAATACTGCGCTGTTGTGTGTGCTGCAACAGTGTTGGCATGTGAGAAGAGCTATTCGTAATGACTGTATAATTATGGAGACAGCACACAGATTGAACTCAAAGATATGCTGCTAAAGAGAAATGGTTTGTAAAGGATGTTTTACCATTAATGTCAATGGAAGTGAGGGTATATGATTTAAGTATAAGCATATGTGTGTTTACACGGGTGTATTGGGATTGATGTTTGCTGTAATTTGTCACAGGGAGAATAAAAAGTTCCGTGTGTATGTGGTGACTCCCCTGCTGCCTGGATTTGAGGGAGACATTACCACAGGTGGAGGAAATGCACTCCAGGCTGTTATGCATTTCAACTACAGGTAGGATTGCTCGGCACGTGTCTTTAAGCAAAGAAAGGGCAGCACAGGTCACACACACACACAAACACACACACACACACACACACACACACACACACACGTTACGTCACATTATGTTGGGCAGTATCCAAATTCAAAACACATTAAAGATAACAGCATACAAATTTGGAAAGGATAGATGAAAAAACAACTACGTTGAATCTGATCTATGGTACAGAAATTTTTTTTTACCATCAATTAACTTTTGAACAGTACATTGTATTTTTTTTCCAATTTATACTATAAGACAACATGAAACTTGTAAACTGAAAATTTGTATTTGCAACACGTTTCATTTTTGTACTGTTGCATTTCATAGTTGAAGAAAGAAAAGTAATGTAGGATGGGACTTGATTGTTTTCATCAGAATTTGATTAGATCATGTAGATGTGAAACATCTTATACTATAATTTTACAATATTATTTTCCATGCCTAGAATACTATTAAATTACATTTTGATGAAAGAAAGTGTTTTATTTTTTTTTTCTGTTTTGAATAACATTTCATTCTCAGACAATGGACATTTATTAAGAGTTACAGCAATACGTGTGGTTGATGTTGTGTTGAAAACCAAATGTGTCATGCACACTGAGCCTGACTTGACTGTCTGTTTCAGTTTCTTCAGTGTCATTCATAAGTTCACAGCAGTAGTTGGTTTCCAAGTGATGCAGTTAACGCTTCTTCTTTAGTGAACACATTCTCTCATCAGAGTCATCAGACACATTCTCTCATCTCCTCCCCTGATTAAACTTTAATGAGTCTGACAACACGCTAAACAGCTTCACAGCTTCTTTCAACTATATCAGAGAGGAAGCACTGATCTACGAGACAAACCTGCTTTCATCCTGCAGTCAGGCATATTCATCCTCATCTCACGATAACCTTCCAATCTCGCTCTCTGCATATCATTTGGATGAAAGGAGGCATTTGTCAAAGAAAATTGTAAATGGCGCTGATGTGAGGATAATGACCCGCGTTAGACAGTGCAACCTTTGTTTCCAGTGCCAGCTTACCAATTCATTCCATTACACACGTAAAAGACACAGCCAAGTGTAAAATGCTCGTTTCACTCGTCTGGAAAATAAATGGAAATAAGCAGTGTTTCTAAGTCGTATTAAACATGGAAAACTGCTGCAAGGTTTATTTACAGGGTTTTTTTGTTTTTTTTTTAAAACATGTGCTTCAGCTTTCTGTTACATGTTTCTTATGGGAAGGCAGGCTTACTGGTTTATAAGCTTTGTTTTTGGAAACTACCATGGTAACCAACAGAATGTCAAGTCATTGAGAGAACACAATGAGCTGCTATAATGTTACGATAACATTTGAGAAACCATTTGTTCTCTACCTAATCATGGCCTAAATGTCTTTTTTATTTAATTTTTTTAGGACCATGAACAGAGGAGAGTTCTCCATAATCACTCAACTGAAGAAAGAAAGTAAGTCTGATTGTTTCCATCGCTCTTCTCCATCTCCTTTTTCTCTTTCTGTGTGTTGGATGTTAGAGAAGGAGTGATATGATGATGTGATTGTGACATAGTTTAATGTGAACCTGACTCTGTGGTCGCAGGGAGTTCTCTTCTGTGGTTTACCACAATAGTGCAACATGTAAGACTAGTGAACAAATGTTTCGAAATGTGCCACATGGTTACATAAATACATTAAGAGGATGACAGCAGTAGGACTTGTGCCAATATTGAGTTGGGGGGGGGGGGGGGGAATTTATGAAGCTGTTGTGCTAAACTCATAGAACACCCAATATTTCTATGACCTGCTTAAGATTTGAAATGGCAAAACTGTCAGCCTTTTTGTGTAGGGCCTTTTTCAACAAAAATACAACATTAGAGAACAAAAACAAGTGACGGCATAGAGAAAAAGAAAATACATTTTTTTCTATAATGCACGTTTTTTTAAGTTTAAGCAATCCAAGTGTACAGTGTTGTACAGTCTGAATTTCACCCGATTCTCTCTTTACACCCACACAGTGGATGACCAATGGATGAACTACATTTCGATTTGTGGTCTCAGGACTCATGCGGAGCTTGAGGGCAGACTTGTGACTGAACTCATCTATGTTCATAGCAAGCTGCTCATCGCTGATGACAACACTGTCATTATTGGTAAGCTAACATTATTACAGTTTGCTGAAACAAATATTTAGCGTTTTTTAATGCCTGCTTTTCTCTCTTAAGTGTTGAGCAACTCACTGAGCAAGTGCATAATATCTTTATGGCTAGAGCCTTATACTCCCCCTTGTGGAACACTGTGGTACGTAATTTGTTTTTGAAGTGTAGATGGTAAGGCTTGAGAGACCCATATAATCATTACTCTGGCAGCTAAATAGCTGGTTTTCGCATTTGTCCACTCATTTGTCATTTCCCTAAAATAATGAATTTGAAATGAGGTCAACAGACTTTTGTGTCCAAAAGAAGTGAGTTTTAATGAGGAAAATATTGTGGTCTGTGTATTTTACACATGACTGCACTGCCAGATGTGCAGTATTGACGTTTGCTCGGCAGATCTAAGCTAATCCCTATCATCATGCCTCTGTTTTCTTACATGACTGAAAGACATCACATTTGTAAAAATAAGTTCAAATAATACTTTGTACGAGGAGCGGAAGAAATTCATAAAAGATAAGCGAGTTGTCATTTTAGATAAAGCTTTAGATTTCTGCAGAAGATACAAGAAATCCAATGAGGAAAGCCATAGATCAGGAGGAGGCAGACGGGAACATTTAGCCGCATACTGAAATTGAGTTATCTCTGATTCTGTAGGTGGAAGATTTGTGTGCTATTGAATTAAATGCCTCGAGATCCAATCACGTATAAAACAATGAATCAAATTGAATCGCAGAGTATTAAAAAAAATCTTGTTTTCTTGCCTGTGATTATTATTTGTCTTGATATGTTCGATTAAGCGAGTCATGATCCGTGTGCGATTTCCTTTTAGCAAACCCGCAGTCGAGCACATAGTGTCTTCATATCAGTTATTGCAATTTATGATACAGCTCAGAATAGTTTTACCAGGAATTGTTGTAATAATTTTGTCAAATATTAAACTAAAAATGTATTATTATTTTATTTTAAACTGCTTTATTTTTAGTGCCATCAGCATAAGCAAAGTCTAGTTATTGTTTATTCTTTTTCTTGTCTATTTGACATTCAAAAACATTTTTTTTTACAGGCTCTGCCAACATCAATGACCGCAGCATGTTGGGGAAGAGGGACAGCGAGGTAGCTGTGATTTTTGAGGACTCTGAAACAACGGCATCAGTGATGGACGGTCAAGAGTACCAGGCTGGCAAGTTTGCTCTGCAGCTCAGACTGGAGTGCTTCAAGTAAGATCTGATGGAAAGTTAACCATCCTAGTGTTACCAACACAGCTGAATCACAGCTAAAAGTCTTTGTCTTTCCATAAACCAGAACCATTCTGGGTGCCTTTACTGATCCAACCATTGATGTCAGTGACCCCATCAGTAACGGATTCTACAAAGACGTCTGGATGAGCATTTCGGCTCGGAACGCCACCATCTACGAGAAGGTGCGTTTGATTCCTTGAGTCTTTCTCCACTCGCTCCTGGGCATGTAATGGAATTAATGATGGCTACTTTCCATCTTCCTGTTTCATGGAACATTTGAATTATGATTTATAGGTGTTGCTTGGTCATTTGTCAGATTATTGAGGTATTGCACTCAATCACCACTGAAACTCTCAGACTCAGTTGGCTGTTTGGCAGCCTCATGGCAGGCCAGTAATAATGAGGCTCAATGGAAGGAGAGATTCTTATTCCGAGTCACCATTGTAGGCTGGCAATGTGAGTTAATACCTCACACGTCAGCCACACAACCAAATGTTTCACCCATACAATTAGAAAGCTTTAGTTCACTCCTTAAAGGTGCAAGGTTTTCCATTCCATAAAATAAAATTGAGTTTTGGAGAGTTTTGAAAAATGAAGAGTGGAAGCCCTGTCAGAAATACTTTTGTTTCAATTTATTTTGAGTTTCTTTTTACAATTATTTTATTTAAAAAGCATCGTATTTTTATTTTATATTAAGGTTTAGTACAAACCGCTTGATTTATCAAAATATACCTCCTATTATTATTTGCGGAATATATATATATTTTTTTCTGTTTTAGTAATTTTAGTACTTTATTTAGAATTGCAGCTTTATTTCAGGTAACAAATGTTTTTAATCGTTGTAGTTAACAATAACAACGCTGGACCACTTTTGCCTAAGAAAAAAAAATCATGAACATTAAAAAAAAGAATACAGTGCTTACAATTTTATCAAAATACTATTTTGATGTGGTGGTGTTGCAGGTTTTCCGCTGTCTGCCATCCAGTCTGGTGAGAAACAAACAGGAGCTCTTGAGTTTCCAGTCCAAACCAGGTCTTGATAAAGACGAGCCTGTCAAAGCTCAGGAGCTACTGAAGAAGATTAGGGGCTTCCTGGTCCAGTTCCCTCTGGA
The DNA here is from genome assembly GCF_965113295.1 of Leuciscus leuciscus. Taxonomy (NCBI): domain Eukaryota; kingdom Metazoa; phylum Chordata; class Actinopteri; order Cypriniformes; family Leuciscidae; genus Leuciscus; species Leuciscus leuciscus. The sequence goes on from NC_138730.1 coordinate 26,039,994, forward strand.
CTTCCTCTGTGAGGAGAACCTCATGCCCTCAGTGGGCACCAAAGAAGCCATGGTGCCCACTGAGATCTGGACCTGATGGAACCAAATCAGAACCACAGAAAAGACAATCCACTTCCAGCATGAAGGGGAAACAAATCACTGTGGCAGACGAAACTTTGCTTGTGAAACGCCACACCAACCAATATGAAGGCGCAAAGGATATTAAGACAAACTGCCTTAATATGTCCTTCGTCATGGAAGAAATGGACAACTTCATATTTTTTGTATCTTTTATCAATTTTATAAATGTACATAATTATATTTTATAAGCACAGTGATTATTATTTAGTGATTTTACTATAATGTATAAATGAAAGTCACCTTTCTGAGATGCCAAACAGAAGGGCTTTTAAATAAATAATATAATTCTAATGTACATTTGATTTTTATTGTTAGAGCTGGCTCATTTGTGGAGGCACCACTCAAAATGAAGGGGCAAAATCGAGAGTGGAAGCCCTGTCAGAAATAATTTTGTCACTGGCCCATTCTTGAGCACGGTGTCCCCAGTGGAAGCGCATCCATGACAGGCTGAGAACAGTGATGTGTGTTTTCTGTCTGGTGAACCTGCTCTTAGGCCGAGTCTGCTGAGGCTTTTACTGTCCAGCTTCACTGCCTGTGTCTAAGTGCCAGCACTCTGGGGAGACCAGACAATCTGTCTGTGAATTAAAGTGCTGAGTAACTGAGGGAAATTGTTGCTTCTCGACACCCAACATCGACGTGTGGCGTCTAATCCTACATTTTCCCCCTCACAAATGTGGTACAGGTCGATTTTCACGAGTCAGCACTTGTTGCCATTTTTCACATTGTCCCTTGGTGTTTGAATATAATCAGGTCAGGCATTGTTTGCAATTACCCGATCTTTTTAACTTCTTTTTGGTGGTATTTTCATGTTTAGTTTTATTTTCTTCTTTCAAACAAAGAGTACTGTATGGGAATGCACTACAATTTCAAAGTTTGGGGTCGGTAAGATTTTTTAAAATCTTTTATGCTCATCTAGGCTTAATTTATTTAATCAAAAATAGTACAAACAGTGATATTTTGTAATTATTACAATTTAAAATTGTTTTCTATTTTAAAACAATTATTTCCTGTGATGGCAAAGCTGAATTTTCAGCATCAATTCAATACTATGACTATCAAAACAGTCTAGAGTGTCACATGATCCTTCATAAATCATTCACTAATATGCTGATTTGCTGCTCAAGAAAAATGTCTTATAATTATCAATGCTGAAAACAGTTGTGCTGCTTAATATTTTTGTGGAAACCATGATACTTTTTTCAGGCTTTAATGAATAGAAAAAAAAAAGTTTATTTGAAATAAAACATTTTGTAGCATTATAAGTGTCTTTACTGTCACTCTTGATCAATTTAATGCGTCCCTGCTGAAGTATTAATAAAAAATAAAACCTTACTGACCCCTTCCTTTTGAAAGGTTGTGTGAGAATATTTGCAACATTTAAGGCCTGCATGCCAATATTACTGCCATAATAATGTGACGTATTTCTGAGTGAATCGGGATTCTCAATAAGAAATTTAAACCATAATGGTGGGTACACTAAAATAATTGGTAAAAAAAAAAAAAATTCTGTGAAATATAAAATGCTAAGCTGAATTGTTCACAATAATAGCTGGAATATGCACTGAGAAAGCAAATGGAGTCCATTTCGTTTCATGTTGGCAATTAAATTATTAATCATAACTTCTAAATCTGTTAAAATGAAAGAGATGAGAATGTTGTTTGCTCTATTGTTTCATGTATCACTATTTATAAAGATTCAAGCTTGCTGCATCTGCATCTTTGCTGACAGCAAAGCCAAGCCTGAATGAATAACATGGACTTCTCAGCGAGAAACAACTCCTGTGCCACCTTTTCTAGCACATTTCATTACCGGCATGTCGTTTCTTGGTATATTAATTGTGAATTTGATAGCAAGGTGTATTTACCCCTTGGCTCCATTTCGATAATGCGTTTGTACAGAAATTTGGACTTAAGTTGCAAATAAATCCGAAAACTCTTAAGAAAAAAGTTTTGAGAATGGTTTCCTTGCGGTCTTTTACTGCAATAGCTGATCTTAAATCATATTCTGATGTTGTCTTTCTTTCCATTTTAACCCTGAAATCCAATCAAAACATGCCCTTTAGGCACCAGCGGCTGGGACAGAGGTTTAAATATATGAGTTGTATCCTTGTGAACATTAGTTTTAACGTTGTCATATTGCAGTGGAACCGGCTCTGATCTGTGCCCAAACCTGGAAGTCTTGAAACACGGTCATTATGAAGCAATTTAAATGCAAATCTGGCCACTGGCTTGTCCCCAAACGTGCCTCATTGGAGGAGACACCTGATAGAGAGTGGCCAATGTTAATGACATCCTCTGAGTGGAATCATGTTCGGAGGTATTGAAATCAAGAGTGTAAAGAGTTGATAGATTATCTCAGTGACCTTAATGGCTTCTTATTGTTGATGGTTTAAAAGCCTCCAGCTGCTCAACACATCCAGACCTTGAGCGTTTGGTTTCTTCAAGAGCGATCCGCTCATGAGCTGTCATGCCTCACTAACCACATGTGTCATTTGAAAACAGGATCATTGTCTCAATTACTGTGTACTGTAGTTCTCTGGCATTGTGAAATGGCTCATTAAACAGATTGTCTTCTTCTGAAATGAGAAAATTTGGAATGAGAGAATCATTCTCTGGCAAATTTGCATTGATGTTTACAAGTATGCAAAGTCCATATGTTAATAATTATGCATTTTTGCACTACTCATTCTGATAATATAAACAAATACAGTATTGCTACTGAAGTCTGAGGTGATACAATATGAAGCTTTCTAATTAAGCAAAATCACTCTAGCAAAAGTGTTACTGACAGTATGATGTTGCTTATTACACTTGAAAAAACAAAGTTAATGTAATATGGAGCAACTTACAACACAAATTTGCAGCAATTGCGTGATGCTATAATGTCAATATGGCCCTAAATCTCTGAGGAAGGTTTTCAGCACCTTGTGCCAATATTGAAGCACCTTGTTGAATCTTTACCACGAAGAATTAAGGCAGTTCAGATATATATCTAATCTGATATATATATAGAGCGAGAAAGAGAGAGAGCTCCTCCCCATTCCAGGCCTTTTGAAGTAGGTGTTAGGTGTTTGCTTATTAAAGGGATAGTTCACCCAAAAATTAAAATTACCCCATGATTTACTCATCCTCAAGCCACCCTAGGTGTATAATGACATTCTTCTTTCAGACGAATACAATCTGAGTTATAAAAAAATGTCCAGGCTCTTCCAAGCTTTATAATGGCAGTGAATGGCCGTTTCTGTTTTGAAATCCATCAAAGTGCATCCATCCATGATAAAAGTAATTCACACAGCTCTGGGGGTTAATAAAGGCTTTCTGAAGTCAAGTGATGCGTTCTTGTAAGAAAAATATTCATATTTAAAACTTTATCGACTAAAATAACTATTTTCCGGCAGACAGCCGTATGCAAGTCAACTTACCTCAAAAAAGAGTAACACTTGACTATGTATGACATAGGATGTAGAAATAGCGTAAGCTTTGACGCCTCCCACGGTTCAAACAAACAGGGATGGGCAACAAACTCAAGCTCCTCCGACATTACTCTTTAAAAATTGGTCGTTTTAGATTTATAATTCGTGACTGGTGTTTTGTTTTGCTCTATCCTTTACGCTTCCGCGTTCGTCATTACGTTGTGAGTCAGGTCAAGTCTGACCCACCTCAGCTCTTATGGGCCTTTCACACAGGACGCGGTATGCGCGGCGCTTGCCGCTGGGTTCTGCGTTGCCCTTCAGATACAACGCGATTTGCGCTGCGCTATGACGTAGGCGGAGTTTTAAAAACTTTTAGCGGGAGCTCTATTACGTCTGTTGTTCCTCCTTTCGGGCAGCAGCAAACAATGCATCTGTCCCATTCTACATTTATAATGTTACAAAAGGTTCTATTTCAGATAAATGCTGTTCTTTTGAACTTTCCATTCATAAAAGAATCCTGAAATAAAAATGTAAATAACGGTTTTCAACAGTGATAATAATCATAAATGTTTCTTGAGCATCAAATCCTCATAAAATACTGATTTGTGAATACAGCTTTCCTGACGATGGAAAAGTCCTCAAACTTATCTGAACGACCTCAAACTTGTATCGTACAGCTCAGGAAATTCCGACACACACAAGACTAGACGTTCATCCATTTTGATTTCCGTGCTTGTTTGGATCCCCCGATTCTATTGGCCGCGCTGGTAATCGTCACAGAGCGCAGCGGCAAAAGTTGAACTATTTTGAACTTTGACCGCGGCGTGCGCGCGAGCTCGCCAATGATGCGTACCGCTGCGCTTGCGCTTTGGTCGACGCAGCAACAAAACGTCCTTGCGCGGCGCAAGCCATTGAGATGAATGGGTTTTATAGCGCAGCGCCGCGCATACCGCGTCCTGTGTGAAAGGCCCATTAGTATCAAAGGCGACTCGGATATTGTTTTGGTTCAGTGAAAATGAACGCAAACTTTTGCCGTCCTAAACTACGTCATTGTCATGACAACCTAAAGCACGCTGCCTGTCAGCTCAAGCAGCGCGAGAATCAAGAAGCGGGAGACTAAACATATAATGGCCTCAGCTCAGTCCATATTGTTTTAGCCAAATAAGTAAATAAAAAGTCAACCAACAAGGGACAATGAAGTAAAAGAGTCCTGTACTCACATCATGAAGCAAACCACCAACATAACAGCAGATGTGCGTGTAATCAATTGGCTTTCGCCGTTTGTAATTTTCCTTTGAAGAGATCAACCCGCTGCTACATTTCTCTCAGATATGTTAAATGCTTATTCGGCGTCACTGTGATTGTGCATTGTTATATTATATTCCAAAAATTATTTCCTTGAGGACGATATTTCACCCACACACGACACGCCGGTCTGAATTGTTAATGTTTTCGAAAATGTCTACCTCTCCCCCTAGTTTTGATGAATAACGTTAAAATGTATTCGTTCAATTTATTTTATTTTATTAATTTAGGAATGGGTAAACAAACACAGGGGTCTGGACGTCTTTTAAAAGTCGAAATTCTTTTAACTTGCGCGACAGTCATGCGCGAGACTCTGCAAAAAGATCCAAGACAAGCACAACGGTCAAACACATCTGTCTAGCGCATGTTTACATAGAAACACAATGGAAAAGTAGCACACTGAAATGGAAAAATGTGTTCTGTGTGACTGGCCTCTCTGCTGAATGGTTTTTAACAGACTGCTGCTGGCTCTTTTTCCTGCTTTAAAGGAGTTTTTCCTATCATGTTACACAGACTCAGTTTTTTAATTTTTTATTATAGTCAGATTAAATTTTTGTAAACTAAAGAATCATTATTAGAATAACACTGTTTAAAAGGTGTAAAAAAAAATCTAATTTAATTTAAATTGAACTAACATGCTAGCTATAGGGCTTCTCTCAGGTTCTACTTAATCTTTCCTCTCAGCTAAACAAATTCATCTACATGTTTCTCTCACATTTTCTGAAATTAAAAGCTCATATTATCTTGGCCTGACAGAGACAAATGACAAAATCTTTAAATCCTATCAATTAAATACAACCACTCTTTGTGTACATAATTTGCTTCTATATTTGTTGGTCTCAGAGACTCAATTTATAGCTTCACACAATTTGCAACGTTCTATCTAATGAGTTGTAATTAACTGCAATGCTGTGTATCACAGTTCACAGTTGCAGCCAGAGGGCAGAACGTTGTAACACAGCAGAGAGAATGTTCCCTTTCACAAGCTACAATGCACAGGTGGATTCCCACCTGACTTAATGCTAAGCAGTTGATCAGGAAGTAATATTTTGTAAATTTGAAGATATCACTTTTGGCTTTGGGTGCATCTCAATCAGCTCCCTATAGTTCAGTAGTCAGGACACTCATCAGGGATTCGGCCATATTAAGGACTGTCTCAATCGCAGAATCACAGGCACTGAAACGTTTGCTTCCTAAAAAAGTACCACAATGCACTGTGAAAACCAGGGGGCATCGATGCATTCATAGACTCGGGAGCTAGGGAGCTGATTGAGACGCACCCTTAAACATGTCTTTCCTGATTATCTGCCTGATGCTGCTTGTGTTCCTCACATGAGACAAGTGGAATGTGCCATTCTGACCTAAGTCAGTTGGCACTCAAGGGTGCTCAACAGAAAAACAAAAACAAAACTTGTAACATATAATTAGTGGTTTAACAGATGTGACTGTTAAGAAGTCAACAATAATATGTAATAAACTATGGGATGACATTTCGTAGCACATTATTTAAAGGGGACCTATTATGCAAAATTCACTTTTGCATGCTGTTTGGACATAAATGTGTGTTGGCAGTGTGTGTACACAACCACCCAATAGTGATAAAAATCCACTCACTCCTTTTTTATTAATCCCCATAAATCATCAGCAGTGTCTCCCAACGACCTGTTTTCAGAATGCTGTTTTAGTGACGTCACTACAGCCACATGCCCGCCCTCGAGTGTTGACAGACACTGCCGTTTCAACATAGACCCGCCCTGATCGAGTTCACAGCTGCTGCACTGACGAGAATGTCTCCCAAGCGTTGTAGGTGTTGTGTGGCTGGATGTATTAATCCACATAGCTCTCTCTCTCTATTTACTCCCGAAATCTGAGGCAGCCGCTGAAGACGAGGTGGAATTATTTTGTTTTTAAAGAAAATGCTCCCTCAACTCTACCGAAATTCGTTTATGTAACGTAACTTGCGCACTTCTTATAACTTACTGTGTTTACTCAGCTCTTACGGTGATTTTCTGGAGTAAAACTGACGCTTCATCTTTTGTGTTATGTACAATAAACTTTATTAAACTCATCAGTATACACTGTAAAAATAAAAGGTGCCTGGAGGAACCTTTTGGGGTTCTTCACTTTGCCACACCGGCGGAACCGTCTGTAGATCCTCTAGGCACCCTTTAAAAAGGGGTGGTTCTCTGAAGAACCACACAAGTTTCCTGAGGAACTCTTATATTAGGCACTGTGTGGAACCACTTTGGGTGCCTCCAGGCTCCAGGAACCAAATTTCATTTTTTTTTTTATATTTAATTTCATGTTGTTACTATGGTTACCTTTGACTTCTATTATAATAAACAAATTGAACCAAATACAAAATAAGAATTGTTTATTACATATTTGATATTCATTTTTATACATACACTTCCATGCATATGGGAAAAAAAGCTAACTATAGATTAATATCAATGAATACACAAAAAAATTGTATAATACATAAGCAACATGAATAATCAACCATGTATATACAATAGATAAACAAGAAAAGACATCTCAACAAAATGCATGGAAACACATATGTTCCACGAAATAAATCAATGAAAAAAAAATACATTTTGACTAATTAAAAATGTCCATCTTTACTTAACTTTAAAACATTTATGTTTCATTCTGATGGTAAGTCTGACATCACTGTTTCCAAGTCCAAAAGCTCTATCAGATGCCAAAAACAAACAGTGCTAATATGTACTCATTGTGCTGTAATATTCCTGAAAATTATGATCCTAACCTTTATCTCTATACCGGAATCTCAGATGGTTAGTTATTCAGCTATTTTGAATCATAAAATGTTGAAGTCTGTGATGCCGTTAGACTGGAGACTGTAATGTACACTATGGCTTTTGAAAAGCTTAAATGTGTGACTTGAATCAACAGTGTTCATAAATGGTTGTTGAGTATTCTCATGAAACAAGGTAGAGGAAGTAGAAGTAGAGGCTTCGACCCGGAAACAGTATTAAGGTGCAGTAAAATTATCTGTTGTTCTGTGAATGTTCACTGGTGAATTACAGTCATTTAAATAAGAATCCACACGATCAGCAATTTCGTTTGTGGTCAAAAATGTCACTATGGGACCAAGTTGGTGTGAGACAGTGATGCGCGGGTCAATGTATAAACAATCCGCACCCGACCGACGTTTTCAACTAACCCGCCCGCAACTCGGACCGCAAAAAAAAAAAGAAGAAAATATTGTACCCGACCCGCTTCCTGGCCCGCATTTTTTAAAAGTAGTAAATGCATAGCAAGAAGTACACATGACAAAGCCAGCACTTTGGTCATCATCTTTCATTATTTCGGCAAATGTCTCCCACACTTTGCTCTTTCTGTTTGTGTATTTGCGGAGCTTCCACTCCCCAGTCTTCACCTTTTCTCTTGCCGCCTCCATCTCTACCTGCAGACTGAGCTCGTGCGTCATCTTCGCGCCAGTTATTCAGCCAATAAAGTGTAGGCCTATGTATTTCATAGAAAATTGCATGTGAGCGGAGTGGAGCGGGAGCGAGCGGGCGGATCTTGGACAAGAGCGCAGAGCGGCATTTTTAAAAGGATGGAGCGTCGCCCTATTTCCCGCTCCAATTCCGCTCCGCGCACACCACGATTCTGAAGCATGCTCAGTCAAGCCTGACTCAGTCTACTGTTGATGACTGCAAGATGGATTCTATTTTCAGTCAAAACTCGGCTCAATAATGGAGTTCAAAGAGTAGGCTACTTCAAAAAGGAAAATAAGAAGTCATACAGGTGTACTATAATATAAAACTAACTATCATGTGGTAGAAGAAAACGAATGTGGAGACATCGTTTCAGTCAGTAAAGATTCATTTTGGAATCTAAAAAGACATCTCTCGAAAACATGCAGTGTGCTATGTGAACACGCTGGGAAGAAAGCAAAACGTTAGCAAATTGAATAGGCCTACGGTAACTTGTAACAAAGTGTAAATTAAATATAGCGTAATATTCAAACAATTGATACAAGCCCATTTAAATTTTAATCCTGCGCGCTGCGCAAAAGTTCAGTTATAAGAATGTTGGCCTAATAGTTAATTTAGCCTACTTTTAAACTTTTTTTTTTTTTTTACTTTTTTACGTTTCTTATAAAACGTTTATGTATATTTTTTTATATTTTTGTTTATATACATTTTATTTATATTATTAGGCCCATTTATTCGTTATATTTTACAACAGTTTGTGTGTAGGCTACAATGGATATACGCCCATTTCAATTTTAATCGTGCGCGTTGCGCAAAAGTTAACTTATCAAAATTCTGGCCTAATAGTAAATTTACTTTTAAAATTTTTATGTAGGCTATATTTTTGTTTATATAATTGTTATTTATATTATTAGGCCCATTTATTCGTTTAATTTTACAGGACTTTGTGTAGGCTATATTCCTTCTTACATAGGCCTAATTTTTAATTTGAAATAAAACATTTCTATTTGAAAAATGTTGTTGTTGCTCATTAGTTCTTTAGGAGGTAAGGCTGTGGTCTAAGCTACAGTGATATAGGCTACATGTAGATTTTTTTTCCTTTTTTGGAGCGAGCGGGGGGCGATTTGAGCGGAGCGGCCTGATGTAGCTTTGAGCGGGGGAGCGGAGGGGTGGACAGTTCCGTGAGCGATGAGCGGAGATTCTCACCGCTCCACTCCGCTCATATGCTCTCTAGTACTATATAAATTACAAAGGTTTAATTGGCATCTTTATTTCAAACGACCCGACCGACCGCGACCCGAATATCATTAAAAATATTTGTGGATGACTCGTAACCGCGGGTGACCGCGGGTGACCGCAGGCACCCGCTCATTTCGGATCAACCCGCGCATCACTGGTGTGAGATACTGTGTTAGAAAAGTGAAAAGGTACAGCAGATTCGTTTTCTGTTCGTTTTTCCTCTTTTCTGGTGGATGGTCCAGGCACTTCAATGATTTTCAGGTCTACAGGAGGATTTTTATTCTAGTTCAAACTTGTATTACAGCTTACAGAGATCCCTGCAAAGTACAAAATGCACTGTTAGTAAGGTTATTAAAGTGATAGTTGTGAAATTTAAATAATTTCCTCAGCCTTGTGACGTTCCAAACCTGTTTGACTTTCTGTCTGTGGAACCCAAAAGGAGATCTCAGGCATAATGCAACCCCAGTCACCGTTCGCTTTCACTGCATGAAACACAAGCAGAACTTTTTTTTGTAAATCATACATGAAACCATTCTTATGTACACTTGTCTAGTTCAATTCAATGCAACAATTTATGTAAAAATGGTTAAGCTCCAAAAATGTCCCAGAAAAGATCCTAAAAATAATCAATGAGTTCACAACTCATGTGTTATGGGTTGTGTTGTAAGTCTTATGAAGCCATATAATAGCTTTTTCCTTTTTTTTCTTTTCGAAAAAGACTAAACTTGAAGTTATAATTCAGAGTTAAAATGTCTTATATTCAAATCCAAATGATAAAGATATAAGAAAAAATGCATAGCATTATTTGTGAACCAAACCTTTGATATTATTTTTCTGAGTAACGTTAACATGAATGAGATTTGAGAGCATAAGGGAAGATTTTCAGCAGCAGAAATCAGCTAAATTAGTTAGGCTATATCAGCAATTTGAAGACACAGTTGTACATAATATGTTGAATTGAATGACTAAATCAATCTAAGACAATAAGTCAATCATTTCCATTTGTTCATTAGATCAACGTAGTTAGCATCGCGGCTAAAACCTTCATACCAGATTCCCTAATAAGGGACATTCTAAAACGCTTAACGTGAAAAACGCTTAACGTGGCTTACTGTACTAATACAGTGATATTACATGACCAAAATCAGTACACGTCATATTTATAAACCATACTATGTATATAAATATGACGTGTACTGATTTTGGTCATGTAATATCACTGTATTAGTACAGTAAGCCACGTTAAGCCTTTTCTTATAACGGTTTTCTATGGGAGGAAAACGCTTAACATGTAATTAAACGCGTTGCGTTCATATTCTGGGCTCATCTGATTTTTTATACATAGTATGGTTTATAAATATGACGTGTACTGATTTTGGTCATGTAATATCACTGTCTTAGTACAGTAAGCCACGTTAAGCCTTTTCTTATAACGGTTTTCTATGGGAGGAAAACGCTTAACGTGTAATTAAACGCGTTGCGTTCATATTCTGGGCTCATCTGATTTTTTATACATAGTATGGTTTATAAATATGATGTGTACTGAGTTTGGTCTTTTAATATCACTGTATTAGTACAGTAAGCCACGTTAAGCCTTTTTCACGTTAAGCGTTTTAGAATGTCCCCATAATAAACGAGTGGTAAACACTGTAAAAACGTAGTAATGTATAATACATTTAGTTTATATATGTGTGTGTTTGAATATATAGTGAGTAGACTCTGTATTTATATTCATTTGGCGAATTTACAAACCTTGTAATGGAGAGCCGAACAAATGGCGGAAGCTTTGATGAGGAGAGCCGTTACTTTCAAACCCGATGACGTCGATCAGCTGAGCTTTGTTGCGCGCGAGCAGCGCGAGCATCACTGAAGCGACGCAACCCGGTATCACGACAAGACGTGAAATAATCACGTTGGTCCCCTTTGGAAAACGTGTAGATGTCACAGTTTAACGCCCTCAAACGTGAATCTTACACGTACCCTCAAACGTGAATCTTACACGTCCTCAAACGTGAATCATACACATGTAACGTTACCCTCAAACGTGAATCTTACACGTACCCTCAAACGTGAATCTTACACGTCCTCAAACGTGAATCATACACATGTAACGTTACCCTCAAACGTGAATCTTACACGTACCCTCAAACGTGAATCTTACACGTACCATTATCCCGGGACGTTTGCTAATCCTACCCCAATCTAATCATAACCATTTCTTAAAACTAAGTTACGTAGGCTACATTTATAAAGAAAAACAACAGACAGACAAGTATAATCCACAATAATGTATTTATTGAGAAAATGTCAAAATCGGTACCAAAAGTTGTTCACGTGACGATGTGTCGCAGTCCTCTCTGGCAGTGGTTTTGTATGAGGTAACAGAGCAGAATTTAAGTTATTAATTCAAATCCATGAAAATGTTAATCCGTCTTCGGTTCGGTAGTTCGGTTCGCTCTGAGGGCTGCGCGCTTCATTTCAAATGTGAATGTGCATGACGTAATCTGTGACGAAGCAGGCGAGGCGAGAGCCAATGAGCGTTTGATATTGCCGTAACCATAGTAACCTTGAGGGCGCAATTTTTGAATTTGAATTCATAACAAGCGCGGGGTTTGACGTTTACGGTCAAGATGACGATTACTGGATAAAGGGCTGAGTTTGGATCTTTTTCTTGCAAATAATATATGGATTCTGAAGGTTTGGATTACATCAAGCTAATAAAATTGATGTATTTTGTGAATCGATGTTGTGTTGTAAGGTTAGTATATTATGGTTATTAGGAACGATAAATAAATTATTGTGATACTCGTCTGTCTGTTGTTTTTCTTTATAATTGTTGCCTAGGTAGTTTTAAGAAATGGTTATGGTTAGGTTTAGGGGTAGGATTCGTGGCTCAAACTATCTTTTAATGCCATATTGTTCATAAAAATGCAATTTTCATACACATATCTGTCCATACGTTTTATCATTTTAATATTGTTCATAAAATGGGTATGTTTAGGTGTGGGAGTAGAAGGGATCTTACATTTATAATCTATAAAATGGTAAGGAAATTGTACAGATATCTTCAATGGCAAACGTGTATGATTCACGTTTGAGGACGTGTAAGATTCACGTTTGAGGGCGTTAAACTGTGACATCTACACGTTTTCCAAAGGGGACCAACGTGATTATTTCACGTCTTGTCGTGATACCGGGTTGAGCGACGACAGTAGAGGAATAGCAGCAGTTTCGTAACAGAATAAAACTTCTCTCCTCATGGTTCTTCTTCTTCATATTATTAATATTATTATTATTTAGTGTTGTTGTTCAAGGTTTAAATTACTTAATAAAATAGGCCTATACTAAATAAATGTAAGCTCTTCCAGGAACCACTTAAATGTTAAAAGATCTTCCAATAATCCTTTTATCGCATTCAAGTTCCCCTATTTTCCCCCAAAGCACTTCGAGGTCTCATGGTAATGAAAAGGTGACTCCAGAACCTCAACTAAATACAAAGTGCTTAAAGGATCCCATAAGTTCCAGCAAGAACCTCAAAGATTGGCAATGCTCCTCCAGTAACCCTACTACAGGAGAAAGAGCTTTGAGGCACCTAAATTACATTTTGAAGTTCCTTGAGTATCCGACAGGATATTTGAGGCTCCTTTGGTTTTTACAGTGTATGTTTGATCATCATTCGGACCTGGTCCGAAACAGCAGACTATGATAAAGCATCCAGTATTCTGATGGATTCCCACTAACAATAAAGTCATCAGGCTTACCTCTGATTGGTCTCAGTTCCACATGTAGGCTATTAATAGTGGATACATACAAGACAATTTAAACATGCTGTAAAAAATGATCTGTTGGGTATTTTGAGCTAAAACTTCACATACACACTCTGGGGACATCAGAGACTTATTTTACATCTTGTGAAAAGGGGCATAATAGGTCCCCCTTAAATTGCTCTCTTTTGGTGTGTCCCAAACACTTATTTTTTTTCTGATAATTACTTTCAGCAAGCTTTTTGATTTAATTTCAAATAGATTTTTAACTCTCATTGACTGATTTTTCTGGCTTTTCATTCGTACTGTTATACGGGCGCTATGATATCTTCTGAAAGAGTAGGCTACTGAATCTTCGGATCAATACACAGGAGAAATAAGGCGATAGCATATCATGTAAAATAATATGATCATCAACGTTAACCAGCATAGCCTATAAATCAAAAGTGTCTACCAGGTAGTCTATAGGATTGTGGATGTTTTGGGGACTCTACTCCCTCTATGTTTTGATCAACAGTCTGAATCCGATCTGGATGTAATCTTTGACAAAAAGATTGTTTTTTTCTCAGCTTTATACTCAAAATGTAGCTTTTTTATGAAACCCACTTTCAAGTGTTGATTAAAAAAAAGAATGCATTAAAGGGTTAGTTCACTCACTCTCATATCGTTTCACACCCGTTCATCTTCTAAACAAATTAAGATATATTTCATCCGAAAGCGTTCTGACCCCCATAGACGGCAACGTTATCACCACTTTCAAGGCCCAAAAAGGCAGCTAGTAAAGACAATGTTATAGTTAATCTGAAAAAAGATTAAGCGCACAAAAAGTATTCTCGTCGCTTCATAACATTAACCACTGTAGTCACATGGACTATTTTAACGATGTCTTTACAACTCTTTTCTCGAAGATGAACGAAGGTCTTACTAGTTTGGAATGACATGAGGGTGAGTAATTAATGACAGAATTAGAGGGAAACCGGGACGAAAGTAACAAAGTGATTTTCTCCGAGCCAAATAAATAAATGGTTATGTCCATTTTTTCTTTTTGTGAGAGAAGAGGCATTGATTTTGCCATTGACTGGCGCTAACGATTTCAGCAGCTTTCAGTCCATAATGGCGGACGTGCCTCCGCAGCGCCATCTACAGACTGTGTTACCCATAACACAGTAGAGTTTCGCCTCAAACACTGGAGCGGCGCTGCTGAGTTGCCATGGAAACGGCGCAGCACCACTGCAACTGACAAGCATCAAAACTCCCTCTCTCGCTGTTGTTTTCACTACTTTCAGGTGAGTTTAGCCTCTGTTCCTGACACTTTTCTTACATTTTATTGACACACATGTTGAATATACTTTATAGAAATAGTTTAGTGTCTTCGAAAAAGTCCGTAAGCATCTCATCCGTTTTCAGATAGATAGATGTTAGTATACAGCAGGTCCAGGGTCCTCTCCTCTCTAGTATGACATCTCACATACTGGGTTAAGTTGGTTAGTGTGTTGTCCATAGTGACGTGTTTGAAGTCACCCGAGATCACTATGAGGGCACTCGAGTGTTGAGTCTGAAGTTCAGCAATGGTGGAGTGAATAACGTTACACAGCGACGTCGGGTTAGGAGAGGGCGGAATGTAAACAGCAACGGCGATGGCATGTGAAATTTCATGTAATATTCAAATTTTTTGAAATCCTGTTTTTATGGGGTTTTATGAGAATCCATCCTAATTTCTTTCCTCAAGAAGACTGCAACTACTCTGTTGTCCATTTCAGTCCCAACAATAAGTCCCTTCTATCGCTGAAAGTCGAGTCTGTCAAGTTGTATTTCTGGCATAAGTTTTAATTCGCTTTAGGGCTGAGAATGTCCGCTCGACAGAAGCAGTAAAGAGGGACAGTCACCGTAAAACATGACGATGTGTGTACAGCTGCCCCATGCTCTCACACAGTTTTTTTTTTAAGGAAATCAATGAGATCAGCGGGACTTTGTTTATTTGGCCTTCAAAATCAGTCATGGCATACATTACAGTCAGTTCTGTTTTTACCCGGGACAGATCGAATAGAGTTCCGTGACTCTGCGCTAAAGCTACAATATGTAATTTTTTTACAACCTTTACAATAACAAAGGCTTAGGTTGATGACGCAGTGATAAGTGGAATGATGGGACTTGCTGTCATGCTGATGGATCTAATAATGTTTATGAATGAGTGAAAACATTCATGTTTTTTAACATGACTGTGGTATTAAGCAGGTTGCGATTGCTATTAAGAGACAGATATCAGCGCCACAAGCGAGTCCCGCGGACAGTGGTGGACGAAGTACACATACCATGTACTTGAGTTAAAGTAAAGATACTCAAGGTAAAATATTACTCAAGTAAAAGTAGAAGTGCTGCCTTTAAACATTCACTTGAGTAAAAGTAAAAAAGTATTTGCCTTCAAATGTACTTAAGTATCCAAGTACTATGATTTTTTTATTGCTATAATGTCCTATTATAATTTGTCACAAGACTCTTGCTTAACTCAGTCTACGTGAAGACTCTGTCACTCTTGGCACATCAATCTATTAATAAAATGACATTAATTAGTCTATATATATATATATATTTTTTTTTTTGAATTGAATACATTTTCTGTGTGTTTAATTTTGGACGGAAGAGGACTGATCCCATAAGGTATAATACATTTACAGTATTTACTGTACATATTTTTCACAAGCGTCTATGGTCATAATTATAAACATCCTAATGTTATGATACATTCACATAAACCTGCACAATGCCATTGAATATATATACACACTACATTATGGGAGCAGCCAATTTCCCTACAAAATTAAACACCAAAACGTATTAATGCAGTGTTTCTGCTACTCCTCAGAAAAAAAATGCTATTATATGCAAGTAATTTTAGTGTCAAGGTAATAAGCAATGTTCATTATGCGTCAGTATTTACCGCTAATTGCTGCAATAATAGCTGCTGCTCTCTGCCCCGCTTAAAATTATTGGCAACACAAATTGTTTGGAACTATTGAGAGCTACACGAATCACGTGACCGCGCGGCGGCGAGATCACAGTAGGCTTGTTCGACTTGAAACGGCACACTGCACAGACCAATCGGTGAATGACATTAAAATACCGCAAGAGCGATTAGAGAGTAGACGGCTCTGTATGCTTTTCAATCGCTCTCGCGATTTCGCTCTATACTTTGATGTCATAAACTGATCGGTCTGTGCAGCGCCGATTCAAGTCGAACAAGCCGTGTGTGTCGCAACCTCTTATACTGTCTATGGTCGCAACTCTCATATTTAACGGCTCTGGTTCGCGCTTAGTAGATACCACCAAGGCAAGTTCAAAACAAAGCGTGCACGTTGTAGGCTACTGTGATTGGTGGCTCGTTTGACCAGTTAAGTTTTTATCCACTCATAAATAAAAAGGAACGACTGATTTTGAAAATGTAGTAGAGTAAAAAGTAAGATATTTGACTTTGAAATGTAGTGGAGTTAAAGTAAAAGTCTTCCCAAATTTAAATACTTCAGTAAAGTACAGATACGCAAAAAAGCTACTTAAGTACAGTAACGAATTACATTTACTTCGTTACTGTCCACCACTGCCCGCGGATATAAAGGAATAAGGACATTTAATTCTACCGAACTACCCACAAGTGCTGAATTACTACTCTTACAGGTCAGTTTATTTGACGAATTAAACTTGTTAGGTAACGCTGCGCTGTTTCACTTGGTCTACACCCAGGGCCGGTTCTAGACATTAGGAGGCCCTAGGCAAAATTCATGTTGGAGGCCCCCCACCCCCAATAAAAAAACACTTGAAACAAATATGATTCCTAACCTTTTTATTTATACAACATTTAATTTTAAAAGCAGTATATTTTTACTTACACAGTACATAAGTTTGGACACATTACTATTTTTAATGTTTTGAAAGAAGTCTCTTATGCTCATCAAGCCTGGATTTATTTGATCAAAAATACAGAAAAATAATATAGTGAAATATTATTAAAATTTAAAATAATGGTTTTCTATTTTACTATACTTTATATTTCTGTGATGCAAAGCTGAATTTAGTGTCACGTGATCCTTCAGAAAACTTTATAATATTCTGATTTATTATCAAATGTTAGAAATGGTGCTTAAAGGAGAAGTTCACTTTTAAAATGAAAATTCTGTCATCATATACTCACCCTCATGTTGTTTCAAACCTGTATGAATTTCTTTCTTCTGCTGAACAGAAAGGAAGATATTTAAAAGAATGTCAGTAACCAGACAGTTTTTGGGTCCCATTGACTTCCATAGTAGGAAAAAATATATACTATGGTTACTGACATTCTTTTAAATATCTTCCTTTCTGTTCAGCAGAAGAAAGAAATTCATACAGGTTTGAAACAACATGAGGGTGAGTATATGATGACAGAATTTTCATTTTAAAAGTGAACTTCTCCTTTAATATTTATTTTATAACCTGTGATACTTTTTTTTCAGGATTTTTGATTATTAAAAAGTTGTTTTAAAAAAGTCTTCACTATCACTTTTTATATATTTAACACATCCTTGCTGAATATTCCTGTTTTTTCTGTATTTTTGATCAAATAAATGCAGGCTTGTAGAGCATAATAATAAACTTCTTTCAAAAAACATTAAAATGGGTCCAGACTTTTACCGGTACTGTGTGTAGGCCTACATATTAATCAAACTTTATCTAAGGTAATCTCTTTTTTGTTTAATGAAGATGTTATTGTTGTTGTTGTTATTTTGCTGTTTTATTCAATTTATTCACAGTTCCAGAATCCCACTTCAGTAGATGAGCATAAGTGCTTTTATATTGCATTGCTACCTTAAATATGCTATACACAAATCAAGTGGAAGAGAAAGACACGATCGCTACTGAGCAGAAAAAAATATATAAACTGATATTATTGGCGTAATGTCAGGGTATAATCTAATCATCAGCAGAATTTAGAAGATAGACCCATAGATATGAGATCCTTTATTTGAAACATTTAAAAATGTTGTAGTGTGTTGGCTTTTTTATTCATTGTAGGCTACGCGCAAATTCAAAGCGTCGCGTCTGGGCACGTTAATGACGCTCGCGCTCTTTTAAACTCGTAATAAAGCGGTGAATGATTTTTCCAGAAATGACGCTGATCTACAGTACAAGTTTATATTTAGAATACATTGCAATCACTCCAAAATAGATGACGACAACTCACACACCTGCATTATGAGCTGTGCTTCTTTGTGTGCTTATTAGGCTTTTGCTTCGCAGCACCTGATGGATGCGTTCGTTACACATACTTTCAGAAGCCGGCACCCGCTTTGTAACGGACACATTAATTGGTTTAACTGCAGTAATGTTACAGTCTATGGTTAAGATAAACATCGTCACTATTTTAAGTTAATTAATAAATATTGAAATAAATTGTAGATAGGACATTTGAAATGTTTTTTTTTTTTTTTTTTTTTGTCCCTCTGTCTGGGCCCCATCCCGCCAATCGGGCCCTAGGCACGTGCCTAGTTTGCCTTTGCGTTAATCCGGCTCTGTCTACACCATCGGTTCCCAACAGGGGGTCGCGGCCCACAAGGGGGCCTCAGCGAGCTCTGTGGGGGGTCGCGTCGTATTTTGAATAGTTTTGAGCAATGAGCATTAAATAAAAGTCCTTAACTTTTTTCAGTTCCAAATTTACAAAGTTTATATAATGAGCGAGTTCATCATGAATCCATTTTCCAATCCGTGTTTTTGTCTTATCCTAAACCACTATGGTACACCTATAATAAGTGTTTACATTTGGACTATTTCACACTGGTTCGGATCGCTGCCGCTGCGGAGTAGCCCAGTACCTGCGTGACTCGTCATAGACGCACACAGAGAGAGAAGTAGTTCCGGCTACAATGTTCTTCCGAAAGACGCATTATTCTGTTAATAAACGCAAGTTTATTATCGTTCGCTATAGCGCCAAAAGCGTCAAAAATAAAGCCTCACATTGATAAAGCCTCACAAATAACATGCAAGTATTGAGGTCCCAGACAGCAGTCATTTAGTAATAGCCTATATACTTTTTTTAACTACACACCAGTGTGAATATTTTTGTTATTGCATTTCAAATAGGGCCAATTTATAGGCTACTCCTAGGCTTACGTTTTTAAATTACAAAGGGCCTACTGATGTTTTTGTTCTGGTATTTTCAATATTATAGGCTATTATTTGTGCATAAACATATCTGGTTATAGTAAACATACCGTTTGCTTGAAAACAACATATTCTGTCATCCTTGCTGCAAGCTTACAAGAGCGATAATATCATTAAATGTGAAGGGGGACCCTAAAATATTTTCTTGGGAAAAAGGGGGTCTCAGACAAAAAAAGGTTGGGAACCACTGGTCTACACTATCACACTAAACTGCATTTGAGTGTGTTTAAAGTTATAATGTTATTCTATGTGTTAGTTTGTTTGCTATATGAGACTAGCAGTAAGCTAGATCAACATTAGAATAACATACATTTGCTCACCTGTCTAATAAAGTACATGCAAGAGCGGTGTCCCTGTCAAGTCGTGACTCGTGAAGCTCTGTCAAGTCCAAGTTAGTTGCAGACGTGGAGCTCTCAGCATCTCGAAAAACTCCACGCTGATATTGATCCTCGTTTTAGTTCTCCTTTTGTCCCAAAGTCTGCCTGCCATGGTCCATAATGTTTGAACGAAACAACAACAGCGTGCCACTAGACGTTACGCACTACGCAGTCGTCCACGTCTGTCGTCGCCATGGTTACAATGGCAGTACAAGCGGAAACCAGGGATAACGCAGATATTACGTCATTGACAGGCGACAAGTTAACAGGGACGGGCACTTTTTAAAATTGTGAATTTCTCTGAATTTACAAAGTCTTGGAAACATTTAGGATAATGGAAGTACACAATTGAAAGAAATATATAACACAATTGGTTTTTGGATATTTTGATAAAAAAATCGTACATATTGTACATATTGTTTTTTTTTCCGGTAGGTTTGAAACTGCTGGGGGTTGAGGATGAAGAGAAACATTTATTTATGGGTTGAAAAAACGAATAAATCTACAGGAATTTTAGTTTATGCCTTTCGTAACAGATGTGGGTTGCTAGCTCTGACTACTAGTAATAGTACGCGGCTACACGCTCTGACCATCCAATCAAAGGACGTGAAAATGCCAACGTTATTGTTCGCCTGCTAGATGGCCCTGGTGCAGTCAAATCGAAATCTGATTGGCTGATTAAATCTGACTGATTATCTGATTGGTTAAAGCAACAGTTTCATTGCCATTTATGTTAAGCTACAGGCGTATTGATTCTGAAGACCTCAAGGCAGATTTCTTTGACCCTGGCCACACATGATGGCTGAAATATGATTGGATAAAAGCTTATCTACGACATTTTCTCCCCTTTCGGGTGAGATTAAATTAATAGTGAATAAGCATGGGCATATTTTATCTAGTGACACACAGATCGGCCAGTCTTTTCAAAACCCTTCATTTTTTGCCTATAAGAGGTCGCATAATTTGAGAGATATGCTGGTTAGAGCTGATTCTTACACTCCGCCTACCAATTGGCTTACAGCCCTTGATCCGGGCAATTTCCCCTGTAGGAGTTGCGTGAATTGTAATGCGATGATTATAGGTAATTCTTTTTCACATCCACGGACTGGCTAGACATTCTCTGTGAGAGGGAGAATTACTTGCCGTACGTCCTTTGTTGTGTACTTTCTTAAATGCCCATGTGGGCTTTGTTATGTTGGTAAAACAGAATAAGATTATACGAACACAAAAGTAACATACGTAATCACGACATTAAGTCACCTGTGGCTAGACATTTGAATGAATTTGGGCATGATATTTGTACATTGAAATTTCAAGGCATCGAGTTAGTTAAATCTCTTCAACGGGGTGGAGATAGGGAGGGCTATCTCCTTCAACGAGAGGCTTTTTGGATTTATACGCTTTAAACAGTAGCCTAAACCCCAAACTGGTTTAAATTAAGAATTGGCTTTAAATTGTTTCTTGTGAAACAATTTAATCTGAAATCAATTTAATCAATTTAATTCTTATGTTTAAATTTGTGTTCAATTTAATTAGTTAATTATTATTATTATTATTATTATAATTATTTTTTCTTTTTTGGTAATTGTTCATAAGGGTTACATGTGAGCATTATCTATGGCCTGTTTTGTTGTTTTATTCCTTGTGTGTTTCTACAATGTTGGTAACCTGATGCACCTGACGGTGCAGATGATTTGATGATGTTAATGGGGTTCACCTGTGATGTTTAAAAAGCAATCCTTTTGGTGTTTCACACCACACACTGATGATGGCTTAGGCTGAAACGCGTCTGTGTGGACATGGTATAAATAAATATATGAGATATAATTAGAGAGTGCGGTTTTTCATCTTTATTTGATAACTTCTTTATAACTCGCACCCATAAATGGTTTGGGAGTTGAGCGCGCCTGTTCTCAGTACTGGATAAAAGCTCTAACATAAACAAACACTACTGGAAGCAGCGCAACCAAGAGAAAAGCTATGCAATTAAGAGAATGGACTATTGGGAATAATTTAATACTCATTCATGGAAAAAATATAGTAAAGTGCAAGTCAGTGATTCTGATAGTGTTTAGGCCAGCAGAGAAGGCTTTGCTGGCCCTGACGGCCCACCACTGGCTGAATCTGAAATCGCCCCCTTTACCCTCAAATAGGGCGTTATTTGAGGAGACAGCCATTTGTAGTGGTGTCCGAAACCATAGTGGGCGTTATTGAGTGCACTTATTCAATCCCACATTGCACTGCAATAACGAGTGTACAAATGATGTACGCTCGCTCAACGGCTGTCCGAGTTCGCTCACTCCTTTTCATTCACTCCTTCAAGTGAACAGTATTAGTGGACTAACGTAGGGAATAGTAAATAAGGGTTTAGGGGTCTTTTTTTTTTAGATTCAGCCAGTGTAGGCCTTCTGTAACTCAACATTGTTTTAAGTACAGCCATTATCCACAAGCAGAGATACACTCTCCCCACAGAACTGCTAATGTAAGTTTTTTTTATAGCAACTCCACCTATCTCATCTGAACAGGCTCTTCATGGACAGGAATCGATCCTTAGAGTCGAGTCTAAACCAGCTGGGTTTTTAATTGTCATTAGTGTACAGTCTGAAAGGACAGATCAAGACTTTAGCAGATTCCAGGGCTGTATGCTGCCTACGGTAGATATCACCTATAGATGTGTCCCTGAGGGCCCACTGCCAAGAGCTAAGTGCTGCATACTGACGCTGCTGAATACACAAGCTGACTGCAGTGTGCCATTGCAGCTAGAAATTTGTGTAACTCTTAATGGTTGTAATGGCTCCACATGAGCACCACACAATGTGTGAGACAAAAAGAAGGGAATATGGCAAATCTGTCTCCGCTATTTTATTATTTCATCATCCAGCTCTGCCAAGGAAAGTGATTGAGCTTGTGAGTAGTGCATTGTTTGAAGGTGTAAAGGTACAAATTTTGTAAATAAATAAATAATAAAAGCTCTTGCCTATGCTTGGACTAGTCACAAATAAAAAAAATATGTGAGAAACGATGCTAAGGTGCCCTTCAATAATAGTTGCCAGATCTTGCTAAGAAAACAAGCAAACCGGTCTGAATTAAGCAGGGTTGCTAAATAACACAAGCCGGCCCTCGGGTAGCATACTTAGGAATTTTTTATGTATTTTTAAAGCTGCAGTCCGCAGTTTTTTCTCTTTGTTGCCATCTCTGTTCGAAATCTGCAATTACAGTTATTTGCGGAATTATCAACTTTACGTGGATTGTGCCTCGGCATGGCACAGCGCGGATAAATCCAATGTTTTGAGGAGAATGTGCGGCTGTCAATCACGGCGCCGGTGTGGATACTGTCATTCGCAATCACAGATTCTACTTTTTGGAAGTATGAACAACATAAGAATTTTCAGCGGAAAATGTCGTCTGAACAAGTAAGTAACATCCACTTTTGTTCTGACCAACTAAGGGGAAAAAAGGCATTGCAGTAAATCGCGCCGATTAAATCTACCGATCGCTTCATATCACGTCAAACCGTGCAAATTATACTTTGTTCTCAAATTGTTAATGTTAACAACATCAGCATTGCGTGTCTACATTTAATGCCCTTCCGATATTTATCCTTGTTTTCTCATTGGCCCGGTTGCAGTCTCTTTTTTTCTCCGAAGTCCGAAGTCTTTAGCGTTTACAACGGGTGAATCTCCAGTTGTCACTGGTGATTGTCGTTTGAACCTTTCTGGACCCGCCATCAAATTGATAAGTTTAATTATATCAAGTGCTGTGAGAAAGTGCTATAAATCTCCACCACCAACATCCTCACACGCAATATAGCCTACTAGCCGAGACTCCTTCTTTATGTGTACAGATGTGATGTAATGACGCAAAGACATGCTCGAATTTCCCGCGGAAATCCACCAGTACCACTGGAATTAAAAACATTATTACAAGCATTTTGAATCGAGCTAAGGCTCTCTCTCTCTCTCTCTCTCTCTCTCTCTCTCTATATATATATATATATATATATATATATATATATTCTTTATAATCTTTTTAATACCCTCAAAACTGTTCTTAATGTCCCACAACTCCAGTGCTTGGAGAACCCATCAAAAGTGTGTGAGGAGTTTCTTCACTTTTTTATCCACAAGGTGGAGAGCATTAGGGCCCTTATTGGTCCACCTTTGTATGACCCTGGCATTTCTGTAACCTGTTCTGCTGTTTTGAACCAGTTTGAGCCTGTTAGCTTGCCTTTTTTAGAAAAGATTATTGGTCAAATGAAGATCACTGGCTCCCCCAATGATGTGATTCCCCCTCGTCTTTTTAAAGAGGTCTTTCCTACAGTAGCGCCCTGCATACTTGATATTGTAAATGTCAGTTTAATTACTGGAGTCGTACCTATGAGTTTTAAACATGCAGTTGTTCAACCCTTGTTAAAGAAACCTGGTCTGGACCGACTTGAGCTCTCTAATTATCGGCCTATCTCTAAGCTCCCTTTGCTTTCCAAAATTATGGAGAAAGTTGTTTATCTGCAACTGAGCACATTTCTGAATGACAATTGTATAACTGAAATTTTCCAGTCTGGGTTTAAGTCAGCCCACAGCACTGAGACAGCTCTGCTGAGGGTTTTCAATGACATTCATCTGGCTTCAGACTCTGGTGATACTGTTGCTCTGCTGCTATTGGACCTTACGGCTGCGTTCGATACAGTCGACCACCAAATTTTATTGTCTCGACTAGAGAACTGTGTGGGCATTAAGGGGTTGGCCTTAGCCTGGATTATGTCCTATTTGAAAGGCAGAAGTTTTTCAGTTCAGGTCAGTGATGCTGTGTCCTCTTCGGCTCCTCTGTCGTGCGGAGTTCCTCAAGGGTCTGTCCTTGGGCCACTACTTTTTTCAATGTACCTGCTGCCTCTTGGGTCAATCCTCAGAAGTCACAATGTTTCGTTCCATTTTTATGCTGACGACTGTCAAATATATGTGCCGCTAAGTCAGTCAAAAACCCTTTAAGAGTGTCTGAATGAAGTGAAAGCATGGATGGTTATGCATTTTTTGTATTTAAATGAGAGCAAAACTGAGTTTGTGTTATTTGCTCCTAGTGACTCAGCTGCTGCGGTTCCTGTTGACCTGGGTTGTCTAACCCGAGACATTAGCCCTGTGGTTACAAACCTGGGAGTCAAGTTGGACGGTCGTTTAAAAACTTGATGCCCAGATTAGTGCAGTGGTGAAGACCAGCTTCTTCCAGCTGAGGCAACTAGTCAAAGTAAAACCGGTTTTATCTCGACATGATTTTGACATTTTAATCCATGCTTTTATCACCACTCGTTTAGATTATTGCAATGCACTTTACACTGGTCTTAGCAAATCACTTATGGCACGATTACAACTAGTCCAAAATGCAGCTGCTCGTCTTTTAACTGGAACTCGAAAATTTGACCATATCTCACCCATCCTCCAATCCCTCCACTGGCTCCCTGTGCACTTTCGTACTGATTTTAAAATTCTTTTATTTGTTTTTAAATGTCTGCATGGCCTGGCCACCCAGTACCTGTCTGATCTGCTCGTGCCCTACACCCCCTTTCGTTCGCTCCGATCGGCTGACCAGGTACTGCTGGTCGTCCCCAAGACCAAACGTAAATCTAGAGGTGACCGTGCGTTTGCCGTGGCAGCTCCGAGACTCTGGAATGAGCTGCCTTTGCACATCAGACTGACTGAGTCTCTTCCTGTTTTTAAATCTCATCTTAAAACTCATTTATTTTCTTTGGCTTTTAACTCAGTTTGAGGGTTGACTTTCAGTTTTGTATTATTGTTGCATTTATTTTTATTGCTATTTATTGTTTTATTTTTTGTATTTTTTGTTGCGCCTCTGTTGTATGTTATTGTTTATTTATAGACTGTGTTCAGCACTTTGGTCAACAGTGTTGTTTTTAAGGTGCTTTATAAATAAAGGTGGATTGGATATTAAAAATAGTTATATTAAAAACATTTTATTAAATAAAAAATAGGCCTGTGTTATATATTTATGTAAAAAATTGAAAACGTTAATAAAATGTTTAATAAAATGTTTTAATTATATATATATATATATATATATATATATATATATATATATATATACAGTGGGTACGGAAAGTATTCAGACCACCTTAAATTTTTCACTCTTTGTTATATTGCAGCCATTTGCTAAAATCATTTAAGCTCATTTTTTTCCTCATTATTGTACACACAGCACCCCATATTGACAGAAAAACACAGAATTGTTGACATTTTTGCACATTTATTAAAAAAGAAAAAATTGAAATATCACATGATCCTAAGTATTCAGACCCTTTGCTGTGACACTCATATATTTAACTCAGGTGCTGTCCATTTCTTCTGATCATCCTTGAGATGGTTCTACACCTTCATTTGAGTCCAGCTGTGTTTGATTATACTGATTGGACTTGATTAGGAAAGCCACACACCTGTCTATATAAGACCTTACAGCTCACAGTGCATGTCAGAGCAAATGAGAATCATGAGGTCAAAGGAACTGCCTGAAGAGCTCAGAGACAGAATTGTGGCAAGGCACAGATCTGGCCAAGGTTACAAAAAAAATTCTGCTGCACTTAAGGTTCCTAAGAGTACAGTGGCCTCCATAATCCTTAAATGGAAGACGTTTGGGACGACCAGAACCCTTCCTAGAGCTGGCCATCCGGCCAAACTGAGCTATCGGGGGAGAAGAGCCTTGGTGAGAGAGGTAAAGAAGAACCCAAAGATCACTGTGGCTGAGCTCCAGAGATGCAGTCGGGAGATGGGAGAAAGTTGTAGTAAGTCAACCATCACTGCAGCCATCCACGAGTCGGGGCTTTATGGCAGAGTGGCCTGACGGAAGCCTCTCCTCAGTGCAAGACACATGAAAGCACACCTGAAGGACTCCAAGATGGTGATAAATAAGATTCTCTGGTCTGATGAGACCAAGATAGAACTTTTTGGCCTTAATTCTAAGCGGTATGTGTGGAGAAAACCAGGCACTGCTCATCACCTGTCCAATACAGTCTCAACAGTGAAGCATGGTGGTGGCAGCATCATGCTGTGGGGGTTTTTCAGCTGCAGGGACAGGACGACTGGTTGCAATCGAGGGAAAGATGAATGCGGACAAGTACAGGGATATCCTGGGACTGGGCCGAAGGTTCACCTTCCAACAAGACAATGACCCATAAGCACACAGCTAAAATAACGAAGGAGTGGCTTCACAACAACTCCGTGACTGTTCTTGAATGGCCCAGCCAGAGCCCTGACTTAAACCCAATTGAGCATCTCTGGAGAGACCTGAAAATGGCTGTCCACCAACGTTTACCATCCAACCTGACAGAACTGGAGAGGATCTGCAAGGAGGAATGGCAGATGATACCCAAATCCAGGTGTGAAAAACTTTTTGCATCTTTCCCAAAAAGACTCATGGCTGTATTAGATCAAAAGGGTGCTTCTACTAAATACTGAGCAAAGGGTCTGAATACTTAGGACCATGTGATATTTCAGTTTTTCTTTTTTAATAAATGTGCAAAAATGTCAACAATTCTGTGTTTTTCTGTCAATATGGGGTGCTGTGTGTAAAATAATGAGGGAAAAAATGAACTTAAATGATTTTAGCAAATGGCTGCAATATAACAAAGAGTGAAAAATGTAAGGGGGTCTGAATACTTTCCGTACCCACTATATATATATGTATATATAAATAACCTATATTTATTACTATTATATATATATATATATATTATATATGATGTATATGACAGCAGTGAAAATGTTCCCTTCACTATATTTTATAATAATTTAAAAATATAGATCAAATAATGTTGTATCACGACATCTACATTATGTAGTATGCTTGAACAAGTGACCATTTTTGACAACTGCAGTTGGTCATACTTTGTTGTGCACAAATACGTGACTGTACAATGTAAATGAGCCCAAAAAGTAGCAACCTGTGACTTCATGAACAAAACAAGGCCAAAGTCGCTTGTTGTATAATAAGTGGACATGGCAACACTGCACTGAATCAAGCTTTGAGTTGAGCTGATGCTGAAAAGACTCATGCTTCAGACTCTTTTATATGGAATCTCTTTCTTCTCAGACCAGCACAAATCACTCTTCTGTGTCATCAGTGCACACATTGTATGTTTTTTTTGTTTTTTTTAAATGTATTGCTGGCTAACGGATTATGCACATTTGGTCGTACAAAGCTCTTTCACTCCGTCACGTAGAGCTGAAAGGCTTTATTGTTGTCCGTTGACTGACCAAATGCTCTTTCTATTTACACTAGATTCCTATTTAGCAGACTCCTTAGTTATTTTTATTCTGTAACAGCCTTTGAACATTATAACAAAATAGCAAAAGACAAACTGGTCTGTTGATTCTGGTAAACATGGAAAGTTAGTTACTGAAGAAGCACCTCTGGGGCAAACACACTTCCTGCACGGATGTCACACAGTAACCCCCAAGAATATTCGAGCTTTTGTACTTCCTTCAGATACAAATTCAGATAAAGGTTTTTAGACAAAACACATTGCCCAGGAAGGCAATTTACATGACTCATTAGGGTTAACACAGCAAAGAGAGTTTGACGTGTCTAAAATCTGCCCTTTATGTCACCTACAGCATGCAGCCATTAGGGGGCGATGGCCCGGAGAATCAACCCTAGTTGCTCTCATTGGCTATTTTGCCCAAGCATGGTGGACCTGCAAATAAATGAATTGCTTTTGTTGTAGTATTGCTCTTTGTGAGACAATTTGGATTAAAGCACCTATTCAGATGGCTAAATATGTCATTTGGTGCTCTGAATTCCGCCTGTTTAACTCTAAACTGAAAGCATTAAAAAGAGATAAATGCAAAAAGGGGGGACTCAAAAAGTATAAATGATTTGAAGACTCAGAAACAGATTTTGGCATTACGAAAATGATCAAAACACAGTGAGGGACTCTCATCTGGCTACTGACATTTAAAGCAAACAGTGACCTTTAACCTTGAAACACCCACT
This sequence comes from Leuciscus leuciscus, assembly GCF_965113295.1. NCBI lineage: Eukaryota > Metazoa > Chordata > Actinopteri > Cypriniformes > Leuciscidae > Leuciscus > Leuciscus leuciscus. The sequence continues at coordinate 26,068,859 of NC_138730.1, forward strand.
TGAAGAGCCTTGCATGTGTCCAGTTGTTGCCGAGCAGCTGTTTTGAATAGGTAATAACAAAAGGAATCCATGGAATTTTAATACACATTTATTAGAGAAATTCAGGATCTGCCTCTTCAAACAAGCGTCAGTGGAGCAGAGTGCTCTGTATTTTATGTGATAAAGTAATACAAGATATGTTAACTCACAAATGTTGTGTTTAATCACCAAAGACCAGTACACTAATAATAACCGCTAATCATTGATAAAATAATTTGTTTTTATCAGTTTATTAGTGGTGTTAAGCAACATCTTAAAGGATTAGTTCACCTCCAAATGAAAATTTCCTGATAATTTTCTCACCCCAATGCCATCCAAGATATTCATGTCTTTCTTTCTTCAGTGGAAAATAAATTAAGTTTTTTGAGGAAACCATTTCAGGATTTTTCTCCATACAATGGACTTCAACGGTCACCAAATTGTTGAAGTCCAAATCAATGCCGTTTCAAAGGGCTTTGAAGTGCTTCAAAGGGCTCTGCACAATCCCAGTTGAGAAATAAGGCTCTTATATATCGAAACGATTGGTCATTTTCTAAAAAAATATATGTGGTTATATATTTTTTTTTTACCACAAATGCCTGTCTCTCTGAGATGCGCCACGTATTACGTCATCACGTTGGAAAGGTCACGGAAAAAATAACAATAATAATAAATTAAAACAAAGATGTCGGACGATTTTGAAGTTGGAGGACAAAATGAGATGGAATTTCTCGCCCTTCCCTACCTTTTTGAACCGGAGTACACAGACAAATAACTTAGATAGATGACGTGACTATTGACTTCAACAATTTGACTGTTGAAGTCATTGTATGGAGAAAAATCCTAAAATGTTTTCCTCAAAAAACTTAATTTCTTTTCCACTGAAGAAAGAAAGACATGAACATCTTGGATGGCATTGGGGAGAGACAATTATCAGGAATTTTTCATTTTGAGGTGAACTAATCCTTTAAAAGCCAGTCATGCTGTAGCAACAAGTCTAAACACACTGTTCATCAGCAGTATAGTGAAACTGATTTATCTGAATGACAGACCCTCTACTCTAATTTCAGCCAGAAATAAATGTGATTTGTCTCTTGATAGACATGTTACAATAAAAGAGGAAAGTAACTTCGAAAAAAAAAGTGCACTGTTGAGGGAGGAAGTTGTGTTCCTGAGAAGTGATTAAACGATTATATGGGCTATATCAAGTTTCCAAGGAAACACAAACGTTCGGCTGAATTACAGGTTGATTGTGTCAGACTGCAGTATTTCAGATGAAAATGAGGGCAATGGGATGAGCTTATTAAGTATTCCATTAAATAGAAACAAAAATAGATTAAAATGAGAAAAATCGACCTGTATTATTAGGAGTGTAATGCTTTACTAGGCTATTACTTGCAGACCACATTTTTATTTTTTTACACTATATGAGAAAAGCATATATACTGTATAATTTATATAAAACTTAGGATCAGACACATATAGGGAGGGTTTAATAGAATTGGTTTATTGTTACACTACTTAAAATTTTTTTTTATTTTTTTTTTAACATGTTTATGCTGGAAAATAAAGAGTATAACACCACAGTTCCAAACATCAAAAGCAGAGGTTATCATCGTTAAGATCGTGCCAGGCCAGCGCACATTCTCTCAGCTGCAGTTCTGGCGCCTCAGTCCCGATACTGTAAAACTCGACGTACATTCACATCACATGTGTAATTCAGCGGTAGAGTTACACTCACAGGACACTGCACTTATTCGCAATCATAAAAGTTCTTTATTTGCTCGTGCTTTAAAGCTTTGCCGGGTAAACATTTCATTGGCGTTCTGTTCTGACAAGATGCACTGTTTCTAGATGCGTGCTGGTCTTTAAAGTGACAGCACCTAAACATGCTGTCGCTTGTCCTTAAAGGGATAGTTCACCCCTAAATAATTTGTCATGATTTACTCACTCTCATGTTGTTCCAAGCCTGTATTAATTTCTTTCTTGTGCTTAACTCAAAAGAATATATTTTGAAGAATGTGGGTATTAACAGTTGCTGGTCCCCAATGACTTACATAGTACGAAAAAACGAACAAAAAACAAAATAAAACTTGTGGACCAGCAACTGTTTGGTTACTCACATTCTTCAAAATCTTTTATGTTCAACATAAACATCAGGTTTAAAACAACTTGAGATTGAGTAAATGATGACATCATTTTCATTTTTAGGTAAACTATCCCTTTAATGTTAATAAAACAACAAAAGATAAAATCCCTCACTACTCTTGACTGAAGAACTTTAATACAGTACGCTTTAATGAGAATCAATGTATAATTTATACAGTGAAGTGTATATAGCGTTTTATTTTTATAATTGAAGAGTTCAGATGCAAAAGCCTCTAAGAACCATCTGAAATTTTCTTCTAGAATCATGATTTTTATCAAGCTTGAATATTTAAGTTCAGTATTTTCACTTAATTGACAATACATAGGTCATTTTCATTGTCATTTAAATGAAATTACTGAACTTAAATATACAAGCTTGATAAAAATGATCATTCTAGAAGAAAATTTCAGATGGCACTTAGAGGCTTTTGCATCTGAACTCTTCAATTGTTCATTACATTTCTTTCTTGAATGCTATAGGCTACTAAATACATCTCCTGTAGCTGAAAAGTAAATAAAGCACTGTTTATTTCATTTGTATATTATGTTGTGTATCTTTGTTCTTTTTTTTAATAACAAAGATAAAATATAATGACATAAAGATTTTGTATCTTCGCCCACTTTGGCCTAAATATCTGCCATTCTTTTTTATTATATATTTTGCAACCTTGTAAGGCTTTGTTTTAAAAAAAGAAAAATTAGTTTGGCTGTCTTGCTCAGTCACTTGCAAAATAGTAAAACCAACATGAAAAAGAATCGTGATAAAATCATGAATTGTGATTTTCCTGAAAACAATCGTGATATGATATTTTTGCCATATCGCCCACCCCTCTATTTGTGCTACAACTGTTTGGCCTGTGCTACACAACTTTCATCCTCTGTAGCACTAGTGCTATGTGCAAAAAAATTTAATGTACAGCCCTGCCTTGAAGCAATGTCAGATTTGGTGCTCAGCCAAATCTGTCAGGTAAACATGCTTTAAAATGATTTTAAGAGTTCCAAAGAAGAACCACAAAAGATTGCTTATAGGGCAGTGTAAGAGCTATGTGTGTTCCTGAGAAAGTATTCAGTTTGATTCATTTGTATAGGCCAAACCTAATTTATTGGTTTGCAGCATTAAAGCACCTTTACAAGAATAAACCGGGTTAAATGCTGCAAACCAATAAATTACTGCCAAAAAGTCACCTTTAAAGCAATGAACCATATACAACACGATCATAAAGGTTTAAATTGTATTTACGTAGTAAACTATTGTCTTTCAGTGCACTTTAAAACCTCACAAGCTCATAACAGAAGCATTCACTGATTTGTATATTTTAATAATTTAAGTAGTGGGTTCTAAAGTGACCATTTTATAAGAATAACGGGCAAAAAAATAAATAAAAAATTATAAGAAAATGATGGGGTTCCGTAGAAGTGACATTTGAAAGGAATGTTTGAGGGTTCCTTGCAGCAGGATGAACTTTACAGTGGAACCAATAAATGGGCGGTGCTAGTGACGCTGACCCCGCCCCTTCTCTCAACCACTCCCACATATCTGATTGATGCTACTCTCAAGACAAGCAGCATTGAGATTTCGGCGACAGTGTTAGAGACTGAAAGATGTGTAGCTCCTGAAAAACATGCTGTCCTCAGAGCACGAGATGTTTCTGTTTTCTGGGGTAAAATTTAACTGAGGTCTAGCGAAAGCGTCGGTGGAATCCACTGTTAAAAGACGGATTGTACAAAAGCACGAGCGATCAGCGAGACGAGATTTGCACGCGCTGCTGTTGGAGATCAGCGGACGGCTGTCTGAGATCTATTCAACAACATTTCTTTGTTTCTCCGTGTAATTCTGGTTTTCTTTCGTCTTTAATATGGCGAGCGATTCTCCGGCTCGGAGTCTGGATGAAATAGACCTCTCTGCGTTAAGGGTAAGTTATGTGTCCTTCATTGAAGATGCTCATTGATGTGTTTTGGTGTTGCAGTTGCGCCGTAATGGCAGGTGCAACAATCACTACAATAGTAGAAATGGAAAATAACGGCTTAACGAACAGCAACAAGGCGTTTTAATTCCGACCAGAAGCGTTTTTCGTTTCTTGTTCAGTCGGTAAGGAGTCATTATGTGATCGACGGCTTAATTTATCAGATCAAATAACTGTTTTGTAAAACTTATTACAGATTATTGAAGAAAATGTCAACGAACTGAGCCGGTTGATAAAATAACATTCCGATGATCATGATATCGCAGTCTAATGAAGCCTATATACAGGCATTTATTTGGCATTGTTTGTGTAGGCTACATTTTGTACTAGTCAGTCCTATTAAAGTACCCTATTCGCATGCCTGGTTCTCCGATTTGTTTTATCAGGACTTTTATGAATCAATGATTATTAAGAATATCCGAGATGAGGAAAAGGGATTTTTTTTTTCTAGAAGTCTAGTTCAAAACGCCGAGTTATTAAAAATGCAGTGCTTGTGGCTTTTTGCTGATTTATTATATTTTTGAAGCGAATTTTTTTGCAGTCATCAGTAGCCTACTAGTTATTTTCTCTGCACATTGAATACACACAGCACAGTATGACTAAAGCTTAGTAATCGTTTCCCAAAAACTTTTTAAACACACTTTTTTTTTTTTAAATCAATATAATTTTGAGCCATGCACATCAAGTTTTTTTGGGGGCAGGTTTTGTAGATTTTATTTTAAATAAGCCATTTGACCTGAATACAACATGTGTTCTCATAAAAAGGTCCAAATTCTTGTCACATGACAACAAAATGGCTTCCTGCTTGTTGGATATGGCACACTGACTTTGAGACATTTTCAAGTATGAGTCATATTTTTAAACAAAATTGATTCAATGCTTCTTTTTTTTTTTTTTTTTTTTTTTTTTTGGAACAGCTACATTACCAAGACACCTTTAATATACCCCACAAAAAACATCACAAGCGATTTAATTCTGGTTCAGAAATTGAAAACGCATTCATCACAGCAGAGCAATTGCATTGTAGTTGTATTTAAAAATAGTACAATTTAGTAATAGAAGTAATAGATCTCAACCAGTAGCACATCATTTACTCATATCTTTTATTCCACTTTTTGTTCAATGGAAACGAAATTGAACTTGCTGTGTGCTGTTGTAGGATCTATCTGTGTCCAGCCGGGAAACTGTGTGCCATATGCATGGCTTGATAAATGCTCAAATCCTTCATAATGCCACCAAATTACTCCCAGCATGTTTTCCTGCGACTTCTGAGTGGATAAACTGGGTTACTTCTTAACAAGGCTCCGGTTTTATGTGTCTCTCCTCGGATTATAAAAACTGTGTCAGTCTGTCTAATTGGTGTGAGTGCGTATGTGCGTTGTCCTGTAGCTCAGCTGGTTCAACATGCCAACAACACATCTTTAGATCATGGGTTTTGGTTAAAGGTAAATGCACTGTCATTCTTATTAGTTAGCCTAGTTATACACGTCTGCTAAATTCATACAATTAAGGGTACACAACAACCATGTACTAAAATCAGAAAAGTTCTTCCTATGCATTTTTTTTGCGTACAGACGACCATTGATAAAACAATCCCCGTTCACAAGGATCCACGAAAACGACAAAAAATGCTGTAATATGCATGCCAGGCCAGTAGTTGGCGGTGTTTCTATGTAAAGAAATGTTACACGCCTATAGACTGAACACAGAATATGCATGTGCATGAAATCACTTTTTTTGCAGTTTATACAAAGACGATAACGCTTCCTTCAAAAAAACAAAAAAAAAACGTGCACTATAAATCCTGTTTTGAAAAGTTTATATGTTCAGGCCCCCAAAACGCTAATATCTTGTAAATGAACTGCCATTAGTTGACAACGGTGTCGTGTAAACAGCCCCTAAGTGTGAAAATATGTACTGTATATGTTTCATGACGAATGTATCTGATAAGTAAATTGGACAAGATAAAAGTGGTTGGGCAGTTTAAAGATGCCCATATGGTGAGGCACAGTTTCACAGCAGTCATAAACCAATTACCCTGTGTGCTGTAGGATCTAATGAGCTAAAGGGATGCCCGTGAAGTGCTCTCATTTCTCTGCTCGTGAGGCTAAGTAGCGCGTGGGATGGAAAGATTACTGCAGATAGCCCTTTGAGTGCTTTTGATTTGGACATCCATTGTGTCTGGTGCATTAGCTGCACCTTCACTGCCTTCTCACACATGGATCTGTTTGCACATCCATGCATTGACACTACAAATCACATGGCGCCCCAGATGTCGCTAACATTTTGAATGGGATTAAGTGTTAATCTCTGTTTTATACTAGCCCTGCACTCTGCCCTTCACCGAGGCAAGGTGATATGTAGCTCCTCGCTTTTGACACCATCCTATGGAAGAATTGAGTTTTAAAGGCCGCTCACGTCACTTCCTGACTGTCACTTTCCATCGGCAGAGCAAATGCAGATTGTTTTTAAAAACACGCCTGATGCTTTGTCTTGGTTAAGACGAAACAGACATTCCGTTTCTGATGCAACCTTATTTTTGCTGTCTGTCCAGAATCCTCATTAGATGTTTGTTTATAAAATATCAGACTTTGCATCTGGAAATCAATCCTTTGCTTTTATCTTCCCGTTCATTTAAATACAGTCCGTTGAGTGTGCTTTCGCATGTTGTGTTTGAGCTAGAAGGGAAATAGGTCACCCAGAAGCAGAGCGCTGACGTGCAGTAGTGGGGAACCATTTCAGTGCAGCACATGCTCAGATGGGCCATTCATAAACACTCTCTCTGGCACAGAAGAGGAGGTCTGTGTCCCACATACATGGGAGCGATGTTTGGCATCACCTGGTCAGCCTCACCTAGTCCTGAGGGACGACATCTGAAAATGAGCTTCTGTGCTCTGACCACAAACCTTGAAATGAGATCCGTGCCCTTTCTGTTTGTTGTTTGGCCATTTTTAGCTCCAAACACAAGTAGCGAGGACCTTGGTTTGTCGAAGGGGTCATGTACCGCACGGCGCCTGTGTTATTAGGCTTGGTTTTGATGCAGGTCACCAGAATAACCTTCGTTCACCCAAAATTAATGAGGTTGTGTTTTTTCTCGATGCAGACAAGGTTTATTTTATCATGGGTTTGACAGGCCTGTGGGTTTAGAAAGAGGTTCTGTTCTGTCAGGCGTATCAAGACTCAAGGTTAAGTTCTTTTAAATAGGAGGGGGAGGGGTTAAAGAGTAAACAATTTGATAATGAAGAAAAGTTTACATTTTCATAAATTAAAGTCATGTGGTGTGACCAACATGCATTTTTTATGGAAAAAAGTATGACACTGAAGTAATGATGCTGAAAATTCAGTTTTGCCATCACAGGAATACATTTAATTTAAAAATGTATCAAAATAGAAAACCGTTATTATACATTTTAATAGTATATGACTGTTTTACTGGATTGTTGATCTAAATCTTTTAAAAACATTAAATGCGGGGTGGTAGTGGCGCAGTGGATAAGACACATGCCTTTGGTGTGAGAGACCCGTGTTCGAATCCACTGTGAGACACCAATGTGTCCCTGAGCAAGACACTTAACCCCTAGTTGCTCCAGAGGCGTGCGACCTCTGACATATATAGCAATTGTAAGTCGCCTTGGATAAAAGCGTCAGCTAAATGTAAATGTAAATGTAAATCATACCAACCCCAAATTTTTGAAGGGTAGTGTGTTTAAAATGGAAAATGATGATTAGGCTAAGACGTGTACACTCTCAGGTGTTCACTTGAAATTCAATAACATATTAAACCAACATAACACACAAAGTACATTTTAATGAACTTACCATCTGTGTTAAATGAGTTTTTTTTTATTTTTTTTATATAACCTAGCCTATATAAATATATTTTCCTGTTCTTTATAGTGGACACTCTTAAATGTCACAGACCCATTTATGATGAAACTGCTTGAATGGATCTACGACGCTTACTGGGAATTATTTATTTATTTATTTATTTATTTTTTTAATGGCTTGAGTTAGGCCTTAAGATCCTGCTTTCATTCACACATCCTCGCAGTTAGTCTTTGTGCGTTCCCTTCATTCAGCAGCTCAGTGGGTTGAAGGAATAGTGCTGGGACCAGCACTGTAAGGGCCAGGTGGTGCACCATCTGCTTCGTCCTCAACTGACTTCCGTACACTGATCTCCATGTGCAAAAGTGTAGGAGAGAGGTCTAGATCATACCTGTGCTCCTCAAAGAGCAGCAGTGACAGAAGACAGCATGGGGTCTGGGTGCGTGTGCGGGTTTTTTGAGCGCCTCTGTTGTTTGTGTTGTTAGTCACTTGCTGCCACACCCTGGCACTCCAGCTGCATTCCATTCTATGCCATTCAGCCTGAGGATGTCTTGTATAACATTATTTTTTATATACGTGGCGCACCAGGAAAAGAATGTGTAGTTTCTGATGATGGGCTGAACTGCCAGTTCTTGCAAAGCCACATTGAGACACTTAAACTGTGGGGTGTGGAGAGCCGTCTCACCCCTTGCCCGGGATGCTAGTGCTGTAGTTGAAAGTGCTTGTGGGTTTTGGGGTTTTGTGTGTGCAGTTAGCCCGTGCCCTGCAGCGTTAGCTGTTCTGAATCTCCCCTCCCATCCTCCATCTCTCCGCCACTCTGCCCTCCAGCAGACGTCCGCTGACCCATTTCCTGTCTTTACACAAGAGCAAATGTACACTTTAATTTAGTTTCAATTAGCTAGATGTATAACCTTTTTTATGGTATGTTTAATAGACTGGCACATCTGTTTGCATCTGGCCTATTTACACCTTGAATTAAGATTAATCTCAGATGATTGCAAGAGACTCTTTGTTTACATCTGGTAGTCACATGATTGTGTTCCTGTGCATGTCACTTACTACATCATTCAGTTGTTGCAAAAACATTGTTGTATTTTAATTTGTGCAAATGTGCCGTTTTAGTCAGAATACTCATTTATCTTGTTTTAGTCTAGCTCCTATTAACTGTGGGTATGCTTAAGATATGTGCCACTGCATGTTGATATCAGACATATTGAAGTATACATCACTTGTTGACTGTTAAGTGTCATGGTCTCATAGAGTTCCTTACATGGTTTAAGAAAATGGGACCGTCTCTTGTGTGTGTTAATGTGCTGTCATTAGCAAATGTTTGTAGATTAGTAATGTGTGGTTTATTAGGGAATTTCTATTAGTTTTTCAATCAGATTGTTTATATTTTAAATGCACTTAAAAGCAGTGGTGGTAGTAGTACACATCAAGTACTTAAGTAAAAGTACTGATACCTTAATACAATATTACTTTTTTAATTACAATATTATTGCAATATTACAAAGTATTTGTACAATGTACTCATTTTCAATTTTACTGGTAACACTTTACAATAAGGTATCATTTGTTAACATTAGTTAATGTATTAACCAACATTAACTAACAATGAGCAATACATTTTTTTACGCTATTTATTCATCTTTGTTAATGTTAATAAAAATCCATCTATTCATTGTTTGTTAGTTCACAATGCATTAACAATGTTAAAAAAATACAACTTTTTTTATTTTAATTTCATTCTTAGTTCATGTTTAAACTAAGGTAGCTAGCTAATGTGAAGTGGAAAGTACAGATTTATTTATTTATTGATGTGGGGTATAATGTACTAGACACACAGAGCTTAAATGGGTTACAGCTCAGTCTGACATTATTATGAATTTTCAAGTAGCCACTAGCCAGCACTAGCCAATAAGGAATATTATTCAGACACGCTTTATTTTATTACCAAAACTTGTCATACACCGATAACAACCCTAATAAATAGCCTACAATATAAAAACAGACGTCACGAGGTAAAATGTGTTAACATTCTAAGAAGAAAACAATGCAAAGTTGCAAACATACTAATTTGCTGCGGGGAAGATGTACGGGCATTAATTTGCGTTATTTTAATGTTATGTTTAGTTTTTACATAAAACCTACAGGTATCCCGTTCAGACGGTAATACATGGATGTTACATTCAAGCATTTCATGCTTAAACAGCTCGCCCTTTTACAGTAGATTTAGTTCACAAACAACTGACAGTCATGACCTAAAGATTTTCAATTACAAAAAAAAAAATCCTAAATTCGGCATTAGTAACTTTTGCTTCATTATCAGCTGCGTGTGCACGCATGCTCAGAGGGTCTCCTGTTCTTGGCTCATTTTGAGTCAGACTTGTGAATTGTTGACTAGAGACTCGATCTGACCAAGTAATTTGAATCAGTAAGTTGTTTACTGGAAAACAGATGCAATAGGATTGGTCTAATTCACAAATGAATCGGTCAGTGTGATTTGCAAACCGATTTCAGAGGTTAACTGAAAAGGATCAGCTCATTCACAAATCAGACACCGCTATCGCATCTCTGAGCAGATGATTATTTCTTCAGTTTAAAATAACGAGAAAGTTTAAAAAGCTTTGGGGTCAGTAGTGGTTAGTCCTTATCCGTTTTCTGAGATTTATCAGGACAATTGCTGCATTTAGGTGCGTCTGGTAAAATTTCAAGTCAGAACCATAATACTGAAGTATAAAGAACTGATAAGAAAATGTAAATGTGTACCTTGAAATGCAATGTAAGTCGTTTTGGATAAAGGCGTCTGCCAAATGCATAAATGTAAACAACAGCAAAAAATTATATTGTGAACAATAAACCCAAATAACTACATCTGAATTCAAAATGAGGATAATTAAAGCAGCTTTATACACCGTATCAGTCTATATTCATTTAACGATGTCCATATCTTACAGTAAAGTCTCAAGAAATTCCGACTGATTTACCAAGAAGAAATGTTCTGAACAAACAAATAAAATACATTCACATCTAGCATTAGGATCCTTTGGAAGGTAGTGTTATTTTTAGTCCAGTGATGCTGTATAGCTCTTCTTTCCTTCTCATCTCAGTAATGCACCACTGGGCAGGGCCAAAGATGCAATGATGTAGAAATAGGTATAATTTCAGACCATGGTTTCAATAAAAGCTGTTTTTGAGTTCTGTAACTTACAGGATGCTGGTACTACAATGACCTCTTACATGTCAAAAGATCAAGGAAAATTTGATGGTTCAATTTAAGACCCCTTTAAGTCCTCCAACATTTATTTCCTACTGAATATTCTGTTCTTACTTAAATGCATTGCAGATACTGCTAAGTTTTAAGGACAGTTAACTAATTATGATCTCTGTTAATTGATCTTTTCTCTCTCATTACACACTTCCTTACATGGCTCTTAAGTGAATAGTAACTGAGACGTCACTGTGAAGTGTAACCTCTTATGAGTCAGTTTTGAATAAGAGAGTGACTCTTAATATGCTGTTATCAGCAAACTGGCAAATGTTTGTGTAGTGCTTTGCACTAATTTTATCCTTCGTTGCATTAGAAAGAAAATTCACTTATGTTAGTGTTGATCTGGCACGCTGGCTTGAGGCAGCACTTCAGACTTGTGCTTGAGATCATTGGCATTGGCAGCATAGGATGTTAGCACAAATAGATTCCTGCCTACCTTGATTGGAGCAAGCTTTGGCGATGGAGATGGGATTTCAGAGCCAAAGGTTTATGCTATCACTGTGGTATTGATCAGCGGTTCAGCGGACTTCGCTCTCTCGGGGTGCCGTGTATTGATGTCAGAACCATCTTCATTTGCCTTCTACATGACTCATTGGCCTGTGGACGCTGAAACATTGCTTGATCCTCCCTCCACAGAAAGCATTATTTTATGGTGCATCAGATGTTTGGTAGCAAGAAATGACAAATGAGTTGAGAGGCCTGTGGGCAGATTGTACAGGAATCATTAATAACTTGCATATTTGTGTGCGTACACGCTTGCATAAGATTTAATTGATTTGTTTTTGACATGTCTGTCAACTGTCTTGGAATTTCAGAATTTGTGTTATGACAAACCGTCAACAGCAAGTTTTAAAGTTGTTAAAGGATGTTTCACTCCAAAGTGAAAATTCTGACATTTACTCAACCGTATGTGAATCTAAGGTTTTCCATTCATGTTTTCAAACACATTATGATTTTTTTTCTTTTTTTTTTACTGAGACTGAGAGATTTAAAGTCCATTCCACCAAATTTCTGACTCTTCAAAAAGTTCATAATGTTGTAAATTTAATGAATTCATATGAATCAAGTGGTTTAATCCAAGTCTTTTGAAGAGATATAATTGCTTTATGACAAATGGATTTAATTTAGGGTTTTATTCATATAAACATTGATCAACACATGGACCACATCACATTTACAATATTTTTTAACCGTCAAATTTGTAGGGGTATAGACTTTCAGTGGAGAGACATCTCTCAGGTTTAATTAAAAATAATTTCATTTGTGTTTTGAAGATTAACTAAAGTATTAACCTTTGGGTTTGGAACACCATGAAGGTGAGTAAATGACAATTTTCATTTTTGGGTGGACTAACCCCTTTCAAAATTCCATGTAAAAGGGAATTGTTGAATTGCAAGAAGTAGCTCATTTATAAAGCATTAAATTCACTGTATTATCCAAATATAGACATTATGAAAAAATTGAATGTCCGGGGGTGTTTGTTTGTACACATCCCCACACAAAATCTGTATTTTTGCTTATTTTGACACTCAACTATATCTGCTGTGTTATAGCAAAATACGAATATATAATCTGCATGAATAAAAGTGTGTTGTGCTCACATGTGCCTGGGCCTAGGCTCTTTCCCTCGGCATATCAAATATGGATGTAGACCGATAGTTTTGTGTGTGTGGTAGAGGAATTCAGGCATTATGAAATGCTTGGAGCAAACAACGTCTATTGTAATCCAGAGCCAGAGTCAAGCAGACTGATCATCCAGAAAATGAAGAGGAAGATTGTGGACACTCCAAACACCTGCTCTGAATGTTTAAAATCAGCTGCACCTCTTCTATATAAACTCTGATGCATGATGCTTTAAAGCGATAGTTCACACAACAATTAATACTGTCATCATTTACTCTCACCCTCATGTTGTTCCTAACCTGTATGACTTGCTTTCTTTTGTGGAATACATTTTTTTATTTTCTGAAGACCGTGCTGGTCAGTGGTCACTCCTTTCTGTGCAATGGGAACTGAATTTGTTCAAGCTTGAACAAATACATGTATAAAGTGGTCCACGACTCATGGACTCTATTCCAAATCTGACAGACTGAAATTATTTATTGAAAATCTTCCTTTCCAGTAAGCTGTTAAACCACGAATGGATAAGTGATTCAGTGAGTCAACTCAGGAACAGAATAGTTTGATTCGTCCAAATCATTTTCAGAATTTTGTGAACCGAGTGATTCTTTGAAAAAGTCCAACCGTGAACTGAAAAGAGTGATTCATTTAATAGAACTTTACAATTTGCTCTTATAGGATTTTAATGAATAACAGGGTTTGGAACATATGACTGTGAGAGCTTATGAGTTTAAATTTTTGGCTAAACTATCCATTTAATACAGAGTTGTGGTAGCTGTTCACGCTTTAAATGTTGCAGAAGTGGCAGTTACAAGGGGAAAAAGTTTGGACATTTGCATCGGCTAATATTTAACTATAGCGGTTGCTGCTGGTTTTCCTTGAGTTGCATCAACCGTGTACATTAGTTTCTGTTGTGCCTCCGTCTCTATAAATAAACACCTTTCAGGCTGTCTTTCCCTTCCACTCAGCATAGTGCTGCCAATGTTAGTTGTCTGTCAGGCAGGTCAGTTGGACGGTGGGAACCATAACACGGTATTCTGCTCATGTTTGCTTGAACAACAGAAACCTGAGGGATGTGCAAGGTTGTTAACTCCTCTCTGCCCATCACACTCTCACTGACAGTTTGCAGTGTTGGGGTAGTTACTCAAAAAAAGTAATTAGTTACTAGTTACTTCTGTATATTGTAATGAGATTACTTTACTAGTTACTGCATTTGAAAAGTAACTTCACTACTTATTACTTTACTTTCCCATTTCTTAATTTACCCTGTAGATACGGACAAAAATCATAGCCCTATCATCACTTAGCCTGTCCGCATAGTGTTTATAAATGTAGCCTATACAAAATGGCATGTAAAACCATATGAAAGAACAATATACATGTCTGCACAAAGAAATATGCCTCACTGTAAAATCCACAAACAACAGGATAAAGGACAAATGTCTGCGGTGGTAGACACATAATCAGGACTGGACTGGGACAAAAAAAAATCGGCCCTGGCATTTTGGCCATAATAATAATAGCACACTAATATGCATATATTGTAAAACAAATGCACTGAAAAATAAAGGAAACTTTCATAATTAGTTTTGTACAACTTTCTATACTTGAAAGAGATATAAGCACAGTATGATCTTTTATTTTGATGGAAAACATGGTTTACAAACGCGTCTCATTAAATTTATAGTAAATTACGGTAATCGTCAACTATGCAGATGTGGAAATAATGTGTTACTGGGTAATGGATTCCTACACTCATGACATCCCATACACAAAATAAATATATTTTCAGAGTATATTTTGGAATATATGCAAATATTTGAAATTGGCCCAATAAATATATTAAACACTTAAGTTAACATCATATAGTTTTGTTATATTTCAGAATATATTTCAATGTATTTGGAATATATGCCACATATATTTTGACACTTTTGGGGACCCATACAGAAAAAAAGTACATTGAAATATATTCTGAAATATAACAAAAATATATGATGTTAAGTGTGAAATATATTTATTGGGCCAATTTCAAATATTTGCATATATTCCAAAATATACTCTGAAAATATATTTAAAATTTATTTATTTTGTGTATGGGATAGCCTAAGTGTTTTGAAAGTAACTGTTAGTTCTGCCTACCGCAGGCTCTACACTCTCTCATCTCTGTCCTGATCCTCCTCATCAGCCACAGGAGCTGATGAAGGTCCTGCTGCTGCAGAAAACATTTTGACACATTTTATAGCGTCTGCTTGAAGGGCCTGTGTCTATTTTTCACGCTAATTTTCTCTGCACATTCCTTGCGTTTCTTCTCCATCTCTCAGACTATTTTGACAGATACACACTGACACACTTGCACGCTCTCTCAAAGCCCAAAGGGGGAGGTGTTTAAAGATGTGATTGGACCAGCCCAGTGTCAATCAAGAAAAGATCCAATGGGCCAAGGTGTTTCATGGGCCGGTCAGCTATCAGGAAAAAAATAACTGACGAAGACTTTTTTAACTAATGCATTACACCGGCACGCACTTACTTAACCCAGCGCCGAGCAAAACGAATGGGCCGCCGATGTACGAGTTTTATGGTCCGTAAAAAAAAAAAAAATAAAAAAAAAAATGTTCAGATGTCGACCCAAAAGGCACGTCAGCCCACTGGGAATCTCCCGGTAGTCCCGATGGCCTGTACTTGCTGCCTGAGCATATAAAGTGCATTTCACGCGAATATTTTTGTCCTTTCGAGCAATATACTGAAAGTAATGTGAATATCGCCACTGGCCGAAACCCCCCTGTCTCCCGCTCCCCTTCGCATCAGCAGCTACGTCACTCAAATCGATCTCTATGACAACGGTGCAAGCGCGCGCGCGCGCGCACACACACACACACACACAGACATGCACGCAGCACAAACAGATCAGAGCTTTACACGCAGGCAAACACGACTTGGGTAACGCAGGAAAGCGCGTTCCTATAGTCTAGTAAAGTAGTGTAGTTACCGATATTTTTAGTGTAATGCGTTACTTTATTTCGTTACCCAAAAAAGTAATATCGTTACTGTAATCCGTTACTTTGTAACTCGTTACCCCCAACACTGACAGTTTGCACGCTGACCCTTTTATTTTTTTTATTTTTTTTATGAACCAAGATTGGAAGGTAGGGGGAATGTGCATCCTTCCTCTCTGAGAAGCAGGAAGGAGAAATAAAGAGCGAAACACATTTCCATAGACATTGTGACTGACATGTCTGCTGATGCAGCCGGAGAAAAGGGCCGTCCTGACAGTCTTGTCAGACAAAGCACAGGCCCAGCATGAGATGACTGAGGTGAAGGAGAGGGGGAAAGAGCCATGAGACCTCTGTAAAGAGAAGGGCTGAGTAAGGAAAATAGTCAAGACACCAGCTGTAGAATGAAACTATAAACCACAATAAATGAAGGTGTGTTCTTTAGCATTCACCTATATAAATATATATATATATATATATATATATATTTATCATTCAGGGCGAGTTGTCATCTAGGCTAGATCAAGAGAAAGTCATGTCTGGGTCTGAGAGCTTGAAGTGGGTTAATGCTCCCCCTGCTTGGTCTACTCATTGTCAGCGGTCAGTGTCATGCGATCACAGTTCCCCCATGCCTTTGATATGGTTCGATTTGGGATTGTGATCTGCTTAAGAGCTTCTGCTACAAATGGCAGAAGCTCGTACAGACAGACATCTTTCAGCATTGACAATGAAGGTTGTTGAAGCAATTTCAACTAAGCTCTCTGTGTTGAGACCACCTTGGCGTGAAATGGAGTTTGGGAATGGCCATAAACACGATTTCTTTTCCCTCTGATGTAATGGGAACAACCAGCAGCCACTCAGAATTGACAGATCCAGTTTTTACCCTGAGGGATACTACCTTGAACGGCTAATATTACTCTTAATAGTGCAATTTTAAAAATTCCATCTACTAATTTTGGGTAATATCCATAATCATCATTAGATGAGCTATTTCTGGTCTAAAAAAACAAATCAACGGAAAAAGAATAATTATGTTGAATTAATGCTGGCAGCACACCAGAGAGGAAACGGGGTCAACACGTTGACTGAATTATCTAAGAAAGCATGTCTATTGATGTGGATGTAGGTGTTGCCAGAACAGAAAATGCAGAATGGGAACCTGCTGATAAAAGCATTGTTGGGCATTTATGCAATATCTGACCCCTCTTTTTCTCACGTCTCATAGGTTGTTTTGTGGCACTGGTTTCCCAATGGCCTCACATCCTCGGCTAACAGACAGGCCACATTTCCGATCAATTTAACATGTAGTTTCACAAGTGTTGTTGTGTGGACTATCTACGGTTGGCAGCTTGTGTGAACTTGCTTTTGACAAGATATTACTCATCTCCAGACTGCTAAACCATGTACTCTCCATCAGCTTTGTTGTGTGAATTATAAGCTGCGTTTAGATTCACAAGAATTCTACATATTGTGCAATGTTTCCTACGCACTGAGCAGGGTGTATATGGAAATGTACTTAAAGGAATCGTTCTGAAAAATTTAACATTCTGTCATCTACTCGCCCTCAAGTTGTTTCAAACCTGTATGAATTTCTTTCTTCTGCTGAACACAAAATAAGATATTTTGAAGTATGTCGGTAACCAAACAGTTGATTGTACCCCATTGACTTCCATAGTAGCCTATATTTTTTTCCTACTATGTGTATTGTATTATATTATGTATGGTAATTTATACTATATATATATATATATATATATATATATATATATATATATATATATATTTTTTTTACACACACACACACACACACACACACACACACACACACACACACACACACACACACACACACACACACACACACACACACACACACACACACACACACACACACACACACACACACACACACACACACACACACACACACACACACACACACACACACACACACACACACACACACACACACGTACGTATATGTGTATATGCACATTTTGTATATATATATAATACACTAGCATTCAAAAGTTACTCTTCGACAGCGATGCCATTGAACTTTCATTTTGCAGTAGCTCTGTATATTTTAATGACAACATTTTAAAGATGGCTGCGCACATGTTTCTCTGGCGCATAAGGTCTATTAAGACCAGGGTATATGCGGTCTTGAAAATGAGTCACATTGTGTGGAACACCACTCATGTATGCTAAATGTGATGGTTGATTTTTGTCTGAGTTTGAAGTCTCGCCGTCTGTCAGTAGTTCTCACTGGAGCGGTAACAACAGAAAACATCCATACACACAATACTGATTTTATCCTTGGAGCAATGTCATCTCTAAAGATATCACTCCCTTTTCACCGTTTTATTGTAACCGCTTACTGTTGGACAACGGTTGGTGATTGTGAGCATGCTTTTGATGTTTAGGGTCACAAACTCAACCAGGTGGTGTTTGGGTGAAGAATGGCACAACAATATGGCTTGTCCTTTCTGTCTACATTGACCCTTTATTTTGTTTTTTTATTTTTATTTAGGTGTTAGATGGAGTGTTGGATTTGAATCTCACACTTGGTTGGGTGCTGCTCATGAGAGATTGTACACAGCAACAGTTGTGTGATGGAGGACACCAGGGGTTTTTGTGTTTGTGTGAGCTGAGAAGCAATTAACTTGCTGCTGGAAACAGTGTGTTGTTTATTAAAGTCAACATGGAATCACAGTTTATTTACTTGATATGTGTTCCTGTTGTTGTGAATGATTCATCAGTGCACGACATTGTAATAAAACAATCTGTCTCCATTTATTTGCTCTGCCTCTGCAACAACTCTCCTTTCTGGGTGATGTCAAGTCTTAATTTTTAACCCTTCCTCTACTAATATGAAGTCCATGCCCCCCATCTTCAGGTAGTTCCTGATAGATAAAATCAT
Organism: Leuciscus leuciscus; assembly: GCF_965113295.1. Taxonomy (NCBI): domain Eukaryota; kingdom Metazoa; phylum Chordata; class Actinopteri; order Cypriniformes; family Leuciscidae; genus Leuciscus; species Leuciscus leuciscus. Next base: position 26,087,621 of record NC_138730.1, read on the forward strand.
TTTTAAAAACATTTTTATGAATACTTTTTCACTGTAGATACAGCACATTATGTAAAATGAGTTGCGAATAAAGAAATGTCACAAATACCTCGATTATGCAATCAGAGTATTATTGACACATGTGCTTATACATTTGCTGACCATAAACTCTGCTCTCTTTAGGACCCTGCAGGAATATTTGAGCTGGTGGAACTCGTGGGCAATGGCACATATGGTCAAGTGTACAAGGTAAGAAACTATCATTGTATTTTTGTAAATAATCACTTTTCCATAATTTTTGTTTGCACATCGTGGTTCCCTTATACTTGGGGCCCAGTGAGGCTACCAATTCAACTCTGCGTGACACGGTCACCATTGACTTTTATTAGAATGGAAGAGAGCTGCATCAACGGTCTGCTTAACATACATTTTTTTTTTGTTCCTGGAAGGAAAGTCCTACAGGGTGAGGTTGATTTTTGGGTGAACTTTCCCTGTAGCCCAGAAATGAGCTGGGGATCTCCTGATAGAGTATTAAACAGTTCAGTCAGACCAGGTCCTTGCACAGCCCACCAGAACAGCATGTGGCCACAAAGCTGCTCCATGCTGCGGAACCAGGACATATGCTGGGGAGGAGGAGGAGGCAAGAACGAAGAGAGGGGTGGCCATGAGATAGTGGGGGAAGCAGTGGAGGAAGAGAGATGAGAGTTGGCTCTGTGCCGGAGTTAGCAGATAGAGCCTAAAAGAAGTTCTTTAGTGGGTGGAATGTGATAAGAGAGTGTCTGATGTGCGTGCGTCTATCTTCGCCTTGAAGCTGCAGACAGACACACACGTTAACAGATTTGTGGAGCAAGACGATCTGTGCTCAGACGGGGAGGTGAATCTCTTCCGCTCTGCTGCTTTCTGCTTTCCTCTGTCGCTCCAGTTTGCCCTTCACGTCCCAGACATGCACAGCAAGACTGAGTGCACAGGTGTGCGAGGATGAACCTGGGTTGGTGTACTATAAGCACATCTCATCCACTTCAGCTACACCTTTCTGCACTATCGTTAATGTCCCTTGCTTTGGATCCATACGGCACAGGGAATTATTTTACCCTAACTGTTAAAATGAGATAGACAAGGTCTACTGGAAGTGAAGGTCATTCAGTCCTTGTGTTCATGGAGGTAACTGCAAAATGCCATCAGCCCATCTAGTCAGTTTATGAAAGTAAGAATGGCATGATGATTCAGGGGCTGTGTGAGAGGGATTCAAACCTGTTCATGAAACTATCACTTACCCAATTGAGCCGGTGCAGCATTTATACCATTGATTCAGTTTGCTTTAGCATAGAGTTTCTCTTGAAAAGGGATGTCCAATCCTTTTCCTGGAGGACCAACATTCAGAGTTTGGCTCCAGCACACCTGCTTGCATGTTTTAGTAATCCTAAAGACCTTGATTAGGTTCAGGTGTGTTTAATGTAGGCTGGTGCTGGTGACCCTCCAGGAGCTGGATTGGACAACCCCTGCTTATAATCAAACAAGGGGTCATGCATAGTCTGTTTAAACACCTTTTCAATTTTATTTAATTTTGAGTGCCAAGTTATTGATTGGAAATGTGACTTAGTAAAGCAGGGTTAGCTCCTGGATCCTGCAGAGTTCAGCTCCAACCCTTGTCAAATACAGCTAAACTAGCTAGTGAAGGTTTTCAGAATTTTCTTGGAAGTAACAGATAGGTGTTGGAACTGAAGTCTGCCGGAAGGTAGACCTCCATGAGCAGTGTTGGCTACCCCTGGCCTGTAGTAAAGAAATCTGTTTAGATTATGGGTAGCTAACCTTGTTCCTGGAGGGCTGCCCTGCAGTTTAGCTTCAACCCTAATCAAACATGCCTGAACCCGCTAATCAAGGTGTTCAGTATTACTTGAGATTAACAGGCAGGTGTATTACAGCAAGTTTGGAACTGAAGTCTGCAGGAATGTTATCCTCCCGGAGCAGGGTTGGCCTCTCCTGGTTCAGACACTTAATTTTAAAACTGTCGCTAAAACTAGCAGAATTTTTCAGTTTAGCCTCAGGGCAGGTGAAGTTGTCTCCAGGGCAAGTAAACATTTATTAAAAGGCTGTTGGCTCAGGAAACCTGATGCTAACATGTGTTGTCCTATTGTTTTGAGATCGTATGCTGTGTAAGAAAGCGTAGGACGGTCATTTCGGCTGTCCACAGACAGTCGATGTAAGATCTGCCTGGTGAGACACAACCTCCAGTGAGCACCTTTCATCATCTCATTCATAATAGAGCAGCAGCAGCTCCTCCAGTTCTTGGAAAGACAAGTCCGCAGACGTATCCCTGAGGTCTGACTGTCACCACCTTTCCTACACTGAGACATTTTGGTGTGGGTCACTAATTCCATTCTGTCACATCCAGTATTTAATGAAGCCGTCTCTGTTTTTCCCCTTCCTCCATCTCTGTCTGTCTTTTTATCTGAGACTCACAAATATACTGTTTGGTCAGACAGGATCGGATATAGCTGAATTGGATGCTACATAATAGGTTTATAGTTGTTGTCTTTTTATAGACCTGGTCTGTTCATAGCTTATACTATGCCTCTTTTTTTTTTCTTCTTTTTTTTTTTAGCTCAAGCTCACCAGGACAGCTGTAGTTAGTGGTCTCAAAGAAAACAAAAAATGTGACAGCAATTTATTATCCTGAGTTAGGCTGATGGAGTTAAAAAAAGTGTATATATTTTATAGCAACGGATGATGATGATGATGATAATTTATTATTATTATTTTTATTATTTCTTTGTTTTTAAAGTCTCCTATTTTTTTTTCTCACATCTCAGGATTAGTCCTAAAGATATCAAAATAAGAGATCTAGGGTTGTATGTCTCATTTCATGGCTTTAATGGGTGCTCACAAGCACCCTCATACCCTTTTGCATAGCTCTCAACAGTGCTATCAACTTAGGCCTGCTGCCCTGTCCAAAGTGTCGACACAGAAGAGGCTTTAGGTCCCCACTTGGATCAGGACCCTTGAAGGAGAATTGAGGTTTAGTTGATGTTGAGAAGTTTGTTTGCCTTAAGATTTTCAGCTCTGCTTGGGACAGTACTACTTTTGTTGCAGGAGAAGAAGCTTTTTGGACAAAAAGAGATGTGGGCACTTCTGAAAGTGGCTCAGTAACTGCAGTGGCTCACCTGAGAGCAGAATCCTTGGCTCTCGAGTTATTTTGGATGACATTGACCTATTTTTGGCTTTGCTGCGGGATAAAAATATCTCTATCTAAATGTCTTCTTGTGCAGTAGAGACACCTTGTCTGAGCAGAGGCCTGTAGAAAAGCTCTCAACTCCTTTTCTTTTTTACTTTTTTCTTTTCTATTCTTCTTTATTTTGTCACAATATGTGGCAATCAGATTAATGCATTCATGTTAAATATGCCTGTGTTGTTGTTTTTGTCTAATATTTCTAAATCTTGTTCAAAGTGCAGTCACGAAAAATGCGGTATATGAGTTCAAACGTACTTTTTTTTTTTTTCTTTCATTGAACTTATGATTTGAGATAAGAATCTTGTTGACAGTCTCATGTCTTTCACAGATAATCAGGGAAATGTCAAGTCATTTGTTAAACCAAGCATCACCATGTCATGCTTGGATTGCATGATAATCTCATTTACATCTGTTTGTGAGCAGCCTAGATAAAATTCCAGCATTACTTTTTTTTTTCTTTTTTTTTTGACCATTATAATGCAGTTTTACAATTCCCCTTTCCCCATGCACGTAAGAGCCTTTGGAACAGGTCAGAATAATGCCCGTTGAAGTTGAAATAAACCACATCATGTCACATTGACTCATGCAGCTGATGAGGGTGATGATCCTGGGTGGAGCCACAATACCAGAACTGAACGCTTTTGCCTTGTTGGTTTATGTTGTTGTGTCAACTGATGATGACTCAGATTCTCACCGAGCTTGTATATCTGTGTAGGTTTCGGGTCTGTAGGGTGATGTCTGCTATAAACATGACTGAGAGACTTTGGTCCAGATTCCACAACACTGATGGCATGCTAATTTATGGTGTACCCTTTGTTGAATAATTAGGTCTGTTTATCCAAAGACAGAAACCAACATATTCTCTTTCTCTTTATGTTCTGATTCAGCCAGTAATATTTTGTAATTTTCAACAGCAATTTGGATACCACAATCTTTATATAAAAAGTTGCAATTGTTTACTATTTCCCAAGTAAACAATTCTTCAAAATTGTAGGTAATCATTCAAGACGGGGGAAAGCCAGCAAAAAAAAAGAAAACAAATTAGAGCAATATTTTTTTATATATCTGACAGCAGTACCAAGTGTTCAAGTAGACATTCAGAAATTGAAAAAATACAAACATTTTATTCAGTCCTATTTATTTAAGAACTAAGATCATTAAACGTTCAATTTCAGTCACTTTTTGTCATCCCAAGAAGGAAATTGTAAGCAAATATAGAAAAGGATTAACTGACGTTGTATACATTTTATTCTTTGTAAATATATTTGAGTTTTACAGCTAATCCTAATGTTTGTTTTTTTTGTATGAATCCAATTTCGGCGTGATTTTTACGTGGGTTCTTAAGGCATATTATTGTATGTGTATTAGGCTTAAACTGTAAGTGGAAAATTAAGTCATCACAATTATTATTTTTTGACAATAAATACAGGCAAAATTACAATTGTAAGTAATGGTGATTGGATGCATTCAGAGTTTAGCTCTGTTTTTTTCCCCCTCTAGTCTAGGCCCAACTTATTGTTTAACATCCTAGTTTAAAAGCTGCTCATTGTCAGTATTCAAGAAGCATTAGCAGTCAGCCACAGGTCACTTGATCTCACCATGCTCCGTTAACGTCTGTGAACAGTGTGAATCTGCCAAAGCTTGTTTCACAATGGTACATGTTTCAGTCAGATTAGCATTATCTAATCTTTCACTATAATGCTCAAGCAGTCATATGATTTTGTTCAAGTCTGTTGGAGCAGTAATTAATTTTTTTTACTTAACGTGACACTGTTTCTGAAACCAGCTCTGCTTTGGTATGATTATTGATGAATCATAGGTGAAGCAAACATTTACATGCTGCATTTTTAAATACGTTTTATTTTTTTTTATTTTTTTACGCTTTGCTGGTTATAATTACATTCCAGAATTACATCAGTAATATAAAAACGTGTGTTAGTCATAATGTCCTATGTTGCCCTCTTAATTTGAGGGTTAATATGCTGCTAAACATGCCTAAATATTTAGATTAGTTTCATTTTAGAGACTTAATATTAACATTTTTATATTCCCAGATCAATCATGACCAGATTAAACAATAATATTAAACATTTTCTTAATTTTATTCATCATATTTTAAATGTTTAATATGTTGGGGTGTGGTTTGTCATGCCTATACTTGTCCTTGGCAAAAACCAACTCTTGAAACAAAGTCTCCTTGCTAAATCACCAACCAGATGGTCCACTGGAGACTTTGCAGTCACCCAAAGAACAACATTTTGTGCTAAGGGAAACCAGGTAGTTGTTTTTCTGTAACGTATTTGACCAGAACCGTGCCCATACAGGAAAGTGTGTTCTGCCCGTGACGTTAATAACGGTTGCGCATACTTGTCTGATTAAGCATGGCGTAATTATAGCAGTTTAAGAAACGTGAGCACAGGTACTAGAAATAACACAAAGTAGAACGCTGCAAAATGAACTCCCCTCCCATCATTTGATTTCCTTGAGCACTACCAGTCAAAGGTTTGGACGGCTTTTGACTCAATTTGAGTAGCTGACATAAAATAATTTTAGTGAGGTTCACATGTCCTGTGGTGTGGAATGTGGATTTAATATACTCCATTTAAAACTATTTAAACAGCATTTTGTTAATTATTTTATAATTATTAGGCATCCAGCTTTTATGAGATCATATCAACTGATACCCAATTCACGTTTCTCATGGTGTAACCTTTTGTTCTGAAGGGTAGTAGCTCTGTTTATTAGTTGTATTTCATAAAGTAGATCAGCTTTTGACTAGTAGTGTATGTAAAGTTTTTGAAAGACTACAATTTAAAAGGCCTGACCTATGAGATGAAATGAATGTTCCTAAAATTTGTCTGAAAGAGCTTCTGGGTGGATTTCTTCTTTATTTCCCCCCCTCTCTTTGTGTGGTCTAATGCTGAAACATCATTCTAGACAGTCTCATTGTATTTATATCATCATGGGGGATACAATTTGCGGTTAGATTTATTAGCTCTGGCCTACAACCATCAATCTTGCTCTTAAAAAAAAACACACATTTAATCTCGTTCTCATTCTGTCCTCCTCTTTGTAAGTTAATTCCCTTTATTCCACAGTTCTCAGAAACAGAACTTCTGTCCTTCTAATACATATTTCTCTTTTTCTTCATCTGACTTTCTTATGTGGTTAAACATGCTACTACTTTTATATATAGTGATGTCGAATCGCTAAAAGTTCTGAAGATAGAAAAGATTGTTAAATCTGAATAATTTAAAGCTCTTCCTCAGAGCCCGCTGAATATTTCATGGGGCTTTTCAGTGCTGAGGTTCTGCTCTAACACACATATTTGCTTGTGTATGTTGCCTGTTGCTAAAATTCTACTAGAGGGAATGATGAGCTCATGCGGGGAAGCCTTGTTAATTACAATTCTTACCATGTAAATAATTCATGCCACGATAACATGGGAGAGGCGGTGGAGAACAACGAAGACATGGAGGAACCGAAGAGGAGGTGGAGGAAGAACGTTGGTTTTGCTTCCTTGGTTTAGTTTGTGTCTAACTAGAATGTGTTGGAGGCAGCTCCCTGGGGGGGCGAAGGCAAATGAGGCATTCGTGGTGTTGGAGGCAGGCCTGTGATGAGGGGTGATTAAGCTGCCGATTGCCCCACTGCTACAGTAATTAAAGCAGCTCGCTATCTCTGTTGTGCTCTGCTATTTGCCCATTCATGGAAATGCATGACTGGAGGAGGAAGAGGTAGTTTTAAACAGCCTGAGCTCCTCTACCCCCTCACCAACAGGTCCCTGAATGACAGATGGTGTGCATCCTGGCATTTGCCCGAAATGCTCTAAGCACTCGGGCATGAGGCAGTGCTTCTTGTCGGCATGTGAGTTCCCTTCTCCGCCTATTGAAAAACATTTCCTAATCATGAATGAACAAAGCTTATATTTCCTTATTGGTGCCTATAACTCATGAGTGGTATTTTAATTGACAGTAATGGTGAACTAATGTATTGTTGTCCAGGAATTAGGCAGAGGCCTTATGGAATAAAGAATGGATGTATTTATCTTCCTTATGGCAGTGTGTACCACCTGCTCCCCCAGCATGCTTTATTATTATTTAAATAGCTAGATTGCATATGGCCCTGAAGATTAGGGGCAGATTAAAAATGAATATGTAATCATTTTATCCATATCCTTCATGATCGACCGCTTTCATTTGCTGATTTGGAAGTGTGGATGAAGGAGATTGTATGTAATTTTTTTCCCCTTTGGTCTGATCTGATAGCCTCACCTCCTGTGCCACTGTTCCAGCAAGAACTTTAAAGCTCTAAATTTGATAGATGTCTGTCTTGTAAGAAGCTCTTTTGAAGTCAAATACTGTTTTGAAACAGCTACAGTAAACTGAGGCTATTGAAGGGTTCTACATTATGGAAGTATGCAATTATATAATTGTATTTAATTTGTATTTTTAAAATGTATTTTTTGCACAGAATTATGAATGAACAATGGATCTCAATCTTAAACTTAAACCAATATTTTGACACTAAATGCAACTAAAAAACTAAATCTACTGTATGCTCTAATTTATGTAGCGGGCTCTTTTATGTAACATTTGTATAATGGAGTATAAAACCTACTTTTGTAACGTCTCACTCCTTTTGAATAATTAAAAAAATTTTTTTTACATGAATCATTCGATTGATTCGCAAGAGTGAATTGAATCCAGCTTGCTCGCTCTAAAGCTTCGAATGCAGTAGACCTACAATGTGACTATAAAATTACATTTTTGACATGTTACATCGCTACTGGTTAGAAAAAGCCTTTTGCTGGAATAGTTACAGTTAGTATTTTGAAAACATTGCTACTTTTATTTGGTACTGCTAGTGCAGTGACACACAATTCCTGCTGTTCATGACACGGCACTTTTACTTCTCAAGACAAAGCCGAGGAGGCTAATAAAATATTTAGGAGATTGTTTGGTGGTGTTTGTGTGCATGTTATTGTTAGTGCATGACTTTTGAGATTCTCCAGTCAGAGGAGAGGAAACAATTTCCCATGTTCATCACGTGGGTTTATTTTGTTTTAATGTGTCACATGAGGTTTGTGGTTGCTCAAGTAGCTTGTATTGCACCAGTCCAGCGCAGCGCTTCCCCCTGCGTACACCATGTTAAGAGCAGTTCATGAAGAGAGATGTCTACCAGTAATTCGTCCTTTTTGTTTGTCTCAACCTTTTCCAGAAGATAATGAAGCATTGCTAACTTGCTTTATGTTCTTAATCAGTATCTTTTTCCCCAAGTAAAAATGTCTAAACATTCTTAAAACAAGCTACAGTATTTCAGAAGCACAATTGTATGAGATATCAAATAGTTTTTCTTGTTTAGTGCATAAATGTAACTTTAGTGAGGGTTATTCTTAAATAATTTGACAATAGGGTGAGGACAATTTGCACTTGCACAAATTTACTCCTAAATCCTGTAAATGTTTTAAGGGGTCTTTTTTTTCCATAAATTTGTAGTTTGTGTTTTGTTTCTCATTCCTTTACATACATGTGTGTAATGCGTAATTACAGTTATTGTGTTCTCATGCAGTTAATAATAGTTTATTTAGATAGCAAAACCACAGGCCAGACTAGACCAGAAGCAGCTGACCTTGAGGAACAGTCTGGTGAAAGTCTGAGTTTCTCAATGAGTGTCTCGGCTCTATTTTGTTGTCCTTAGATGGATGCAGTGGATCACTTTTTATGCTGACTTTGCTATTCCCTTTTAAAGTGTTTTGTTTTTATGAAAAATACTCATAAAATATGCCAGAAGGACATTTGCTGACTTTGTGTTGTCAGCCGAAAGCAAAAATCAAAGGAAGAACCTTGATACTTCATGTGATTTACTAAACGGTATGCTTTACACCCATGACTGTGTAAACGCCCTTTATGCATCACAAAGACATGGGGATTTTCTGTCACTTCAGTGCAGTGCTGTATCACTGCTAAATATCTCTGTTCTTATTGAGAGTTGCTGGATTGTGACTGGTGTCTGTGCTTCAGTGAAGAGTGAAGATGGGCGTCTGGACTGTCCAACTCCCAGCCGCAGGCTCTCAACTTGAAAGACACAGACGTGTCTGTGGGACTTGGTTTTTCCAGTAGTGATGATTTCATTATTGTCAAATGCTCATGACGCCCAGGCTCTCGTTTGCAGGAACTGCAAATCATATGCTGCTGACTGATCATTAAACTGAAAACCCACCAAATTTACATGTCAGCGGAAAAGTCACCCACGTCAATACCGCTCTCCCTTAATACAGAAGTGCTCAATATCATTATATAAAGCAATATTTTGAACAGTTATAGTGATTTATGCGATGCTCACACAATCACAAGTTTTAATTTACAATTTTTCCTTTGTGTAAGTCCCAGCCATTAGTGATAGGATTTTCTGTTGACATTTTTGCTTGATTTCTATTTCTGTGGCATAATAGTGGGTAGCTGAGCAACCATGAATTTTAATTGGTCCAAAGTCCTGCTTCACAATATGGATAATGTTCTGATTGTGCAGTGGTTTCTTGTTCTGATTTGACATTGTACACTGCCTATTATTATTTATTCAATTTATTAAATGTGGAAAACATTTCTAACAATAGTATCAGTGTTTTCACACAACCTCGCTTAATTTAGCCATTCTCATCCTGTTTTGCATTATTAATCCTGTCTCAATCCAGTGGTTCTCAATCTCAACCTCTTTAACTTTAATGCTCACCATTGTCCACAACAATATTCTAAGGCCCGCTTTTGTTTGTGATTTACTGGATAAGGATTTAAAAAATGTTTTGTATTCACTATTTCTACCTGATAAAAAGATTTTAGAGCTTGACATAACTAGAAAAATGTATATTCATTATAAATTTTCCCATGGTTTTTTAAGATTGTGTTAACATGACTTTTCCAGGTCTGGAAATTACACCTTTTAATTTTTTTTTTTTAAAGAACCTGGTTCTTCTTTAGAATTTTTAGTTTTGTCTTATTTAATGCCACTTTTTAAATTACTTTTAATGCTATGCTTTGTCTTGTTTTAAATTCATCTTTAAAGTCATCTGGACTGGAGTCCCCTTGAAAATTTGCTGATGCCCCCTAGTGGGCCCTAGCCTCTAGGTTGAGAACCATTGGTTTAATGAAAATTTAAATTTATGTACTTTGCATAGTATACATAGTACATACTACAAAAAATGGTGATAGAAGGGTTGTAGTATGTTATTCTGAACTTTCTGTCAGTTTTTTGTGATGTAAAAACAAAAAAAAATCTAACCACTGATGTAGTTCCAGTGGCAGGACTCAGCAGTTGTGTCTCAGAGACAGGGTTTTGATGTTTCTCTTAAGATTGCAAGTAAGAACAATCTTGACAAAAATGTGGAGTAGAAACACGTCATCGCAGCGATCAATATGCTTTCCCGGCTTAATCTCATTAAGCATAAGTGCGTTTGTTTGAGTGCATGTGTGTTTGCATGTACTGTTCAGCTGAAAACAAGCTAAGCATTATGATGACGCGAGGCGAGTCGTGGCCAGGGTAGAACACTTCACATTATCGGCCATTAGAGCTTCTGTATTCATTCTGCGTAGAAGGATTCAAGACTTCAAAGTAAACTGCTTTCTTGAATAGCAAAGCAGAGTTTACAACCACCTTCTCTCTGACTTCCTGCCATCACTGTTTCTCACCGACACTATGGAGTAATTTTAATAAATTGCTATTTTAAGCTTCACACCATGCACTCTTCATCATAACGCTAATCCAGGTCAAATGGATTTACATTAAAAATGCATCAGGACTGACTCTCGCCTTCATTACACACATTAAGGTTATAAATTAACAACTCTTCGTCCTTGTAGGTCAAAGAACCAGAATGCTGTTGTGAATATCATGCCTTTAACCAGAGTATAAAGGGTTGTTTTGTACCGATCCTGATTAGATTAGATTTTTCTCTCTAGATTCCACACTTAACCATAATAAAAACCACAAATCTGATCCCAGTTTTGTGCAAAAGACACTAGACGCTTCTTCTCTGGCCAAGGTCGGGTCAGGCTGGCGACTGTAAGTCATTGCTTGCCGGTATTGGATAATGAGTTAAACACAGGCGGGCTTGTGTTGTATGCAGGGCTTTGTAACGTGTGATTAATGACGTCTCATGACTGAGATGTACAGTAAATCCGAGCTTTTTAAATGGACATCTTGTGAGAGATGACAGCCACCGTTGTGTATAGCTTTCTGCTCACACTGCCTCTGAATTGCAGCATTCATGGCCAGGCGTAAGGATCTGAGAGTGTGGGAATGGTGGGAGGAAACAGTTTGTGTTGTGAATTGTGTGTTAGCTGCTGTATGGTATTTTTTTGTATTTTATAATTTTTTTTAATGGATGGTGGCGAGTAAAATAAAGCAATATGGGTAGAGGGTAGAGATAAAGGGAATGGAATCAGGATATGTTGCAAGCCGGACACGAATCTGCTCTGTTTGCTTTAGCACCAGGCCAACAAAAAAAATGAATTTCATCATTTTAAATTCAGACAAGACAAAGTATTGAAATACTAGGACATTATATTTGTTGTGCATTAATTTTTTTTTTAAATCATTTGTTTGCTTGTTCATTTGTTTGTTTTATTTATTCGTTTATTTATTTGTATGCTCAGTTCTAAAATACAAAAATAGGGGTCATGACATGGTTTTTGTTTTATTATGTTCCCATTTCATCGATTGTTATTAAGGATGTAGCACTGTCTGATCATTTCTGTATTTTCTTTGATATATTGATCTCTCCTGCCACTGAAGCTAAATCTGTGTCTGTCAAGAAGAGATGCTTAAATGAGAACACTAGTGTACTATTTATGAAGGCTATATCCTTAACACCAAGCATATCTGCTGACTCTGTTGATTTTCTCCTTGATTCTTTTAACTCAAAAGTTAAAAATATAATTGATGATATTGCTCCTGTTAAAGTCAGGAAGAAGAGTGGCAGACAAAAAGCACCTTGGAGAAACTCAACAGCAGTGCAACATATGAAAAGACAATGCAGAAAAGCAGAGCGCATGTGGCGGAAGACAAAACTTGTAGTCCATTATAACATCTACAAAGACAGCCTGCATGCTTTCAATATGGAACTAGGCAAAGCTAGACAGACTTTCTTCTCAAATATTATAAACAGCAATTTAAACAACACACGCACTCTTTTTGCTACTGTAGAGAGACTGACAAACCCCCCAAGCCAGATTCCTAGTGAAATGCTCTCAAACAGCAAGTGCAGTGAGTTTGCTTCTTTCTTCTCTGAGAAAATCAATAATATCAGAAAGGTGATCAGCACATCCTTGAGTTGCACTGAGGTCAGACAGATCAGACCACCTGAGAAAGTAGTTACTATGTCTGACTTCAAAGAAATTGATGGCAAAATTTTGGAAGAAACCGTACAACACCTTAAAACATCAACATGCGCCCTTGACACACTTCCCACATCTTTCTTCAAAATTGTGCTAAACAGTTTAGAAGCAGATCTTCTAGAAGTGGTAAATGCCTCACTTCTCTCTGGGAGTTTTCCAAACTCCCTGAAAACTGCAGTTGTCAAGCCCCTCCTGAAAAAGAGCAATCTGGATAAGACCATATTAAGCAACTATAGACCGATCTCAAATCTTCCTTTCATAGGCAAGATCATTGAAAAAGTTGTCTTCAATCAGCTGAACAAATTCTTAAGCTCGAATGGATACTTTGATAATTTTCAATCTGGTTTCCGACCGCATCACAGCACAGAGACAGCGCTCATAAAGATAATAAACGATATTCGCTTAAATACTGATTCAGGCAAATTATCAGTGCTGGTACTACTCGACCTCAGTGCTGCATTTGACACTGTCGATCACAACATACTTCTTGACAGGCTGGAAAACTGGGTGGGGCTTTCTGGGATAGTCCTAAAATGGTTCAGGTCATACTTAGATGGGAGAGGTTATTATGTGAGTATAGGAGACCATAAGTCTGAGTGGACATCCATGACATGCGGAGTCCCTCAAGGCTCAATTCTTGCGCCACTCCTGTTCAACCTGTATATGCTCCCAATGAGCCAAATAATGAGAAATAACCAAATTGCTTACCACAGCTATGCAGACGACACACAGCTGTACTTAGCCCTATCGCCTAACGATTACAGCCCCATTGACTCCCTGTGCCGATGCATTGACGAAGTCAACAGTTGGATGTGTCAAAACTTTCTTCAATTAAACAAAGACAAAACTGAAGTTATTGCGTTTGGAAACAAAGATGAAGTTCTCAAAGTGAACACATACCTTCACTCTAGGGGTAAAACAACTAAACATCAAGTCAGGAATCTTGGTGTGACACTAGAGTCAGACCTTAGTTTCAGTAGTCATGTCAAAGCAATAACTAAATCAGCATACTATCATCTGAAAAATATTGCAAGAATTAGATGCTTTGTTTCCAGACAAGACTTAGAGAAACTTGTGCATGCTTTCATCACCAGCAGGGTGGATTATTGTAATGGACTCCTCACTGGCCTTCCCAAAAAGACCATAAGACAGTTGCAGCTCATACAGAGCGCTGCCGCTAGGATTCTGAGCAGAACCAGAAAATATGAACATATCACACCAGTCCTCAGGTCTTTACACTGGCTCCCAGTTAGATTTAGGATTGATTTCAAAGTATTATTACTGGTATATAAATCATTCAATGGCCTAGGACCTCAATACATTGCAGATATGCTCACTGAATATAAACCCAACAGATCACTCAGATCATTAGGATCATATCAGCTAGAAATACCAAGGGTTCACTCTAAGCATGGTGAGTCTGCTTTTAGCTATTATGCCAGCCACAGCTGGAACCAGCTTCCAGAAGAGATCAGATGTGCTCCTACAGTGGTCACATTCAAATCCAGACTCAAAACACTTCTGTTTAGCTGTGCATTTACTGAATGAGCACTGTGCCGCTGTTCGTCCGACTGTTTGTACTGTACTGTATTTTACACTCTATTTTTCTAAACTGTTTTAATTATTCTTATTTCTTTTAATTATTTTAATTTCTCCTATGTCAGCAGGGCATTTAGCCCGAAACTGTAAATGCCCACTCAGAAGGTGATAATGTGAAAGTGATTAATGTGGGTTTGAAAGTAGAACAGTATTTAAATGACGATATTAAAGTTTTCGTCTGAGAAAGAATGTGAACGCAGTGCTAAAGTGCTAAAGAAAGTGGAAAGAACGTGTGAGTAAATGAGGGAGAAAAGAAAGTTAAAGGAAAGTTGATAGATGGAAGTCGTAAGAAGATTGAAGGTTAAAAGAAGGTTGAAAGATTTAAGTCTTAAGGGAATCCTTTGAAAGAAAGATCTATAATAAATATTCTTTTTTATTTTTTAAAAGTACTGTATTTTATTTTATTTTTCTAAACTGTTTTAATTATTCTTATTTCTTTTCATTATTTTAATTTCTTCTATGTAAAGCACTTTGAATTGCCATTGTGTATGAAATGTGCTATATAAATAAACTTGCCTTGCCTTGCCTTGCCTTAGGTGCAATTATAGTATTACTATAGTTTTTTGGACAAAAAACTTTACAATTTTAGTGATTTATGACCTTTCCCACCCTGTTTCTCATCCTCTGATTCAAAAAGTTTGTTTTGGGGGTGTTTCCCCTTTAAGAATTCAGTGTTAACGCCCACTGTTATGATTGGCTAACGTCATTGGCTAAAAGTAGTTTTAAGATGAAATACATTACTTACAGTTTGCGGCCTTGTTGTTGGGCCCAGAATAGTTGGCACGGCCTGATCTTTAGGCAAAAGTTTTCTGGCAAAGCCAGCATCATAACTGCAATTTGTTCTCAAAACATTCATCCTTGAAATGTAGAGAACACAGCTTAAATTAACAATGCCGTGACTGGGACGTCAAAAAAAAAAAAAAAAAACTGCACCCATTTTCCCCTGACGTCTGGATCGTTCGGCAGCGTATTAAATCATTTTGTTTGTCCACAGCCAGGAACAGCACATTTGCGTGGCATTGCAATCTTCTTGTAAACAGACCCACTCGCTGCATGTCGACTGAACACCTGTGGGCGTGACAACGATGCAATGATGCAAAATGTGGCGTAGTTGTCTTGCGCTGGAGGCGGTCATATACAAACGACTGGTACGTCACTTCGTACCGTACCGTGACGTCACTTCTTACCGTACCGTGACGTCACTTCTTACCATGGATCCCCAACGAGCTGTAATAATTAGAGCTTGATTAAATAAATGCTTCGTTTATAATGGGGAGGACGTCTTAAGCTATGAAACTTGCAGGAAGTTTTAATAATACAAAGACCTCTTTTATACCAAAAGATCAAGGTAAATTTGGTTTCTCATGTCATGACCCCTTTAACTGGCTAGAAATTGGCTTTGGGAGTGCAATCTCTGTAAAAGAAGTTTAGAATTCTTATCCAAAAAATCAAAAGCAGCTGGAAAGGTAATGTAAACTTATTAGGTCAAAGGTGTGGAATCTGTGAATTGTAGCATAGAATCTGGATGCACACTATCAGTGTTGCATGCTTTATATAGATGCGTGTAGATGATTGCACGTCTTAAGCTATGTACAGTACAACTGGCGCCGTTGTACTGTGGCTGCCGTCGCATCATCCAAGTGGATGCTGCACACTGGTGGTGGTTGAGGAGAGATCCCCTGACATGATTGTAAAGCGCTTTGGGTGTACAGTAGTACATATGAAAGCGCTATATAAATGCCCGATTCTATTCATTCTATTCATGATTGGAGATGGCAGGTGTGTGTGGTGCACTAACCCACCTGGCACTGAAGGCCACATCAGATTTGATGCCCATTAACCCAGTTATGCCTTGATCCCCCTGGGCCATTTTAACGGTCTTGCCATTCCAGTTCTCTTATCGCCAACCAAGGTTCAATTAGCAGAGCTTGATGTCAATAACCTCAATGCTCCTCTCCTCCTCCTCTTTCTCTTCTCCCGTCGTTTCCCATCAATATTCACTGTCTTTTAAAAAGCTATTTAGGTCTGGCCCTTTCAAGCCTTCAGATAACCACCATGCCTACAGATTTGACCCCTGATCGACTGATGACACTTTCCTTTTACTTTCCTTTTACTTCAGTCTCTGTTAATCTTCATCTTTGTTTGGCTGTTAACATCATAACAGCACAATCTGTTCCACAGTTTTCAGTTGAATTGTGTTTTTTGCTGGGAATGTATCCTGAAAAATTTGCTAGTATGATTTGAACGGATAACTCATGGCAGCATTTTTGATTTGAGAGCCACTGCGTAGGTTTATCTCAATATAGTTTATAGTTCCATCAAAAAGGAAAATTGCCGTTATTTACTCACCCTCATTATTGTTCCAAACCTGTATTCTTGTGTGAAACAGAACACAATTATTATTTTTTTCAATACAATGAAAGGCACTGGGGTCTAAAACACTGAATCCCACTGATTTATTCTACGGACAAAGGTTTGGAATGCTCAAATTTACATTTTTGTTTGACCTGTCGTTTAAAATTTCAGTCGGCTTCTCACATAGTTATAGTATGGCTTCAGAGGACTTCATAGTGTACAAGTAAGTTGAACGACTTTCTTAATGTCACCTTCTTGAGCTTAACAGCCTGTAAGGCCAGTTCACACCAAGAACGATAACTATATTAGCATCCATACCAATGCATGATAATGTTTATTATAAATGTGTGTTGCAGTTTTGTCATCTGATGCTTTAAATAAGCAGGATGGATTGTGATTGGCTGTCAATGTTTTTAACTTTCATCAGCTGGAAAAAAAATAGTTCTGAAAGTGATTCCAACAATATCATTCCTCTGTAGTTATAGTTGTTATAGTGGTGTGGACTTCCTTACTATTCTATAAAACTTTATAGTTATAGTTATCGTCCTTGATGCAAACAAGTTTGAATTAGACTACAGTATAATGGCGCCGTGTGTTCGATTTCATGTGCAGCCAGCAAAGACAACTCAATAGAATTATGTGTTTGTGTGAACGTTGTTTTTGATTTCTTTCACTGTGGTGTGTGGTGTTTATTTTTTTCATTTTAATTTAGATTTCAAGCTCACAAATTGAATTTATTTTTCAGTGTTGCTGTTGGTTCACTAGTGGAAAAGGAAACACTGCTTTTCTTCTGTACCTGTTCTCTGTGCTCTTCTAGGGCAGAGTGCCTCGGCTATGTAAATGTATTCCATCATTCCGTTGACCTCCCAGGACTGCCGAAGCATGTCATTGCTTTTCTCAGCCTGCCTCTCGCTCTCTACCTCATCTGTCCGAACAGGCCACCTCTCCCCACCTGCAGACATCATGTTGGTTGTTTGACAGGCCTGCTGGCAGGGTATTGCACAGGAACCTCATCTGCAGCCTGTCTTCCTCAGAGGCTTCTGACATGAGCTCCAGACACAAGAGCGCATAACTAAACAGTCACGCAGAGAAAGCTTTCCCTCTGCAAGCGCATTCATTACATGCCAAGAAAGGGTCACCCTGCCGTGCCGTTTTTGGTAGTACGGTCATGTCTTGTGTCTATACGGTTTGGGATAATGGAGAAATCTGTGATAACGGCAAATCGGTCTCATCAGGAATTTCCTGTTCACCCGTCCCATGTGTTTTAAAAGTGGGTGTTGTTGTTGCGTGGAACCCTCATGGAATCTGCCCTGTGACTTCCACAATACCTGCTCTATAAGGGTATGTTTACACAACGTTGTCAAAACGATCTCCTTTCACACGGATCTGCAAAAATGACTATAAAGGCTGTTTTATGCATGCCAGGCCAGTAGTTGGTGATGTCACTGTCAAGAACCTCCTCGCGAACATGTAATACGCATGCGCATGACGTCACCGTTTCACAAATTCACATTTTTGTTATTTACATGGAGACTGTAAAGGCATCGCTTTCAAAACCTTGCACTTTGAAACCCATTTTCAAAACACCGTTGTCGTGTAAATGAACGGCCAAAACTAAAACTAAAGGTTTCACAGTGTTTTGTTGTCTGGTACTGACCCTGCTGGTATAGAGTACTGAAGGTGTTTCAGCTCCCAGCAGACCTAGAGTTCCTCCTGGATTAGCTGGGCTCTATGCTGCCCTCTGACCAGAAAAGAGGATTGAATTATGCTGTAAATTGAATCTAGCCACAGTATGTTATTGTGTGTTTCAAGTTTGTCATTTTGCTCTATACCATAGAAAAAGTTTATCCTCAAAAAAAGCCATTATCCCCTAAGCTGTTCAAAGTAAATAAATTAGGAGAAATTATAGAATGAATAGTTTAATAATTTAATAATTAAAATGTAATAAATATATTGGTGTTGTCACCATATCGGTTATCAGATGGTTATTCTTTCCAATATCAGTCGATGGAAATAATTATTGGTTATCTGGCATAATTGTAAAATTGGTGTGTCCCTGAAATTGAGAAAGTCTTAATATAAAGAAAAGTCTTAATATAGTTTGTATTATGTAGTAGTATCTGTTGTACACGATATTACAGGCACTCACCCTTTAGCCATGTCTGTATTTACTATATACAAGAGCTTATTTAGCAAAAGTAACATTTACTAACATCATTTGTTCCCTCTATTTACAGTGTGAGTGTGCTTGTCTGGTTGTGCTTGCTTAGTATAAATACCAAAAACATCACCTGAAGTACATTTGCTGGATAGGTGCGAATGAGCCTTCAACAGCCACTTTGGGGCCTTTCTGGGCCCTCCAGCTGTAGAGGGGCTCCAGATGACGACTGAGGAGCGGAGCCTGATTAGATCACTTGATACAACCTCTAACACTGCTTGAGAGGAAAAGAGGCATTTCTGGGATTGCTTATAGGATGACATCTCCTCCACACTATCTACCATTAGGGTAAGGTCCTGTGGGTCTCTTGTATAGGAAGTGGGTTTGGTTATTTGTCCTAGTAGTTGTTCCAAGTCCGATCCGGCTACCGTAAATGCTGTCTTTGAGTGCACGTCTGTCCCCGTGGATGTCCAGCAGCGTGCTAAGTGAAAAATGCGCCTCGCTCAGCGTTCGTTTTCTGCTGCGGCGGATGAAAAATGGAGCGTCTAAAGTCCCTCAAGAAGCTGATCCTATTGAAAATGTCAAGAGAAGTCAGCGAGTACATCACTTGACAAATAACGCATGCAAAATTTGACACTTCCGCCTTCAAAACGGCTGTCATAAGGAGTTGACCTTGCGTTTCATAATGTAAGTCAATGCATAAGAATAATTATTCATACCCTCACAGCCAGCCAGTCATTGTAGTACTTTGGCAGACAATGGGCAGAGCAGTAAATCAATACAAACATGATTATTGCCGTGGCAACCAGCTCCAACAAGTGGCTGGCATTTGGCTTGTTTGTTCCTGAGAGAACCAATTGATTCCAGATTGCGTATTCAACTCATTGTCTGATCTGTTGGTTTAGTGACGTACAGCGTAGCACAATATGAATACTTGATTCTGATCAGCTGGAAGGTGTGCAATAAAAACCGTTTAGTGCACAGGTAGTTCCAAGTCAGTTTAATCACAGTTTGATATTAATGCGCTGTTTTCATTGAAGTGCACGCACACATACGTCACTAGCACACAGAGAGCGGAGTTCATTCAAATAAATCTTACGCACTGCTTTATCTCTGTGTCTGATTCAAAGCGGGCAGAATGCTAGAGCTAACAAGCTGTAACTGACAAAATTAACCTTCAATTTTACCCTTACAGTCAAATGTTGCGCTGTAAACATCAATATTAACAGCTTAAGTTGTCAATGCTGGCAAATGACCATGGTGTAAGCAGGTTAATCCACGGCTAGATGTGTATTAAACCATTTTAATGCACTTTGCGAAGGCAACCACCCTCCACTTTGCGTCAGGCGTTTCTTTGCCTCCACGTGGCAGGTTGGTTTCTTCAAGAAACCGTTCTTCTGGATTCAATCTGTCCATTTTTTTTGTTTCTCTTCATGTAATCACAGACAGACTGGTGAGATCAGATCTCCGTGTTGAGCACAACCGGCTGTTGTCAGACTCTTGTGCATACAAACATCTCACTGGAATATTACAATTAATGGCAAAAGGATGTTTGGAAATGTAAACTGATATTTCCCACTTACACACTACAGCAAAACATTTTTAAAAAACTGGCTTAACCATTTTATTGGGTGAAAATACTTCTGCACAGTTCTATCTCTATCTCTACAGTATAACTAGAAACTAATGTTTGTTATTAAATTGTCATTGCTTTAGGTGTCAGAAAAGGTAATTTGAATGTAAAAATAGCTGGAAATTAGCACAAGGATGTATTGGTTTTCATTCATGTCAAATTATATATTGCTTTACTCTGACAAAGGTTTATTACAGCATGTTGAGAATCTTCTCAGTAGCGTAGAGCGGAGGGCAGAGAGGTGTGTGGATGATGTGGCCATCCTCTTAACGCAGAGGCATCCATCACATAGGCATGATGTATAAATCCCATTTCTATTGATCTGGTCTAGAGAGAGAGAGAGAGGAAGAAAGAAAGGTGTGGAGAATGGAAAGCCTTTGCTGACTGAAAGCGGAGGAGAAGATCCAAACAGATGATGAGTCAACAACACAGAGAAAAGGGGACAGACAGTGACCCCACTGAGCAGCCATAAGCTGTTTGCGCAGCAGTTTTAATTGCCTTTTCTCTTTTTAATTAAAGCTGCTCTGCAGAGAAAGTAGAGCTGGGAAAAGTGATTTATATTTCATTTGTGTCCGGCAGTTTTACATAATTGATTTGTTTATCCACAGCATTGTCTCTCGTTTGGTGTGGTTATTGTAGTTTGGTTTCTTTTTTCCCCCTTTTTTTTTTTTAGGATTGTGAATTGTGGCCAGAGAAAAACAGCTTGTGTGTTTTGTATCTTTTGGCAGCACAATGCAGAGCCCAGCTTTGGCCTTCTGCATGTTGGTATGGAAACAGTCTACATACCTGCCGTCACCTGAGCTGGAATTCCAAGCATTCGGCACTGCAGTCTGACCTCAGGGCAGTTTTTAAGCCCTTCAGATGAATGTCCTTTGCTCTTGTTTTCGTTGTAGGAGAAAGCGCTGCTTTGAGGCCTTTTTGCTTTTCTGACTGTTTTGAAAAATAAAATAAAAATGTATTCTGTAAGTGCATTAAATTGATCAAAAGGGACAGTAAAGACATTTAATGTTACAACAGATTTCAGTTTGAAATAAAGTTCCTTCAAACTGTCTACTCAAAGAATCCTGAAAAACTCAGTATCCCACTTTGTTTTTGATCAAATAATTGCAGCCTTGGTGAGCAATGAGCATAAGAGTCTTTTTAAAAACATTCAAATAAATCTATAGACCCCACATTTTTGAACAGTAGTGTATATTTTTCATAACTTATATTTTTTATTTTAATGATAAAATTAATATCATGTTTTTATTTATAAATAGCTCCTGCTATTTATGTATTTACTAATTATTTAATAAGGTCACTCTGATTGTTGCCTATTAGCTTCATTTAGTTATGAACCTGTTTTTTTTTGTTTTGTTTTTTGCAAATATGTGAATTTGAATATGTGATTACACTACAGCGTGTGCCCTCAGGAAGTGCCAGTCCCTAACCTTAACCCTCAAAGGTTTTGTGTGTCTGGCCTTTTGAATGACGTCAAATGCCATGACCATTTCCTCCGTGCGATGTGATTGGCTGTTCCTGACTGACAGGCTGTTTGTCAGTGGCTTCCTGTAATGTGCAGTGTCACCAGGCGGATGCTCCTACTCTGCCGGCCTCACTGTAATTACTTTGCATGCTTGACTGACTCTCTCCATTAACGCCAGAACACTCTCAGCACCCACTGAATTATTCCATCGATCCTCTTTGTTTTTGACTTCTCTTTTTTTAATTTCCCTTCTGTTTCAAGCCGAACTGTCAGAATCGCAGCGGAATAAAGCCATTATTTTAAATGGGATTATTTGCAAACCCATTATTTACAGGGTGAGAGGGAATCATTTTCATGGTAACAGTGTTTACAGCTTTGTTTGACCTTCCTTTGAGACAAATGAGATTGTTATTTGTCAAAGATTTGTGCCTTTTGTTTTTTACTAAAGTCAGTTCTGTATCGTCAACAGCCTCATTGACTGCGATACATGCATCATATTGTATAGGCCTATATACTATACACTGTGATGATCATGATATCATAATTAGATCCAAATTAAACCACTCCAAACATGTGACACTCAATGTGTCGTCTAGAGAGTGAATATGCATTTCAACTTTTTTCTTCTTACTTTTTTTCTTCATTTCTTCAGAATTAATTTGTAGGGAATGAATGAGTAAATCTAGTATAACTAAATAGATAAGTCAATATAGTGAATTACGTCAATTAAAAGTCAGTATAGTGAAAGTCAATGAATATAGTGAGTCAATAAATGCATAAATATAGCAAAGTAAACAAATGAATGATACAACAAACTAAAGTTGATGATACAATATCATGATCAAATGTTTTTACGATTTGTATTGATTGTGATTTGAATCAGTGCAGCCCTGTTTGTCAGTATGTCTCAGTATCGCATTGATCGCATCCCACCTAAATTCCTCGGTCTGAGACCCCATTATGACATCATCAGCCCATTGACCAGCTCTCGCTATAGAAACACTTCACATTTCTTAGACCGTAATAGCAGGGGTGAGGATGAAATAACCTACGCATCGTTTCATGACTCCTCCTGTGTCATCATCTCCACTCTCGCTCCCTGCATACTCAGTTGATTGCAGGATACTATGGAAAATACAAAAGTTCGAACACCATGTCATGTAATCCTGCATATTGTCCTGGCCAGTCACGTCCCTGTGCTTCATCTGTCCATGCGCTGCGCTGATGTGGGCTGGCAGAACAGGGTCTAGCTGCATTGCTGTTTGCTGTACTGATTTGTGTTCGAGATGTGCAGAGACGGGCTGATTGTGACCTTGTACCACTGTCACTCCTCACCGAGATGGTAGTGTGGCCTGCAGGCCAATCATTTCCATCTACCCTGCTGCTCTTTTCTCTGGCGTTTCTTTTCCTTTTACAGTCTCTCCTCCGTCGCTCCCTCGCTGTGGCTCTGCTTTTTGCACTCTCCTGGGAAACGAAGTAACCCATATTAGCAGCCAATAGTGTATTCACAGTATGCAGAGATGCGCATTACCCACATTTCTGCTCCATATAGGTCACCGGGGATGGATTTTGTGCTGGAATGAATCACACTGAGGAAACGTTTCCGAGCCTCTAAGTATTGTGCATTATTAATTGTGAATTACCCCCACTCCGTTGTTCAGTGTGTTTGGGAATTCTGACTGTTTTCTTTTTCACTATATTGTCCTTGCACAATTTCTCTCTTGTCAGTGCTTGCCTGTTACAATATTCCCACAAGACATGAATTTGAGCTTTGAATGAATTTTCAAGGCTGCCTTTAAAATTTCAAAACCATTTTTTCATTTGGGAGTTGAAGGGGATTAATAAGCTGTCCAGTATGGCAAAACTTAGGATGCTCTTTGAAGAGAAAATTTGATTTGCTGTCCTCTCTGTCTTTTTCTTCTGAGGGCTTTAGATTGTTTGCAGCTCCGGAGTCAAACAGTTGGAGCAGCACAGAACTTAATATGATAAAGCATAAATGTGTCCTACTCGGAGTCGGATCTAAGCAGAGAGATATGGATTTGAACACAGCAGCTCAAACACACTCCCTTCAATTGCCCAGTAGATTTAACAGAAATCTGGTACTGCACGATGTTCACTTCTCTAAGAGGAGATGTGCTGAGAAAACTTGATTAAATCTTGCTTGTAAAGTAACCATTTGGCTGAATGATAAACAAAACATTATCAGTCTTTTCAGTTCCTCCAACACTGACTTGGATGACAATATTTAAACTAAACCATCGAGTTTAGTGAGTCTATCAAAGTGTCTGCAAACTGTCCGAACTTAATTTAGCTCTGAGCAAACTGTGCCAACTGGCCAGCAGGGCAGCGTTCCATGAGCTCTGTTTATCATCCTAGATGAGCGAAAGAGGAGCAATCAGCAGTTCTTATCCTCCGGTGGACTGCACTGCTTACTGTAATTGTTGCTAGGCTACTGTATGGGGAGCCGCTTGCATTTTAATGGTCCTCAATGGGCTTTGTAATTGAATTGCTATGCAGAAGAGAGACAGACCCACTGATTACAGGCTGATTGCATGCTAGGAGAAAAAAAACATTGTGTTCAATTATTCGCCATGGCTTTATTTCTTGGCACTCTTGGATGATGCTCGGATCCCAGGAGGGGCTGTTTGAGGGTGACGGAAAAGAGTGCTTGTATTCCCAGCGTTCATTAACTTGTCCAGTGAATGTCGATGTACTTTTCAGCTTGTTTAGCTTTATTGATTCTATCTAGAGCAATACTTGGAGACTAGAGAAAAAAAATTCTGCTCAAGTTTCTTTTATTTTTATACTGATATATATATATATATATATATAGATTGTATTATGATCAGCAGCTGCTGCTGAAGTGTTTACTGCTTTTGTGTTTATTGAAGTGTTTATTGTTTTGCTTTTCTGTGTCATTCTAATCAGTGTTTTTGCCTCTGACTCCTAGAGACTTTTTTTTTAAAGTTTACTCACTCCACATGTAAGTAAATAAATAAATAGTCACAGTCTTTCAATAGTATTGTAATTTTACAGTTGTACATATATCTAAATAAATAAATAAATAAATATAATTTTTTATTTATATTTTTTATTTATATTATATTTATATTATCTGTATTATATTTATATTATTTTTTATATTATATTTATATTTTTTATTTATATTATTTATTTATTTATATTATTTTTTATTTATTTATATTATTTTTTACTTATTATATTTATATTATTTTTTATTTATTATATTTATATTATATTTGTTTTTTAGAAGGTTAATGTGACCAAGCCATAATAATAAAGGCTTTTTAACTTTTGCAATTGAGAGTGCCTTGGAGTTCCTTTTTTCCTTTTTGATTTTTGGCATTTAGTTTCCCATCCAAAGAGCACCTCGTTTTTAACCAAACTTTGGAGTCCAGGAAGCGCTCCTCTACCATACCTTTTTTCATTGCAGTGAAATGATATTACAAAAGTATTTCTTATTTGGTTTAACAAATTTTATAATAATAATGTTCACTTTAAATTAGGGTCTAATTCTCATTAACTAACTATTAACTGTGACTTGTGCCTTAATAAACTCCTAATTACTGCTTATTAATAGTTAGTAAGGTAGTTAAGTTTAGGAATTGGGTCATGCAGAATAAGGCATTCATATATTTTATAAGTACTAATAAACAGCCAATAGCCGAGGAATATGCATGCTAATAAGCAACTTGCTAATAGTGGGAATTGGAGTATCATTTTTTTTGGGGGGGGGGCCAAATTGTGCAGTCCTAAAAAATAAAGATATAAATATATATATAAAAAAAAATATATATATATATAGATCGAGATATAAGCAAAATCTTCGATTTTATAAAAAAATAAAAATAAAATCATGCAGTCCTGTAAACATTGTCAGTTTATTACATTTTTGTTTACGTAGCCATGGTGTAGCCACATTCAAAGCGTCCAAACTGAATTTGAAATCTGAATTTAAATGTAGTAGTATATGACAGCGTGCACTGAGAAACTGTCTTTTTTTTTTTTTTTACTTCTCATTTGCATAACATTGACTTCTCAACTTCTCAACGCTTACTGCTTGCTCTACTCCGCCATCGATCCCACAAATCCCTTGCCGCTCAACTCCCATAGAGAAAGAATTAGAATATCCCGCTCAGCTCTGCTCACTCCTCACAGTGTATGGTAAACCAAAAGTCTTTGGATGAGGTGTAACTTTCCTCTCATCGGTGTGTGGCTAAGAATGTTTTGGCTGGCTTTCCTCAGCCCTTATGTGGTCCTTTATACCTCGTGAAGTGTTTTGCTGATCAGCTGCTGTGAAATGACAGATTGGAGCGGGCTGGTGTGCACGCGTTTCCCCCGCTCAGCACTGCTGCAAACACCGAATAAGCTTGACAGTGTTTAAATGCTCAATATTAGCAAAATATAGCCGTGCAGCTCTATTTTCCAATTGTAGATCTGTTCTTAGTATCTTTAAAATGTATTTTTGTGTGCTTGCCTGAGAGGTCAAAAGTTTGCACTGGTGCGATTTGGCGGTGGCGGCAATCCAAGGCCAGTCGAAAGAGCGCTCAAAGAGTCAATTTAGTGTTATCAGGAATGCTCACCTTGCACTGTGCCTCTGCAGCCATGCGGAGAAGCCACTAGCGAATTGGTTTCAGTGGGAATGGAGTGAGGAGAGACTCACGCTTCTCTCCTGCATCTCAAACAGTTGGGCTATCTCATTAAACCCAGTTGTTTCCCTGAAACCCCTTTGTCTGTAGTCCTCTCAGCTCAAACATGTAATGCTGCAGAATAAGGCTGTGAGACGCTGTCGAACGGCAACATTCATCAGCAGTTGGCTTCGCTTGCACTGTAGGCATATTGCAATTTGCTGTCGCTGAAACTGCAGAAACGAACTGGAAATCTGACATGTTAAGGCAGCCTCTTGATTACATATTCAATATCTGGTCTCTGTTGCTAATTAGGCAATACTAGGAGATTGAATGTTCAATTAGTGCCTTTATTTATATTATGTCTCATATGTATGTTTTTTCATCATTTTAGCCACAGTGCTTTAATTGTGCTTTTGCTACAACCCTGCCGATGTTTTCACTGGCCCGATGCTTTTGTTGTTGAATTGATTTACATATATTTTTTTTTTGACATTTTTACAATTTATTTTACCACTTAATATTATTGTATGTCTGTTAATTGTACTATTTATAATTGTATAGTTTTTATTATTGTATAAGTTTTTTTTTTATAATCTTAAATGTTAAATATTACTATAAATATTTTAAATACAATTTATTTTGATCAAATGTTATCTTTACAAGAATATTAGCAACAAAAAAACAAAAATGATTATATTATTGTACAGGACGGTCATAAACTCATAAACACTCACTAAAAAATAATGGCAAATAATTCAAAACATGACATTTTGTAATTTATTTATTTGAAAATTGTCATTTTCAACTTATATTTACCAAAACTATCACAATCATTCTTGCAATTTCTATACAACTTCATTTATGCAGATTATTTTACCTAGCTGACACGGAGAATTCAAACCAAGTAGGACAAAGAGGAATGTTATTTCCTTTGGTGTTTGAAGTTTGTGGCCTTTAATTTCATGAGTAGGATTGGAGGAAGCAGACCCATGTGTTACGGAGCGTTACGGAACGAGTGCTATTCATCTTCATCCTCCCTCTTTCATTCCTGCTCTGTTTACTCTGGCAGAGAGCGAGCGATTCTATTACTATTCCTGTTTGTAACCTAGTGTTGTTGAGCGATGCCATTAGGAGTCAGAGCGCTAGAAATATACTCAAGTATACAGCATTTATAAGATACGTTTTTAAATCCAATAATCCTCATTCATGAGGGCTGTTACTGCAGATCTAGGTCACAAAGACCAATGGCTGAATGGAACTGCGATTTATGAAAGCACTGACTTCATGAAGCTCACATATAATGCAATGCAGTGCAATACAGTGTCTATGAGGTGAGAATAGTATGTATTAATAATGAATATTATGTAGATATTTTATTAGAAACCAGTTCTGTCAAGGTCAAGAGTATTTAGTATCTTTGTTTAGTTGTAGACTGTGTGTTCTTGAGGTTCTGGATTGAAATCAATGGCTGAACACCTGCTGATGGTAAAATAACTCTCCATTTTCAATTTGGAAGAAAAGAGGATTGGATTTTTCTTTTGAATGACAGCTGAATCTATTCACTGGGGCCTTGAAAAGCAGCACTGTCTGGCCCATCTGCTCTCTGTGTGTGTATGTGAAGCTACAGTTATTGTGCTGTGGTAAGGGACTGTGCATGAGTTGAATTTCTGGCCATTATTGGGGCCTCTAAGGTGGTCTTGTCATTTGCCTGACAATCTCTCTTTTGGACTTACAACAAATAGTCAATGACATTTATCTTGTTACGGTGAATCCTGCATCTCAGGCTAAGCATTTCTACAGAAGCTATTCTGATTTCCTTTCCTTCTGACATTTAACTGTCAATATATCTTCATCTTTGGTCTGTTTACTTCCCCTAGTGCTTTGCTGTCTCCATCCCTCTATCTGTTTATCTGGTGTCTGAAGGAAGGTGGGCTTGGGGAAGGGTGTTGCTAAGTGTCGAGGAGGATGAGGCAGATATTTGAGGCGACATGAGTCACGGCACTTTGTTAAAAGCAGGACCATAACTAACATAGACATTCAGATGGACATTGTGCAGCTAAACATTGTTTGACAACAGCAATGTCCAGTGGTGCAAACTACTCAGCTTTTGTTTGTTTTACATTTTAGCTATTTTGAATTGAAAATGTTAGGCTGTCATTAATGTGATTCATTTTAGTTTGTACCTAAAATCAATTCTACCCTATCTCCCTGTGATGTGATGTTAGTTGTGAATGCTGACTTGAAAGTGGGACTAATGTGTTAACAAGCAAAGGGGGGATGGGAACATGAGGATGAAGACATACCACATGTTCCTGTATTAGGGAAGCCACTGCTTGCTTTTTTCTCTCTGTAAAAATAAATAAATACTGGTTACGCTGTATTTTAAGGTGTCATTGTTACAATGTAATTATGTATTTAAGTAATATTAAGCAACTACATGTAGCCTAGAGTTAGGGTAGGATTAGAATTTGGTTAAGGGTTAGTTGCATGTAAATATGCACAATTTACTGTTATTACAATGGTCAGTACATGTAACATATGTAACAAGGACACTGTAAAATAAAGTGTTACCAAAATACTTTGTGCATAGTGAAATCTGGGTTTAACTGTTCTTGTCACAACTTCCGACTCCAATGATTTATGAACAAAACCTCCTTGTGACTCCGGAATGGGGACAGACCACCTCGACTGTAAAACTCCATGTGATTGTGATTTTTGGAATTGTGTTTGCATATTTCACTGTTGACCTGTGCTTAAACTAATACGCTTCTGTGGGTGGTTTAATGACACTGAGCCCATGAGTTGCTTTGGTAGTTGACTGTACTGCCTTTCTTTACACAGTGTTCTTTATTATGGTCATATTGCTCACTTTAATAGCTATAGTTGTCTCATAAGTGTAGAACCGTTACTTGAGGGAATCGTATACTGTTTTAGGTACACTTAATAAGGTACACTCAAATAAAAACAAAACTTTCATCTTTTTAAGATTTATATTTCCCAACAATAAATGTGAAATATTTAAAATAACTGGTTAATTTAAAATGAGTTTCTAAAGCAAATTATTCATTTTAAATTAGAAATGTACTTGAGCTGCAAATCATCATATTCAAATGATTTCTGAAGGATCATGTGACACTGAAGACTGTATTAATGAGGCTGAAAATTCAGCTTTGCCATCACAGGAATACATTTCTTACTTTCTTTCTTTAAAAATAATTAATTTAGAAAACAGTTCTTCTAAATGGTAATAATATTTCATATTACTTATTTTACAGTATTTTTGATCAAATAAATGCAGCCTTTATGAGCCTAATTTCAAAAATATACAAAAATTACCAACTCAACTTTTGAACTGTATTGTACCTAGTGCTAATGTTTATAGTTAAGCTGAAAAACAGCATGGAAATCAAGTCAGTGTTTAACATGCCTTAAAGTCCTTACGTTTAAAATGGAAGTACTGTATTTTATCAGTGCCTTTAAATGGATCGAAATCACATAGTGATGGTATGAGGTGTGCATGACAGTCCAGCAAAAAAAAAAAAAAAAAAAAAAAAAAAATATATATATATATATATATATATATATATATATATATATATATATATATAATGTATTATGTAGGCTATATATATTTATATATTTTTTTCAGATTAGGTGCTTAAAAAAAACAAGATTAATAGATAATAAAATATTTTTTAACAAAACAAACATGCTCATTGAGTTTCATTGTTTTGCCCGGAGTAATCAAGGTTTAGGTGTAACTACACTAATGTCAACAAAGCCTCTCCTTTGCACTAATTCATAGCCAATTAAAGAACAATAGTTTTTTTTGTGAAGCATTTTCTCTGAGTGTATTTGTTTGGATAAACACAAAATGCTGGAATTGTGGTCAGCTTTTCTTAGAAATATCTTACATGATTGTTAAAGATCTTTAACAATCATGTAAGATATTTCTAAGAAAAGCTAACCACAATTCCAGCATTTTGTGTTTGAAAACAACAGCCTTATTTTAGTATTTCATGACTTTTTGCCTGTATTCCAGCATACCACTCTTCTCTAAGGACATCATTTGTTTTCTTGGGTTGACTTATGTCCAGAGTTGGAATATTTGATGCTATAGCCTAAATATATTCATTGAATATTTAGTTTTTGTTTTGTTTTTTTTCACAACAATATTCCAAGTTTTGAACCTTTTCCCCCAAATGTCTTGAACCTGAACCTAAACACAACCTATGTTTGTTTCTCTTCAGGGCCGACATGTCAAAACAGGTCAACTGGCTGCTATCAAGTGCATGGATGTCACAGGGGTGAGTTTATTTTCATTGTTCTTTCCATCTTGACCCCTTATTATACTCTGAAGCTGTTGAGGTCTTGTCTTTCACCGTCAAGATGTCAAAACCTCTTGAGTGAGTCCTCGGCTCAGATCCGCAGGTTTATTTTAGGCTTAGTTGGTCTAATTTTTGACGTTTTATTAAATCCATATATCCTCTAGGCTTGGTTTTCCCCTCATTAGTTCTCTGGATGCTAAAGTAGACGTCGTCTTAATTACCTTTGAGCATCCCTCTTTACAGATCAACGCGCTGCTACATTTCTCTCAGATACGGTAAATGCTTAACCCAGTCGGTAAATGCTTAACCCAATCAGAATTTCTTTGTAGCATTTGTCCCAGCTGGACCAATTTTATTCAGAAATAGAAAACAACTATTTATTAACTAAATTCATTTAAAATTGCGTATTTTTATTTTGAGTTTTATTTCATTGTTTATTATTTCATTATTTTTTAAATTCATTTTATAACATGTTGTTAAAACGGTAGTCATGTTTCAAAGCATTGTTTCCCACGATTTTAAGTCCTGTGTAAATGCATTGATGCCGCTTCAGATTTGGTTTCTGTGCAGCTTTTTCTGTGTAAAGATGGCTAGAGCAGAAAAGATCAGACTATGATGCCTCATATGTTTTTAAAGTAGAGTTTCTTGAAATGACAGTTATTTTGCTGCAGTGCTAGCATATGATTTGGGAATAATTTTTTTAATAAGCCGCAATATTTCAGTCATGTCTGCTCTTTTCAACAGCAGATTTTTCCAGTCTCTCTCTTTATTTTTAATCTAAAGTCAATTTAGCATTTAATAAGCTGTTGTAGAATTTGAAATAGCGTTGCAAATTCAATTCACAAGCTGTTATGATTTCTCTGGCCACCGCTGGTTGTATATGTAATGGCCTGTGGCTGCCCCCGTTATTTCAGGATGAATAACACTTGATTAGCAGGTTACATGGATCCTTGTTTTGTTGGATGAACAGTCTTCCCATTACTATGTACAATGTACTGTGGTTGTTACAAAACCTATTCAGCCGCCTTCATAGACTCCGTATAGACAAGTATCCTTGTGCAACATGGTCAGTTATGTCTTAAGTGAAATGAACGTAAACCGTTGAAAAGAAAACGCGTGTGTAACGGTATGTTGGATACGTGCAGCTCTTAAAGTGACAGCAGCCTAATAAACCTACTGCTGTCTTTGTCCTTAATGTTAATAAAAAAAACAAAATCACTCACTGCTCTTGACTGGTTGAGCCCTGATGGAGCAGCTCTAAATATTCACTGTGCTATTACAGGGTTTCTGCGGGGCATTAAAAAGCATGGATTTAGCAAAAATTAAGGCCTTAAATGGCATTAAAAAGCATTTAATTTGAATCCTACAGGCATTAAAAATGTTGATAGTTTTGAATAATTTTATATTATCTATTTATTTGAATACAGCCTTCATAATTAATAATTTTTATTTGTTGTCGCAAAATATGTATGTGTGGCGAGCAGGACGAGGCCGAGGTCCGTGGGAGAACGGCGTGAGGCCAATGGCGTGATTGAGCGACACTTGCTCGACACACCGGTCTCGATCTCCACTGTCGTCGCTCCTCCTTTATGCTTCCGCTCCTCCGTGAGAGATATAAGACCGATGTGTCGCGCAGGTGTCACTCATTATCAATCACGTCACCGGCCTCGCACCGTTCTCCCACGGCCCTCGGCCCCGTCCTGCTCGCCACAGTATAGTGTGATAAACTCGGAACCGGTGTTACAATATATTCGGTTCCTGAAATATTTAGTTCCAGTGAGTGGAGCTACCATGAATATTTACGAGACCATATCGTGGGCGGGGCGACCAATACTACAGGCGAGTGGAACAGAAATTATTAGCGTGAGCGCCTCAGATCGCGTTTTGTCCTAAACCATTCCTAAATAAATAATACATAATTTATCGCTTTTATAGCAGGTGTTTCTCAGTACTCTGTGTTTACCTGAACTATTGCCAACCTGATCTTGTAGGAAGTGTTGGAAGACAACACACCTACAATAAAGGCATATTTACGGGGAGGGGAGATACTGACCCTCATTCATAAAAAGATGCAATTAAACAAGTATTTGAAATATACTGTCTTTATGTTGGTTCTACATTAATATGGAGATTAACTTTGAAATGCATACATTATAAAATATTAGGGCTGGGAATCGATTAAAAAAAATTAACTAATTAATTGCACAATTTCTGTAATTAATTGCAATTAATTGCGCTTCCCCCAAGCTTGTAATCATCAATATTTAAACTTAGAATCACCTAATTAAACAACACAGGAAAAAAAGGGAACAGAAAATAGCCCTATATTAAAATATTAAACATCAATATATCAAAATATTATTCTTTTTCAATAATCAATCAACATAATCAATTTAACAGATTATTATTATTATTATTATTTTATTAATTATTAAAACAAAATATAGTCCTACAAAGCTATTATTACCAGAGCATGTGATCAGAGCAGGTCATTTTACCATTGTTGCCCAGCATGGCTATAACAGCTCAGCAAACAGAAGTCAACAGAGAAATTTCACGTTACTTGAGTGGACTTTACTTTTCCAGTGCTTAGTACATGATTGAAGCCTTTGGGCCGTTAACGACAGAGCCGCCGACACACACACACACGGAACGGAGAGCTCGCCGCTGCTGGGCCATTAACGACAGAGCCGCACACGCACACGCACACACACACACGTACGCACACACGCACACACACACACACACGCACACACACACACACACGGAACGGAGAGCTCGCCGCTGCTGGGCCATTAACGACAGAGCGAGCCGACACGTGCGCGCGGAGCACAGAGCGCGACGCACATACCGAGCGGAAAAGACCCGCTCATGAAAGCTGCCCGAGAATGAAACCTGACCGCCGAACATGGAGGGGCGGGACGGCATATTTCGGCCTTTTTAATAGCAGACGCAACAGGAAATCATTCAAACGAGGCAAAAAAAAAAAGTGCTGCGTCAATTGCGTTATTTTTTTTAACGCGTTAAACATTTCAAATTAATCGCAAAGATTAACGCGTTAATTCCCCCAGCCCTATAAAATATATAAACTAAATATATACATAAGTGTGTTTAATTTATATATATATACCTGAAGATACCTGCAGAAACCCTGTATTAAATTATTAAATTAAAGATAAAATATGATGGAGCAATAATATGAACAGTGAAAGGAACAGTAGCTCCTACAATACATTTTAACAGGCAAAATTAGGCATGAAAATAACTTAAGTAAATATCTATTTTCTAAGCCAAATAATTTGATTCATATTCGTTTGGTTTCTCTACCCAATATTTTTAAAAATTAAAAATGCTATGAAAATACAGGTATCGGCAAGTACTAAAAATATCAATGCATTCCTAGTTTTAAATGATACAATGATTTTAGGCATCACAACATGCACTGTGTAAGAAATGCATATTCATTTTGAGTTTTGCTAAAGATTACATTTAACAGTTAAGTTAACCGATTACATTTAAATTCATGTCTTAACTTAAGAGTGCATTTACGTGACAGTAAAGGTCAATTTAAAACAGCAAATAAACTTGAACAATGAAATATCTAACATCTACAATAAATTAAATCTCCAATATCAGGCAATAAATATGGTACAGATACAGTATAATGCATCTATAATAATTAATTGGTTTGAAATAGTTTTTTCTTGTGCAATCTCCTATAAAATAATTCTTAATCTTAGAAGACTCATGGAAATTCATTAGTCGAGTTGGAACCCTGTCATCATTAGGATGGGTTGTTCCTGGAAATTACCGTTTGACCTATAGTGAACGAGAGAGCAGATGAAGAGTTGTCATTAGCTCAAATCAGCAGCATCCAGCATGTTCTTGAGAAGAGGTCATTGAGTTGGGGGTCCTGAGGGGCTCCTAGAGGGACACTCCAGTCAAGATGTAATTCTTTGGGTCAAGAGCAAATCCTGTGCTTTCTCCCCTCCTTCCCCCCTCTACTTCATGTAAAAGCACCTGCATCTGTAAGTGGGCCATCAGACCTTATTATAGGTCACTAGAGTGATCCCACAGGCCTCAAGCTTTACTTTAGAGAGTGTGGAATGTGAGCTATCCCATGATCCCCTGCTGCATGTGTCTTGACAGGAGGAAGAGGAGGAGATCAAAGCTGAGATCAACATGCTGAAGAAATACTCTCACCACAGGAACATCGCCACCTACTATGGTGCCTTCATTAAAAAGAACCCTCCCGGTGTGGACGACCAGCTGTGGGTGAGTACCGTGCCCCGCTGTGCCAGTGGAAATGGAGAGTGAGTGTCCATCTGTGCTTCACACACACTGCCCTGTGTATACGTGGACTTTTTTGGGCCCATGGGGAAGTGTATGATTAATGGACCTTGAATGAACATTGATGAACAGGAATCAAAGCACCGTTGTCTCGCCTACAGACTTGTTGTCATGGAGAGTTAATGGTGCTCTGTGCTGGGAAAAGTTAAGGACTTTGTAAAGGCTGTAAAAGCTTTTTATTATAAGTATTTCAAAAAACAGAATGTCTCTTGATTTTTATGTACTAATCACAGTGTTTCATCACAGTTGTGTGTTGAACGCATCTAATGGTAATGGTGGACCATTGCAGGTTTCTAATTAGTTTTAATTAAATAATTTATGCATACATATAATATGTTATTTATTAAAATGATTTAAATTGCATTTTTACCCCCCCCCCCCCCCCCCAACAACATTTAATGAACGTTTTTAAAACTTCTGAAATCATACAATTAATTTATTTAATTATTTAAATAGACTTTAACACCAGTTTGTGTTAATGAGAATCTTAGTCATAATTAGCCTATTAGCCTATAGCCCAAATTTTTCAAATATTGTTTTCCATTTAAATGGGTCAAGAACCACTGCTATAAATAATTCAATTAAATGTTGTTAATGAGAAAAAAAAAAGAAAAAAGAAAAGCTTATTTTACAATATATTCACTCGATTCATCCAGATGTATCTCAGTAGTAAGGTCAGAGAGGCTGTTCTCTGTGTCTGCTGTCTAGACTCATTCTTTCAGTCTATCTCCCTCTCTACTTTACTTCTCCTGTCCATATTTTTCTCTCCTACCAACTTTTTTTCCCTCTCGGACCACTTCCCTTCTCTTCCTTAGCTGAAAGACAGGACAGGTCTGATTGTGGCAGGGTAATTTGTGTTGTTTATCAGCGGCTGCAGGGACACACAGGGGCACGCAGATGCAACTCTCCACCAATAAAGATAGACATCGCAGGAAATGAAGAGCATTTGTGACGCATCTCGGTGTCGAGTGGCAGCTCTTGAATGGGCAGACCTTTCAGATGAAGGCTGACATTCCCCCTGCTGTAAGACTCGAGGGCCACAAACCCCTTCAATATTCCCTTTGACCTGCCAATCAAAATCAGAAAGACAGAGAGATTGGGAAAGAAGCTCTTGGCATAACCAAGTGACTGAAACCCACATTCAATTTTTGTCCTGCTCGTCAGGTAGTTGGCATGCATGTTTCGAAGGGAGTCCATTCACTCTGGCACTCTGAGCTTCAGCGCCGCTCTTGCATAAATACTTTCTATTTTACGATTGCTCGCACCGACTTGGCCTTAACAGCAGTTAGTGCTGTGAACTCTGAATTAAGCTTGATGCCTATAAATTACTCCTTCAGTTTTGTCCAAGTGCACAAAGATTAGTTTTCTGCACATTGCACATTCTATTCAGACTGATGAAGAGGACATAGAGGCAATGAAAGCATGCCCTTTTGAAAAAGACCAGCTTTCTTACACTAGCATGTATCTATCCACATTGCTCTAGGTGGATTTCTTTTCTAATTATTGCTAGTTGTTAGCGCTACAGTTCAAAAAGCAAGGTTGAATAAAAATTCTTGTTGGTTAACGTAGACGTGAGGGTGACCATTTTATGGTGTGACAAAATTGAGGCGTAGCTCATGAATATTAATTAGGTTATGTACAAATTATTTTTAATATCTCTTGATAACTTCTTCTAACTAATAATTTCCTGATACTTTTTCTACATCTGGTCTCCAAGGATTTTGTAGTTTTGTAGTAATTTTTTATTTGAATAAATCAGAATTGCAGCTGATCATCAGTGGGTTTATATTAAGCATAGGGACCCGTTTGCTTTTTTTCCCCACTGCTGCTTCCTACCCAAAATTGAAAATAATAATTTTATATATGAAAAAAAAATATATATTATAAAAACATTTAATATTATAATTTTTTTTTATTGAACTTAAAGGGATACTTCAGGATTTATCATTAAGCTTTGTATTAGTAGAAAACCTGTAGTATTTTCGAATTACCATGCTTTCCATCCTCATATCCCCCTGAGAGGAGAGATTTATGTATTTTTTGTCTGGAAAAAATCCTCTGACGCAAAAATCGTCATTTTGCGTCATCGGAGGATTTTCTGGCCAGAGGCTAAAGACTACAGCCAGTAGGAGGGGCTGTCCCGCATGTGTTCAACCCGCCCATAGGAGGTGGGATCTCACTCACAGAATGTACACGGTGTCAGATGTCTTTCTTTGGAAGCTAAAATAGCAGGCTCTTGTTCTGTGGAGAAAGCTGAGTAGTAGGGGTTACCATCCTCTTTTTCCCGGACATGTCCGGCCGTCGAGATCGTCCAAAATGTCTGCGTTTCGGCTTTTGCTTTCTGCAGTCGCCATTCATTGTTTACATGCACACCTTTAGTTTCAATCAAACAATTCATTCCGATTGGTGAATCTGAATGTAGTGTTTACATGAACGCTAAACAAGTGATCGGTTGATGTGCGTTTTAACATTGCTAAGAAAATTCCCGCTCCTCCGTGAGAGATACGAGACCGGCGCGTCTTAGTGATGACGTCACCGGCCTCGCGCCATTCTCCCGCGCCCCTCAGCCTCGTCCTGCTCACCACAGTAAACATAATGAATGGCGACTGTAGAACGCAAAAGCCGAATCCCGGACATTTTGGGCGATCTCGAAATCCCGGGCAAACTCGTCACGGAGACTCACTGGTAGCCTAACCTTGTTGTTTTCAACTGCGCTCTCTTACTTGGCTTGGCTTGGGAGTGGCCTCTCTTACTTGGCGTGGCTTGGGAGTGGCCTCTTAGGGCAGCGAAGCAAGTGCATTCTGGGAGTTGTTGTCTTTCATCCACATAATCCAAAAATACATTTTCTGGCTTTTCTCAGTCTAGAAAGCTCCAAATTCAAAAATTTCTTCACATTTCTTCTACATAAATGACCTATTTTAAATACACATTCATCTTTCCAGAGGTGAAGTATCCCTTTAAATTAAAAAAATTTAGCACACACACAATAATGTGTATATCATTTAATATTTAGTATATGTATATTTATAGAAATTATTTAATTCATTTTTGAACAATTTTCATTTCTGTTCATATCTATATGCGCATGCTATGTTGGTTAAGGTAGTTAAGAACATCAGCATCAAACACTGTGCATGCTGGTGATCTGCAGTGCTCATCTTTTCAAAGGAATTAAACAAGATAATTAAGTTTTTATAGTATGGAGGTCCATGTCACTGTGAAAATGCCTACACAAGTCTGAAAATGAGTCTGTGTCTTAAAATAGAGAAGCACCATAACCCAAAACACGGCCTCATCAGCAGTGCTTAATGATCTCATTCTTCCTCATTTATGGCATTCCAGACAGAAAAACAGCAAGTTTCTTATGATTCATATAGTATTAAAGAGGTCAAGCAGCACATGATGTTTCTTTATTTGTGTTGACGTGGTTTTGTATGTCGTAAGTGGATTATGATTTGCTTAGAACTCAAGATTACTGAGCTTAACTTCAACTGTTCATACACAGTGGATTTATCCTTGATTGAACTTCACAATTCTTAATGCATACTGGTCTCAGAAGCAAATGTTTAGTTTCAGAGAACTGAATAATGTAAAGTGTTTCCTTATTTAACTGGAGGCCATTTCCAGAGACAGCCAGCTTGAGTGGCTGTTGTGTGGTTGAGCACACATCTCTAACATGGGAGTATTTGAACCTGAGGGCTATGCTCAAAGGCTCGTGACTAGACAGGACACTCTCTGCTGAAGTGCGATTAGAGGAGCTAGAAGCACAAGTCACCTCCAATTACAACAGACTAAGGCTAAATCGGAGGGTCTGAGGATCAGCTAAGCTTTCTAGCTACATCTTGCAGCAATTTCCATATCCATTACTGATGCATTGTGTTAATTTGGTGTTGAGTAACAAACAAAGCAGCAAACTGGCAATATATAATTATTTGCTTTTGAAATATTGTTGCTGTTGCAGTTACTAACTATTTTGTAGCAAGTAGCCTTGTAGCATCGCTTGATAGTTAACAGTTCTACAGACTGTAGCTTAACTGTATTTTAACGACTATATGATGAGTTGCTTGTATCTTAGCTACAGTTTCATAATAGATTCAATAGTTTAATTTTTTTTTGGTTCTGGAAAGACATATTTTTAATGTTTTAAACAATCAACACCCAGGTACACAACGGTCCAACCTATTTAATGTGCTGTATTTTCATTTGCATCAAACTAAATATAGCTTGTACACTGAGTAAATTCCATTAGTTAGGTGTTTAAATGTGAGTGGGTCACAATGTTTCTCAAAACAAATTTTCACAGATTTCTGTACTTGAATGGTGGATTGTGGTTATTTGACAGTTGCCCTTTTCATGAGAACAAATCCTCTGTTAGAGTTCATTGCCTCCACCAGGGAAAACAAACGGACAAAGATTAATGGGCAGTGATTAACTAACATGCCCCTGTAATATTGGCTTATTTGTATTACAGCATTATCAACTTTTGCATCT
This sequence comes from Leuciscus leuciscus, assembly GCF_965113295.1. Classification (NCBI taxonomy): domain Eukaryota; kingdom Metazoa; phylum Chordata; class Actinopteri; order Cypriniformes; family Leuciscidae; genus Leuciscus; species Leuciscus leuciscus. The sequence goes on from NC_138730.1 coordinate 26,127,249, forward strand.
GTGGATTTACAAATCATTGTGACTACTGAAAAAATAGATGAACTTTTGCGTCAATTGAATTTCCAAGGACGTTTCAGAAACACAAATTGGATGTGGCAGTCACTTGGGTTAAAGTTTGAAGTATTATATCGTGTTCTTTCTATTCATCTCATCATTATTCTGTGGGTGTAAATTTCTCCTTTCAGTTTTAAAACGGAGACACCAGGGAGCCTCAAGCTATGCTCAACATGTAAACTCAATTTCTTTAATATGTCCCCATTTCAACAAAGTAATTTTCATGTTTCCCAGAATTTTCAAGCAGCAGCATTACAAATCTTGCTTTATAACTCAGGGCAATTCTTACTTCCAAATATAAATAAAATCATTTCAATTTTAGTTCTCCCCTTTTTACTACTAACCACTGCTTTTTGTTTTGTTGTTGTTGTTTTGTGTGGTCAGACAAGACATGCGCTTCTAGATTTAAGTTTGAGTCACATCAGATATTAAAGTGAAAGTCCCGGCTGATCTCCTGTGCTTTCCAGCAAGTTTCGTTCTCGCAGCCAAATTAGGTCCAATTAAACCTGAGTGATGCCGCCTTTTAAACACTCCTAACGGCCTGTACACTCCTAACGGCCTGTGTCTCTCAGACCCAGGATGTGCAGAGGAAGGGATCAGATCTTCAGCGCATGACGATGGTGACAGGCCTTTTCCTCCTGTCTGCTGCATTTATCCCAGCATCCACATGCATATTAATGGACAGCTTCTCTTTCTCTCTTTCTCTCCTTCTCTCTTTCTCTCTTTCTCTCCCTCTCTCAGCCTGCAGTTGAGCAGTGCTCAAAGATTTATGCCCTCAATTTGAATGTCCCTACTTGGGTGTTTGTGTTGAATGCTGCAATATTTATCATGTTATTTTAATGATCTGAGGGACTTTCCTCTCTAAATATATTCTTAATATATTATAAAATTCACCCAGTGGGTTGTGATGAAAATGAAATCCCTATTGTGCGGTTTGTTTGTTTGTTTGGGTTTTGTTTGTGATGGTATGTATGCAGTTTAGGTGGGTTGTTCTAATATATTTTTGATAAGCAAATGGCAGACAAGGGTAAAATGAGATTAAATGGGACAACTACACAGATGATATTCAGGGAGGCTAAGAGACATTGAAAGTGTTTCAAGACCCGTGGACATCTTTTGAACACCATTTTCTTTCATGTTTACATATTTCCTAGTGAAACAAAACATATTGAAGGTGAAGAGAAATTTAAGGGGGAGCGATGTTCTCATTCTAAAGAGCATTTGATTGGACAAAATTCTGTGTCCATTGACCAATATTTTTTTCTCTTTTTCCCAATAGAGACTTTGAATTTTAACTAGCATATAAACTCAGCAACAAAAAAAAGAAACACCCCTTTTTCAGGATATTGTATTTTAAAGATAATTTTGTAAAATTGTAATACACTTTACAGATCTTTATTGTAAAGCGTTTAAACAATGTTTTTCATGCTCGTTCAATGAAACATAAGCCATTTTTGCACATGTACCTGTGGAACAGTCCTTAAAATGCTAACCGTTTACAGATTGAAGAAAATAGTCTGTTCCAATAACTTATGACATTAAAGAGACCTTTCTACTCACTTTTTGCTGAGTATATATGACCTCAAAGCAATCAGAAATTGACTAAATACATCTCTCATTTCAATGTAATGGTCTTTAAGGGACTGTGTGAAAGATAAAAAAAAAAAAAAAAACTGTTTTGATTTGTAGGAAGTGACTTCTTGTCTCTTCTACAGCTGGTGATGGAGTTCTGTGGCGCGGGCTCAGTGACAGACCTGATCAAGAACACCAAGGGCAACTCGCTGAGGGAAGACTGGACCGCCTACATTAGCAGGGAGATCCTCAGGGTAACAGCTCAAGTCACTGTGTTTTATTCACTGTGAAAATCAGCTTCAAACCAGCATTTGGAACATGCTTGCCGTTTTAGGTGGTTTACTAGTCCAAACCAACTTGGCTAAGGAAGTTTACCAGGTCCACTGGCTGACATTCCACCTGGTCAACCACATAGACCAGCTAATGACCATAGATCGCCACTTTTGACTAGAAAAAAACAACAACTAAAAAGTGTTATATGGATAGTTTGAATTTCACCAAACAAAATAGAGGAATAATCCAAACTTATATAATGTAATTATTTTTCTGTGGAACACATGTTTTTTTATAATTAATTTATATACTATATATATATATATATATATATGATAGAACCATACATTTCATCTGCTGTGTTCAAAGTGTATTTCAGCACTTTCAAATTCAGCAATTCTTGTGAAAGGCAGTGTATAAGGTATGCACTCTAAAGACTTCATAGAGCATGAATCATTTTGTGCTCCACAGTAAAAAATAACATGTTGCTGGTTTGAAATTACTTGAGGATCTGAAAATAATAGTAAAGATTTTCTGTCAACTATTCTTTTAAGGCATACTTAATGTCTGGGACACAAGGACACAATATCAAACCAAGTGACATTTATTTTAAATAGACAAACGAACATGTATAAAAAAACACACACACACACACACACACACACACACACACACACACACACACACACACACACACACACACACACACACACACACACACACACACACACACACACACACACACACACACACACACACACACACACACACACACACACACACACACACACACACACACACACACACAATGCTTGTTAGGTTTTAAATGTAAAACTTAATGTGAAACCTACTCATTCACAGCCTAACTTGTGAATGAAGGATTCTTCCATTCTACTATCCTTTTTCTCTCTTAATTCATGTTTGTCTCTCTGCCAGGGTCTCACTCATCTCCACCATCACAAAGTCATCCACAGAGACATCAAAGGCCAGAATGTGCTGCTAACAGAGAACGCTGAGGTCAAACTAGGTAAGAGCGCAGCCCTGAGGCTCAGATAACTTTGCATAGCATTTACAATCCTCGCTGTGACTGTGCAGAGGAGGTTTCAAAGGAATGCGAGAGGAGCACGGCCCAGCAATGCTAATGCGCTGTTGTCCTTTAGCGGCGCCCCCTTTTAAAACTCAGTGAGGAAATTATCATTGACTGTGAAACAAAGTAGGGTGGCTCAGAGGTAAATCAATTTAGCCTGTGTGGGGTAAATAATTGATCATTCTTTAGTTGACAGTCGCTACTCTAGCAGATTTCCTAAATATGCTCAAGGCTGAATGCTAAAAGTTTGGACTTATGAAAGGAGCTTTTCAAAACAAATCTTTTTGTTTTACTGTCTCACTGCCCTGAGTACATTTGCTTTTATCTCATTACATCTTCATTTGCAATGTGAGGAGAGGGCAATTACCTGAAAGCACAGGCATTTACATATATTGGTTCAATTTAGCATACCTAGTTAAACTAGCATCTTATGTAATCCAGTACTTTACTGGAAGTCATGTATCTTGACAGCATGTTTGGCACTAATTAAAGCTGCGGCGCCTGTGGCCTTTTGCTCTATAGCACATTGTGTAAGCATTTTAAGTTTCAAGCGACAAGCAATTGGTCTATTCTGATGCGAAACCGTATTGCCACGCAATCACAGCCAGTCAAACGTGTTTGAAGTTTAATGTACAGTTTTGGACCAGTGGGGATCCACTGTGGGCATGGGCTACTCAGCATAAAGGAGTGATCACATTATAGAAATTTTGGTGAAATTCAATAAAAAAATTTGTGGCCAACAGTGTTGTGATACATGGAGAACTGCTTACACAGAAGTGTCTTTCCGTGTCAACTTAACCAAAAGTCCCCGGCAAATTTTTTTGATTTTTATCACTTTTTTTTCTGCTGAAATAAGAACATAAAATAATGGGAAAAAGCACTTATTGTGTTTTTTTGGGGGTTTTTTGCCCCAAGTTTGTTTGCCTGTAACTCAAGAAGTATTAAAGATATATTAATACCCTTTTAGATTCTGGTTCTTAGCAAACCTTTCTTTTGGTATCTTCATTTTAAATATAATTAAATATAAATATAACCCTATATAATTCCATCCCAGAGATATAGAGATCTTAATGCAGCTCCATGAGTAAATTGGTCAATTGTAAAAAAAAAAAAAAAAGTATCACTTTTCATACAGCTGATACTTGTTTAAAGGGAAATGTCTGAAGAACAAACAATACTGAAACTAGAAATTGTATCTTATATTTTTAAAGTAATTTTTACCCCCCTGTAATTTGGCTACAAATCTTATGTGAAAATTGTCATGTTGATGCCCCTCTACAAAATAGTGGATTACTATTGCATTTAGAATTTTGGCTTTCATCACTATTTATGTTTGTCTTTCTTCAGAAAATAAAACAAAGTAAAAAATTTGAGCTGGGAAGTTTCAGAAATTTGGTTAATTTGACATGGAATGACCAATAAGTCAATTTCTGTTGGTCAACACGCGCAAAATCTGCATGGGGGAACTTTTTTCCCTCTCCTGCTAAACTCCACGATGTGACCGCACGTTGACACTGCAGAAATAGAAACCCGCAGTGACTGACGAGATGTCCTTTCACTTGTCAGAACAAAGATGTTTTTTAACACCTGGTTAGAACACTGATCAGACTGGTTTCCTCTCGCTCTGTTTCATCTGAACCCCAGTGGACTTCGGTGTGAGTGCACAGCTGGACCGCACCGTGAGTCGCAGGAACACTTTCATCGGCACCCCTTATTGGATGGCACCAGAGGTCATTGCGTGTGATGAGAATCCTGAGGCCACGTATGACTATAAGGTGAGCTTTCCTCTCTCAGACATGTATGTATAATCTGTATCATATGATACTACATGGTCTTCTTGAAGTGATAGTCTAGTGTCTCACATCGTGAGAAAACGCACATAAATGCATTTTGGACGTGGCCGTGCCGCTGCTGATGGAGATGCTGCTCTATAACAGCAAAACAACAGAACGCTCTTATTTCGAATTGGTCTGCAGTGATTTAGCCGGTAGGGGAGTATTGATCACGGGTCCTCAATTTACTCAATACACATGTGAGCATATGCAATCAAAATCAAATAAACTCTCCTTGGAAACAATTTAGTCACCATTATCCACGAATCACTCAGGCTAATACAGTGATCCGTGCCACGGCTGGCAGTGTTGATAATGTCACAGTAATAGCATAAGCAAACGTTCCTCCCCTTCCCTGTCCAGAGAAATATTGGCCTGTTTCTTTCCAGCATTATGCTTTAGTCCATTTCATTACATGTTTAAGAATTCATCCCTGGTTTAGTTTAAAGCTCAGACAAATGTAAAGTAAGAAAGTGATTTTATTGCATTATGAAATGTCATCTGTATGCAGTGGTTTTACTCACTGCTGCTTTGCATTTATAATGTCATATCAAATTGCAGACATATCAGAGACTTGATGCTCAGCACCACTAAAAGTCTGAATTGTATTGGGTTTGCCTTCTTTTAGAAATTGTTTGTCCTTTTTCAACATATCCTCTGCGAAAGGAATTAAAATATTTGATGTTTTTTTAATTCTATTTTATTTGAGATTAGCATTTTTTTATAACCCTGTTACTAATATTTGTCTACAATAACATAATAAACATAAAAATGAAATAGACGTTAAATAAAGAAAGGGTCCAAATTATTTTACTACTTGAGTGTCACGATTCTAAGGACAATAACTTTTTTGTAGAGGGAAAAATCATGTACAATGTGGCACATCTAAATGATGTTTTTTATCATTAAAATTATATTATAATTATAATAGATACTATATTTTTTTCCTTTTTCTTTTTTCCATCTAAATCTAAATAAAAATGTTTGATATTTTATGATTTCAGTTTATTGATAGTCAAGAGGTCAAGACCTCTGATATTTTTTATGAGAATTCAGAAATGTGAGGTTCCTGTTCATGGCAGGTGCTTTGGATAATAAATTTACAGCAGTGCGTGTCTGTGTGTCTCTGATAGAAGAGTCTTACAGAACATTTCTCACATATTTGTTTTTAAATTCAAGCGATGTGGACAAATCATTCAACAGGTTGCCATAGAATGCACAGTACTGTTATAGTTCCAGAGAAAATGGCAGGCAGCCAGACTTCCATAGAAGAGAAACTAAAGGTTTTCAGACAGGTTTGCTGTTTGCGCACTTGTGGTAACCTTTGTCTGTAGAGAGAAACAATAAAGAAGGGAATCTGGGATGGATGAGTCACTGTGGTTCTGAAATAATCTCATCCTTTGCTTGGATTAATTAGTCATTAATAGTTGATATATCTACACATGTGAACAGGGTCAGGAATTAACCAGTGCAGTGGGCAAAAATGTCTCAAGTTACATTTAAAAAAAAATATATTTTATAGCATTTTATTAGAAATATCTAGTGAGTTTAGGAGTGCCTCCCCCAACACAATAGCTGTCTGATTTGTTCTATATTCACTCAAAGCGGAGTGTGGAATGTGGAGTTAATAAAGTTGTAGAGCTGCATAATCTAACATAAGGACCAGAACATTATTGCAGTGTATTCTAGCAGATTGTTTTGTGTTATGTCTTGTGCATTTATTTTGTAACAGCTGTAATAATCCAAACTGAGACTTGATGGCCCGACATGCTGTGTGATTTATATGATTAGAAAAAAAGCCCTCATAAAGGTAAACAAAATTTGTGACACTTCCTTTGACTGGTTAAGAGCGAATTGTGTCGAACACCCTTAATGGTGGCAATACAGTATCGCTCAAGCTCTCATGGCTTATTGCTTCAGTTGAGGTTGTGTGCGCCGTTTAGGCTATTATTCGATTTCTAATGTATGAGCTGTTTGAGCAACATTGGTGTGGTTGTGGTGGTTGTCAACACTGATAATTAAACTGATGATATGTTTCCTGTAAATACTATGTTTTTGGTAGTTTAAAATGCTACAATGATTTAATTTCCCCCATATATATGAATTTGAAAATGTAAAAAAAATGTTATATAAAAACCAGCTGAATGATTACAGTCAGGAAGATGACATGGGACAGACCAAATTTGCACAGATGAATTTAAATCTAGCAACTTTTTTACTAGGTTAATTGTATGTTATCTAATATCTCTACGCTTTTTTCTATGAAGTCTTGAGTTTTTTTGTGTCCTGTCTTACGTGAAGTTTCCTCTTGTGTTTCAGAGTGACCTGTGGTCGTTGGGAATCACAGCCATTGAAATGGCCGAAGGAGCCCCACGTAAGTAAAACGATTCGGATTTATATTATCATAGCAGAGCTATATGCCATCCAAAGCTACATTAAGACAGGGCTACTTCATTTTGGAAAGCGCAAGGGCATAAAAGCAGAATCCTCGCTCTTAATTTTTGTAGAAATAACCCTGAAGCAATGCAAACACTGAATTAAATACTTAAAAATACTTTCTTTTCATTTAAAACTTGATGGAAGCAAGCCAACGCATATAAACAAAAAAACAGACTGTGTGTTGAGTCCTGTTGCATTATGGCATTGGCTTAAGCATATGTGAAGGTCACAGACGTCTTCCTTGCATCTGTTAGATATATAAGACTCGCTCTTCGCTCCGTCCTCAGCGGTCAGTGTCTGGACCAGCCATGTGAGCTGCTCTCAGTGGAAGGCTGTCTCACAGATGGCTGAGCAGTGATGGATAGGCAAAGGGCAGGCAGACTGTAGTGATCTTGTCCTGGCTGGAGAGGGGAATAATCCTGTAGGAAGGTGCCCTGGCAGGGTGGTACTGCTTTGGCCAGGGGACAGAAAGCTGCTGGGCAGTGCACTTGAGGACAGATCTGCCTCTTCTTTTTAATGTAGTCCATTGGTGAGATGACTCACCGTTGTGACTGCTGACAACAAATGAAAATGTGTGTGTTTGGGCATGTATTTTTGTTGGCACTGGCATATTGGCCCTCGGTATGTAGCAACAGATCTGTGTCCAAAAGTGACATTGCTGGTCAAACTCGCTAAGCTCGACCGTCCTCTAGTTTGGAATCAGCTTGCCAACCCTGCTGCCAGGCTGAAAGACATTGTACCCTCAAACCGTGACCATTCTGTGCTGGGAAGTTGCTTGCACTTGCCATGTAGTCTGATTCTTGGCATCTGTTTATTCAAGCCACACTATCCTATTCCAGAGTTGATATTAGCTTCGTATTTTGTTGATTTGTTGAAAGCTAGCTGTTGGACTTCACAAGAATGATGAATATTTAGTTTTTAACCTCTTGTTGATGCATGATGTTGTTCATCTCTATCTCTATCTCTATCTCTCTATACACACACAGCATTACATTTATGCATTACATTAAGCATTAGAATTTTACATTTTAACTTCTATTGTCAGTGTTCAAAACAAGTGTCACAACATTTGAGTAGTGTTTATCAGTATCTTTTATAATATATTTAAAACACACACATACTGTATATACATCTGCAAATGTATATTTATATAATAATATTTGTTTTATTTTTTGACCCAAGAGTAAATCAAGCACATGATTTGTCACATGTGAGGGAAAGTTTGGGCCATGTTCAATTGCATTGTGAATTAAGCCTTTATTTAAAAATATATATATTTTCTGTAAGTGCTCTCTTGAACTGAGGATGGATGTTAAATAAGGGATTTTGATCATAATAATATAAGCAATTTGTATATTTTAGCTTGTCATGGTTCTGAACATTGTCCAATCAGAATGAAGTATTTAAGAGAGAGTAATAAATAGAAATATGCATTCTACTTTTCTGTTTTAGCTTTAAAGAGTACATTACAGCATATAAACAAACTCTCATGGATATTTGTCCTGTCAGTTGGATTGAGATGTGCTGGACAGTGTTAGTCAGCACAACACATCCAGTGTTAACGTTCTATTCTCTTTCTCCACAGCCCTTTGTGACATGCACCCAATGAGAGCCCTGTTTCTGATCCCTAGAAACCCAGCTCCCAGGCTCAAGTCCAAGAAGTGGTGAGTGCCCCTTCTCTTTTGTTCACAAAGGTCACAAGAACAGACCCCCAGTCCAGAGCTTCTGCGAGACCAAACAAAATCTCACAAACACTGTCCAATCTACTATTAATCAAAAAGTCCTGAACACTTCTTCACTGTTCACTTCATCTGCCACGTGTGATCTTCATTTGGTATGTCAGCCCGTTCAAGCACAAACACCTTGAGAAAGGTTGCTTGTCACTCCAGACATACAGGTTTTTCAGTCTGCGACTGATATTACTTGATTTCTAAACGTGTGAACAAACTGCCTGGAAATGCACACCCACATCGGTTGTTCTTACCAGATGCTTGATATACAAAACAAGGAGACAAAAATAAAAAGAAGAAAAGCCTGCAGCAGTCCCCTCAAGCTCTTCCTCATATCTGCAGGTCTAAAAAGTTCCAGGCATTCATTGAGAGCTGTCTGGTAAAGAACCACAACCAGAGGCCCAGCACAGAGACCCTCCTCAAACACCCCTTCATTCGAGATCTGCCCAATGAGAGGCAAATCCGCATCCAGCTCAAGGACCACATCGACCGAACCAAGAAGAAGAGAGGCGAGAGAGGTGAGCCTTATCAGATATATTAGACATGTCTCGCTTTGTGTGCTACTCATGTCAAAACAAATGACCTTCTTGTACCATGAAGATGGAAACAGGCATGTCCAGCACAGACCTGAGTAAATTTCCCTCACCAGACACTTAATCTCTGCTGAGTTTGACATTTAGCATTTATCACATAACACATGACCTCCATTCCTCATTTTCCATTTAGCTTGCCTTTTCCCCCGTATAGCCCCTTAAATTGCTGCTCGAAGTTATATAATATGGGTTTAGCAATATTACCCTTCTCCAAATGGCCATTTTGACTTTATCTCAAATATAGGTTGAAAATGAAGGATGTTGGTGTGCTGTTATAAATGATGTTGAGAAGAGAACAGTTTGAGAAGATTTAGATCTAAACCAGGGCATGTAGGTAGATCAGAGTTAAGTGTAAAAAATGATATACATTTTACAATTAAATACAATTATACTGATCAAAACTGACAGTAAAGAGTTTTATAATGTTAAAAAAAATATATATATTTTTTAAACTTTCTATTCATCAAAGAATCCTGGAAAAAGTAACCGTTTACACAAAAGTATTAAGCAGCACAACTGTTTTCAACATTTTTGAGCAGCAATTCAGCATAATGATTTCTGAAGGATCATGTGACACTGAAGACTGGAGTAATGATGCTATAAATTCAACTTTAACATTACAAGAATAATATTAAAAATAGAAAACAGTTATTTTAAATCGTAATAATATTTCATATTTTCATATAATAATATTAGTGTTTATAAACAACATTAGTCCACATAAATACTTGTGAACATAAGAGACTTTCAAAAACATTAAAAAGTCTTACAGACCCCAAACTGAATGGTAGTGTATACAGAGGCCACAAAACACATTTAGGTACCTTTGTACAATTAAAATGCTTAAATTTCGTTCTATTAAAAACAAAATATGAAGCCAACTATATTAAACTACATTTTTAGCTAAATTAATTAGTAATCTGAAACCTGAAAACCTGAAACAAAATTCTGTTTGAGAATTGTTATACATACTTGTCAGATATTCTGTTAAATACTGTTTGTCTCTTAAAGGTATGGTAGTACAGCTTATGTAATTCTAAATGTCAGAGAGAGAGTGGATAATGGTCGTTAAAAACTAAATTCTGTTTGTGACTGGTGCTAGAAACCTTAAACATCATGAAGTACACCTCAGGGAAAAGCTACAAAATCATGGAATATTGGCACTTTAAAAGCAGACAGATGCTTTAAGGGCACAGAATGTCAAGGTACCTGATAGGGATCCCATCAGGGAGGGTTTTGCATGTCTGAAATGTGACATCAGGACATTTTCACACCTGCAGATGAGACCGAGTATGAGTACAGTGGGAGTGAAGAGGAGGAGGAGGAGCATGACATGGGAGAACCCAGGTACAAACTGCATGGGGTTGGGTTTTCTAGTGGGCATACAATTATAAGGGAACTGGATGTGGGTATATGGGGCAAAACTAATTGAAACATCCAATGATCATTCCCCATACAGCTCCATCATCAACATACCAGGAGAGTCCACTCTAAGGCGGGATTTCCTACGCCTGCAGCTGGCCAATAAGGAACGATCTGAGGCCCTGCGCAGACAGCAGCTGGAACAACAGCAGAACGAGGGACACAAGCACCAATTACTGGCAGAGAGACAGAAACGCATCGAGGAACAAAAAGAACAGAGGCGCAGGCTAGAAGAGGTTTGCTTATAGTGTGTGTGTGTGTGTGTGTGCGCAAGGCAAACTTGAGTTTACCATAACCGTCTGGGTTTACACCAGCTGTTGTCTCATGGTACAGGACTCATTATAGGTTAAAAAACTTTAGCTTATCTGAGCTCATATGAATGGCACTTTTCGTATTATAAATACACGAATGAGCCTCTCTGCATTTACTCACTTAGACCTGCTCAGTGATTTAAGATATCTATTTAAAGGTGCACTATGTAAATTTTAGCGGCATCTAGTGGTGAGGTTGTGAATTGCAACCAACAGAAGTTACGGTGGCCAACAGGAAAAGATGTCGTCGTCTGAGACAGCAGAGAGTAGCCAGTTAAGCAATGAGGTTTCTTTACAAAGATAAATTAGATTTACTTCACTTTTCAGTAAACCGATATGTTATTGCAAATTATTGTTACTTGTTCATCATTGTGTCAGTGTTTTATTCGCTGACTTTAGCTAGCTTCTTTGCATGAAGAACCACATAGTGACGAAACGCGTTTGTCCGTTTAGGGCTACTGTAGAAACATGTCGGTGCATTTCAGTGTAAGGGACCCCGCGGTGTATGTAGGTAGAAATGGCTCATTTTAAGGTAATAAAAACATAACAAAATATATAACAGAGCAGCTTGACGCTAGAGGAGTTAAGGAAGTGATGCATTATGGGAAGCAGGCAACGGAACATTCTAATAATAAGCACATTTTCTGTGAAGACTGTTCTTGGAATACAGCATCTATCTATCTCTATCTATCTGTCTGTCTATCTTAAATAGTGCTATAAATGATTCTAAATTCTATAAATAGTGCTATAAATTATTCTAAATACTATAAATTGTGAATATAATTTTTTTTTTTTGAATTTGTAAGTTTGATTCATTCCAATGAATCAGTTCAAACTTTCCATTTCAATGAATTGATCAAACCATGCACTGCATTATTTCTCTAATTTGTTCACAGTATTCATAGTCTGTGGGAATTTTACATAAAATATTTTAGTAACACATATTAAAGTAAATGCAATGTCTCTGTGCTTATAAAATAAAATTGACCATCATTTTACTTGTGTTAGATATATTAAAAATAGTTTTGTGAAAACTTATGTTTTATAGTAATTTCATTTCTTGCATTTTATTTTGCTTTGCCTTTAAATTAATAAATTTTTTTGGTTGAAATGATGGCTCCTCTGATTGGAGGAGCCATTTCATTTAAGACATTTTGGAGCAAATACATAAATACTGAAATGTACGTGGACTGTTATCAAAATGCAAAATCAAAAATATTTGTTGTTTTTTTCCTTTAGTTTTTTTTGGCTATGTCACCTAGCTCTCATTTACTGGTGTGGATTATGAAGGGCATCAGCTGGTCTGGCTGAATTGGAAATTGAATGTCCCAATAGCATCACACATTAACAAACGACACACTCCAATTGAGTTTTACTAGAGCCTCACTACACATTAAACCAGAGGGCATAGAAGGGAAAATGATGTTTTTCAGCTTCTTCAATGCTGCTATGTAAAGACTCAAAAGGTTTAAGACTGAATTTTATGATTGATTGATTGTGTGTGTATGTGTGTGTCTTACAGCAACAGCGGCGTGAGCGTGAGCTCAGGAAGCAGCAAGAGATGGAGAGGCATCGCTTTGAGCAGCAGGCCCGGCGAGAGGAGGAGAGGAGACAGGCCGAAAGGGAGCAGGTACTCAAGCTGTTTCCCACTGCAATGCTCCGATTATACAGCTGGAAACCAACTACACACTCAATTAATGAAAGTTAATTGTTGTTAAAGTAACCCTGTGAATGGCTCCGTAACGAAAAGGTTCTGCGGAGAGCCAGATAAGACACGGGAAATGAGAGCACAGCTTTTCTCTTTATCTGCTCCAAGTTGATTGACCATCTAACACCCTTAACTGGGATTGTGTGTGCGTGACCTTGAACCATTCCCCCGCACATCTCATGATGTATGAAGGGATGCCTGAGTCACTGACTTGATAAATGGATGAGAATATCTTAGTCTTTTTCATTTGTGTGGGTGAGGTTAATTACCTTGCTGAGCTATCTGTATGTTTCTAAGAATGGCTCTGTTAATGCCCACTGTTTTCCAGAGCTCTGACGCGCACGCTCACTCACACACTGCTCACGCTAAAAAGGTTTTTCCATCATCATCATCATCATCATCATCTCAGTTGCTCTTGAGGACATGGCGATTACACTCCCCTCTGTCTGCTCTCACTATCAATATTCTCTCCCACCTATTTTTGTCCTCTCAGGCACACTGCTTCAGGTGTGCTGATGTACAAACCCCCAGTGGGCTCTTTCTTTCCCTCTCCACACATTCAATCAAAAAAACATGTCATCAAATTTCTGGCTAAGAAATTATCTATCGTTCTATCATTCTAGCTACCATTTTAGCAATTTTACTATCGTTCTAGCTAGTTATCGTTTTTCTATCTATGGTCTAGCTACAGTAGCTATCATTCTATCTACCTATCTGTCTATTAAACAATCATTTTAGCTAAGTTTTTATCTTGCTATCATTCAACCTAGCTAGCTATAATTTCTTTCTAACTAGGGTTTCTCCAGCTACCTAGCTGTAATTTTATCCATCTGTTGTTCTATGGTTCTAGCAAGCTAGTTAACTAGCTTTTGTTCTATCTTTCACTGAAAATCGCATACTGTAGGTACTACATTTAGTGTGAAACTTTCTTCTCGGCCGTTAGAAAGGCGTCTTCTATTTAGTATGAATGTGTGTAGTGAGAAGGAAATTCAGATGCACTACATTCACCATCTGATCTACCCGTGGTCTCATGGGACAGTAAAGTGTCCATCGGATGCGCACTCCTGAATATCGTTGGAAGTTGTTGGTCATTTAGATACTTTTTGCTAACGGTTTATGAGTACTATGAATTCGGACATACTACTGCTTTTTGGAAGTAGGCATATTCGGACGCAGGACAAAAGTCTATTGTTTAGAAGATGAATGTCTTTATGGCTAGCTATCTGTCATTCTGTTCTTTTCATCTCACACTTCTTTATCATCTTCTGTGATATTCTACTGTCACACTTTCATTCTGAATCCTGTAGAAACTGTGATAAACTCAGTCTTCTGTGTTTTCCTGTCTTTCTGTCTCTTGCGTCGTGGCGGGTCTGTAGGAGTATATCCGTCGTCAATTGGAGGAGGAACAGAGACAGCTCGAGATCCTGCAGCAACAGCTCTTGCAAGAGCAGGCGCTCCTACTGGTAACCGAGAGAAGACACTCGCCTTGCTGTAGCCCTAAACCCTGTCCCTCCTCTCCCCTGACCCGCCGCTGCGCTGACCTAAATTATATCTCTCTGTTTGTTTATTCCTTTTGTGCTTGCAGAATCACGATTATGTTTTATTTTGCATTGATGTGCTGAAATTATTGAATTGTCATTTTTGTTTTGTATTTGTTTGTGCCTGTAATATGTGAGAAATAACAGGTTTTAGAACAACAAGAACAACAATCTTATCCATTCCATTGGCCAAAATCAATTTCCGCCCTACATTTTTTTTCTTGTTCAAGAAGCCACCTGTGTCACTACTGTGCCACTGTTCATACAGTATATGCTCATACGTGCATCAGTTAAATAGATATTAATTGTAATGTTGTTAACGTATTTATGTACGATACATCATGTGTATTCATGATGACATTTTAATCTACACATTAATGCTGGAAGTCCTTTTTTTGCTATAACTGTTGTACTGTCCCAACAGATGCACAAGAAAACAAGCTGTTATTTGTGTATTGTGTGCAAATAATTTATCAAGTTGATGGGCAAATGACAGCAGAGCTTTTTTATCCTTAGCAAATTAAAACATTTGTTCCTGTGAAATCCCATGCTTTGATGCATTTGAAGTGAAACCAGGAAAGGTGTAGACCAGAGCAAGTCTTCCCTTCTTTCTCTGCTCTCATGGGAGTTTTGAACTGTAGAGGAGGCCAGAAAGATGCAATAAAACTTGCTTTTCATTGAAGCCACTAGGTAGACTGAGGAGAAAAGAGAATGATAAAAGACTGCAAAACTGCACAGAGGACTTTGTTCCAGGTAGTTCAGTTCTATAGCTTCAGATGTAACTTTTTAGAGGAGTCTAGAGGATACTTGAAACCTTTTTTTTTCATCTGAAGCTGATCTCACACCATCCCAGATCTCTGCCATCAAGGCAGAACATATGCCTGGCATTGAATGGCTGTTCACCTGGATTTTGTATGCTCCCATTTGTCTTGAGCAACGTATACCCCTTAAATGATCCAGCATGTGCATGTTTTTGTGTGTTTGTGTGCCAGTGTATGATCATTGTGCTTGTTTGAATCATTTATTGCAAAGCTCTTTATGTGACATCACACAATAGTTATTTAAACTATCATCCTCTCTCTCTGTGTCTTCAGGAGTATAAACGTAAACAGCTGGAGGAACAGAAACAGGCGGAGAGATTGCAAAGACAGCTCCATCAGGAGAGGGCTTTCCTTGTCTCTCTCCAACAACAGCAACAAGACTCCAGACCTGCAGAGAAGAAGCCACTCTACCACTACAAAGATGCCATTAACCCCAGTGATAAACCTAACTGGGCCAAAGAGGTGGGAAACCTTGAAATTAGACTGAATTTGTCCTTTTTCCAGCATTGCAGCAGTGTTACACTCCAGGGATGATGCGATTTAAGGAACAAGTTCTTTAATGCAAATCTTAGTTTTTGTCCTAACCAGCTGTGACCATGACAAGCAACATGAGTTGCACACTCTCTAGCCCCGCCCTCAATGAAATCTGATTGGTCCAAAATCCTGCTCTTAATAACTGTACATTAAACAGCACATTAAACTGTACATTAAATCTTCTTATTGACTTCATGTCTCACACTGTTTCACGTACTGTGCACACAAACAAATTGCTTGTCACTGGAAACGCATTGTGCCTGGTTAGGAAACTGTGTTGCACTGCAGAAATATTTTCCAGCACACTTTTCAGGGTCAGCAGCCTGGAAACTTTACCTGAAAGTCTAAGACCACTGATGCTGATTCAGCAAAATGAAACTGGACAGATTAACTCTCTTGATTTATCCTAGAATATCAGCAAAATGGCCAGCACAGTCTTCAGTCTTTTTAGAACATTATATATAACTGAAGGAAACAGTATTTAATGTCTTTGTGATGTAATCTGGACTCTTTTCTTTTGATCTACAGTCATCACAGCGTTCTGATTTTGTCTTTGCTTTCCTAGGCCAAGCACACACTACAAGACACAAGGTTGCTACACAAACTAGTAATCACAGATCTCAAAATGTGTTTTCACACAAGCGTGCACGCATATTAAAGTCACTGTGCACGCACGTACACACACTCGTGCACACACATATAAATAAAAAAAATCTCCTCTGCATTTCTTCTCTAGTTTCCTAAACTAGTTGTCTAATAAATCTGGCATTGTGTACTACAATGATTATTGGCTCTTTGATGAATGCTTTGTTCCTATTTTGTAAGTCGTTTTGGAAAGCATCTGCTAAATGCATAAATGTCAAATTAAAGGCACATTCAGTAGTTTGGTGCTAATTTAAAAGGTTTTAAACAATAAATAAATTGTTTTTGTGAAGTGTGATGAGATGAAGTCATAATAGTTGTCGATAAAAAGTGTTTAATTTTGTATGGTGCGAGTCACCCCCTCATTGTATTTTGTCATGTTGAAATAACGTGATCCGTGGTGTTTGACTGAACGTGGAAGAAAATCACGCTCTTCAGCTGCCGAAGTGAAAATGGTTTAAAGACAGACCAACATAGACAAAAAATGGTATGCCGACGTCAGTAAGGGTCCACAATGTGGAAAATCCTGAGTAGTGTTTTTTGTTTGTTGGACAGGTAAGTGAATTTGTGAGTGAGTTTAGACTGCTTTATAAAACTCACTAGTATCAGTGTAAGCTGCATAAAACTCAGAGAGAGTCATGCTGATCCACATTGATAGATGGCAGTGCAGTATCTAACACCACTGGTATTTAAAGTATACGAAGAATAGTGACGTTATATCTAGCCAAACAATTACTGAATGCACTTTTAACACGAGAATTGATTCTTAAAAACATGGAAGGAGAGACGTGTCCAGCCAGTTTGAAATTCAACATTACATCTGTTACGACTCTTAGTGCAACTCACAAGGACTCGCACATGAACATCTTTGGCAACACATTGCAAGTTGATGATCTGAGACTTTAAAACTTCAGCGTGAAAGTGATATGAGCTTCAGTCTTGTAGTGTGTGCTTGGCCCAGCTGGTTTAGTGTTTTTTTTTGTTTTTTACCAACTTATCTGTGTTTAACAAAAAAACTCTTGACTCACTGTTTCAGGTCCATGGCCGGCCCTTAAAAAAGACCCGACCCATCAACCACAAGCCTTCCTCATCCCCTTCCTGTCAGCAGCACCCCCCCCACCGGACCCCCTCAGTCCCTGCTAAACTGCTTCTCCCTATTAGTGAACAGATCACACAGCATTTACAGCAACGGAAGCAGCAGAAGCCAACCATCCATGTCTCAGGCCTGCAAGAAAGTCGAGAGAACATTAGCCAGAAGGTGCACCAGCTTAGGGCCAGGCAGAAGGTCTGCGAACGCAAGCCCAACCCAGCTGTCACTAAAGTGGTTAGTTCAGAGGACCTGGCCTCAGCCTCAGAATTGAAGTACTTTCGTAAGTTCTGCCATAGACTAGATGTAGGTGCTGAGCTGGTCCCTCAAATCGCTGTTAACCAGAAGTGTCTGATCACCGATGAGGAGGACTTTCTGTCCCAGTCAGCCCCAGAGCACTCCCTTAGAGGTATAATGGCTAAAGATAAGCGTTCAAACTCTGTGCCAACCAAGGACCTCCTGATGGTACCACAATGGGAGTGGGCCGTGCCCCTCGCAACATTCACTTCAGATAAATCGGTTCACATTAATCGCAGCTCCTCTGCTGTGGACCTGTCTTCAAAGGAGCGGTTCGGGCTGAGATTTAAACAGCCCATCTGGCGCTCCAATTCTTTTGAACGTGAGGGCTATTTTAATGTGCATCGCAAGCCCCATCAAAAGTCCCGTAAAAAGGCTGAGCCACTTAGTTCTGTTTTTCGCTGGATGGGGCTCTCCCCTAGAAACACACCCAGAGCAAGCCCAGTCTCCTCTAGGTCACCATCCCCAGTTAGCGGTAAGCGCCGCTCATCCTCGTTGAGCCCTAATTTATCCCCTGTAGGCTCCCCGTTCTCCTCCTCCAACATGATGACGATCAGGCCCCTCGTTAATTGAGGGAGTTAGCGATCTTTGTAAATAGATGTAAATAGCTTTTCTTGAACTGTATTATTGATTTGCTTTCTTAATCCTCAAAATAAAATGCAACATACTCGCCCAATATTTTAGTTACTGAATGCTATTCCAAAATCGATATATGTAAATTATACAACTGCCCAATTAAACAGACATGTTAACCAGTCGTTCAGTCAGTACTCCACATGTCATAAGCCCCTTCCATTCCCATCTTACTGTCTGTAACTCAATCAGTGACATCATGAAAGCCCCTCTGTCTTTTGTTTGACCCTGGTCCTGATTCTGAGCCCCATCAGATGGCCCACCACTCCTCCTGGATGGCCTCTGTGTTTGTGTAAGCTTTAGCAGTCAGTGCAGTCCATCGCTGGGTGCTTCTGGGTGCATTGTCCGTTGGTGATGGAACTCCTCTTTTTCTCTTGCAAGGTGGCATGTGGTGAACTCTGCTAATCATATAAATCAAACAACCTTTGAGAGAGGTTAACAATGAATGGTTTAATATTTAGTCTGAAAAACATCCATTGTATTTTTAATATTGGGAAGTGTTCAGATTTTTTAGCAGTACTACTAGAAAGCTGAATGAGTTCCACAAGTTTCTCTATACCATAACCTAGCCAGCTTCGTCAAGCGCAGAGCAACAGGACATTCTGTCGATCATTTGGTTTTTATTTCAATGGCATTGCGCTGGGTAGCCCTTCCCATTGCAAAATCTCATTGGTCTATATTCCCAGTTCACATAACCGATTGCTGCAGGGATGATGTCATTTTATATGCCAACCTAGAAGTTAGTGTCACTGTTGTTCCCTTGACAATAGGATTTTCTTTATATTATTGCAGAAAATAAGCTGTTATTTAATCTGAATACTGCTTAATCACCCATTCTTAGACCTTATGAGCATCTTTTTCTGGCTGTTTTAAGTGCTCTGACAAATTGAGCTAAAAATGAAATGGTTCTGAGGAGCACAGCTCATTCCTGCAGCACTTGAAAGTCAAATATCCTCTTATTGGCTGTGATTGTGTCAGTCCCGCAGTAGTTTCATGTTCATTGAAAACATACAAATGTCTTGTTGCATTGCGCCCGATTAGGACACACTGTTAGATTAACAATACAAGCAAAACTATCTTAACCAATGTAGCCAGTGCTTTTAAACAACACATGATGGATCATTTAGTTGTAAATAGCCTGAATTATGACTCTTGACATAGTGTAATCATATCTCTGAGCAAGCTGCCATTCATCTCCACACTAACCACTCCTTTCTTTTTGAATTTGACAAGCTTCTTCCTCAATAGGAATCCGCATTTCTGAGACTCTAAGATGGTTAACCAATGTCTGTCTAGTTATTTAAAAGGATCTGTTGGTGCAAACAAAAAGCCCTCAACTTGTGAGACACTGAAAGACTTCACATATTCAGACTTGGATACATGCCACATCTCATGAATACAGATACGGATCGAATTAAATGTTAATGATTACCTTGTTGACTTTCTTAGAAATTAGATAAGAACTAAAATCAAGCAGTGTCTCATACAGTGTGGCGGGTTTTTCTATTGCCAAAGCAGATTCTTTGCCCATTAAACTTAGTTGAAGTAGTTTCCTTCACCTCTCAAAGATCAGTCTCTCTGCTTATAGAAGGTGCTGGTCTGCTCTAACTGATTGTTGTATGAAGGACCTCATCAACATGCAACGGCTAATTCAGCTTCTAGCTGAGTAGATTGCTTTTCTCTTTCAGATGGTGTGATCGTTTCTACTGATTAATTTAAGTAATATTGGCTTGTGCATTTCCCAAGTATGTCATTTCTAAGGCATTTTTCAGGGTCTTGCTATTTTTTTTTTTTTGGTGGTGGTGGCTGGGACAAACGGTGTGGCCTGTTCTTATATGGCTTTTTATTATTCATGAAGGTTGAGGAGCGCTCCAAACTGAACCGCCAGAGCTCTCCTGCGCTGCAGCATAAAGTGGCTAACCGTATCTCTGACCCTTCCCTTCCGCCACGCTCTGAGTCCTTCAGCAGTGGGGGTATGCAGCCGGCACGGACCCCTCCTGTACACCGCCCTGTGGAGCCTCAGGTACAACAACATTTTAGCCTTTTTTATTAAAAGCAATCATTTTCAATAGGGATGCACAGTATATCAGGACTATATAATTTGTATTAATTGTTCATTTTCATTTCCTCTATTTTTACATGTAGATTACATTTGTTAATCTTTAAAAACACTAATAATTTAATAACACTGTTGCATGTAATCTTTAGTAAATCTCCAAAATGATTTTTTTTTTTATACTGTACATTATAATGTTGTGATGCCTGAATACACTTGCAGCATTCCATTTTTTTTCCTTCACTTTTTAGTTTTTTTTTTTTTTTTTTTTTTACTATTACAGAATTGTAATATTGGATATTATCATATGTAAATAATTATTGGTAAATTGGCCAGAATTTTAATATTGTGCATCCCTAAAATTTGCTCATAAGTCAGTGACACATCAGTCTGTCCATTAAGGGTCTTATTGACGACATTTGTACAGATATAACATTTATTAATACTTATTATTCAAAAGATTAGTTCCTGACATACCCATGGAAATCTACACCGCAATCTCTTAATGATTTAAAAAATAATAATATTAATAATTTCTAAACCATTCTTATCCAGTAATCAAAAATGACTGTAAAGGTCATGAAAAATAATTGGTGAAAAAGTATCCGAATCCTCAACTAAGCACTTGATGGTTTCTTGCTCCTCTTAGATGGCTCATTTGGTTCCAGTGAGGTCCCATAGCTCTTCTCTGTCAGTCTCTCAGTCCTTGCATGATCAATCTGCCAAGGGCGTTTCAGCATTCCAGGAGAGCCTGGTGTCCCATCGGCCAGAGATGCCACGGCAGAACTCAGACCCAACTTCCGAGATGCCCCCTCCGGCCCCTCGCATGGCCAGTCGCGAGGAAAAACCTGACCGCAGTTCCCCCTGGCTGAGGGAAGAAGACATTCCTCCCAAGGTCAGGATTATGATTAGGGGTGGGAATCACAAGGTACTTTACGATACGATACATGGCTCACGATATTACGCTTGGAGCAGGGAAATATATTTAGAGCGCCTTATTTTATTATTGAAAAAATATCGATATTATTATTAATTAAAATATCGATATTTGGCTCCAGCTCGTATTGCACGGAGTATTGTCCCACCCCTAATTATTCCTATAATCAACTTCACTGATGCACTTTTTCCTTTTTCAAGGTTTTACACCTGACGAGATAATGTTTTGATAATATTTTTGGTGAATACACTACACTAAGAAGTTTGGGGTCAGTTTTTTTTTTTTTTTTGGTTAATAAAGAAGTCTCTTATGCTTGTAAGGCTGCATTTATTTAATTAAAAATAAATGTAAAATTTAAAGTGTTAAAATTAAAAATGTATTTTTTTTAAATGTATTTTATTCCTGTGATGGCAAAGCTGAATTTGCAGCATCATTACTCCAGTCATCCAGAAATCATTCTAATATGCTGATTTGCTGCTCAAGAAACATTACTCATTATCAATTTTGAAAACAGTTGTGCTGCTTAATATTTTTGTGGGAAACCGTAATACATTTTGTTTTTCATGGTTCTTTGAATATAAAGTTTGAAAGAATAGTCTTTATTTGAAATAGAAATCAGTTCAATGCATCTTTTCTGAATAAAAGTATTAATTTAAGAAAACAAATCTTGCTGACCCCCCCCCCCCCCCCCAAAAGTACATTGACATTTTTTGTTTCATATAAATTATTCAAAGACTATTATTAAAATATTCATATTCTATTTATGTTTTTAAAGCAACTGATTGTAATAATCATGCTGCGATCCCTCGTCTCTGACGTTTGGTCATTTGTTTGTTTGATTGAAGTTGTGCGGTACTACCCAGGTGCCCCAGCGGACCACTTCTATCTCCCCTGCTCTGATGAGGAAGAACTCTCCGGGGAACGGGGAGTCCGTTGGAGGGGGGCGGGCAGCCTCTCAGCTCATCCGCAACAGGTCAGCTCTGTCCGATCACATGCTGGAGCTGTTGCTCTGTGTTGGTGTATTCAAGCACTGACTGTATCCTGATCTCTCTAGTAATCCAGACCTGAGGAGGACGGAGTTGTCTCTGGACGTGGCTCTGCAAAGAACCAGCAGTAATGGCTCATCCAGCTCCAGCACACCCAGCTCTCAGGGTGGCTCCCATCCTGGATCCAGTGAGAGGAACCAGCCAAGACGTGAGTGTCTTCCTCTTTTTGCTTTGTTTTCTTGAGTTTCTGTAGAGGAAATAACATCACTCATAACTTTCATGCATAAAGTTTTTAATGAGAGTAAGTACAAGTGATTAATCAATGATTTTCAATGATCAAACGATCCTTCTGGATAGCAGCCTTGAGCCTCAACCACTGCACACCATCCAAAAGAAATGCTTTTTAAGCTTTTATTTACAGGACAGTAGAGGCAGGCAATTGGGGGAGAGATGTTTAGGACGTCATCTAGGCCAGATTCAAACCTGGGCATACATGATCAAACCTTTTGTTATGAAACTATTTGTTATGGCAGAGGAGAATGTGCCCCCTGACAGAGTCTGGTATCTCCCCCCCAAACATTTTTTTTTTCCAATTCAGTCACCTTATGGAGTTTAGGTTCCTTGACAGTGTTGCCTTTGGCTTGCTTAGTTGGGGTTTAAAAGACACTTAATATTCAGTGATTCTGCAGTATTGACATTATTGGATGAAAACAAAACTTCAACTGAATTGAGCTGGATGATGACACCACTGTCTTCTGCAGAGCTGCTTTATTGCTGGCTTATCTTTGTTTCATAGTTGATGCCTTTTGCAAAATCACTTTAGGCAGAACGCTATCGTCTGCACTTACTACTCGGACATGCTCATTTAAAATCATAGTGATTGTGGGTGGGTGGACAACCACCATTGGACTGAAGGAGCGGGCACTCTTTCAGACTTCATCCTGGTTGTTTTTGCTAGGATCCTCTTGTTCCTGTTCCACCCCGTTTACCATGTCAGATGTGCAGTGCTGCGCTTGTCCTGAGAGTGAAGTGGATGTATAGTATGACGTTCTGGATACGTTGTTTGCCTGTTTTGTGCACTTGAGTTGTTTAGATATTCCGGTCCAGTCCAGTAGGTGTATTCATAGGTAAAGAATATCACAGGCCAGCTGTTGAGCCTTTTGTATATTGTTGTTTACAATAATGGCAATATCTCAGTTTTAGAACACTGTTTGAGAACAAGTTGTCTTAAAGTATATTTCCTGCCCAATAATCGGAATAAGGGTCAATCAGTGTGGGTTTTTCTTAAACTTTTACATTTGATGTCCACCAGTCTTGAACATGTGGTTATGTCCTGTTATATGTGTTTTCCAGGCTCTGGTAAATCAGAAGGTTCTCCAGTGGCATTACAGGAGACCTCCAAGCCCAGTCAGGAGGAGGGCAGAGAGGTGAACAAACCCAGTCGACCTACGGTAAGTTGGATCCCAACGGCCCTCAAATATTATCTAGCCATAATGAATTTCCTGTCTAAACGTACACTTGTTTGAACTTCCTACTTTGCTTTGTCTTGTCTCTTTATTTAATCTAGCATTTCCTTGAAGGTGCTTTTAGTTCTCTTTAAATGTAGATATGACCTCCAAACACAGTTGTAGACTAAACAAGCTTCAGACGCAGGTTCTGTTTTACAGTTGGAGGCCAAATGTCCCAGTGGTTACATTGTTCAGACTGTCCTCTTTGCCAGTTTTCCATTTGTGAAATTAGAGATATCTGAAATGAAAATTCTTGGCTGAAGCTCTGTAAATATCAGATTTTGGCCCAGTGT
Source organism: Leuciscus leuciscus (assembly GCF_965113295.1). Classification (NCBI taxonomy): domain Eukaryota; kingdom Metazoa; phylum Chordata; class Actinopteri; order Cypriniformes; family Leuciscidae; genus Leuciscus; species Leuciscus leuciscus. The sequence continues at coordinate 26,151,602 of NC_138730.1, forward strand.
GTCCAATTACCTTTCGCTTGCAATAACTATCAATAGTATTGATATTAAATATGTTGTTTTTAAGTTATTACATTGTTTTTCCTACTTAACAATTACAACTACTTCAATGGGGCCTATCAACTGTTTGGTTACTGACATTCTTCAAAATGTCATCTCTCGCGTTCAGCAGAAGAAAAAAAATTCATACGGGTTTGAAACAACTTGAGGGTGGTGAATAAATGACAGAATTTTCATTTTTGGGTGAACTATCCCTTTAATATTTATTTATACTGATGCTTTTGGTTGGCCATTTTATCCAAAGTTACTTATATTGCATTCTAGGTATACATTTTATTAGTTGGGAATAAAACATATGGCCTTTACTTTGCTTACTCTTCTACAACTGCATGAAAAACCAAACCTTATAGGTTTTTATGTGTTTTACTTTATAGGTTTATTTTTATGAAACTGGTTTGTCTCTCTGTGAACCATTTTGGCTTTGACTTGAGGAAACTAATGATTACTATATTGAAAAAAAGTATATTTAAGGGTTGGTAACATTCCCATCCATCTTTCTCTCGGCCCCTCTCAATCTAAAGGTTGCTTGGCAGAGGACTGTGGGAATTCTTGCCTGCTGATCTCAATAGCAACGCTGACTTGAGAAAAGCTTGTCCTCTTTCACCCTCTCAGCTTTCTCACTGAGCCGCATTGCCAGTGGCTTTGTCAATGGACTCTGTGTAGTTGTGTGTCATTCTCCCCACTTGGCTCAGATTCTTCACCGCAACGCAAATAACCCCAGCTGTTTGTTAGGAGCCTTGCTGTTTCCATAGCAACTAAAGTTCACGAGGGGGCATTTTTATGTTGGGCCTAGAGCTGGGATTACAGGTCGAAAACAAACTAAACATGGATGACCTTTGCTTGAAAGCTCCGAAATACTCAGGAAATCATTGCAGAGTTATTTTATATTTATTTTATAAATATTACTATATTTTTTTATTGTAGGGGAGATTGTGAATGTATCTTAATTTGTGAGTTTTGTATCATTCTCAAATTAAAAAGAAAGTTTGTTTTATCATTCATAGTCATACTACTGTCCTTTCTTTGCAGTTGAATCTTCTATTTGAACAAGCTTCTAATAAAAATTGTGCGGCTGCTGAGTGGGAATCAAACTTTTCATTTTAATAACCTTTATCACCAGTGTTGGTGGAGCTACTTTGAAACTGTGCTATAAGATACTCAAATATTAAAGTTGTTCAACTTTAAAAACTTTAGGATTAATGTGTGGTGACTTCAGAATCAGAATCAGAAAGAGCTTTATTGCCAAGTGTGCTTGCACCCACAAGGAATTTTTCTTGGTACTGAAGCTTCCAGTGCACATATACAAATACAAATACAAATACAACAAGAAACATAGTAATACAAATTCTAAGAATAAAATATATAAAAAAATAAAATAAAATAAAATAGTATAAAAAGTAAAAAAAAAGGGGTCACAGTTGGGTTTAGTCTGAATAAACATTTACAGATTATGAACATATTTACAGTATTTTGAGAAGTATGAATAATATAAATATAAATATCACCTGAGTTAGAGAATATTACACTAGACAGTGGGAGTCTAGTGCATGTTACAGATTATGAACATATTTACAGTATTTTGAGTAGTATGAATAATATAAATATAAATATCACCTGAGTTAAGAGAATATTGCACTAGACAGTGGGAGTATTGCACTTGCAGGCATATGCCTTGGGGGGCATGTTAAGTGTTCAGAAGGGAAATGGCCTGTGGAAAGAAACTGTTCCTGTGCCTGGATGTTCTTGTGGCCAGTGATCTGTGTCGCCGTCCTGACGGTAACAGTTCAAACAGGGGGTGTCCAGGGTGAGTGGAGTCTGTGATGATTTTACCTGCTCTCTTCCTCACTCTGGAAGAGTACAGGTCCTGGAGGGTTGGCAGGGGGGCACCAATAATCCTCTCTGCTGTCCGGACTGTCCGTTGTAGTCTCCTGATGTCCGATTTGGTAGCTGAACCAAACCAGACAGTGATGGAAGTGCTTAAAACAGACTCAATGACGGCTGAGTAGAACTGGATCAGCAGCTCCTGTGGCAGATTGAACTTCTTCAGCTGGCGAAGGAAGTACAGTCTCTGCTGGGCCTTTTTCACAATGGAGTCAATGTGATTTGCCCACTTCAGGTCCTGAGAGATGGTAGAGCCCAGGAACCTGAATGACTCCACTGCTTCCACAGTGCTGTTCATGATGGTGAGAGGGGGGAGTGCTGGGGATTTTCTCCTGAAATCCACAATCATCTCCACTGTTTTGAGCGTGTTCAGCTCAAGGTTGTTATAGCTGCACCAGACAGCCAGCTGTTCAACCCCCAGTCTGTAAGCAGACTCGTCACCATTTTGGATGAGACCGATGACGGTGGTGTCGTCTGCAAATTTCAGGAGCTTGACAGAGGGGTCTTTAGAAGTCCAGTCATTAGTGTACAGGGAGAAGAGCAGTGGGGAGAGAACGCACCCTTGGGGGGCGCCAGTGCTGATGGTGAGGGTCCTGGATGTGAGCTTCCCCAGTCTCACTCGCTGCTGCCGGTCTGTCAGGAAGCTGGAGATCCACTGACAGATTGAGGATGGCATGGAGAGCTGAGTCAGTTTGGCTGTGAGAAGATCAGGGATGATGGTATTGAAGGCCGAACTGAAGTCCACAAATAAGATCCGTGCATAAGTCCCAGGTCTGTCAAGATGTTGCAGGATATAGTGCAGTCCCATGTTGACTGCATCATCCACAGACCTGTTTGCTCTGTAAGCAAAGCCCACTTAAATGAATCAGTGAAAGCAGTTAAACTAGTGAAACCAGTTGAACCAAACTTTTTCAACCCTAGTGAAAAATAAATATACTAAAATGTATTTGAAATATTTATTTTATCCTAAGTATGCTACAAATACATTTACATATTTATGTACTTAATAGAAATACTCTGCAATTGTACTTTTAGTATTTTAAATTGGTATACTTAAAGTCTGCTAAATTGGAACAACTAATTTTGTACTTCTTGCACTTTATTTATCCAGAAGTAGTGCTAAGGTCCAACTAAAGATATACTTAAGTATATTTTATTGTGGAAAAGTGGAACTTTTGCAAGTATACTTTAGGCGCACTTTAAATATCTTGCATTTAAAACCTCATATTATACAGAGATCATACTATCCCTACTAATAGTGATATTAAAACATATTTTAGGCTTACTATTAAGAAATGTGCATTGTGCAATAAAGAAGTACTCCAAATAAAGTTAAATTATAATATCTGTATCAGTAAGTCTCAAGCGATATGTCAGTAAATATGTTAATGGTTTGTAGTATACTTAGTATAAAATAAATGTATATTATTTTAAATATGTATAGTATTTTAAATGTGTAATTTTTTTTATGCATTTTGGTATCGTTTTTTTTTCACTGATTCACTAAAATGTATTGCTTCATCAAAGAATGTGTGATAAAAATGAACCGATTCATTATAATAAATTGGTTGACCAGTCAAAAATGATCTTTCTTGAACCATCAGAATGAATTGATTCACAAAAGAAAAACACAGACTTTCTAACACTTTACTGTTTTTTTTTTTTTGTACTGTGCACACAGCTACATTAATTAATGTAACATTGACAAAAGTACCTTGATATTGTCAAAGCTATATCCACAACTGAGCTACGGTCACACTACTGAAGTTACTAGTGTCACTATTCTAGTTTGTTATATGAATCTTTCTGTCTGTCTTTCAGGATCTGACTGCCTTGGCTAAAGAACTGAGGGAGTTGCGAATAGATGAGATCAACCGGCCGCCCCTTAAACTGACCGACTACTCCTCCTCCAGTGAGGACACTGAGAGCAGTGAGGATGAGGATGGGACTGTAGGGCATGACGGCACGGTACCAGTCAGCGACATTCCCAGGATCATGTAAGTGCAAGCACCATCAGTTCTCTCTTGTTCCTCAAAATATTTTTTTCTGTCTGAGCTTTGGCCCAGCAATCAGGGCTTATGTGGGCAGTTTGTTTCATGATCCCCTTCACCACTTTTTATCCTATCACTTCTCATTATCTTTCTTACATCTATCAATAAAGGAGGACTGAAAAGAATGCTGATTTAATGTGAATCTGCAAAATTCAAGTTTCCCGTATTTATCTCCCTCAGGCCCTCTGTTCAGGGAAATAACGAGTCTTTTACGAGCAGCCATGAGTCCTTCGGTGACTCCTACAATGATGACTCTAAAGATGGTACCCTAAAAATGAGAGAGGTGAGATACCATGTCACATTAGATGTTATTTACCTCCAAAAAGACTTGGATTCTCTCTTGTTCCTCAAATTGATCACTTTTAAATTTTGTTCTTCTGTATAGACCAATGAGAGGCAGCGCTTGGGCCACGGCGAGAGCAACGGTTTCGCAGGCCATGGGAACCTACCAGACCTGGTGCAGCAAAGCCACTCCCCATCAGGAACTCCAACAGGCCTTAATTCCCAGGACCTGGACTCTATGGATGAGGTAGATAACATTTAAGAGGGGTAAGGATCTGATATATTTAGCCAGGCCAAGCTAATGAAACTGGCTTGCGTTATTTCCCAGTCCTGTCCTGCCCTTGTCTCGCAATAATTTGCAGCGCTCTCTCTACTTGACTGCCATTAAAATGAGGACAAAGGGCCTAAAAATATGAGGAAAACACTTTGCTGTTATAATGACTCTTAACATTTTCATAACTCTGACACAAACATTATTTACTGATTCATAGTCACATGTGAAAGTCTAAAATTCCCTGCTGAGTCATAAAACCAAAATTGTCTGACACATCTATTATCTAAACAGAGGAATGGCACTCCTGTTGTATTTTTAGCCCCAAACTCAGACAGTGTTTCTCTAAATGCCTGCTATTAAATCATTTTACTGGAGCTGATATGGTACATTTGTTTTTTTGTATCAGTTTGGTCTTGGCGGTGGTTCGAAAGCTTCTTTCACTCCTTTTGTGGATCCACGTGTATATCAAACCTCCCCCACAGACGACAACGATGAGAGCTCAGCGGCCGGTAAATATACAAATCACAACAAAAAAAAACATTTTGTTATCACCACCCGCAACAATGAAAGGAACAACATTTATGGAAAGTAATTTGGCTAGCTCTATATTTTGGATAAAATGGGCTTAAAATAGGTTTATGCTGGGCATTGAATGAGATAAGAGCATTACAGAATAATCGTGCTTCCTCCCGCCGGGTTTGGTTCTTGCCCAAACGTTCTGTTTATGAATGAAATGCCGCGTCTTTCATATCATTTAATGTGTTTTCTTGTCTTCTTACCTCTGCAGTGTTGTTTGCTAACGAGTTGTTGCGTCAGGAGCAGGCCAAACTGAATGAGGCTCGGAAGATCTCTGTGGTCAATGTCAACCCCACCAACATCAGACCCCACAGCGACACACCAGAGATCCGCAAGTACAAGAAGCGCTTCAACTCGGAGATCCTGTGTGCTGCTCTATGGGGTACATCACGCTCTCTCTGATATATGCCTTTTTTAGTTTCAGTTGCCTTTCAATTCCTCTTCTGATAAAAAATTCTTGAGTCAGAATCAAATTCATGTTTGTGGACACTCAGGTGTGAACCTCTTGGTGGGCACTGAGAACGGTCTAATGCTGCTGGACCGCAGCGGTCAGGGCAAGGTGTATAATCTCATCACCCGCCGACGCTTCCAACAGATGGACGTGCTGGAGGGTCTAAACGTCCTGGTCACCATATCAGGTTTGTCTCAGAACAAAAGAGCTTGATAAGGTCATGAAAGTTTTAACTCTAAAAAAAAAGCCTTTGTGGTTTTGGGGATACACGCCATGTTTTATTAGCTTGTCAACCTTGTCATTGATGTTTTCAGGGAAGAAAAACAAACTACGTGTCTACTACTTGTCATGGCTGAGAAACAGGATACTGCACAATGATCCGGAGGTGGAGAAGAAACAGGGCTGGATCACTGTTGGTGATCTGGAAGGCTGCATTCACTATAAAGTTGGTAAGTGAACCATCTCTGCTATTGATATCCAATACCAAAAGTATTTGATATCCAATGCCAGTTAAATATCAATTTAGAGACCACCATAATGTACAATAGCAACTAATATCCAAATAAAAACTCCTATATATTATTAAAACTCCTATATATTATTATAATTATTAGCAGTATATTGAAAATCTCAATGCTAATCTGTTTTTAAATTATTTCATTTATTTATTAGCAACAATTATTAATATAAGTAATAGCACCATGTGTGCCTGTATTTTCTGAGTGTGCAGAATGAGGCAAACGTTCATAATTTGGGGGTCAAAAGCCATAGCCGGCCCTAAACTGTGGAGCTCTGCCGCTCTATATTAGAACAGTCTTGTCAGAATCACTTTTTAAAGCAAAATTAAAAACCTCTCTTTGAGAAGGCCTATAATCGCTAAGTCAAGTGGGGTTTGTCTAATTGTGTGTTTGTGTCGTATTATTATATTGTTTTATGTCTTTTAGTTTTCTTTTAAAGGGGTGGTTGATTATGATTTCACTTTTCTAAATTTAGTTAGTGTGTAATGTTGGTGTGTGAACAAACAACATCTGCAAAGTTACGGCGCTCAAAGTTCAAAGCAAAGGGAGATATTTGCTTTTAAAGAAATTGCTTTTTAAAGACTACAACAAACGGCTGGTATGGACTACACGACATTCCTCCCGGGTTAGTGACATCACCAACCCTAGAATTTACATAAACCCCGCTCCCTGAACACGATTTATAGATTATCAAGACAGAATATGCTAATCAATGACTAGAAGAGAACTACACATAAGCTACATAAATTCATCAACAAACCATTCAGAAATGTTGTCTACATGTTGTCACTTCTTCTTGAGTCTCCCCAATTTTTCTGACTCCGGTTTGAACATAAAAGGCTAAACATTTTTGAAATTTTCAGTGCATGAGGTAAAAGGACACAAGCTGTTGAAGCTCTGCCCTCTGTAATGGGAGCAGCAGCTCATTTGCATTTAAAGGGACAGGCACAAAAACGGTGCGTTTTTGCTCACCCTCAAAAAGTGACAACTTTAACATGCTATATAAAAATATCAGGGGGGTATTTTAAGCTAAAACTTCACATCGACACTGGGGACATTAGAGATTTATTTTACATCTTGTGAAAATGGCATTATACCACCACTTTAAAGGATATTGTTCAGCACATTGGTCAACCACTGTTGTTTTATTGTGCTTTATAGATTGATTTATTGATTGAGTGATTGATTGTAAAGATAAAAGCTTCCCTTTTTAAGCAGAGGCTAAGTCAAGTCTGAGACGGTAGAGTAGGCTAATCTGATCTCTGATGCTAATCGACACACCTCTAACAGCATGGAGAGTGGCAGCGGGGGACAGTCTGCTTTCTTGTATGAATGTGACAGACTGCCACTGTGAGCTGCAGGGAACTGAAAGCATGATTTACTTTGTTTTCAGTGAAATACGAGAGAATCAAATTCCTGGTAATCGCACTGAAGAACTCGGTAGAGATTTACGCATGGGCCCCCAAGCCGTACCATAAATTCATGGCTTTCAAGGTATGATGCTGCAACAATATTTCTCTCTCTTTCCCTCTCTGTGTATGTCTTTTATGCTTACTTTTTTATTTAACCAACATGTGATAGAATAATTTGTAAATGAAAGAAAATGGCTTAAAGGTTTACATGCATTAACTGCCTGTTTAACTAGTTCCCCAGACTCAGCATCCATCTCTTTATCTGTATCTCTTTCTCTCTGGCAGTCGTTCACAGAACTGCAGCACAGGCCTCAGCTTGTGGACCTGACTGTAGAAGAGGGTCAGAGGTTAAAGGTCATCTATGGGTCTAGTGTGGGCTTTCACGTCATAGATGTGGATTCTGGAAACCCCTATGACATCTACATACCATCACATGTAAGTGATGTTTTTGTAATGCAAATATTTTTTTAAATAATTAATTTTTGCACTTTTTTTTTGCACAAATAATTTATAACCACAAATTAAACATGAATGCAGCTGTTTAGTCCTGTGGTTTAAGTCTCTGTGATACTAGGCTGTGGTTTGGCGTCTGTAAAAACTCAATTAAGTTGTGCTTCTGGGTAGGGGAGCCGGTCATGGGCAACACCCTCTTGATTGGTTCAGAGGTTCCCTTGGCACTGTTGCTCTTGGGTGTTGTAGTCTAATCTTGGTGAAATAACATGCCTCCACATGTTATGGTCCCTTCACGGCACTTGAAAGTGTGAAAAATGTAAGAAAGGTTTCAGGAGCTTTGAGGAAGACAGAGGCTATTTATTTACTCACGTTCTTTAGAAATGTATCAAAAGATGGATGGATGGATGGATGGATGGATAGATAGAATTTGCCATCTAAACCTATAGTAGTAGAATAATGCGTGTAAATGTGAATAGATGTTTTCAGCTGAAATATTCTCTGCTTAAATATACACTCATGTTAAATAGCAGCTGCCAAAATGCAATTTAATGTGTTCTTTTATTAAATACTATCAGTAGCGGCTCCTGATTGTACATTTAGGTAGGGCAATTTCTGGATCTTAGTGCTAGTTTAAGATAAACTGTTTGTAAGCTTTTATATTATAAGCCAATCATTGAACACATGCGCAGACACTTTTGGTAGACGTCTAGACCTTGTGTAATTCAGCCTGAGGGTGGTGCTCTGAGGTTGATTGACAGGCTCGAAGTACACACGACACACAAATAGAAGTAACATTTCTTTCATTTGATATGCTACTACTCATACCTTGATAAGGAAGAACAGACATGCCAACTAGTTATAGACCTTCAGGCAAATATACACATAGCTGAAGCAAACTGATATCATCTTGGTCTGGAGCGAGGTTTCCGTAAGAAAAAGTGAAAATAAGCGTGGCAGTCTGAAATCTTGTCCAATGGCTCTCAATTAAGCCTCGTTCAAACTGTCAGTCCAAATCCGATTTAGAACGGCAAAAAACCGAGCTACATTCATATGGTTTGAAATCCTATTCAAATCGCATTTCTGGAAATCCGTTTGAGTCTGACTGCTCTGATCGGATTTTGCGTGGTTTATGTAACTTTCTCACATCACGTAAAACGTAAATGTCAGATGTTGTTATAGGAAACATGCTGAAAGTCGCCTCAGAAAAAGGGTTGCTTGGTAGCAAAGTACCAGATGAGCAGAAAATGACAATATAAAACGGAGGCATGTTTTGAAACCGGCAGAGACGACAGCACGGAATAAAGCCAGGCATAGGCTACCAGTCTCCTACGTTTCTGTCACTGCTTCATAAAGGGTGATTTATACTTTTGTCTCAAACCTACGCCGTAACTATGTCGTAGCCTATGGTGTAGCCTGACGTGCACTTCTCCAAAAATGTAAAAACGCGTTACGCGGACTGCAAGCGCTGTGATTGGTCTACTAGAACCCCTCCCTCAGGTTTCACATGCTCCCTCTGCATGTGTAATTGCACGTCAACACGGACAACGACGCAGAAGTATAAATAAAAACCGACGCATAGCCTACAGCGTAAAGGCTATGGCGTAGGTCCTGACGCAAAAGTATAAATCAGCCTTTACATGCTTCCTCTGTATGTGTAATAATTGCATGTCCACGCGGACAAAGATGCAGAAAACCAACGAGTAGCCTACATCATAGGTCCGACGCAGAAGTATAAATCAGCCTTAAGACGCAGTAGTCCAGTGGGCGCCGCCGCCAAAATTGTTGCTGCATACCCCTCTGACACGAGGTAGTTGCACCCCTGCTTGCGGTCCGCGTAGAATTGACACGTTGTTACATTTTTGGAGAGGTGCACGTCAGGGTACGCGTGCTACACACAGCCTACGACGTAGCTACGGCGTGAGTTCGATGCAGAAGTATAAATTGGGCTTTAGATACCTTCCTGCCGTCATGTGCTAAATGTTCATATATTCTGCTCACTTAAAACACTTAAAATAGTCTGGAAAATCTGAAAAATATTTGTTACGATTTTATTTTATATAGATATCCTTCTAGTGGATGAATATTTTGTTGCCCCGCCTGCCCATACAGATGAGCCGTGGCTGAATACTATACTTTATGCAATGAATAAATGTAAATTGATTATGTGGCCCTCTAATGGTCTCTTTAAGCACTGCAGCATGATCTGCAAATAACCCTTTCTTCTCTCTATCTCTCCCTCTCTTAGATTCAGAGCAGTGTGACCCCTCATGCCATTGTGGTGCTTCCTAAGACTGATGGCATGGAAATGCTGCTGTGTTATGAAGATGAGGGCGTTTATGTCAACACTTACGGCAGAATCACCAAGGACGTGGTCTTGCAGTGGGGAGAGATGCCCACCTCTGTTGGTGAGTCTGTTTGTTTCAATAGAAACATACAATAGTAACCCATCCTTGCTGTACAAGAACAAAACAAGCCATAGTGACCAGAGAATGACTCCTATTCAATTTATCAAATATTTATCCTCCGAGAATACTTAAAAAGAACCTAGCATATTTTGCTGTGCCGACTGATATCACCCTGATTCCACATTCACAGTGGCACTGATTGGCCTCTACCGCAGTGTCTGTTTGTGTTAGCTTGTTCTGCCAGCTCATCGGCAGAGCTTGAGGGATGCGCAGCCAACAGAAGTGCATGAAAACTACAAAGGGCCGCCACACAATCCTCTGCCTTGTGGGAGGAGATAAAAGTAGTTCACCCAGAGTTCATAAACATTCGAACTATGCATCAACTTCTCTCGTGTTTTGAGAAGTATGAACATGGTTATTTGTGTGTGTGAGCTGGTTTGTGTAACACATTATCTGTAAGATTCAGGGCTTTTGGCACGCTTTGTCATTTATAATAATCTCAATGGGGGAGTGTTTGGGCAGAGCTTCTCGTGGTTTGGCAGGCTGTTATGATTATTAGTAGTTTTCACGGACAGAATTATTCATCTTTAGGGTGATTCCTATGCAATGCGTGCTAATCGTCTGTGGGGAGGTGGAAAAATAGACTGTGTATGAAAAGATGGCATGGCATTCAGAGATCAGTTTTTGCCGTTTGTAAGGAGTGTATTTTATAAGGATAGTTTCATCATTTACTCACCCCTTACTCACTCATGTTGAAAGGCCATTAGTAGTGCTTTTCACAATACGCATCGTTTCAAAACAGCTTTGCAGAAAATCATAATGTTAATGTTTATAAAATCTTAATATCCTCATGCCTTATATTTGCATTTATCACATTAGAGCTGGGTAACAATATAATTTACATTCTGCAATGATGTAATTGATTAATAAGTTGAGATTTGTTATACTGTATATATTGTTTTATATGGTATGTTGATGAATTAAGTTTGATATTCTTGTTTATCCAACTTTATATAGGGAGCTGTATGAAAATATTTAGCAGAATGTCTGTTTAATACAATGAAGGTCGATGGGAACCAGGAAGATATAATAAAAAAAAAAAATATATATATATATATATATATATATATATATATATATATATATATATATATATATATATATATATATATATATATATATATATATATATATATATTTATTGTGATATTTTGTTCAATTCTTGGGGACAGATAGATCAAAGGGATAGATAATTTATGCAGAATTTCCAAGCAGCTCCTTTCCATATAATGACAGTGAATGGGATATATATATATATATATATACACACACAAGTCCTCAATGCAGCTTTTTGTGCTTTATCCAAGTTCTTCTTCTTCCATATGAGGTTTAAAGGTACAATATGTAAGAATTTTGCATTAAAATATCCCAAAATCTCAAGGGCAGTGTTATATATTTTGTTAAGTTGATTACTTACAATATCCCAAATGTTTCCAACTATTTTTAAATCGTGAGAAAATTGCGATTTTATCCAAGGAAACGGGGCGTTAGAACAGGGGTGAGCTGGGAGTCGCCAGTCAATTGCGTCATATCCGCGTTACCCTCGGTTTCCGCTCGTACTGCGTGGAGTCCTGGACAAATGCGGAAGTTGTAGTTGTAGCGTCTATCAAGCTACAAACTTTAGCTTGTTTCTTGCAGTCGTTATGGTACACAATTATTCTTTACCGATTGCAGCTGGTTCTGTCGACAAAGCATGCTTAATTTTATATTTTCCAAATGTAGCATTCGGTAATAGTTATGTTTATGTAAGGAAAGTATTATTGCTTTAGATTTGTGTTTAGTTTATTGACATTGTTTATCACGTCTGGTGTTTATGGCCATGTAAATAAACATAGCATGTGTTATACATAAAGATTAATCAGTATTTTGGCAAATGATGTGGGTATGTTCGAATGTACTTTTACAACAATTGTTTAGAACACGTAAAACTGCGCAGCGTTATCACAACAATGAATTCAACAAATACAGTAACATCTATGATAACCAATTTAGTATTAAACCTTACTTTTCTTGCGGTTAATTCATTTTAATGAAATAAAAGTGTGATGAGGTTTAAGAGTCAGGAAGGAAGAAGACAGGGGTCGGCGTGACTGGGACTCGTAGGCTACTTTATTAAAATAAAGCAAAACAAACAAAAGCCGCGCACAACGCGCATTCACTGTGGCAACCGCGACGGCACAAAACAGTTCAAAAATGAGAGCTCGGATCCACCGGTTCCCTTTCTCTGCGTCCAATTTTCTCTCCAGTCTCTCTCTCTCGTTCCAGCGCGGCTTATAAGCTCTCCACGCCAATAATACTTTGCACTTGATCTACTTGCTCGTCTCTTCTCTCTCCCGTTACAGACCGCGCTGAACCACCGGCCGGAGTCCATCATCACCGGCCGCCACAAAAAGCATGTCATTAAACGCAACATTTATAAAAATAGAACTTAGCCTCATCCATGAACATGATTTTTCGATTCCCGTCTGACTGATTTACATCCACGGTGGAGTTTAAAACGACAGTTCCCATCATTCCACGCTCCTTCACATCGTCATCAAGCTACGCCGTTGTTGTTGTTTGGAATGTAGCGCCCTCTAGCGGCAAAACAATCTTGCATATTGTACCTTTAAGTCATTATTTAAGTAAAAGTCTCACTTGAAGCCTTGGTCCCCATTCACTGTCATTATATGGAAAGGAGCTGCTTGGACATTCTTCATAAATTATCTATCCCTTTGATCTATCTGTCCCCAAGAATTGAACAAAATATCACAATAATAATCGCCAACACTGTTTTTAGTAGCTGATTACACTAAATCTTTTTTAAAAAGTAAAATAATACTTATTCACATTTTTGAGAACTATGGTATATTGTTTTTGGTATAAAGATTTTCTATCCATCAGAACTCAATAAGATGTTCTCTTTTGCAGCTTATATCCACTCCAACCAGATCATGGGCTGGGGAGAGAAAGCCATTGAGATCCGCTCTGTTGAAACGGGCCACCTGGATGGTGTGTTCATGCACAAGAGAGCTCAGAGACTCAAGTTCCTCTGTGAGAGGAACGACAAGGTTAGTCTATTAAGCGCCCTCATACTGTAGACTGGTATTGTTGTTTTAGATCATCTCCAAATGTAAATGTTATTGTTTATCTAAAAGAGCTTAGACCGTTATGGACAAGCCAACAGTTCTCATTTTGTTCTGCAGGTGTTCTTCGCCTCGGTCCGATCAGGCGGTAGCAGTCAAGTGTTCTTCATGACGCTGAACAGGAACACTTTGATGAACTGGTGAAGCTTCTGCAGACCCAGCACTGTGGAGCCTTTTTCCTGTCTGTGAGCACACGGTACATTGACACTTTGGTCTGAAAAACATTTGAAAAAAAAATATTAGAGACTCAGAGGAGTGAGCCTGGAGACAGTCCCGTAGGGAGAGCACTGACTCTCTGCACACGGCTCATGGAGGTGCAGTATCTGACGTCACCTGCAGTGGCACGCAGTTCCCAGAAGAGGGCGCTGATTAACTTGAACTCGGTTTTAGACCTTATTTTGTGGCCTCTGGTAAAGCCTGTTCTTAGGATCCTCCCCTTTACGTTCCTGTTTCCTATTGGTTTTGATTGACTTTTTTTCAGTTTCCAATGAATTTTAGTCAGTTGCATGATTGTAAAGAATTGGACAGTATTTAAAAGATAACAAATGTGGGGATAACATTAGCAAGCACTCAGGCTAAGACCAAGCTTTAGTCTCTTGATGTTACACTTTTATATTGGCAAACAGTTCTGCCAGTTTCACAAGTATCTGTGATGCCCGTTTTTGTCCAATTTCTCAGAAGAGAACGACATGCTCAAAAGAAACGAATAACACTGGTGCTCATTTGTATATTGTCAAGATCCATAGACTGTACATTTATCAAAAGTACTGTATCAATAAGTACTATACTGTATCAAAGTACTATATCAAAGTTTGTTTTATAGCTTTGAGGTTGGAAAGACGGAGCTGAACGGATGAGCGGATCTTTAAGTTGCAAACCATATTTTGAATTCTTTCTTTAACTTTTTTTTGGAATGTTTTAAACATGACGAAACAGGAGCACGAAATATAGCCACACGTGGAAGAAAACAATCCCCCTCACTGGTTGCATGTTTGTGTAGACACTGGATCAGATGTTGTGCGATGTGTATGTCAGAGCAACATGATATCTGAGATCAACTAAATTTAAAAGAAAAAAAAAAGAAAAAGGATGAAAGCACCTGTATTTCAGTGACTATTGAGAATTGATGATGACTTATTTAGATTTCTTTATAGTGCCTAGCACAAGTTAACCTGTGTGAAATCAACCATTAAAGGCACATTGATTTATTGATTTTTGCATTTTAATATTCTTACGCCATAACTTTTACGTTTCATCCATCATTTTAGGCTGCAAGTCTTTTTTTTTTTCAACATTTCAAAAGACTTAGCATTGATGTATTAAGAGGTAGCTTTTATTTTGCAACAATGCTTAATCGGTTAAAAAAAACTTGGGGCTCAAAACATTCCAAAAAGGGAAAAGTGTCTCTATCTGACAATTATGTGGTACTCAAAATCCACAAGTTATAAACAGTCTCTTGGACTAAAATATCACAGATGTTGATCATTACTTCCTGGTACAATATTTGTTACAGTAGGTCAACAGATGTATTGTTTTTGTATTGTTAATTAGATCTTTTTTCAGTTTATTACCTTTTTGGGGGGTTTTGATTTGTATGTTTGCCTTTTGTCTTCATTTCAACGCTTTAGATGTTCTCAAAGTCACTTGATGTTTGCACACTATATAGATATTTATATTTCTTTCACATCTCTTACATAGCAAAAGAAGATATTTTAATGGTGAGGGAATGAGAGGTTTTTAGCAATAATGTCCTGCTGATGTATGTATGCTGTGTGAAACACTGTGTTCAGCCAGTGCTAGGAAAGAACCTCACTGAGCTCTTTTAATTAACTACTTTATTTGACACTCAAGAATGGTTAATGTTTCTGTCTTAATACATTTTTAATGATCGTCGTTCTTTCAGAAACTGTAAACAAGATTTTCAGTTCTTTTACGGTGATAGAAGCTTGTTTTGGTTTGTTTTTTTATTTTATGATAAGAAAAAAATAAAACAAATAAGTACCTTTTTTGGCTCGTGTCTGTGTCCCTCCCTCTGCTGAATCTTTGGCTGTTTTTTACTGAGCTCATGAAAGCACCAGTATCACTGAGCACTGAGAACTTTGCTCTGATAGGTGTAATACATTAACTCTTCTTGCTCAAGCACATACGTCTTTTCCAGCCATTTTTATATGCTATGCAAAAAAAAACACACACACAAAAACACCAATCTTGCAATGCCGACACTTGTCATTCTTCAAAATTTACACCACAAACATTTATCCAAATCCTTTAAAATCATGCAAGTTGTCATGTCCATCATTTTCACCATAGTTAAGAGTGAAATAATAGTCTGGTATTCAGTGAGGAAATGATTTTCCTAAAGCACCATATAAACCGCGGTGAGACATGGACATCATTAGCGGATGGATGAGGGCAGAAGGTCTCCAGCACAACACCCGTGTGCAGCATGATCCTGCAGTGACAGGATTGATCATTTACTGAGTATTGGGAAAGCAGCCGAGAACCTTGGAGCCACTAATAACGACCAAGAGCGTCTTTTGCTGACACTTCATGCAAAATGGAGAAGGTAAATGTTTTCACCTGTCGTCATAAATTTAAATGGATAATGAAAATGCAGTCTATGATTGATGGGTTGATCATGCTGTACAGTAGATGCATATTTAATTTAAATGTATTTTTTGTGGAATGTTTTGAATTTACTCTTGTATGAATGAGACAGCAGACATGATAGTCATGACATGCAGAATCATGAATACAGATGTTATTCATGCTGTGATTGTGATGTTTCTGGATTTATCGTTGTTACTGTGATTTGACTAAATAAACAACCATTTAGTTAAAAATGACCAGAATATGGATTCTTGTTCAATACTAACTGACTAGTAAGAAATGTTTGTACTTTAAGAAATGCAACAGTTTTTAGTTGATATACAAGGACCTGGTCATTCTATATGACTGTTTATTTACATAAGTACTTGGTAATGTGAATGAACTCCGTGTATACACACATTTGTTTTTTGTGATTGTGCATTATTGTTACTATAGTGGATAATTGTAGCAACGTAATATGAGCAAAACACACTGTTAAATTAGTATTACCAGAGATTTTCAGACCATCAAGAGCTTTAGTTCTGTTTACTCAAGTATTACTCACTGCACAAAAAAAAAAACATATCTACATTTCAGATATTTTAAAAGCATATTTGTAGTTGCATCACCTCAATTATCGTGAGTAAAATGTGTTAATCCAACTATCTAATCATGTTTATTGAGCTAAAATCAAATGTTTGTTCAAACAGAAGAATACTTATAAAATTCACATTGGTAACACTTTACAATAAGATCTCATTAGTTAACATTAGTTAATGTATTAACTAACATGCATTAACAATGAGTAATACATTTGTTACAGTATTTATTAATCTTTGTTAATGTTAGTTAATAATAGTTTGTTAATGTTAGTTCACAGTGCATTACATAATGTTAAATACAACTTTATTTTAACAATGCATTATTAAATGTTGAAATTCTCATTAAGATGAATAAATGCTGAAGTATTGTTCATTCTTAGTTCACGTTAACTATAGTTGGCTAATGTTAACTAATGAAACCTTATTGTAAAGTGTTACCTCCACATTTTATTATTGGTATAAATAAAAACACGAACGTAATTGTTCATTAAGAGCGTAATTTTATTAAAATGGATGCATTATATTTTAGTTCACAAACATTTTCTTTCATTCAGTTCAACAGACCTAATGGGCCAGTGAAACAAGCGCGCAGCCATCTTTAGAAAATTGTCTTTGAACTTCCGGTTTTGCGGTAGCTCTGTATATTTCTACGGCATCGTTGTCAAAGAGTAGCCTAATTAGCTGGTGAAATGGATTTACTTATTGTAGAGTTGACGAAGGTTATCACGAGCACTGTAATGTTTAAAGCAAATGGCTTAACAAATGTCAGTTGACCGGGAAGATTTTTAAACAGGCAGTTCGTTCATAAATACGTAAGATCGCTGTGGAAATACAAACCGGAAGACAACAAGCGCAGCGCTGTAAAGGGGCGGGGCTACATTCGATTAAGAGTAAAATATGTAATTGAGCATTGTAATTTTTTTTGCAGATCATTTTGTTTTTATCACTAATTTCTGTAACAATATCTCATTTGTTGACATTAGTTAATGCATTACCTAAAATGAACTAATGATGAGCAACATTTTTACAGCATTAACCATTAATCATGATAGTTCACTGTGCATTAACTAATGTTAACAAATAAAACATTTGATCTGTATTAGTAAATGTTGCGATTAACATTAGTTTATATTAAATGCTGAAGGATTGTTCACATTGGTTATTGTTAATGTTAACTAGTAACAAATGAAACCTTATTGTAAAGTGTGCCCTAATTTCCCTTTAATAAAGAATAAATCAATACAGTATGTTGAATGTTTATGTTTGTATGTGTGTGTGTTAACGGTTGTCCTGTTTTCCTGTCTCGCAGCAGTTAACAGGCACACTCGCTCTGGCAGTGTTCACAGCCACACTTGGATCTCTTCAGATGGGATACAGCCTGGGAGTCATCAATGCCCCACAGAAGGTCAGTCATCATACCATCATTACAACCTTCACACTCCCAGCTGCATTCTGAGCCAGAATGATATGGATTTATCTTCTTAAGATTATATCTTCAAGAGAAAGGACTTTTGTTCTGTATCATTATTAGGATAGGATTTGTCATGGCAGTGTGCCATTTGTGTTATAGGTCATTGAGAGGCACTATGCACGATCTCTTGGTGTCTATAATGAAGAACTGGCCCGTAGAGAAGGAGGAAACACCACAGAACATGAAGAAGTTTCTGATCCTTCTGTGGTCATGTACTGGTCCTTGTCTGTGGCCATCTTCTCCATTGGAGGCATGGTGTCCTCCTTTCTAGTGAGCTTTGTTAGCGACTTCCGTGGAAGGTGGAGTATCTGTGAACTTGGGAATTATTATTTGCAATAACATAAAAAGGAAAGCGCTCAATGACGTGCATTGCAAGAAATAGCTTCAGCTTTCTTTATCTTGAAGAATTAAGATTTATATGTTCAGATACAGTAGAATGACTCATTTGTGTTCCTCTCTGTATAATATTGATTTACAGGATCAAAGGCATGCTGGCAATAAATGTCCTTGCCATAACAGCTGGGCTGCTTATGAGCCTGGCTAAGATGGGCACACCTTACCTCATGGTGATAGCAGGACGCGCTATCATGGGACTGTACTGTGGTGAGACAGAGTATTGCCTATTCAGAGAATCTTGAGAGAAAGTCTAGTTTGAAAGTAGCTTATCATAACTGATGCATAAGAAATAAAAATAACAATAAATAGTAAAAAATGGAGTGAAATTTTATTTAAAATGTGTTAAAAACAAATAAGAAGAAACAAGAACATGTAAGATAAAAGGAAACAGTTCTTTTAATAATAACAACCTTGGTCTAATAATAATTCAAAATCAATATCATATGAGCAGAGCTGTACAGCAAGCTGTTTAGAAAATCAATGATTGGGACATTGCTTTAAAGGTGGGATATGTAATTCTCTTTTTTGGCCATTTTTTCAAAATCACTTGAAATCCTATTCCCAACCCACTTACAGCCACTGAGTTAGAAGCACTGAAATGAAAATTAAGCAATTTAATCATCTGTGGAACGGGCAGGACTCGAAAAACTCCAGCCAATCATTTCCAAGACCACCTAGAATCATTGGACAGTAAGTGCGTCAATCAAACGGTCGTACCATCCCCCCCTCCCCCATCCCCCTCATGTTCTTTGAATGGGTGGAGTCAAAGGAAAGAAGGTAGGACCATTTGAGTTGTGTATTTTCAAAATCTACTGGCCGTTTTGCAAATCACATACCCCACCTTTAAACCAGTTCAATAAACAAGAATTTATTACTGTGTAACTTACATTTTAAATACAATATTTCCAGTTATTTTGTTGATTTTCTGTTTCTCATTATTCATATTTGGCTGCATTAGGCCAATGGGGTTTTTCTAATTCACATTACGATCAACAAATAATTAATTAATAATTAATAATAAAAAGGAAATTTTGCTTTTGAAAATATCTAACATTTTAATTTAACTCAAATGAAAATGATTCAAAATTCAAATCAGTAAAATGATCCAATCTTCTCATCAACGAAAGTAATTCAAAATTAAGTCAAAATATAAACCTTTGTGTACAACACAGTAGCAGTGTTTCCTTAATGAATCAGTGTTTCTGAATGATTCAGTTGAGTGAATGATACAATGACTCACTCATACTGGCAGCACTTGCTTCATTCAACAAATCAGTGTGAATGATGCATGATTCAATCATTGTTTCGTCTGAAATCGCATACTATAGGTACTACATTTGGTTTGAAACGTACTTTGCAACCGTTAAAAAGACAGTATACATTCTTTATAGTATGAATGTGTGTAGTATGAATAAAATGTACTACATACCCCGTTCCTAAATTATTTTCCGTGGCCTCATGGGATAGTAAAGTGTCCATCAAATGTGCACTTCAGAATCTTGCTAGAAGTAGGAGGTCATCCAGGTGCTTTTCGCCCACTGTTTTATGAATACTTTGAATACTCGACTCACATATAGTTTTTTGCCTACGATACAGTATGGAGGTAGGCATATTCAGATGCATCGTTGTCGCTACCTACAAAGGAAGTAGCACTATATATATATCAGATTATATCAGATATCAATAGAGATAGATTAAATGACTTCACGTGCTAAAATGATCTGACTGGTGTACACACTCTAGCCATTCATTCATTACAAATATTTATTTAAATGTATTTGTTTTATTACATTGCACTGTATATGTTTTGTATGTTTATGCAAAATGTTTTGACTGACATATGTGTTATAGGTCTGTCATCTGGCCTGGTGCCCTTGTACATTGGAGAGATTTCTCCAGTGAAGTACAGAGGGGCTATGGGAGCGCTCCACCAACTGGCTATTGTAATTGGCATCCTTCTTAGTCAAGTGAGTGTCAAATCCACAAATACATAAAGATTCAAAGGTTCATAGCGGGAACTGAATATTTAAATGTATTAAATAAAAGAGCATGCACTGTAAAAAAAACTTGCTGCGATTATTTATCACAACTTAAAATCCAACATTGTTTCAACTTTAAAAAATATGTGTTCATGCTTGACTTAAAATATTAAGTTTAGTTAACTTTAGTTAAGTTGGATATTTAAGTTATCTCAACAAATTTTAAGTTGTTATAGCTAAATCGCAGCCACATTTTTTTACAGTTTGGCCATACATGACCTTCCATGGCAAATCAGTTTAACAGTCACCTAAAACAATTGTGATAAAAAAAATAGTGATGCTTTGTAATAGCTTTTCAATGCAAAAAGTAATACGAATTTGTATTTTAAGTCAAACGCTTATGAAGTCTAAGGTCACATTATCTGCTCTGAGTCTTCATCACTTTTAAAAAATGAAGCTTTTATTGAAGTTTAATCTTTGTCGGCTCTTATTAGAAGCTGTAAGATGTGTGCAGGTGTCCTTGTTATCTACAGGTCATTGGTCTGGAGTTCCTGCTGGGAAATGATGACATGTGGCACGTGTTGCTGGGTCTTTCTGGAGCTCCTGCCATCCTGCAGAGTCTGCTGCTGCTTCTGTGCCCAGAGAGTCCTCCATACCTCTACATCAAACTGGGCAAAGTGGAAGAAACATGCAAGAGTATGTGCCAAAGTCTTCTCACTCCTTACTCTTAGACAATGTATGCTTAACATGTCATTTGTATTTATAGAGTAGAGAGATCGTTTTTGTGCAGTGGTAAAAATAGAAACATTTTGAGGATGATCTCATAATAGGCCATAACTTTAGTCATTAAGTTTAAAGAATAAAGTCAACATTAAAGTAGCAATATTTTGAGAATAAAGTTCAAAATTACAAGGATAAAGTTTTGTGAGACTGAAATCGCAATATTATGAGAATTAATAAAGTAACATCACAGTGAAGTTGAGTTGTCCACTGGTTGCTACAGATCGCACAAAACAGGCAATTTCCTGAATGTCTGTCTGGTTATTTCTCCTTAATAAATTCAATTTCCTACTGTTCATAACCGCTGCCAGATACTAATGAAAACTCTCTGCCGATTTGCCAAAAGTATTTCTTTGTTAGTAAATATTAACTCATGCTAATCATGCTAGTATCTAAATTCTCCAAATCCATTCTCTGCATTGATGAACATTGTTTTATGTTAAAAGGCTTGCTTATAGGAATATATATATATATATATATATATATATATATATATATATATATATACATATATATACATTTCCCCTCAAAATACTTTCACGCCATATTACACAAAATGTATGACTTTATATGATACTTTTTTTAAATATATATGATAAAAACAGTGATGCTTTATAATTGCTTTTCAATGCAAAAAGTAATACGAATTTGTATTTTAAGTAAAATGCTTATGAAGTCTATATATTTACGACATTACAACTTTATTCTCATCATAACCTTATGACTTTGTTCTTGTAACATTATAAATTCTTTTTTTTTTCTTTTTTTTTTCGTGTCACTGTCATAATAATTTGAATGTTTTACAATTTAATTAATTCTCTTCTCTCTAAAGGCCCTTTCATAGCCAGAAGGAACACCATAATGACAAATATTCTTCCAAAAAATTGTGGGGGAAAAAAAGGGATTCCAAAAATATTGTGACTCTGTGTCGTTGTTGTCATAGTTGTGACATGGATTCCTCTATTCTCTTAGAGTTGAGTGATTTTTAAAACATAAAACATAAAAAAATATGTTTGATTTTTAAAACATAAAAAATAGCTTAGTTGTCGTTATAGTTATTGTTTTTGGTGTCAACATCCTCAAAGATCAGACAAAATAATGATGCTCAGTTTTTCCCTTCCTTTTTCCTTCTGGTAGGTCTGAAAAGGCTGAAGGGAGATTACGACACCTCAAAGGACATAGCAGAGTTGCAGGCGCAGAAGGAGGAGGCCATGAAAGAGGAGAAGATGTCCATCCTGCGTCTGCTCCGTTCCTCTGTGTACCGCCAGCAGCTCTTTGTGGCCCTGATGATGCATTTCTCCCAGCAGTTCTCTGGGATCAACGCTGTACGCTCAATTTTACTCCCCTACTCCAATTTCATTGGGGAAAAAAAAAAATTTCAATTGAAGTTTTATGGACCACATTACTATTATACAACAGTAATATTTGATCTTGTTTTTGTGTTTTTTCTAGATCTTTTATTACTCTACTTCGATCTTCCAGACTGCAGGGGTCGGTCAGCCTGTGTATGCCACTATTGGAGTGGGAGTTGTAAACATCATTTTCACCCTTGTGTCGGTAAATAGACACTAATTTAAAGGCAAACACCGGCTGCTGAGGAACAGGCTCTCGTCTCTTAGAAACAGCAGAGTGCCGTTGCCTCTTGGGTCTTACTTTCCTTTAATGCTTTTTGACAGTAACTCAAGACTGATATTGTAGATAAATCCAACTTAGTTGAGAGCGTGTTTCTTTAGACAACAGCTAGCAATTGTTAGAACTGAAAGGCAGAACAACACTCATTAGCACTATGATCATAATTTGTCAAAATTTAGATTCGATTTATAAAATAAAATGATCAACATTATTAATCATGCTCACGTTTCACACCGCACCTTGAATCTTGTGAAAGGATTATATAATAAGTTATAATAACTGCTGGATCAGCAGAGGTCTGTCGGCTCATAGAGCTGGAGAGAAGCCATATTTTATCTTTGCAGTGTTTATCTATGCTAGTTCAAGGGCAGCCTGCTAGTGAAAACAGTTTTGAGCAATGAGTCAATAGCTACTCTAAATCAAATAATCCATTCAGAACATGTTTAATCTGGTGCATGAAAGCACAATGCTTTTAGAAAGTCATTTTCTGATTTTGGCTCTAAAGAAATTAATAGTCATTTTGGAAAATATGTTGTATATATAATTTCACATGAGATTCCGCCACAAGATTCTGCTCAGCCCTTTTCCTCACAATTTTTCACAAGTAAAAAAAGAAAAAAATCCGAATTGCGAGTTAATATCTTTCAATAAATTTTTTTTTTCAATTGCATCAGAATTGCGAGTAATAAAAAAGTCTGAATTGTGGGTTATAAATTCGTAATTGTGAGTTATAAAATCAAAATTGCGAGAAATAAATTCACAATTGTGAGTAAAAAGTCAAAATTGTGAGATATAAATTTGCAATTGTGAGAAAAAAACTCAAAATTGTGAGATGTTAATATGCAATTGTGAGAAAAAAGTCAAAATTGTGAGATATAAATTCACAATTGTAAGAAAAAGTTAAAATTGTGAGATGTTAATATGAAATTGTGAGAAATAAGTCAGAATTGTGGGATATAAATTCACAATTGTAAGAAAAAAAGTCAGAATTGTGAGAGAAATTTGTGGAGGAAACAAGCTTCTATTGAAGTCAGATAACTACAGCTTAATGAAAATAAAGGGTTGCCTCATGAAGGCCACCATGTTGCGATCACATGACCAGCCAAAAATTTTTAATTTTGTGTCTGAATTGTGATTTTGGTGGTGTGGAACCCCTAAAATCTGGTGGTAAAGTGGAAACATGATAGAAAGAAAGGAAAAATAAAATATAAATGAATATTTAATAAATATGAAACAATATAATAATAATAACAATAATAATAGACAGTAGTAATACAAATTATTATTATTAAACAGTAGATAAAATATTTTGAATAATGAATAAATTAATAATAAAAATCAATTATAATACATGGATAAATATCCAAATATCACTACAGCCTAAAAATAACTGGTTGTATAACAGTTCAAAGCCACTAGATGTCAGTATATGGCAAAAATATATATAAATAATTAATTAATTGAAAACTCTGAGTGCACCTTCGAGAAGTCTTTAAGCATACAGGCAAATCTAGATTATTCTTGCGATTCTTGAACAGTCTGGTTCATTTATGTGTCTGTATGCGCGCTCTCCAGGTGATCCTGGTGGACAGAACGGGCAGACGAACTCTCACTCTGGTTGGGTTGGGAGGAATGTGCTGCTGTGCAGTGGCCATGACAGTGGGTCTGGCATTTCAGGTATAATTGGCATTTTCAAATATAAAAGGGAGAAAACTCTAATTGAGGAGGTATTAGAGTACCAGAAATTGTCATTAGACAAAGTGGTCTGTGATTGTTTAATAATTCTCTCTCTTCTGCTTTTCAGGATGTTTACTCATGGATGAGCTACCTCAGCATGACGGCCATATTCATGTTCGTGTCTTTCTTTGAGATCGGGCCTGGACCAATCCCGTGGTTCATTGTGGCAGAGATCTTCAGTCAGGGACCACGTCCAGCAGCCATCGCATTAGCTGGGTTTTGCAACTGGACATGCAATTTTATTGTTGGCATGTTTTTCCCTTATTTAGAGGTAAGAGTTTCCTGCATCTCTACAATTGTGCAGTATTCTTACATGCCATCACTACACAAGGTCTTCAAAATAAGAATAAATCTAACTTTGCTTTGGTCCCTAGAGTCTTTGTGGGAGCTATGTCTTCGTCATTTTTGCAGTACTCCTGTTCGGTTTCACCGTTTTCATCTACTTGCGTGTACCTGAAACAAAAGGGAAGACTTGTGAAGAGATAGCAGCAGTTTTCCACCGCAAACGTGGAACCCCTCCTTCCAAACCTCAAGAAGAGGCTGAGATGGTGCAGCTCAAGGGCTCTACAGAGGCCTGAAGGAGGACCCTTAGTTTATGGCAACTGTGGAATGAACGTTGTTACTGCCGTCACAGAACTTACCTGTTATGACATAACTGAATCTGATCTGCTGTATATTCCACTAAGCCTCAAGCAGAGCTCATCCTTTGACAGGAAATAATTAGTCTAGATGCTATAGTAAAGAGATTAACTAAACACAATAGCTTAATATTGACAGACGGTGCAGTATATACACTGGCTTTGGCGCAGCTGATGTTGAATTTAGATGATTGTATATTACTTTTATATTCCCAAAGTTATATATCTGTTAAAATATATTTTCAGTGTATTTCAGTAGTGGTTTGATGGTTGCAAATTTAAAGTGATTTGTCCTTTCGGTTTAGGGGAGAATTTTTTATGTCACCTGAGATTTGTGTGATAAGCTATAAATCAACTGAAAGAAGGTTATACAAACTTACATAATTAATATGGGAGTTATGATATATTTAAAATTAATATATGAAGAAACATCATCTACAATTGTTTAGTGTATACATATATTCAAAGACAAAATGTAAGAATGTCTTACATTTTGTTCTAGAGTCACAATGGTTGTATTACATTTGTGTATTTTTTGCCATTATAAAATTACTCATATTTTAAAGTAAACCATTCAAAACAACCTTAATTATTTGCTTTGCTATAGATATCTAAAAATCCCAAGACTGTTAGGACATAGGCTAATAATTACTTTATAGTTTTGCAGAATAGAATCAGAATCCTTAAATTGTATTATATTAAATGATACATAGGAAGGCATTTGAAAACACAATGGTGCTGAAACCCTTTTCATGTGTCTTTTAATCTGTTGCTATAGTCATTCTTCCATTTAAAGTTATACTAAATGGCAGTTTGATGAGTGTCAAAGTACATGGAAAGTTGCAGTGAATGTTATGTTTACTCTATTGTTAAAAAGTTTGGGGTTTGCAAGTGTCTTATTTACTCACCAAGGATGCATTTATTTGATCAAAAATAAACTAAAAACTAAAAAAAATTATATAACTGTTTTGTGTTTTAATATATGCTATTTTGAAATGCAATTTATTCCTGTTTATACTCAGTCTTCAGTGTCACACAATCTTTCAAAAAATGTTGTATGCTGATAATATTATCAATGTTGAATAAGCTGGAATGTGGAGCCCCAAATTAGTCTTCAGTTCCTTCTCTAATGAACTGATTTTTTTGCTATTAGATAGTAGCCTACTACAGAACAAATGATGAACTCCAATATATAAACCCCGAAATCATCATATTTTGTAAATGGTGGGAAGAGCAAACACAATAATGGCATATGATACATTCAACTATGAAATGAAGGTTGGGTTCAAGAAGAAGGGTTAACTTGCTCTCAGGACAAGGGTAACGTTACGTTTCAGAAATGACAGCAAGTTGCCACGTGTTTGCAATGAAAACAATGATAAATATACTAAACTTATTTTATCAATTAAATTTGATGGCCAAAACATTGGTTGGATAATTTTGTACGGTGTACTTTAAAGTTGTACTATTTCGTGATATTTGTGGTGTTGTTGTTTCATAATTGCTTTTTTCTGCTTAAATTTGAGCACTGCGCAGGCAGCTGTAGCAGTTTCTCCTCGTGCATGAGAATCTCGTTGCCGTAAAGTTGCGCGCATGCGCAGATCTTTCCGTCTTTTGTTGGAAGGGAATGACTGGCGTTTTCAATGCTCTCTGCTACAGCATCGCAACATTTATAGGCGAATCCTCTTAATACAACACAGCGTGTGGATACTACTCTGGAAGAGGATTTGGCGATTGAAGACGGTGTCCTGAAGCGGTCGATTGCGTGATCAGAGCGTCTGGGTGTGGAGTTGTTTTATTTTGCATGTGTGTCAAAGCTAGAAAGAGCAGCATAACGGCCTGGCAAAAGTTCTTGATTCCCATGCGAACATCTCTGTTTACTCGTTTTTGAACAATGTTCCATGATAAGGGTTTGTTCCCGAGCGAAAGCAAGGTTTATATGTTTGTAAGCTAATATACGTTCTTTAAATGATTCGGTCAACTTAGTAGTTCCGGTTAACTTTGCGTGTAAGTTAGCTGTAAAGTGAGTCATTCATCCAGCTCAAACATTCAAACGGCGCCTCTGACTGCACTAGATTAGGCGAATTTAGCGAGGTTCAACTTTTGCGCGCCTTTTGTGGGTGTCCAGGCCGTGCTAGTTTGTGGTAGATTTGTTCACATTTACAACACTGGTAATGAGTTCGTAGTCAAGTTTAAGTTACGGTCTATTAGAGCACCCCAAACAGCTTAAATGTTGTTTTAGCGTTAACGTGCTCTCTGTTAAGTCTGTAATATTTACACATTAACAGACAAATGTATATTCTATCGTTATTTCAGCAAAATGTGCGAATGTTTTACCACACTTATAGGGATAGTTCACCCTAAAATGAACATTCCGTCATTTCCTCACCCTCGCCTCGTGTCGCTCCTGTGTGACTTTGCTCTGTTGAACATAAGTTTTGGTTATCATTGACATTTGTTGTCTGTTGCAATTTCTCACATTTCCTTTAAGGTTTCACAGAGGAAATGAAAATTATGACAATTTAAAAAAAAAAAAATTGGGGTGAACTATCTCTTTAAAAGTACCATACGGTAATATTTTTGCACACGTGCCGTGGTACTACCTTGGATTTTTAAGCGTAGTATGTATTAAATAACCACAGTGTTACTATCTGAGACCGTCTGTGCTCCTATGTAAATACAATTACATGCATGTGGTAATTATTTCGTTTTCTTCTGCGCACAGAATCCTCATCGATTAACCCATCATGGCTGATCTTGATACTGATTTCACCAGTGGAGATGCTGGGGCTTCTCTTACCTTCCCCATGCAGTGCAGTGCTCTGCGTAAGAACGGCTTTGTGGTGCTAAAGGGACGTCCATGCAAGATTGTGGAGATGTCTACTTCCAAGACTGGCAAGCATGGACACGCCAAGGTATCAAATTAATAAACTCACTGTTGAGGGCTTAATTTAAAATAACGACCACATTGCATATTACTGAATCAGTAACATTGTAGTCATTAAAAGTTTAAAATGCATTTGCTTAATTTCCTTTTCAGGTCCACATGGTTGGAATAGACATATTTACTGGAAAGAAAAATGAAGATATCTGTCCTTCTACCCACAACATGGATGTTCCTAATATCAAGAGACTGGACTATCAAGTAAGTTCAAACCGTAGTCAACCTTAGGCCACATTTATCAATATTCATCAGCCATGTTCACATATACAGTGTAATGATTTGTGCTAAAGAATTTGCACTAAACAGAAAATGTCGACATTTGATCTATTCTGTGTCGTCTTTTAATTAATGTGTATTGTTTTGCCTTTCCTTTGGCACAGCTGGTTGGCATCACCGATGGCTACCTTTCCCTGCTGAAGGATAATGGAGACTTGCGTGAGGACCTCAAGCTGCCTGAGGGGGATCTGGGCAAAGAAATAGAGAGCAAATTTGAATCTGGGGATGAATTTCTGGTCTGTAGCTATTACATCCTTTAAAATTCACATCAATTTGTATACTGTGAGCCTGTTCATTTTTTTTTTATTGACTTTTTAGATGAAGAGGTTTTATTCATTTAATTTAGATCAGGGGTCTAGATCATAAGGACCCCTTAGTGGACATTGGATTGGTCCTTAGTGGCTGATCATGGGTCCACACACCATGTCAGAATTAGCATAATTATGAGATTCTGGCTTGTAAAAAGCATTCATGTCCTCGTAGAACTTATTACAACTTACAAACTCTTTTATTTGTTTTACAAAATTTTCAGAGTACTCTGACTTGTACCTTATGACCGCTGCCACGCCATGTGGAAACAAGCAAAATGGCAGCTTTTTTTATTGTTAATTTAATGCAAGAATAACCTGAAAAATAAACTAAAGACATTCATTAGTTTAATATAGCTTGCACAGAGTGGAATAACTATATTATATCTTTATAATGCAATTTAATTGTACTTTTAATGTAGAAAGGGCAAGGAGACATTAGCTGAACATCTTAACTTTTAGCTTATTAGGGATGAATTTGTGTTTTGCTTGATGCAATTTTCACATTGTTTGAGGTCAAATCATAATTGGTGGACCCCTGTTAAACACACCTAAATTAGTTTTTTGGTAACACTTCAGTTTAGGGTCCAATTCTCACTATTAACTAGTTGCTTATTAGCATGCATGTTACTAGGATATTGCCTGTTTATTAGTACTTATAAAGCACATATTAATGCCTTATTCTGCATGAGCATATTCTACATCCTACCCAATACCTAAACTTAATTCCCTAACTATTAATTAGCAGTAATTAGGAGTTTGAGGCAAAAGTCGTAGTTAATAGTGATAATTGGACCCTAAACTAAAGTGTGACCAGTTGTTTTTCTAAATGCATTGTTTCAGTTTAGTTGGACGGGTATTAGCAAAATATTGACATTAAAGTTGCGATAAATCTTTTGTTCCACATTGTGATGCACATCCAAGTGTTACAGATTTTTTTTTAAATGGAAAAAAATGTGGGATGTGGGCATTGCACTCAAATTAATGTAGTGAATGTAAACATTTGAGTTACTGAATTTAGAAAATGGATAGGGTGAATTCCCATTTCATGATGACTCTAAAAGTAGTCCTAGTGTTTTACTAACTCATTTTGAAAAAGAGTT
The DNA here is from genome assembly GCF_965113295.1 of Leuciscus leuciscus. Taxonomy (NCBI): domain Eukaryota; kingdom Metazoa; phylum Chordata; class Actinopteri; order Cypriniformes; family Leuciscidae; genus Leuciscus; species Leuciscus leuciscus. Next base: position 26,181,602 of record NC_138730.1, read on the forward strand.
AATTTTTGTGACTTCTTTCTCTCTTTTAGGTCTCTGTGTTGGCTGCCATGGGGGATGAGTGTCCCATTGCCATCAAGCCCATGAGCTCATAATGAACAGAAGCTGACGGGCTGGTTGAGTGAGGGCCTCTGTACCACAAATATTACATTTTAGTTCTAAAAGTCACCAAAGCCACAGCCTTCGCAAACCACCTAGAATCGTTTCTGTTAAACAGTAAAGATGCTGGACCTTTTGACCTGTCTCATGAGGTGTTGTCTAATCAGGATATTTCATATCACAAAGGGTTTCCTGCACGCTTGTTCTTTATTATTTCCCCCTCATTCATTCCTTTTTCATTATACAGATGCACTTTTATCATTCATTAAAAAAATGGGAATAGTTTTTTAAAGCTCTTCTTATTGCAGAAACCTTTTTATTCATGCCGACAGGCCTTAAACTGTTGCAAATCAGGCAGCAGCCATTGAAGATTACCTCTATGAATCTCACTGACTAGTTTGCCGGCATTTGGTACATCTACATTCGTGCCAAAGCCTGTGTGTCTCAGGTAGGCTAGGATTTGTCTGAATGTCACTCTAACAGCTTGGCACTTGTTGGGGTGGCCGGCAACTAGCGTTCCTAAGGCAGATAACGGACTAAAAAAATTTTACTGACATATAATCCAGACCAAATGACCAAATATAATGTAGTTGATCTAAATTGCAAAACCTGTTGTTGTTTTGTTTTTTTTGGAAGTAATTCTAGTTTTACTCCACGTGAACTTTTCTTTAGTTTAAGTTTACAGCATTTGACCCTCCATACTGAACACTTATTTTGGTAGCAAAGCAATAACCCAATACCTTTGTTACATCTTTTTAGTAGTAAGGGAAGATGTTAAGAAGGGCCTTTGAGCTTTGCACTGGCTAACCTGCTGTGATGCAGCAGTAATGAACGCCCTCTGTAACAAACTCTGTTTACAGTAGCTTTGCTATACAACAAATTTCTATGCTGCATAAATTAGCTTATTTTTTGTACTTACAGACAGGCACAGAGTGTGCACTAAAGGGCTTCAATATCAACACTTTCAGTTCACGCTCTATAGTATCTTACATGTACCTGGCTTGTTTACTGGTATAAAGGCTTTATTAGTTTTTTTCCCTCCTCCACTTCAAGGGCACACTTTGCATTTGGCTCATAAAAATCTAGTATTTTGTAGTAGTAAGCATTTTTATTTTATTTACTCAAATTCCTTTTTTGATGTAGAAATAAGGAGCGTTGCTGTTGTATCTGCATATGGGTTCCTCTTGGTGTAGGTTTGAATTGGAATTTTTTTTTTATTATAATTTTGTTTACTCTAGAATGGACCAGCAAATATGAGAACTCTTGGTTGGGCAGAATGTTTTTTTTTTCTTAAGAGGTATTTTCAGCTTTGTTGGGTGTCCTGTTTCAACTAATTTTTGTTATTGTTAATCTAGCTCTCGTATAAAAAGTAGCCTGAGAGCTCAAGTAAGTGGAAAGTATTGTATGGCTGTACAGTATTGAAAAGATTTCACGTTGGCATATAAATCTCAGCGAGTCTCTCAGGTTTCCAGTGTTCAGTTATTTTGCTGTTTGTAGTATTGGTCCTAAGTATCCCTGTAAAATACCTCTCTCTATCTGCAAATCATTAGTGTTCATGCTTGCGAGTGAATTACATGCGTTTTTTTTTATTTTATATATATATATAGATTCATATTTTTGGTTCTTTTCTTTAATTCAGCAGCTTGACTGAGTTAGACAGAAATGTGGGTCATTACCAGTGCAGACTGTAAGGAGATGCTTAATCAGACAAGCAGTAGAAATAATAGTGTTCAGTGTTTTTCATATGGCTAGTTGAATGATAATTGTAAGAAACCACAAATTGGGATATGAGGGGAGCAATTATAATAAACTCAACTGAAAAACATACAAGCTTTTGTGTTTTTTTTTTTGTGTTTTTTTTGTTTTCCATTTTACAACAAGCGTGGCAAGACATTTTTAGTTCGGTTTAATATTTCTCTTTGGAGTCAGCTTTAAATATTTTAAAGAAGTCTCTTATGCTTACTAAGAACAAAAAATGCAAACATTTTTATAAATGATATGTTTAATTTAAAAATCTATTTTAATATAGGTTCAAATGGAAATTAATTTCCTGTGATGGCAAAGCTGAATTTTCAGCATCATTACTCCAGTCTTCAGTGTCACATTATCCTTCAGAAATCATTATAATATGCAGTTTTGTGCTCAAAAACATGTATTCTCATAGTTGGAAACGGTTGTGCTGCTTAAGCTTTTGTGGAAATCATGATACATTTTTCCCTGGATATTTTGATGAATAAAAAACCCCGTCAAAAGAACAGCATTTATTTGAAATAAAAAGCTTTTCGAAAAACATTAGAGATGTGTGTGTATATATACAGTCGTGCTCAGAATTAATCATACCCCTGGTAAATATGATGATAAATGGCTGTAAAAAATAAATCTGCATTGTTTATCCTTTTGATCTTTCATTAAAAAAATTGGCAAAAATCTAACCTTTCATTGAAGTAAAATAACTGAAAGTGGGGGGGAAATCACATTATGAAATGTTTTTTTCCAAAACATGTTGGCCACGATTATTCATACCCCTAGAATTTTTTTATGAATAAAATATCTCTGAAGTATATTCCAATTAATATTTACCTTTTTTAGCACACCAGGGTGACTAGGAACATGAAATTGTCCAGCTATGACTTGTTGTTTCACAGGAGTTTAAATATGAGGAAACACAAAGGCCAAATTCCCTTAATCATCCATCACAATGAATAAAACCAAAGAACATAGTTCTGATGTGCAGAAAAAGATTGTTGAGCTTCACAAAATAGAAAGTCGATGTAAGAAAATAGCTAAAGAATTGAAAATCCCCATTTTGACCATCAGGGCAATAATTAAGAAGTTCCAATCAACTAAAGATGTTACGAATCTGCCAGGAAGAGGACGTGTGTCTATATTGTCTTAATGTACGGTGAGGAGGAAAGTTTGAGTGGCCAAAGACTCTCCAAGGTTCACAGATGGAGAATTGCAGAGATTAGTTGAGTCTTGGGGTCAGAAAGCCTATTTAAAAAAAAAAAAATCAAACTACCCCTACATCACCACATGTTGTTTGGGAGGGTTTCAAGAAAAATGCTCCTCGCTCATCCAAAAACAAACTCCAGCATATTCAGTTGTCAGACACGACTGGAGCTTCAAACGGCACAGGGTTCTGTGGTCAGATGAAACTAAAAAAAGAGCTTTTTGGCTGCAAACACACTAGATGGGTTTGGTGCACACAAGGATAAAAGTACCCCATGTGTACAATTTAATATACCATTGGATCTTTAATGTTGTGGGCATATTTTTCTGCTGGAGGTCCTGGACTTCTTATTCAGATACATGGCATTGTGGATTCTATCAAATATCAACAGATAAAAAATCAAAACCTGACGCCTTCTGCTAGAAATCTTATAATGGGCCGTGGTTGGATCTTCCATCAGGACAACGATCCAAAACAAACATCAAAATCAACACAAAAATGTGTTAGGGAGAACAAAATGAAGCTTCTGCCATGACCGTCTCAGTCCCCTGACCTGATGAGTGGGCTGAACTGAAGAGGAGAAGCACCAACATGGATCTGGGAATCTGAAGGATCTGGAGAGATTCTGTATGGAGGAATGGTCTCTGATCTCTTGTCAGTTGTTCCCCAAACTCATCAGGCATTATAGAAGAAGACTCAGAGCTGTTATCTTGACAAAAAGAGATTGCAAAAAGGTATTTAATAAAAGGGTATGAATAATTGTGGCCAACGTGTTTTGGAGAAAAACATTTATTTTATAATGTGATTTCCCCCCCACTTTCAATTCTTTTACTTAAATGAAAGGTTAGGATTTTGCCAATTTTTTGAATGAAAGATCAAAAGGATAAACGATGCAGATTTATTTTTTACAGCCATTTTTGATCATATTTACCAGGGGTATGATTAATTCTGAGCACAACTGTATATATATATATATATATATATATATATATATATATATATATATAAACAAATATACTGTCATTTTGATTTCACAATTTAATGCATTCTAGTTGAATAGAAGTTATTTCTTTTTAAAAATCTTACTGACCCCAAACTTTTGAAAGTTAGTCAATGTAGTCTGTACCTAATTAGATTATCTTTCAATGTCTATCTGAATTGTTATATCCACTCATTAAAACTGTATAATTCCTAAAGAAAAAAACTGCAATAAGCAATTACAGCCAAAGCTTTGCATAGCTACACAATTTTGAATGGATTAGCAGTGTTTGTTTTTCCAGTGTTCCAATGAACAATTGACTCATAAAGAATCCCAGTTAACCAAAATTTGACACTGTCTTAAATATTGTGCCCAATTGCTGCCAACAGTCAGTTCTGTGGTATTTTGTTGGTTGAAACAAAAATGGCATTTTGCATGTCAGTCTGAAGTTGGCAAGCTTTTTAGTTTTCAAAAATGTGCTTCTGATTATGATTTTTTTCAAGTCTTGAAGATGCTTTGGCAGAGGCTTCAGTGTGGAACTTGGGGGTCCTGACTTTGATACACTGCTTTATGTGATTTATTATTTTCACAAGTCTTATGACATTATAATTTAATACTGTGAAGCTGCTTTGATACAATCTGTATTGTGAAAAGCGCTATACAAATAAACTTGACTTGACTTGACTTATATTTTTGCATTTCCCCTTTAAATTCCCTGAGTGGTCTCCTGTATTTTCATATTTATAAAATACTGTAGCCACTAGATGTCAGTAAAGCACAGTAAAACCACCACTCCAGATTTGCCCAACCTGCTTTTGGTTAAGAAACTTACTTTTTTCCTTTTAGCTTTCCCCCTGTTTACATATGAGTCTGCTAACAGGAGCCCTGAGGCATTGCCAAATGGTTCCTATATAGAAATTATGTTCTGCTATACATTTCAGAGACGGATTGTGAATTGAAGTGCTCTGTTTACATTTCTCTGAAACAAGAACGTCATTCTAGGGGCCAGAATAAGATGTAGATTCAATGCAGATGTAGATGCCTTTCAGTCCATATGGTCTTATATGTACATATGTAAAACTAACACAAATCCAGGGGTGAATCTTGTTGGTCCTCATGTTCTGCTGCACATTGCTTCCAGATGCAGAAGAATCTGTCCTTTATTTCTTAGTCATTGTTTCATAGTAGGGAACACGCAGAGCTGACAGCTGTTCTCTGAAGATGATCAAATTCAATATAGGAGTGTGTGGTTTCTTTCTTTAAAAAAGAAAAGAAAAGATATAATATCTTGAGATTTTGCTGTTTGTATCCATTATAGCAGGGACTTCAGATCTAAGACATCTAGGCACTGTATGCTTAAACGGTCTGGTGCTCTAAATAGACTAAAATGATTTAGATCGTAATTTTTTTTTAACCAAACTTTTTCTCCATTTGTACCTTTTTCGACTACGTTTTTTTTTCTTTTTTTAGCTAGTTATGACTTTAAGTGTCATTAAATGAATGGAGCAAGATTCCCTGATGTGTGTTCTGTTAGAGAATAACGCTGTCCTTGACCCCGCTCTCAAAACCACCTGCCATCTGAGGTCTGTTTACTTATGACCCATGATTTAAACTCCAGTCATCCTGAAGAGTGGAGGAGGTATTTTTCTTATACAGGAAACAAGGACATCTGAGTAAGACTACAAACTAAAGCAATAACAAAGCCCAGTTCCTCCTGTTACGGTATTTGCCTCACCAAGAGGCACTGAATTATGAGTCATCATTGTGCTCCTGTGAAGTTAGAGCTAATTCACCAGGCCCTAATCACCTCACCCTGATCCCAGACCAGTGATAACCTCACAGCAATCAGGTACTGCAACAAATTTGGTTTGAGCCCAAAGCACACTATATAGATGCTGTGATTAGGCTACTTGATGCTGGGGGTTGGTTGCATCCTGCAAGCAGCTGGTTTCCCAGATAGACAGATTCAGACTTTTAAATGTGGCCATTTCACTTATTCAACAATTTATTGTCATTCAACAATAATTTTTTTCTTGATACTGTTACAGTTTCCTCACAGTTGACCGGTGTAGAGGCAATCAAAGAGTGTTTAAACTGAATTCAGAATAGCATACTCGTCTTACCCATATAAAGATATGGCAGAAATGTTATTGAAATACAGTAGTCAACATTTGAAGTGGATCAAAAAAGTTCATCAAAGTTGTCCTAAGACAAGAACAGGTATTGTTCAAAATTAATGTTTAACTTTGATGAAAGGTTTTGAATGGATCCACTTCAAATGTTGACTACAGTACCAGAATGACAGGGCCATTTTTGTTTTTGTGAAGGCCAGAGTGTCCCTGTTTTCATATGCTGCGTGTTCAGAGTGGGTTTCGCGTACAACTGAGGGAAGAGAAAACCCGGAGTGGAGCTGGAGCCGGATGGTTACAGAACACTTTGTTCCACTCCACGCATTTGTGTTTTCTCCAGTCCGGCTTTCGGCGCTTGTTGACGCGGGAAGTCTGCCGCTATGGCTTCTTTTGGAACGTTTTTCATTCGTTGGCGAAGAAGATAGGAAGGAACTAACTGGCTACTGTGGCTAGTGTCTAACTTTTGACAGAAACGTAAGTTAACCCAACATAAATTAATTTACTGTTTATATAAATCAGTGGTCCCCAGTCCTGTTCCTGGAGGTCTAACCATTTGCAAAGGTCAGATCCAACCATGAATCAAAACACTTGATTTTCAAGTGCTCCTTGGACAGACAAACATGTAATCCCGTAAACTCAGGCTATTGGTCAATAAGTCTGTCGGGTCGCAAAAAAAGAAACAGAAATATACATAAATAACTTCCTTTTTTCAGGGTTTCCGCGGAGTCATAAAAAGTCATAAAACGTCTTAAATTTAATAATCAGAATTTTAGGCCATAAAAAGTCATAAAAACGTCCGGATTTTCCATACAAGGTCATAAATTTCATTTAGCCACGTCTTAAATTGATATGCTCGTTCATTCGTTGGTTCTACCATTGCTTTTTCCCCCTGAAAATGCGCTGGCGGCATAATGTTAAATGCACAGGTTAAATGCGCCAAAAGCGGAACGCTCATTTGAAACGTGCGCCACACGAACCATTTACCCGCTCGGCTCCAAGTCCAAACGGCAGCGCAGCGCGAGCTCAATAGAACTGATGCGTTTACTCTGATCGGTCTCGGTCACAAGATCCAGTGAGAAGTGCTTGAATTCAGCGAAGAACACACTGTCTCAGTGATTTAAACCAGTTTAAAGGCAGATTAAACAGCGCTGACCAACAGGAGAAACTCTGCACAACGATACAGTCTGAAGGCTTTTCCGTCTACAATCTCCCATCATTTATCATGGATTTACTGTAACGTTAGCCTAGTAATATTAACTGCACCATGTGGGATATACATATTGAATTTTATTATATTATTAGTGCTGATAATGTATTAAAGGACTAATGGAATATTTACAGTATTTAATAATGTATTTAGGCTACTGTTTTTCATACATTTCCTGAAGATATGTGCCATCAAAGTTAGGCAACACAAACCTGTTTCAAGACTTGGCCCCTATTAGCACATGCAGAAACTAAGTAATTATTTTCCCAATAAAGATATTTATTTTGTTAAGGACAAATGACAAATGTTTGAATGTCCTACCTCAGATTTGTGAAATGTTCACCTGTTTTAGCAAGTGTTTGTCATTATATTTTCTGACAATAAAGAGTAAAGTTAGTTTAAAACCACAATTAAAGCTCTGGTTTCTACAACTTTCACTTAGAAGTAACAGTCTGCCTTTAAACTTGAAAGAAATAAAGATTTGACATTTATCGTGATAATTATCGATATTGACTAATATAAAACAATTATCGTGATAATTGTTTTTGGCCATATTGCCCAGCCCTAACTGAAATCTCCCGGTCTATCACAATGGGAAAGTGTACATTTAACGAGCCATGGCTCAAAGATGGTGTGTTTAGTAGTTGGCTCAAGCCTGTTGCAAATAATCAGTATCAAGCATATTGCACACTGGGTAAGAAGGTGTTGGAGCTGTCTTTAGGCATTTAAATAATACATCTTGTTACTTTCAATGAAAGTCAAAAAAAAAAAAAAACTTTTGAAAGGAATTTTAATGATTTTTCGTAATTCGTGTAGGTCATAAATTTCAATCATAATGGTCATAAAAAGGTCTTAAAAAGTCTTAAATTTGACTGACCAAACCCTGCAGAAACCCTGTTTTTTGTTCATTAAAATTAGATTAAAAGTCATATTTGGAGGGAAATTTACACATTCAAAAGTTTGGGGCCAGTGCGATTCTTTTTTTTTTTTTTAAGAATGTAACGTTAGGCCTAATACTTTAATATACATGGACGCATTAAACTGAACAAAAGTGACGGTAACCTATTTTTAACATTGTTTCAAACATTTATATTTTAAATAGATGCTGTTCTTTTGAATGTTGTATTCATTTCATTCTGATGCAAGCAACAAAGCTGTTTTTTAAAACTGAAAATGATACGTGATATGATACGTTTCTTGAACAGCAAATCAGCATTTAGAATGATTTCTGAAGAATCATGTGACTGGCGTAATGATGCATATAGAAAATAATTGTAATAATATTTCACAATAGTAGGCTACTGTTTTGGACTGCATTTTTTTTTATCAAATAAATGCCTTGGTGAATGGATGTGCCTGTGTGATAGCCTTAGGGGTGTACAATATTGACAAAAAATTATATCTCGATATTTTGGGGGATTTTGTTGATAACAATAACTAGACAATATTTGCTGAGGTTAATTTTGTGCTATTGGCTGGTTATAGCAATTGTTCTTGCTCAGAGACACAATGGTTCTGCTCTGGATTTGTTTGAAACTATTTTTGTTGGTGAAACAAAGCATCAGACAATATTTTATAAAATGTTACTCACAATATTAACTTATTGTTTATTGAACTGTTGTATATAATCCATCACATTTGTAATCATGCTTAAATTTGGAAAAACAAAACAGCACCCTCACTCGTGATATTGCTTGTGATATTAACATGATATAAATACAAGACAAAAACTCACACTGAGGCTTTTTTACCCCCATTCTAACTGTATACACCATACAGTGAAAGCATAAAGGTGTGTTACATTTTCGACAATCCATATTGCATACCTCTAGTATGTGATATAGTAAAAGACGGAGAAAGTAGAAACATTGAAAGGGTAGTAATGGATCATATCATGTCAGTAAGTCTCTGCATTACGTGTGTCCTGATATACAGCAAAGGGATATTGTCTTTAAACCTGTGCTTCTTTTGAAGTCATTACTCTTGATTTACATGGGACCAAGGGAATCACATAGCCTACTCTGTTATTTGAAAATGCCCCTTTTATTAAAACATAACTTACTGGAGGATTAAACTCATATCCTGTACATTCCTCTGGTATGCACACATTTAGTCAAGTTCCTTTCACTTGTCAGTGTGTCCTCATTACTGCTTATGGTTTCTTTGGAAAGGACGCTGCAGATGCCCTGGTGCTTGAGTAAGCACATTTCTAGGCTTTTTGCCACAATACTACTATACAGTATAATGTAAGACTTGGCACTTGTCTTCATATTTCACTTTGAGTAACAAGATTGTTTCAGATCTAGTTGAGTCCAGTATGAGAAAATAAAACAGTGATCTCATTAGAACATGAAAACAAGTTAGTAATGTTTATCTGGTAGACATAATTCTCTGTTTGGAAGAATAAACAACATGCAAGTGACATTAACTTATTTTATCTTATGGATGTTGTCAATTTTTATTTTGTATTTTTTATTACGCCTTTTCTTCGAGTTCAGTGTGTCAAGTGTTCACAGAGGCACTTGTTTTATGTTGTATTAATCTGGCCTTATTTGAGGGAGTGATTTTTATCATTTTCCCCCTGATGATAAACTCTTTTAAACGTGTTTCCATTTCTCAGTGACTCATGTAAAGCACATCACTTTACCCATTCTTTTAAAATGACTCTGAAATACACACACACACACACACACACACACACACACACACACACACACACACACACACACACACACACACACACACACGGTTATTATGGCACCCCCCTTTTGAAACCTTTATTTTCAAGGATGTACTATATTCCCCGATCCTATATGTGCTGATTTCCATTCTGACTGGTTGACCAGTCTGTCTTGGGGTCAAGAGCAGTGGGTGTATGATCAACCAAGGAGTTCTTGAAAGAGAAAATATGTGGGAAATGGGAGGATGAGTGGACAGATCTGTTATAGATCTGATGGTGCTATTTAAAAGCAGAGGCCACTTGGTTTGCTTGGGGCGTTGTTCTTTTATCTGGACAGTGTGTGTGTCCATGTGGGGGTGAGGGGTTACATGTCCTCTGGGTTCGTAACAGACTTGACACTTCCCTCACCCCCTCATTAGGTTCCCGTTTGAAGTGCGCTACCAGGAAACATGAAAGGTGAAGCAGTTGATAAGCATGACAGCTAAAAACAAGGTTGCTTTTTATATACGTGGGGGGCTGAGGCCACAAATTTGAACATTGATTTATGTTTCTTTTAAATGTGGAAAAGACTTTTATGACATTATAAACGTTAAATATAAAGAAAAACTTGTAGGTCATTAATCAAATAAGTACATCGACCATGTGAACTTCTTCCATTGAATAGCCTATGTTCTTTGGATTACGTCAAATCATGCTGAAGAACATCCGGTTTAACACAAATTTCCCTTCTCTCTGTATGATTGTTGAATCTATATTTGTGAGGAAAATGGGAATGGCAAAATATCTATGCTCCACCCTGGAGACTGGAGGAATTCAGATGAATGTGAACCGGTGTTCCTCATTTTTTTGGGAAGACAGTTAAAGCAGTGAAAAAAGGTCCACTGCAAGGTCACGGCTTTGATATCTTAAGATATTTAGTTTTCAAATGGTTTTCTGTAGTACGTGTAAAGTATGTTAAAATAGTTTTAGCCTTGTTTGATATGCTGCCCACCCGACCGAGCACATGTATAATTATTAACACACTGATAACTGTTTTTCTTTTAAATACAACACTTATATAAAGGGCTTAATCAAATCAGCGTTATTTAAGTTGTATCTTCAAGACATTCTTAAAATCCTTTTTCTTCTCTCTGCTGTCTGTGCAGGTGTATAAACACCTCAGATGCGAGAGGCTTTATTTGTCAGGATGTTCTGGACAGAATGATTTCATGGGCTGAGAGCGGCTCAGACTGGATCTCCAGCTGTATTCAACAGTAGTGATCCTCGTGAACTCTAGTGCAGCTCCTGTTTGAAGAAGCCTCCAGGCATTTCCTGAGGAGGTGTGGTCTCGCTTTCCAAATGACATGATCGTATGTAACTGACCTACTCTCTGCTTGATTAACATCCTCAAAACCCTGGTTTTTTCCCCCTACTTTTACCATAATCAATTTTTTTTCTAATACAGAAAAAATAAATAAAAATGTTTTGCTTAATTTTGGGACATTTTTTTTTTTCAACTCTACATTTACAGCATAGGGCCATTAGTCTGCCCTGACATGCCAAACCATTTCTGAGTTTTTTCCTTTCAAATTTGGTTTAAGTTTTAGTAGACTACTTTTGTTATGTGCTTTTGCCATTTTTGTTAGTCTTTTTTTTTTATAATTCAGTTTAGCTTTAATTTATGTTTTAATTTCAGTAATTCTTAGCCTGGTAATACCAGACTCTGCTACTTCACTTTGCTTCGTATACAGAGTCTGGAAGGGCATAATAGAGAAGTGTTTTCTCTCTCGCGGGGGGGCGCTTGTCTGAAGTTTAAAATCATTGGTTACCCGTAAGCCAATCACATAACGTTTGGTTATGGCGTGTGTTATGCGCATGCTCAGCCGCATCTAACTTCCACTGTAAACGCATGTATGATGCAAAAACTAAACCATCGAGCGAAATACCGGAGTGAACATGGCTGTGAACGACTTTTGGAGATTATGTGAAGTAAATCTACGCATCCACGGTACAATCAGCGTCTACGTCACGGCTCTCAGCCCGCCCTCTGTCCGTTGATTGGCCCGGCTGTTTTCAGGCCGGTGGAAAACTGAAAGATAGGCTGCTATCTCAGACTGACTACAGGAGCGAAATGAAATTAGCGGAAGTAGGAAGTCTGACGTAGTCAGGCTAAGTAATTCTAGTACTTCAGCTTAAAGTTTAATTTCAGTTAGTTGCCTAGGCTATTTTTTTGTTTTTCATCTAATATTTATAAAAATGTTTTTAATCTTATTTCAGTTTTATTTCAATTAACGAAATCCATTTCTAATATAGTTTTCGTTAACATATAACAACACTGTGATTCATGCACTTTTATGTGTAAAACTCATTTCAAAAATGAAAATTAAGGATGCACCATATATTTGTGCCATTCTAATTATTGGCTGATATTATAATTTTTTTAAAGTTTCTTAAATTGCAATTTTCTCTAAGTATCAACCAATATTAGATACTTAATTGCACATGCTCATTTCCTCTATTTTAAAATTTGGATTACCTTTGCCGTCCTCTCACGCTCAGTTAAAAGTTACTCTTTAAAAACAGTAATAGTTTAGTAACTCTGTTAAATGTAATCTTTAGCAAATCTAAGAAAGAAAATCCATATTTCATACTGTACATTATATTGCTGTGATGCCTAAACTCACTTGTAGCTTTTGAAAGGATTGGTTGAATTTTTATGTTTATTTAATTTAAATTTTAAATTTTTTTGAACAAAGTAGTATGCTGGCTATCTTTCATTTATCAGTCATAATGAGAAAATAATTATTGCCTGAATTACAAATTTTTATATCGTTGAATCTATAAATATGGTCTTTTTATTCGGTCACTGCAAGACGTATTTCTGAAGCACTGGTATATGCTTTCATAAGATACCCTTCAAGCACATATGGCTCTGTGTTCTCCAGCGAATCAATAAGAATGGTTTCAGGGGGAAGAGAGAGGTATAGACAGAAGGGGATGATGGAAGCTTGTCTGAAAACAGATGAGACAGAATTTCTCTAATAGCTTAAAGGAGGCTTTGACCACTCTAGCCCACAACCCCCTTATTCTCAAGCTTCTCATTCTAGACAAACTGCACTAAAATAAGTGGTATTTTGTCTGTTTATCTTAATAAATCTGCTGCAAACAGGTGGTCCTGGGGCCTCATTTATAAAACGTGCGTACGCACAGATTTGCGTGGCAGAGAGCCCGGAGTACTGCAGGTATTTGGAAATCTAAGCAATTCTTGCCGCTCGCTATTCTCAAGTAAAGGATGTGGACGTTGACTGGTGCTCTTTTATATATTAATTAGATTAATTAGGTGGCGTTTACAAGGTGGAGATCTGAAACCATTTAGCTGTGCACAATTTCAAGATTATTTGTGATTTATTTCACTTTGGGGATGAGAGGTGTATACGCATGTTTTTTATACATACTATGTGTGGTTCTCTGAATCACACATATGCACATTTGAGAAATGATCATAAGATCAAATGTAGGACGATTTCTACGCAACATTTTGTAATTGAGGCCCCTGGAGAGCAATAATAAGCCATGATTTCCTCAATTTCAGGTTTTACGCAGAGTTATTTTGTGTCTGATAGACAGGCTGAAAACCATCAGCTGCTGAGAAGCATTTGCTCAAAATATCACAGATTGATTTTGGTGTGAGAGGTCTCATCTTTTACTAATCCTGGATTTATAAAACACATTTCTACTGTTGCTTTCATAGGCTACTACTTACGATCCCTATAGAGTGATAGTCTAAGCTGTGGTTTACTCACATGATGTGGTTTGGGCTGCTGTTTGCAAAAAAGGTCAATAACAAGACTGAGTCAAAGTGAAAACACTACAGAAGCACAACTCCTACGTTTGGAAGCCGCTTGGACATGGGGAGGACAGATTTGTGTGTAGAAAAGAGATAAAAGCTGTAGTTAAACAAGGTCACTTTCATCAAACGCTTACGTGAAGACTATCTCTGAGACTTTATATTGGCTTTTTCTCCATGAGACGTGTTTTTCTTTCATAATTTTATTATTTTCATGTTTACGGAATGATGGAGTGTGCGGAGAAAGTGCTGACAGGGTTGAACGTCTCCTGTGAATAGCTTGGAGTAATTCTCCATCTGAGCAGAGAAAAAAAGAAAACCCATGAGAGTGATTAAACATGGAATATTTCAACGTTTTCTCAAATAAAACCTCTAATCTCTTTGAAGAGGGTCCAAGTTCAAACTATATCAGTAATTCTTACATTTGGCAGTGCTGTGAAATGCAGGTGAGGAATAGCCTGTAGCTTTCTAAGGGCATCTTACGTAAGACTGCTTAAGTGTGGTATGTAAGACTATTTTTCTACTTTAAACTAGTTAGGACTGCCTTGCGAACTCTGTTTGGACTCAGACTGAATGAAATGTTCCTCATGGTGGCAAAATCAACCCCACATGTTAGGCTCTGTGCTTGTTTGAAGAGCCGAGTCGTGCAGAGTTAAGAAAATACCAGCTCCGGAATACAGTACACCCAGGTTGAAGGCCGCTGCTCTCGTGGGAGTGGTTCATATTTTTGCTTGGCCTTGACAGAACGTCATCACTTTATCTGCGAAAGGTAATCGCCCCGGGAAGCGTCATGTTAACGGATCATCAGATACGTCGTTTATGATTACAGTAACAGAACGTTCCATAATTTACATATCGGCCTAACAGTTAAGCTTCACAGTGTGGCGCTAAGAGATTTTCCCCGTGTATAAAGTGAGACAGATGACTTTGTTTTTTTTTGCGAATCAGAATGTAATACCCATCTTATTTCATTCCAGACATAAATTTGTTTTCTGATGATAATCTGCTTATCTTTAAGTGGCTATTTGAGTGAAGATGCTTATTATTTTTCTACACAAATGCAAAAATTAGATGAGACTTAGTCAGCAATACATCTTTTTTCAAAATTTTTGTTATCCATCTTATCATGAACAAAATTATTAATCAAAGTGTCATAACTTGATCTTCTGGTGATGCATGTCTGACTTCTCCAATCTTCAATTTCACCCACTTAAACCCCACCCCTTTTTACAGTTGTCTCGCGTATAGATCAACAACCAGTGGACAGAACCAAGGCCACACCTGGAATTTATTTATTTTCTGATAATAAGAATCATATCACTTAAATGTACATCACAACACAGAACAAAAATATTTAGCTACTTCCGTTTCATCGCCACTTTGAATAAACTATTAATCAGACTCTATTGGTATGTCTCACAGCTTTGTAGAAATTTATTCCAGACAAAGCTACTTCCATTTCATCGCCACTTTAAACAAACTAGTGCCAGACAAACAGTGCCTGAATAACTCTTATAATTCAGACATACCTTCAGATGTTGTG
Source organism: Leuciscus leuciscus (assembly GCF_965113295.1). Taxonomy (NCBI): domain Eukaryota; kingdom Metazoa; phylum Chordata; class Actinopteri; order Cypriniformes; family Leuciscidae; genus Leuciscus; species Leuciscus leuciscus. The sequence goes on from NC_138730.1 coordinate 26,197,012, forward strand.
TTTTAGGTTCACTTTATTTGGTTAGCGCTGTCATTTCTGGAAGAAATTGTCAATATGCTTTAGCCCAATGTCCCGTATTCTGTCATCATTTACTCACCCTCATTTCATACCAAACTGTATAACTGCATATATTATGTGGAATATTAAAGAAAACATTTATCTGAAATATCTCTGAAAATCATATGGACCTGCAGTTTTTATGATGCCTTTTTATGTCTTTTTAAAGCTAACAGCTTTAGTCCCCATCCACTGTATTTGCATGGAAATGAACGACCAGCACAGTATTCAAAATCTCTTCTTTTTTTTTGTTCCACAGAAGAAAGAAAGATATACAGGTTTGGAACCACATGAGGGTGAATACATGGCAGAAGATTTTTATAAGGGCCAGGATGAGACCATTTAACCAAATGGGCTTATGTCTACATCAAACGAATCTTCTTGGCATATCCGAGCAATTCAAAGGGAAAACTTTCAAAAACTTTTTCCACAGGAGCAAATGGATGCTTCTCCTTCTAAGAAAGGTGTTTTGGAACAGAGGGGAAAATAATGTTGTCTGCATGTTTGGCCGTGGAGGTGTTTTCATGCTACATGTGATATGTTTGCAATGAAGCTAATTTCTAAGTATATTTTCAGTCCCCAAAAATGCTTAATTCTGAGAAATAGGAACCCTTTTTTTCTACCCAGTACAGCAGGCACATTCTCTGGTGATTGGAAGTTTCCAGACACATCAAAAATGTTTTGAAATGATAAAGGATATCCTTCTCACTGCAGCAGCCTGTGCACACAAAAAGTGCTAAAGGTTGAGAATTGAGACGGTGTTGAGCAACTACACTTCTTTTAGGTTTGAGCCAGGACATTGTTCCTAAAAAAATAAAAAAGCAGTTCCAAGTAAGTGTTACAGAGCAGTATGCTTCATATTAATAGTGTAGATAATGTTTAGTCATGGAAAAAGAGGCCAGCTGGAATAATCCGGACAGCTGCGGAATGAACTGACCAAACATCTCTCACTGTTCCTGCCGTTGTTGGGAACCTCATCACTGTCGACACTGAATAATAAACATCGGTCAAGCGTGAAAACAATCGGACTGTTTGCATCAGTATTTTTTAAAACATCTTCAAGCATGGGAGTGTGGGAAAATGAAACATGGACTGCTAAAGGCTTTACGATAATTAGACTATTGTGTCATTTAATTTTTGGCACATATTTTCCTCTTTCATGAAGGTTTCATGTCTGACTCATGCAGTAGATGCAGCACAGCAGAAAGAAAGATGAGTGAGTGAGTGAGAGATTGAGGGCTGAAATCCCCTAATTGAATTAGAAACGTCAGGAATTCTTTGATTGGGGTGAAATCCCTCCTGACCCTGGGGTAACTGCTCCGAACAGATGTGTTTGAATGAGGCTTTTGAACAGGACGTCCCAATGGAATCTCCCTTTATTCTCTCCATTACCTCCATCTAATTCTTTATGACAGAAGTTGCAGTCTTCACCTTCCTTAATAAGAATAAATGTGTCATGCTTAAGAATTTTATTTGTATGGTATCTTAAGGAGAACTGATGGGTGCGCTTGACAAGATTTGGTTAAACAAACATATTGTGAATTATATTAGAGTAAATATTCATCTTTAATAATATTTATCGATTTAGTTTTTGTTGTTTTTTGGTTTTGTTGTAATGCCTTATCACATTCAGCTCCTTTTCGAAGAAACGTTTGTCCTTTTTTGGTACTTTTTACTTTTTTGTGTAACATTTTATGTTGAATTATGTGTTTCTATTGATCTGTTGCTGTTTTGTGGCAGAATTTGAATGACTTTTGTTGTTGTAGGTCTAAGGTGCAGGCAAGGGTGGTTAACTCTGGCCCTCGAGATTCAGTTTCCTGCTGAGTTTACCTCCAACCCTGATCAAACTCACATGCCTGTAGTTTTCTAGTAATCCTGAAGACCTTGATTAGCTTGTTCAGGTGTGTTTGATTAGGGTTGGAGCAAAACTCAGCAGGAAAGCAGATCTCGAGGGCCAGTCACCCACCCCTAGCCTGGCCTAAGGTCACCGAATCACCAAGCAGTGGATACATTCGCTGCAAAAAAAAACCTTTCCTCTTGGTTGTTGTATGCTCTTTGAAAACTAAGAGCTCTAAAACATGGCTGACATTTCTAAGATGGTTTGTGTGTCTGATGTTCATCATTTGTTGATATGTGTTGACGCCTGGCGGGAAGTGTCATTCCATACTACTCTAAAACATGCTTTTCTACAGTACTTGTGAGACAAGCAAGGAGGGGCTGGGACGCCCTATAATGCTGAAGTGCAATAAATATGTAAGATCTAGACCGAGCTCCCCAGCAGACCTGCATATTCTGGCCCCATTCCCCGATTCCACTGTTTTCCCTCTCCGCTGGTCATCTCTACTGAAACATGCAGAGCGGGCAGATCAAAGCCGCTCCTCCTGGAGGCCTGAAGATGGAGATATATCGAGTTTTCTCTCGCGAAACACAAACCCTTTCAACTGCTGTTTTGCTCCAGTGGTGTTATGATCTTTGTAACTGAATGATCAAAGTAGCAAACCTTTTCGGGATTTTTTTTTTTCAGCGGTAGCTCAGCTTTGCGTCGGACTCCTCACGCGTCACTGGTGTGCGGGCGCTCCATCACCGCTATGTGTATTTTTAGAAGGAATGTTAGTTTGGGAACATTCTGTTGGCATAGGCGCTTATCCATCTGCACGATGGTCCAGTGCCCACCCTCTCAATTTTCCGCCCTTTGATTCACCACGTCCCACTCTAATGTGCACCAGCTGTGAAACCTGTGCTTGTTTTGCACTTGAAATGAACAGCGTTCTTATGTTCCTACCTAGAGATTTCTATCTACTCAGGGCTTTGTGTTCTGTGCACCGGGGCTGGAGAAATGGCACTGTGTGTAATTGAGATTTTCCTTTCTAAGAAAACACACACATGGTTTTACACATTATGCAACACTCTGTTGTTTGGGGAACCTGTCAGTCAAATCACCTAAGTGTATGTTATTAGTGTAAATCAAGGCTTTAAATGCTCTGAAAGAAAACGTTGACCTCCTGGGTCCCAGCAATTGTTTTTTTGTCCTTGTGTGTGCATTTCTCTGAGACTAATGAGTGCTGGTGAATCTTAAAAATTACATCCAGGGATTTTTTGAAAGATATTTTGGAATTTCGATCATAACCATTATTTGACTTGGTAAACACCTCAGCAAAATTACTGTGAATTTTCAAAGCAGGATATTTTTTTTGTATTACAAGTTTTCCTTAAAATACATTGTATACAAAATTAGACACCGTGTGTGTATGAGTTCTCAGTTTTTGCCTCAGGAGGATGAGTGTATGATTCATTTTATTGATCGAGTTAGTGTTAGATATTATAATTTGTGAGGGCTTGTGTAGTAGGCATCTCCAAGATGACAAGAAACAACATGAGGTCAGGAACTAGTATTGTGCTTTGTTTAAATAGGGGCCCCGAGTAAGATGGGAGATGTGATGTATTTTTTGCAATTTTGAGTGGGGTGGAGTGTTTCTCCTCTTCTGCGACTGATCTGCCGGATGACATGAATATGACCCATATGTGGGGCCTGTGGAAGTGCATGGCTATGTCACAACCTGTATTCGGAAAGCTCCGGCCATTCCTGGGGGGGAAACACAGGTAGAACAGCTCAACTAACAATGTCCCTGGGGAAAAAAAACTTTGTCAAATCAATTTAATATTTTAACATGCTTTGTTTAGTTACTCTTAAAAGACAGAATAGATTTATAATCTTTTTTTTCTTTTTTTTTTTGAATTACTCATCTGTTAATTTCTGCAGCCTGTAAGTTTAAGATCAGACTTGCAAGATCAGACATTTTACTCTGACCATTTACAAATGCCTTTAATCAGTGCTAATCCAAAATATGGAAAAGATAAGTCTAGCAGAGATCAAAGTAAGCCAAATCAGCTATTTGTCTCTACACACCAGAATAATGACATTAATTTGGATTAAAACAATCAGATATTTTTAGTAATCTTTATTTTTTTTATTTTTTTTAGAAATCATTAAATCTGTCGAGTTATATTCCTAATCTTTGCCACCTTCTGGGCAGGAAGTGCCCTGTCTATCCTGAAAGGTTGTGACCTGACTGTAGAGTGCTGAATGCACACGGACAGCCTTAAGCAATTTTTTCAGAACATAAACTGTTCTCAGGCTGTGCCAGGACTGGTAGGCTGGCATTAGCACAGTGACTAAATTGACATAAATTGTAGGTTTCAGTCGTGTTTATAGACTTTAGCATAACCGGTGCTGTTTAAGACTCTATTCAACATCCTGAATCAATTCATTCTAAAATACTCTCTTGTTGTACTCCCTCATTTTGTGTGGGTGATTTTTACAAAACATTAGATGAGTCTTAGGAGAGGAAAATTACTAAATGTGTGCACAGGTGCATTCAAATTTACAAGTCATCTCATATGTTCATATGGAGAATAGTTATAAATGCAATGGCATTATAGACGGTTCAGACCATAGAATAAAGTTGTATCTATCTATCTATCTATCTATCTATCTATCTATCTATCTATCTATCTATCTATCTATCTATCTATCTATCTATCTATCTATCTATCTATCTATCTATCTATCTATCTATCTATCTATCTATCTATCTATCTATCTATCTATCTATCTGTTATTGGCTATTGGTTAACCCTGTGACATAACACATTCTCACACAGTTCTCCCTTGCTTGAGATTGTTGACATGTACACAGACACTCAATTGTTTTGCATTTGTAGGCTGTTATCCTCATGTTCAGCAGCATGGGAGTGTTTTTCCTGGTGTGCAGCCACATTTCTCCCACTAATTTTCCCAGCACTCCCAGGATAGATGTCGTTCGCATTTCGCACAGGCGCTCCACCTGCTTCACCCCACCACTTGGCCTGCATGGACATTCAGATCTGTCTTGGTGATTTCATGTCAGTGCACATTCATTGTCACATAGATCAAGTGCAGTACATGAGTTTTTTTGTTTTGTTTTTTCAGCAGAAGGGTGTGGAGCTCTGGTGAAACTCATTTATGTACAATGACTCACATTCATTCAACCATTGATCGTGTCATTTTCACTGAAGATCTGTTTACAAGATTTAATCACACAGAATTACGCAAAATTATGAACATGTCAATCTCTATTTAAAAACATTCTGAGATTGTAAACAAACAATTCTCCATTGAGGAGTAACTATTTAAAAGTAGTATCACAGATAAATTAGCCACTTTTGTTTCAGTAGAGTGGCGGTAGTTTTTTTTTTCTTCTTCTTCAAAATAAGATTTTCTAGCAACTAGCTACTTTTTCCTACAATAAGTGGCCTAGCACACATCATTACTTTGTCATTTTATTTGCATATTTACAGCCAAGCCAAACAAAGTGATGTCCACTCCTAATCTTTTCTCTGATAACATTGAGTTGAGTTCCTTGGGTCAAAAAGCTTTGTTCAAATACAGCTCTAAATAAATAAATACAAATACAAATAAAAAATGTGTTTAAGAAGTAACTTAATACTTTTGTTCAGCATTGACAGACTAAATTGATAAAAAATGACAAAAGGTACATTTATAATGTTAGTTTTTTTATTTATTTCAAATAAATGCTGTTCTTTTGAACTTTCTATATTCATCAATGAATCCGGAAAATATATATTGCGGTTTCCACAAAAATATTAAGCAGCACAACTGTTTTCAACATTGATAATAATAAGAAATGTTTCTTGAGCAGAAAAGCAGCATATTAGAATGATTTCTGAAGGATCATGTGACACTGAAGGCTGGAGTAATAATGCAAAAAATTCAGCTTTACCATCACAGGAATAAATTACATAATATTTCTGTTTTTTATTTTACTGTATTCTTGTTCAAATAAATGTAGCCTTGAATGTAGCCATAGTAGGCTATATGCATGATATTTATGTATTAGGCTATTAAATAGTTTCAATGTAGTTGACTATGTTTTATTTGTATTTTATGTAGTGTAGATAACTGCTTGTTGCAGCTTCACTGTCATTTAACTCTTCAAAATTTCCTTGAGGAAATCTGTTTTTTCATGTTCAATTGACAGCACCTTTCCGCCATTTTGAAATAGCAGTCTGGCTCTCTCTCACTCCGTCTGGAGCAAATGATGTGTAGCTGGATAAAAGAGATGAAGTGCCTCGTACATCAGAGAGCTTAAAGAACAAAAGAGCATTTGGGTAAATGGAGGTAGAGGGCTAATTTATCTTTCTTATGGCACATTCATTCAGACACTGTCAACACTAGTTCACATGCTCAGAAATTGGTACATGATGTTCCATGAGTAGATGAATAATATTCTTCTAAATGTGGTATAAAGCATTGTGTGTGGTTGTTTATACCGGTTGCCTCATTCTGATTGGATTGTGCCTTCAGTGCAGTGTTTTCAGTCGATCCTCCAGCACTCAGGGACGAGATGTTTGAAACATGATCTCTGATAATGCATGATAGAACAATGGGCGTTTACTTTGTGAAATGTGACGCTAATGAGTCCTAAACAAGGCAAGCCTACATGCTAAATTTCTAGACAGTGCAGACCATTGTTACTTTAAATATGCAGATGTGAGATTTTTATTTGAGTCTTCTGTGAATCTCTGAAGAGTGCAATCGAATGTCTGTTTTATTTGCTCAAATCACAGGGGCTGTTGTCTTTGTCTGTGGTCAGCCTTCTGTATTTCTGGGAGAAAATAAATAAATAAAAATCATCTGTTTCCACACAAGTGGATTTGACCACCTGGAGTTTAAGATGTGACTTACTATTGCAATATGTTTAACAGATAGGACTCTATGTTCTCTGTAAGAATTTGCTATCTGCTGTGTGTGTGTGTGTGTGTGTGTGTGTGTGTGTGTGTGTGTGTGTGTGTGTGTGTGTGTGTGTGTGTGTGTGTGTGTGTGTGTGTGTGTGTGTGTGTGTGTGTGTGTGTGTGTGCGCGTGTTTGTGTGTGTGTGTGTGTGTGTGTGTCAGGGTTCAACAATAAGGATGGTCTGTTTGCCTGGAGCCAGTGAGAGAATTTTGGGGCAGTTTACTGTAAAAAAAGGTCCTGTTAAATTTACAGTAGAAGATGCCAACTGTGATTGCACAGGATAGTGCACAGGGCCGTAAACGCAAAATATTTTCTCTCAGGGTAACACACATGACTCTCAAATAATGCAATAAACATTATATTAAATAACACAAAATGTAACTCTGAATACCTTAATGTACTGTATATAAATAATCACCAAAAAAAGAAACAAAACTGTTTTATTAAATAAAATACAATCATATGTGACGTGTCACATAAGGACTTATGTCCTTTATAAAGTGATAATAAAACAATTACAAAATTTCAGTAAGGAACGGTAATTTAAGTATTTACTGTAGAATATTTACAGCATTTTCCTCTTGATAATTACACAATTTTTTAGAGTGTACTGTTATTTGCTATATTGGACCAACACCATTTTTTATTATGTAGCATACATACATTTTTATGCCTTGCAAATGACATTTTGTTTTCTGTGGTATTTGTGTGTTTTTTTTGTGGGGGTTTTGCTTACATTTGAGGCGCCATTGTCTCCTTGTAAATAGAAAAACCTGAAATCACCTTCATGTGTTGCACAATGTCTTAATATGCAAAATGGTTTCTGTTCTGTGAGGAAAGTCTCTCTCTCTCATTCTCTCTCTCTCTCTCTCTCTCTGTGTGTGTGTGTGTTTGAATGTGAGTTTATGCATATTCATGAGTCAGTTTCAGTCACAATATCTCACCCACAATAGCAGCTATGTCATATCACCTCTAGAAAAGCTCCCTATAGTAAAACAGTCTGCAATGGCGTTCCTTCGTCTGCAACAGTGGTTTTATTTAATGAAACATCGTGTACCCTCTTTGTGCGGTTCATCGCGATCAAGGCTTTGCACCTTCAGTTCTTTTAAAGGAATAAAACAATGGAGTAGACTCAATTTCAAGGCCTCAATAACAAGCAGATGTTTTTGCAGCCAGGTCTCTTCATCACTGTAACACACTCTCTGGCAGCCTGCTATGTTTTTCATCCCTCTCTCCAGCCTCCACAGCCTTGTTCCCATCCTCCTTGTCTCTCGTGCTGACATTACAGCCCTTTGTGCTGGCCTTGCTCTGGATCTACTCCCTTCATCAGGACGATGACAAGGGCTGTATCGTTGATTCAAACAATGAGCAATTCATGATAAGGGCTAAAGAGGTCCACATGTCTCCAACAAAGCTTCTCACTGCGCAAGAAGTCAGGCGTTATGTAACATAGCTCACGTCTGGTCTGAAGATATGTTCGCTGTGTTTGGAGGATTCTTTGTACAGTTTTACAAGTCCAAGGTCCATCATTGCTCAATGAACTGTCCTCAGTGTGCCTATTATTTGCTGTGATGAATGACTGTCATATGGATGGCTCAAATCTTGTGTTTATTCCACAAAAGGCAGATTAAAGTCTTCGGGCTCTGCGCCTCCTCTCACTCTGTTATCAGCTTTTACATTACTTTTAGTTTGGTTCTTTTAAGCTTTGTGGCTTTACTCGCTAAACCAGCACTTCAAGACTCAGATTTAATATAGGACATTAAGTGGCAACCTGTCACGACTACCAGTCCCGCAATCTCCCTTAGTAACCGCCAACGGGCGCTCTCGCCAGAATACTGACTGTCAATACTGTCTCCCGAACTCCAAATCCCACAATGCCTCACTCATGCACTGATCCCGTTTCCACCTGTGAGTAATGATCACACACAGCTGTCACTCATTCCCAGCCCTATATAAACCACACTCACAGCACACTCTGTGCGAAGTCTTGTTTCACTGTTGTGTGCATCTCTGAGTGTTTTCTTGAATGTTATCCTGCCCGTGTTTGCGGCCCTTGCTGAAACCCACTCTTTGATTGTCTGCTGCCTGCCCATTGACCTTCTGCCTGATTTCTGGATCTTGTATCGTCTGCTACCTACCTGCCTGGTTCTCTTTATGCCTTGCCTGCCCTGCTACACTGTTCACACTGGTATTGGACCCTTGCATGTTGACTTTGAATAATATACTGTTGCAAATGGACCTGACTAAGTCTGATGATTCACAACAGAAGACTTCGCCAACTGAAGGTCCAGCAACGATGTCTGCTTTGTCTGTTGCTTTTTCCGCCCAAGCCAGCCAGCTCGCTGCTCATCATCACCAACTAAATCGCCTGACTTCATTAACCGAAGAATTGATACAAGCGGTCCGAGCGCTGCAAACCTCTGCCTCAGATCCGCCTACGCTTCCACCTGCTTCCCACGCGTGCGTGATTCCCCGCCTTGTGCTTCCCGAGAAGTTTGAGGGGGACCCAAGTAAATGCAAGGGCTTTGTTCTCCAGTGCTCGCTGTATCTCGCCCAACAACCCATGTCTCATTCTACTGATGCCAGTAAAATTGCCTTTGTTTGCTCACTGCTCACCGGTCGCGCTCTGGACTGGATCACAGCGGTATGGAGATCAGATGGTACCGCCTTTTCCACGTTCGCTGAATTTCTTCAGTGGTTCCAGGCAGTCTTCGAACACTCCAAGGAGGGTAAGGGAGCGGAGGATCGTCTCCTGGAACTCACGCAGGGCCGGCCCACCGCCGCTGAGTATGCACTCGAATTCCGCACCCTCGCGGCTCAGACGAACTGGACTGATAATGCACTGAAGGTGGTCTTCCGGCGAGACTTAACCCACGAGCTGCAAGCGGAGCTGGCCTGTCGTGATGAGGGGAAGGATCTTGATCAGTTCATCCACCTGTCCATCCAAATAGATAATCTGATGCGATCTCGCCGCCTTGGCCATTGCCCTGTGTCTTCCTCCCGCTACCTTTTCACTCCTCGAGCCTCCGGTCCAGCATCAACGGAAACCAGTGAGCCCATGCAAATAAACGCTTCCCGGCTGACCCAGGAAGAGAAGGAGTGACGAAGGTCACAGAATTTATGCCTGTACTGTGGCGGGGTTGGTCACTTCCGTCTCAACTGTCCTTCACGACCCCCTCTGAGAGATGTGGCACCGGTGAGTCTGACCATTGATTCTCTCAATCCCAACTCTTGTGTATCTGTACCCCTTGAGTTCACCATTAATGGCCAAGTAGTCTCCACGCCTGCCTTAATAGATTCCGGAGCTGCTGGAAACGTCATTTTCCAAGATTATGCCATGCACCACAAGATTGCTCTGATCCCCTATTCCTCTCCCCTCACAGTCGAAGCAGTCAATGGGCGGCCGCTAGGCTCCGGCCGGGTTTCCCACGTCACTCAAGAGATCCGCATGCGGACTGGATCCCTTCACCGTGAGACCATCCAATTCTATGTACTTCACGCTTCGCACACACCCGTCATCCTGGGCCTGCCCTGGCTTCGCAAGCACGACCCACACATCCAGTGGGCAACCGGCCAAATCGTCTGCTGGGGAAAGAACTGTCATGCTACCACTGTCACACCATTACCAGTCCAAAGCATCATCGAGCCCCGGGAGGATGCTGTGATGAACCGTCTCCCATCCGTGTATCACGATCTGTTGGAGGCCTTCAATAAAAAGACAAAAGCCTCCAGGCTTCCTCCTCACCGTACCAACGACTGTGCCATCGATCTGGTGCTGGGCACCACGCCTCCCAAGGGCCGAGTTTTCCGGCTCTCCCAACCAGAAACTGAGGCCATGCGAAGGGCTTCATTCGTCCCTCAATGTCCCCGGCATCGGCCGGGTTTTTCTTTGTGCAGAAGAAAGACGGTGGTCTCCGACCTTGTATTGATTATAGAGCTCTCAATGACTGCACAATCAAGTTCTGTTATCCGCTGCCCCTAGTGCCCGCCGTCTTGGAACTCCTTTGCACGGCCAGATTCTACACTAAACTGGATCTGCGGTGTGCCTATAACCTGATCCGCATCCGCGAAGGGGACGAGTGGAAAACCGCCTTTTCCACCTGCACGGGGCACTATGACTATCTTGTTATGCCGTTCAGCCTGGCAAATAGTCCAGCTGTCTTCCAGTCTTTTATAAATGATGTGTTCCGAGATATGCTCCACCGAACTGTCATCATTTACATTGGCTACATCCTGATTTATTCAGACACCTTAAAAGACCACATCCAGCACGTCCGGGCAGTCCTCCAAAGACTCCTCCAGCATCAACTCTACGCTAAGATCGAGAAGTGTGATTTCCACCCGACCACTACAACATTCCTGGGTTATGTCATCAGTCCAGAAGGTGTGGCAATGGACGAGAGTAAGGTCAAGGCAGTTTTGGACTGGCCTCAACCCACCTCCCTGAAGGCGTTGCAACGCTTCCTTGGGTTTGCGAACTTTTACCGCCGCTTCATCAGGGACTTCAGCACGGTGATACGACCCGGACCTGACCTCCCAGACTCCTGAAACAGTCCTGAATCCCGACCTCGTCCTCGGCCCTATCCAGTGGGATATTGAAACCGAGCTCAGTCAGGCCAACGCCCAGATAGAAGTTCCCCCAGACTGTCCTCCCAATAGAGTTCATGTCCCCGAAGCACTCCGAAAAAGGGTCCTGGAACACGTACACGCTCTCCCCAGCTCTGGGCACCCAGGAACCATGTGGGCTGAGTATGCCCAAAACTCCATCCGAAAACATTCCACGGGTCTGACCCCCTTCCAATGTATCCTCGGCTTTCAACCACCCCTGTTCCCGTGGTTCGGCGAACCCACTAACGTCCCCTCCGTGGATGATTGGTTAAGGCGCAGTGAAGAGACATGGAACCTTGCACACTCACCTCCAACGGGCCATAAATCGCTGCAAGAGACAGGCCGTCCGACACTGCCGACCCAACCCAGAGTACCAACCCGGCCAGTGGGTGTGGCTCTCTACTCGAGACCTCTGCCTCCGGCTCCCCTGCAAGAAACTCAGCCCGAGGTATGTGGGTCCATTTAAAATCCTCCGGCAGATTACCCCAGTATCAATCTGCTCAAGCCGGCCACGGACCCCACCGAGGAAGGGGAGGAGAGGTCCACAGAGCCAACTCCCCAATCCATCCTAGAGGAGGGCGAAGAGGCCTATCGAGTCCACCAACTGCTAAACTCCAGGTGCCGGGGCGGCAATCTCCAGTATCTAGTCGACTGGGAAGGGTTCGGTCCAGAGGAACGGTCATGGGTCAACGCCAAAGATATACTGAACCCCACACTCACTCAGGAGTTCCATCTAAACCACCCGAACAAGCCTGCTCCTCGCCCACGTGGTAGACCCCGTCGTCGCCAGCATCCTCGCGTCAGGAGTCGCTCGCAGGGGTGGGGCTCTGTCACGACTACCAGTCCCGCAATCTCCCTTAGTAACCGCCAACGGGCGCTCTCGCCAGAATACTGACTGTCTCCCGAACTCCAAATCCCACAATGCCTCACTCATGCACTGATCCCGTTTCCACCTGTGAGTAATGATCACACACAGCTGTCACTCATTCCCAGCCCTATATAAACCACACTCACAGCACACTCTGTGCGAAGTCTTGTTTCACTGTTGTGTGCATCTCTGAGCGTTTTCTTGAAAGTTATCCTGCCCGTGTTTGCAACCCTTGCTGAAACCCACTCTTCGATTGTCTGCTGCCTGCCCCTTGACCTTCTGCCTGATTTCTGGATCACGTATCGTCTGCTGCCTACCCCTGACCTCTGGCCTGGTTCTCTTTATGCCTTGCCTGCCCTGCTACACTGTTCTCACTGGTATTGGACCCTTGCCTGTTGACTTTGAGTAATAAACTGCTGCAAATGGACCTGACTAAGTCTGATGTTTCACAACACAACCAAACACATTAAGTTTTTTTTTTTTTTATAATACGAGAAACACCAGAATTGTTTATCATGCAAAAGTAAACAAAAAATTTCCTAAAAATGGAAACATTTATTCATTGAATGATAATGTGTTAAAATTACTATGAACAAATTGTGTTAATTTTCAGTGGATGTGATCCATTTTAATGCAGTGAGGTTCCATTTGTTAACATTAGTTAACATGTACCAACAATAAAAAAATACTTGTAAAGCATTTATTAATCTTTGTTAATGTTAATTTGAACATCACTAAAGATTATTCAAATTAAAAGTTGTGTCTGTTAATATTATTTAATGGACTTGAGCTTACATGAACTAACAATGAATAGTTATATTGTAATTTACTAACTTTAAAAAAGTCATTTTTTTTTAAATGAATGTTGTCTGGGTTTTCAAGGATGTCATTAGATGCCTTGCCTTTGACATCAACAATAAACGATAAGACAAAAAATGTCTCCTCCCTTGTAAAAGCTTTTTAAATGTCATCGTTTCTCCCTGCAGTCTTCAACCATTCCTGCAACCCAGTGGTGTTTAACTATAGATAACCCCTCACTAGAGTCCTCTAGTTTAAAACAACTCCCAGTAAGGCCTAAGAGGAAAAAATGAGATAGCCAAAGCAACAAATTTTTTTCTAATGGCATGATAGCTTGTTTTTTCTTCTGACGCCCATTTCTCACTCCCACTGTCTCTCGCTCTCTAGATCCCTTTCTTTCTCTTTACCTCTTTTTCTGTTACTCTATTTCTGTCATCAAATCTATGGTGGTGTTGTAAGTCTTTCACAACCTCTATGATCTTCCATTCTTACGGTTCTGTTTGCACTATATTGTTTTTCCTCACATAGCAATTAGAAAAAGTGATACTCAGTTCCATTTCCTGTGATTATCAGCACTGCTCTACATTATTAACTTTCCAATGGTGTGTTTATTTTCATTTCATTTTTTGAACAAGGCAAGGAAATATCACATCTCCTTCCAGCCAGTGTTGAGTGAAAAACAATGTCAAATGCAAAAAAATACAAATAAAATGCAGCTAACCATATAATTGTACATTGTTAGTATAGCAAAATAAATAGATAATAAAACTGGTACATTGCAGTTCTGCCATTGTTTATAGATTTACGTTTTTTAATAATTTATTTTTATTTTTTATGTTTGTTTGTTTTTTACAGTTTCATTATAAAAAGTTGAGAAATCCAAAAACTTGAGGCAAAAAAAACAAAAACAAAAAAACATGCCTAACCCCCCAGTATAGTGATTTGGGGACCAAATTCCCTCCATTGGCCCTTATACAGTCATGGCCTCCTAATAATCCCCATCCATTGAATTGGCTCTATCACTCTCTTTCCTCTCCACCTATATCTGGTGTGTGGTGAAATGGATGCTTCACACTGGTGGTGCTTGAGGAAAGACCCCTGACATGATTGTAAAGTGCTTTGGGTGTACAAAAGTACATATGAAATGCCTCATTCATTCAGTCATTCATTCTATAAATCAAAACAAGTATACACTCAGTGGAAGAAATTTCACCAAGGGGAACTCTAATCGCTCTAATGGTGGCTACAAACACAGCTTTTACAATACTCAAAAACACTACACAGAGCTAAAACATATTTTATTCTGAATATTATAACAAATATTTATTTAATCATAAGTGCCAGCAGCCAGTTAGTCGGACCCTCACCATTATAAATTCTTGCTGTTTAATAATATTTTAAGTTTCTCATCATACTAAATTACCTTATAAAATATAACCTTATAAGACAAAATAAAATGTGGATTTGTAAAAAAAATTTTTTTACAGTGTATACATCATAAATTTGGTTATAGTTTCGGGTCGCTATTTGATGTCCAATGTAAAATCAGCAAAAACTAGAACCTCTTTACTATAATATAATGACATATTTGAGATTGTGTGTCTCTTGAAATTGTCGTTATCCGAATATGCAGCTTTTTAGGCCCAGATGGTGTGCAGTTACAAATGGATCCGTTGAAATCTGTGTTGCATCTGTGTGGAGAAAAAAAACCCTGCATGTGTTTTGATATGAAAGGTCACATCTCAGGTTGTTTCAGGCCTGAGGATGAGGCAGTAACATGAGGACAGTAGCTGATGGGCACTGTGGAGTTTAGATACAGCTGGAGGTTCAGGACCCAACTTGAAGAAGAGGTGCACGTCTCTGGCCATAGAAAGCCAGCTGTGCTAACACAAACATATGCTGCAGAATAAAGCAGATTCAGATTGCAGGATGTCACGACTCACAAGAGGATGGGCTTGGCTAGTCTAATGAGACCCAGCCATTTAAAGAGACTCTGTGGCAGTGGGTTTTTATTGTGAAAGCAATGAAGGGCACAATAGGGATAGTCATGAAAAATGTTTGTGATGAGCAGGTGACAAGCCCTGAGCAAAGTTGATGCTGCTGAGGTCAACCTAAATATTCAATTAACCATTTTTAATGCAAGACAGATTATGTTTGAGCTGAAAGTGAAAGTGTTTCCATATGTGACCAGTTATTCACGGATCTAATATAAGATTCTGTTTCACACCGGCAGTAATCCACATTATAAATGAAATGCTGAACTTTGAAAATCGCTGTGTAAACAGATATTTAATGTCCAGTCGTCAGGGTTAACAGGCAGGATTTATCTTCCTCTTTAGGGTTATGTTTATTTCTGCTCATAAGAGTCATTAAACATCCATTGTCTCCTTCAGTTTAATTGTTTCCTCTGTTAGGATGAAGAAAACGATCCATGTAAACTTCACAATAAGGGATGAATAATGGACATGCTGGGTCTTGTTAGCAAGACCTTATTAAATGGAAATCTCTTTCCCCTCTCTATCCTCTCTCTCTTCTTTTAAATTTCTCTTTGTCTCTTATAAACTGACTATTTATATAATTGAATAGAGGCAGTGGTTACTGCTATCAGACAGCTGCCCATACTCTCCTGCTGACTAACATGCTTCCTCAGACTCAGTATTCATGACACCAACATGGCAAAAAAAATGCTCTGGTAAAATAATGATTTGCAGCTCGGACACTGTTGTTTTTATGTCATTTTCTCTGTCTGTTTCTCTCTCACTCTCTTTCTTTCTATGTTTTTCCCCCATGCACCAGTGACCTTTCATACCAGATATAATTGGCAACATGTTTGGAGCTCATTCAAGGACAGCACTGAGATTATTCTCAAAGCACAGAACACACTATCTGACCTGTGCTTTCAATTCTCTATGCCACATGATTTTCAAATAATAGACCAATTAAAATAAAGGCTAAAAAAATCTCGGAATCTTTGCTTAGTGTGTAATAACTTTGGGAGTATTATTTAGTGTTCACTGACAAAAAGAGGAAAATTCACCGTTGAAGTGGTTTGTTGCTGTGTGAGAAGCATGCGTTCAATATTGTCATATTGCTTGCATTTATGTTTGGGAGAGGCTGGTGTTAACATTACCTGAGTTTACTTAGCTAGTTTAATTTCCTGTTTGACCAGTGCAGTGTTTATAGACGGCAGGTGCTGCTGATGTTTTTGTTGTTGTTACTCTGTTCTCTTTGTTCCAATATGATAGCAGTCCAAAAACAGAAACGATCAACCCATACTTTAAACACCTTTTTCTTTTCTTTTCTTTTCTTTTCTTTTCTTTTCTTTTCTTTTCTTTTCTTTTCTTTTCTTTTCTTTTCTTTTCTTTTCTTTTCTTTTTTCAGAATATATTTGAATATGTTATTATTATTATCTTCCTAAAGGATTTTAGTAACGTTTGGTATTATTTTTATTTGGGTAAGATGCTTTATTTGAATTTCCTGAACTGTGGTTTGCATGTGGATGTTATATTCTAGGTGGAGCAGATGCTACAAACCATGCAAAAGTTATCAACCCCTCTTTTACAAACACACACTTTTTAACAATGCAAAAACAAGCAGATGTTAAGTCTCCTTTAGTTCTATATCCAAGAAAATATTCTATTTCTGTCATTAAACTCTTTAACTAATACTAATTATATTTCATTGTTGTCATAAGACCTTCATATGAGCATTGTAATCTGTGCAATTTCTGTGCAAGAATTATTAAAGACAGAGAAAGAAAAAAAATCAAAGAAAAAAACTTTATGTAAAGCATTTTTTTTTTGTATGCAAGTATACCCGGTGCTGGACATTACATACTGTAACTTAGTTGAAGAATCTCTTTTGTCTTAATTGGGAACAAAGTAATATTTTATATATAAAAGAGTAGCAGTGAATTGTGGTCCAAAGCGCAGAGCACGTGATTTGTACATAATTCGCATTGTCCTCCCATGTTCGAGTAATACTGTGTATGGAATGAGTTATATAGTAAGAGGTTTTCCATGTCGCCAATCCCTTGCAAAAACTGCCATCTTTAATGACATAATAAATCTTCACAACCATAATATTGTGAATATTAAATGCAAAAGTCTGACAAATGAGGTCTGACTAAATGAATTCTTAATAGGTATTGCATTATTTAAGAGTAGGAGAAACGTGCATGGTGGTTTGGATGGTTTAGGGATTTAGACACAAACATATTGGAGTATTCAGTCCAGTTGATGGTTATGCCATGTGGACGGCAGATGAAAGGGCCTGTAGGAGGGAATCAGAACTGGCCTGAGCCCAAAAATAAATCTGCTTGGACAGCTGTGTAGGTATAAACAGGAATTTACTATACAAGATACTTTTTACACCTATTGGTCTAGTACAGTCTTAAGGACAGTGAGTTTTGCTTCTACAACAAACGTCTTTTTAAATGTTACTGTATATTGGCTGTTGAATGCACAATCCACTGGCCAGTGCTTTCACAACAGGGATAATTTTCCTAATATAACTAATATATGGTATCTACAGAGTATGATTCTTTCAGATTACATTTTCTACTGTGTGTGTGTGTGTCCTCGGTAATTCTAAGTTCTAATAAAAGGGCTGAAGTTTCATGCATATAATCACTATCTCTTTTTGAGGTGAGTCGACTTCTGTTCCCACAGCAACTACAATTCCATCAATGCGCTGCTGCTATAGCATTACTATGGAAACCGCATTGAGATTATCAGGATATACCAAAGAATTGAAAGCAATTAAAACAAAGAACAATAGAGTCAAAATAGAGGAGAAAGGGTGTGAAATCAAGATATTAAAGTTAGACTTTGCTTATGTGCTTCTCTGTCTACTGCCTTTGAAGTCTGATCCTGTTTTGGCAGGGATCATGGGTAATATTTCCTACTGTATATCATTCTGTTTCATCTGAGCCAGTCAAACAATAGGCCTGCAACATCTTCCATAATGACATCAAGGCGTGCAAGACAAATAAAAAAGGCAAATAAACATATAATTTAGAGCATTTACCTTAAAATTGTACTGAAAAAATGGTGAATTAATAGATATCACACACACACACACACACACACACACACACACACACACACACACACACACACACACACACACACACACACACACACACACACACACACACACACACACACACACACACACACACACACACACACACACACATAAAGTGAATACAGAGTTCAAATTATAGGCTAGCATTTATTCTGTGGCTTTGTACGTTCTTTTTTAGCATAGAAATGTGTTATGCTAGTGTGGATGTGATTGGGTGTGTTTATTCGCATTTCTGATGATTTGGTTGAAAGAACAATTTCCTCTGTGTAATTCCATTTGTTTACATTAATTTTGTAGCAGACAGGCCTATTTGAGCAAGTTTACATTTTGGTAATTATTCTGCCACATAAGTACACCTAGAGGCTTTCAGTGTGTCAACACACAGTAATCAGCCACGCACAATTAAACGCCTTCATCAAAACATTTCCACTTTCCAAAGCCACTTCCCTCATAAAAGCTGCCTCTTTGAACCAATTTTCTGCTCATCCAGCTCAGAGCATTTTTCTTACAATCCGCTCTTTAAAGATATCAAAGAAAAAAGACCTGAAACATCAGTCATTAGTAAATGCATTTATTTTTAAAAGACACCATTCAGGACATGTATAGTTATATAATGATACTGTGTTATCTAAATCCTCTATTCCAGAGTCATACTGTCTAAATCTTCATTTTTGCATATTAGTAATGCACTGTAAGTGTATTAATTGGCTGATGTATATCGATCAAAGAATGGGAGGTATCAGCATCTTTCTTACTATCCTGGCAATTACAGTGTTTCCATTAATTAGCCCTCCTTATAAGCCCCCCATCCCACTTCAGTCTGGATGACTTTAGTGCCAGATGGTGCCCTGCTTTTCTGATAGGAGTTTGGCCCTCCCACTGGATGACTGATGAAAAAAAGATCCAATCACAGTAGACTTGTCGAACTCCCTCTTGACACCAAGAGAGAAACAGCGCAAGGCTCTTTTCCATAGAGATCCTCAGTGAAACAGGCATCAGGAAGACAGATAAAAGGAGAAGGAAAACAGTTCAAGCAACAGAGCTTAAAAGTGTTTGCAACCTTTGTTCACTCCAAAAGCTTCTTTTTTAATCTTTTTGTTCCACTCCTTGCCTCCTAGACTGCTTCTTCTGTATCCCTGAAGCTCCTTGTGACAGAAGTTATAATGTAATAGTTGTAGTTGTAATGTAACCACTTAGAGTTGGTGTCTATAAGTTGAGGTGGATGAATTTGTGGTTTGGTAAATGAATGCAGTAGCAAATTCCTGGCTAATGCTAATAACAAGTGGTAACCAGCAAGAACTACTTAAGTCTGCTGCAGGAGAATGTAAAAGTGGGAATGCAGCATGAAATCATCAGGAACATTTTATTACACTGTAATGGATTTCATAGAGACAGGCTAGGCTAGTAAGTGGATTGTGGAGTCAGTGGTGTATACTAAGCAAGTCCCATTCCATGTTACTGAAAACAGCCTTACAAATGCAAGTCCATCTGTAGATGAGATCTTATTTACTGTGACTGGGGAACTGCACTCTCCCCAGCCACTCAATAAGAGACTGATAAGACAATTATAATAGAGAGCAATTATACTTGTAGAATAAATCATAATTACCAAGAACATAATATTCCATTCGTATTATGGACAGCCACTAATTGTTTCAACAGTAATGTGCTGCAGGCAGTGTAGTGCAATCAATGCAAAAGAGCTCTTTATAACTGTCCTCCTTTATAGTCTGCCCTGTGCAAAGAAAATAAATAAAGATGTGCAATATATGGTGCAATATTGTTTATTTTATCTGATATTTAGCACTAACAAATATAACAAATATTGAATATTTGATTGTATATTATATTTGAATATCCATTTTTCATACTGTAATTTATCATTTTGTTATAGCTGACAGAATGTTTAATATTGGTGCATCCCCCCCAAATAATCAATCCAAACTTTAAACTCACCAAAGACAATCTGTAGAAATCAAGTCAATAGTAACAAAACTTCTTTAGACATGCATGCAAAGTTTCCATTGTGGTTTCTCTCAATAATGCCCATCCTACTTTTGGCTAGGAAAGGATCTGCACTCTCCTCATGGCTTTATCACCCTTTTGAAAGGTCGGTCATTTATCCTGATTGGTCTATCCCCCGCTTGCATGCATAGTCAGGGTTCTTCTTGTTCTTCATCACGGGAGGCTTGGCATTAAAATCCTTTGGTGCAGGCGTGCCTGGCTCCATCTGAGCAATCAGGGCTACCCACTAATGATAATGAGCGGGATACAGGGTCTCGCTCATGAGGCGAGTCTGCACCTCAAAGAGAAGCAGGACCACGGGTGACATCTGAACGCTGCCAATTAGCAGCCAGTCCGTAATGCTCGGTTCAGCTTCCTCCATATGAAACTCTGAGCTTGGAAACGGTCATGACTTTATGGCTGAATATGGTTTGGCAGCACAGAAAATGACAGTTCATTTGGATGTTATTGATTTTGTGAAATTGACACTCATGTGAGAGAGGAGGCTGTTACAAGCAAAAAGAGGAAGGTGGAAGATATTTTCTGTCAATGCATCTGTTGATCTGATTGACATTTTCATAATCTTGTTGTACAACAATCTTTGTACACATTAGAAAAGTTGATTCCATATTGATTGGCACAAGCATACAGTATACAACGCATCTAGAGCTGTAGCAAACTGACATATGTGTTTTATAATAAGAAATGCTTCGCCCCAAAAATTGTGAGATGCCCTCAGCCCTTATAACATTCGACAATCAGGACAGAGAAATGGGCCAGAGGCTGATAGCATGGATTTAACCCTCTGCTGCTCTTCGGTGAATTTTGTACCTAAACATGTACCCTTTTTTTTTTTTTACTTTATCGATTCGGAATGGTACGAAACTTGGTAAAGGTTTTGGCAGTTGCTATGGACATGATTCGAACAGGTTAAATTGTCCTGAAAAAAATAGTCCCACTTGTGCTCCTTGTGGTCAAAAATGACCTCATTGGAAATGAATGGGAGACGAATTTCATCTAGTGGAAACTTTTGGTACTGCGGCCAAACAAAATTTTACTGAAAGCAAATTTTTTGAGATATCAGGCTCAAATTTTTAACACAACTTGTTTAGATTTATAGCTTTGATTTTGATCAAATTTTTCATAACAATAAACATACAATTCTGTAACTTTTTTAAGTTCCAAACAATCCCCTAAAAATACAAAATATTAAATAAAAAACATTATTGAACTAAAAAATAATAAATTCATTTCATTGAAATAAAAAAAAAGGTTATTTTTGACTGCCATGGGAAGAGCACCAGTGACTCCCCCACCCCAAATACTCCGTGCCGAGAAAGACTCATCACATACACATGGCTTGAGAACTGAGGGGGATTTGACATTTTCACCAGGAAAAAAATGAGCTAGAGCAAAAGTAAGATCTGAAACTGTGACCCATCACATTCGTTCAGAGGCCATGTGTTTGTAGGCCAAGTCATGTATGTATGTTGTTACACTGCATTTCTGAGCATTATCCTGGTTTCCTGTGTCTTGATTTTTTTATTCTCTGCCCATATTCTGGATTACCCTTTTTGCCTGTGTTTTCTGCCCTGTTGCATGTTTGCCGTGTGTTTGACCCTTTGCCTGTTTCTGCAGTTTTGTCGTCTGCTACTTTAAATACTTTAAAGCAGGATGGATTCTGGTTTGCTTTTTTTGGTACAGTTGTGGGATTATTAGGATATGTTTTTATTTATGTATTTGTTTACTATTTGTTTTATTATGTTATTGTTTCTTATAACATTTTGAAATAAAATGTTTAAAGCTAAATGCAGGTTTTGCGGATGACAAACATTTATTTATACGAAATTTAAAACGTTTTTTTTTTTTAAATATAGTTTTAAATTCACTTTTTTTTTATCTATTAGTTTTACAATGCTTCCTGTAGAGGGTAGGTTGTTACAAACAACGCTTTTGGTTTATGAAGCAGTAGATTTCAGAACAACTTTAATTTTTAGCTGAAAAATATGAAAATATTAAATCAAATTTTGAAATACATAAGCCTACCTCAAAAATACTTAGAGACGTTAAAACAAAATGTTACAACATTAGGCCTAGTTCTTTGGTAAATCTGATATACACAAACTATCACGCATGTTCATCATCTACGTCACTTTTCATCTCCCGGATTTTGCATCTTTTCAATGGATGCAGCGAGCGTCCTTCCTGTTTCCTTCCCATCATGCTTTTGATAGAGGAATGATGACGGATCATTAGTTTTGCCTGTCGCAAAAAGGGCTCGATGCTCTCACGCAATGATATCATAACGTCATTGACGTAGACAGCGATAATAAATAATAAATTTGCTCGCTTATCACGTGGAGGCAGCGTCTGAATAATTTAACCCCTGCGTTACTACACGAGCGTACGTCCCTTTTTGCAGCATCAGTGAAGTATCCCTCCCTACGACGACCTTAATCCTTACAATGATGATTTTTTCGCCTTCAGTGCTGCTTTGAGGTAATGATAAATCATTGTTAATGTATAATGAGCATTATATGATACGCAAACGGAAATGCACCCTGCTTGGGATCCACCTGCCTTTGGACTACGCCACCGTATCGCGCCGCTGTGAGCCGCAGCACCGCACATCAGCATCGGCACAGCTGGACAGCGGCAGCAGCCTGGAAGGTAAGTGTTGACCAAACCAGGACACTGGGTCAGGATGTACACTAGACCCCGTTCAGCCCAAATCAGAATCATATATGAGCAAATTACAGTTTGCAGGCGCAAAAACACAATCTGTGTGAAAACAAAACAAAAAAACAAAACAAAAAACCCCCCAGAAACGATTCTTTAATATTCAGTTTATTTTTCTGGTTTAAAAGCAGACAGGGATTAAATTAATGTTATTTTTAAGCCTCTCTCTTGCGATAACTGCGATATGTTATCGCAATTAACTTTTTAACCGATGTTGACTCATCAATGATTGAATTAAAACACCCACGTTGATGTTTAAAAAAAAACGAGAAGAAAAGAAACATTTTGTTTTGGCATCAGCTGGTTGTGTTTCACGGGAGGGGCGGTGTGAGATCACTATCAAGTGAATGTCTCCATTTCAATAACATGCTTTTTATGCAACAGAAAGGGAAAAGGCTTGTATTTATTATTAATGACTGTTTTTTTTTTTTTAGATAAGCAATGACCTCTTTTGATTACACCGCCTGTGAATGTGTCTATAGCGGAGCTCTAGGCAGTGAAACGAGGTTAATCTCCAATGACATGATGGGAGTTACTCATGGATGCTCTTTGTTTATAATCGGGCGTGTAAAATACAACGACGCTGACCATGGTGCTGAAATATACACGTCCTGATTTATACATCATTAAGTTTCTTTTAGTATAATATTAGACGACTACTTAAAAAATAGTTGGTGAGGATACTTTAACCTGCCTAATCGAAAGACATGTAATCTCTATCTTCCTTTGTTGCAATTAGTTGTATAGAGATTCATGTTTGCCACCTCCAGAAGTGGTCGGTTGCTTGTGAACTATTTTTAAACAGTTATACAAACGGAAATGATTGCCACTCCGGTTGTTCCATTATATTAGGTTATTAGGTCTCTGCTGCTGTTATTGAATAATCAATCTTTATGTATTTGTTGGTGTTATTGATTCTGTTTTTTATTGAGCTTATTTATTCTGATTTATTGAGTCATGTTTTATTACACTGCACCCCAACATATTTTTATGTAGGCTACTGTATTATACTAAATCATATTAATTTTACGCTCAAATGTCATGTCACAAGGCAGAAGATAAGTGTAAGTATTAATACACTTTAAACAACATGAAATGGAACAGTTAACACATTGTGGATAATTGATACCAGAAATAATAATAATAATTTCTTATTTCAATAAAAGATAATCATAATGCAGGGAATTCTGGGAAATGTTTCTTAATTATTGTAAAAGTACAATTATATAATAAGGTAATTCATATGTTTTTACTTATATTTTACAATAATTTTTACTGTATTTTACTGCAAAATTACATGTATTGTCCTGTTTAATTCAATTAATATTTTCATTATACAGTATTATGGTAAATAACTTACAGTTTAAAACTTTTTAACACTAGAAATTTTTACTTTTATTTTTTTTTACAGTGTAGCTTTGACAAATGTACACTTTAATGGACATTAAAGATTCTTCAAAAGTTATGTATCATGTATGAATGCATTTTATGTGTTTTGGCTCCTGAAAAGCCCCCTGTAATGCTTTTTGAACTGTGACACGTGGGTTTATGGGTATGACTTGCTTTTTTCTCAATGGGCCGTGCTTGCTCCCATTAAGCTCATGCCACTATTGTGATGTCACTCGTACTGTTTGCGCACATGCTGTAATACAATTACAGGTTTTCCGTCAATTAGAACCACCCGCAGAACTGCATTTGGCATAAGACATAATGCAGTCTGGACAGCTGCGGGAGACTACACATAAATAAATACTCATTTCTTTATAAAAACCCAAATGCATTCTTTAAAGTGCAGTATTTGTAGAGTAAACTGCCTGGCAACAATTTAGGAACCATTTTGTTCTGTACAAAAGTAAAGTGGTAATGTTTGTATGTTTTAGATTTTGTTATTGTACGCATCACCCAGTGTCTTATAGGAGTGTTTGTCATTCATTTACACCTTCTGACTGATTAATACCATATTGTTGCTATGTCAAACAGTTAGCGACATCATGCAGCAAAAACAGTAGTTTTGTATGGAGTGCTGTATTTAAATATTTGGTTTAATTTGGTTCTGACTGTGCGCTGATACTTAGAGATGTGTGTTTTACTGAGGGAGAGATGGCAATAAATCTGATGGCCTGAAATGGTGTTAGTGTTCGTGCCAGGCAGATTCACTCCGCTCAGCAGCCAGTTTATGTAACAGTGCAGTGCCCTAGAGGAGGAGGGGGAGGAGAGGAGAGAAGGGAAAGCAAGAAGAAGGGAGGAGCTGCACTATACTGCCCTGAGGAAAGCTCTGACTGTGTGTGGGTGAAGACAGGTGTTATCAAAGTTTGGAGTTTCTACATTTAGTCTTGTTTGTGCGTATTTGTTTTTTGGGTGAAGGTGAATGAGAGTATTTAGATTTTTGGGTGCTCAGTTTAAGGTCAGTAAGATTTTGTTTAATTTATATTTTTTATTCAGTAAGGATGCATTAAATTGAACAAAAGTGACAGTTAAGACATGGTTTACACAAACATATTAAACTGTTTTTAACATTCTTTTTCAAACAGAAAAGTTTCTTGAGCAGCAAATCATCATGTTAGAATGATTGCTGAAGGATCATGTGACACTGAATACTGGAGTAATGATGCTGAAAATTCACAGGAATAAGTTAAAATAGAAAACAGTTATTTTAAATTGTAATATTTCACAATATTACTGTTTTTACTGATCCAAAAACTTTTGAATGCCAGTATATAATTATTTATTTATTATTTATCTATTTATCTATTTATTATCTTTCATTTGATGCTGATCCCCGTTTTAGACTCTAAACAGTGCTGCAGTAAATTATTTTCAGTTAAGCTTTTCGAAATGTTTGACTGATAATATGAATTGAAAACATTATATATTATGCATGCTTCCACCTGAATATGCACGATATGCATAATTCAGTTACATTTAGTGTCTGTAATCTCACCAACAAGGACTGGTATCCTAATCCTGGAATTTTAAAACAGTAAATCAACTCTTTTGAGGACAGCCTGTTGAACAATCTCTCTGTCTTTCACTGTGCCAGGGTTTATATTGGCAGGGCTGTGCAATTAAGAAATACATGTAGTCTGAATCCCTCTATGTAATTTGAGCAATGCAGTTCTGCCTACCATTTCTACACACCATCTGCTGCAGCCGTAGCTCTGCTGTGTTTTGCTGTATATTGTACTCTAAGGTTAAAGTATAACGCAGCAGAAAAGTGGGATGGAAGATTTCCATCTCTCATTCTGAATACAGGCAACAGCCGTGTCAAACAAGGTGAGACTTGTAAATTCACCCTGTTATTAACAAGAGAATTATGTAGCGTGAAAGCAGGTGAGTAGTTGGGGTGTCAGGTTCTCATCTGGAATTGTGGGTTCAATAGCAGTCTCTATCTGTCATTGTTATAATATCCCTGATTTAAAACTCGAGAAAGGAAAGCTTGCCAAGATTGCCTGAAATTGTAAGATTTAAAGTTTGAAGGTTATTGGCTTTATGTTGTCTGAATTGGCTACATCAAAATCTCTATAGCATGAAAGCTATATTTTGACATTAGCACTGAAAACAGCTCTATATAAAATACGTTTCACCCAATAACAGAGCGCATGTTGTATTTCTTATGACTAGACGGTGACGGTGTATTGGAGCTAAATAAAAATGTCCTGAATTTTTTATCAGGATGTGGATAGACCAGGTCCCAAAGTTTTATTGAGGGTTTAGTGATGGCGTATGTGTTTTCAAATGAAATGTAACTGCAAGTACTATCAGATGATTTAACATCAATTGGAAACTGAACAAAAAAGTAAAGATTTTATTACATATAAGGTTGTACAGTTAGAGCAGTGATTAGAAGCATTTCTATGCTGCTTTTTTTATTCCTCAGATATGAATAAGAACAAGTGGGCAGGTTTGTATCAGATAGTGCTGTTCAGATGCACATTGGCAACGGTTCAATCAATCAGACCTCCTCGACAAAAGCTGTAGAAAACGCCCACTCTCTTTTCCCACACAATGATCTCACAATGGAAATCAATTCTTCTTCCATTGCCTGCAGATGGCCAAACACTTTCCATCACTTCCCCTAACCCTAACCCTTACCAATCACACCGCACAATTACCCAATTATCCTGATTCCTAAATGACAGCCATGACTGATTTAGGGGAACTTGACCTCCACCTGGGGCTCCACCTGTTTGGTTTGTGTTTTCTGGCTCTTTTCATATAATTGCTTATACTGTGTAGCATGATTGTCACAGCCAACTTTGAATATGCTTTTCTTGTCATATACACTACAATTAAAAAAAATATTTTTGAAAATAAATTAATACTTTTATTCAGCAAGGATACAGTAAATTGATCAAAAGTGACAGTAAAAGACATTTGTTGTTACAAAAGATTTTTTTTTTTACTTTCTGTTCATCAGAGTATGTAATACTTTGTAAGGCCAATGCACTACACACATGGAACATGCATGTAGTCGTGACTCACAAAACTTGTGAGTTATCATTTAACAATGATTTGTCCAAAACAATTTTTTTTATTACTCATTTTAGGTGGACATAAGCCCAAATTAAGCACATACATTGTAAGTATCATCTTAGAATGGGGGAATGTTAGAAACTCATTCTTAGTTCTTAAGAATTTACATTTTATTTAAATGCCAGTCATATATATATGAATATATGATAAATATATGAATTTATATGCCAGTATATTATACATATAAATACAAACCATATGTATTTTGGCAAAAGTATTGTGCCTTGTGCTATGCTTTTCTGCTCGCATGCATTTTTTATGTTACCGTTAATGCATAAAATACATGTGGAAGGAGAGCTGTGTACAGTAGGATCTTTATGGCATTATCTTGTCTCTTTGAATAATATCAATGCTCTGTGTTGGATTGCAGGCCACTGTTTATACATGTGTGTGTCATAAGGTCATTGGCAAGGTTTGAATACTCTTCTAGCTCCCTAAAGGGACAAACAGCATCAGTGTAATGTTACTGTTTAACTGCACAATGTGGACTGACATGTGAACCTTAAATAGCCGTTACTTTTACATTTTGCAGGACATCTCCTTAGTTTTAACTTGAAACCTCAATCCATCCATCATACATTTAAGTAATTTATAAGCTAAGATCGGTAGAGCAGACAGACCCAGTCTTTGTGGCCTGTTGTGCGGTTTGTAAACCTGTGGCGAATCATTATCCTGGTCAGGAGTGATGTGCTTGAGTCACTGTGATGGACAGACTTCACTGCGATCTCTCACTGTCTTCCTGCACACAGTTAGACATGCGATGAAGGAGAGAGAGTATCATTACAGCTGAGAGAAACCATCAAAATCCTTCAAAGTGACAGGATTGATGAGTTAAATTGGAAGGAACTGGGCTAGTGGTGAAAGAGAGGAGGAAAAGACTATAAAATGAGGTGTTAAAAATGTGTTGGTAAAACGAAAAAGGGTTGAAAGAGAAAAGATCAGAGGAGAAAGAATGTCAGATAGGAAATGAAACCGATGAAAGCAGGAATGAACAGGCTGGGTTTTGTTCTTTGTTTGTTCCTATTTGGCTGCACACCAGGGCTCATCAGCACATTTTATTGGTGTTCAACATGGGTCTTGATGCTATCTCCAGCTTCTTCCTATCAAGAGGCCCTCAAGATGTCAAATCAACAAACTCTAACAAAACGCCATTACATTTAGTGCCACCCACAAACACTTATTTTCCATATTTATTTAATCTTTTTGAACTGCTTTATCAGGATGGACTGAAAATGAATGACTCATGAAATATCACTACAGCTAGCAGGCACTCATGAAAGTGCATTTATAAAGAAGGTCTCTTGTTTGAATGATGGACACAGATGCCATAAACAGTTGTGAAAATCTGATAATAATATGCTAATTTTCAAATCTAAGAACTGCCTTGATTCGACTGAGACATATTGTTAGCATATAAATGATTTGGTTGATGATTTCGCTGAGAAAGTGTCATTTAGCCAGACAGATATACCCGTTACTGAGTTCTTATCTGCTTTTTTTGTGACCCACAATGGCAGCGAAATATTGTACTACATGTTTTACGTTGTAGAAAGCATTCATTCATCTGTTAAACTAAGCTAACAGGCCTTTCTTTAACAAACATCAGTGAATAGCTGATGGGAAGAAGGGGCTCTTGCCTCTTGCATTAGTATTTAATCAGGCGGTATAAATGTAACTCTTGTGAATATGGCAGCACATTTCCTTTAGGCTAGCATGAAGAGGCCTTTACCACGACAAATGTTTTATCAGTCAACAGCCTTAGATTTGCTTCAAAATGCGAATGAAACACACTTGAACAACAGCAAATGCATCTCTTTGGGAGAATTCACAAGATGATACCCAATGGTTTTGTGTTAGAAATAAAAAATCAGGCAGGTGCAAAATGCATAATTTTGTAGGTAGTTGTAATATACGTTTTTCATATAAGAAATGTATAACATAGCACAATATTTCACAGCTAGTGAAAAATATATATTATATGAATATTTATCTGTATTAATATTTATTTTAAAATTATATGAATGTTATTATTTAATAATGCATGTACAGATATGATAAAATATCTATATGTTTTATTATTAAATATTAATATTTTGTATTTAATATATAGCTACTTAACCATTAAAAAATGTGGGATTTTTACGATTTTTATATATTTCTGAAAGTAGTACCTTATTCTCACCCAGGCTGCATTTATTTGATCAAAAATATAGTAAAACATTTTTAAATTGTGAAATATTTATACAATTTAAAGTGTTTTCTAATTTAATATATTTTAAATTGTATATTTATTCCTGTGATGGTAAAGCTGAATTTTCAGCATCATTACTCCAGTCGTCAGTGTCACATGATCCTTCAGAAATCCTTCAGATATCCTGATTTGCTGCTCAAGAAAGATTTCTGATTATTATCAATGTTAAAAACAGTTGTGCTGCTCAATACTTTTGTTGTAACTGGGATATATGTTTTTTCCAGATATCTTTGATGAACAGAAAGTTTGAAAAAAAACTTTTATTACAGTATAAGGAAAGCATAGGTAAGCATGACTGTCAAGAATAATGATTGATCACACTATTGTCATCTCATTTTGTTCACAGCGTTGCTTCACCTTCACCCTCACTGGTCATGTGGAAACATCTAGTAATGATGCTCCTCTGAAAGACAGTGAACATCTCAGCTGGTTTCTGTGTGACCCCCTATACTGCAAGGCCATCTCCCAAAGCTTCTTTAGACCCTCCATCCTCCTCAGAGCGTCAGCCCCATATCTTGAAGCCGTTTGATCCATAACCAGGCTCCAGGATGAGTGGGCTCTTTGCCAAACTGGACCCACGGCGGATTCAGTGGGGGGCCACCTGGTTTGCCTTCCAGTCCCGCGTTCTGCGCACGAAGCCGGTGGAGTCCATGCTGGAGAGCTCAGGTGGCACGGGGGCTCACGGCACCAAACTCGCCCGCGTTCTCTCCACCGTGGACCTTGTGTCTCTGGGAGTGGGAAGCTGTGTAGGCACGGGCATGTACGTGGTTTCTGGACTGGTGGCTAAGGAAATGGCGGGTCCTGGGGTCATTGTGTCTTTCATCATCGCTGCCGTGGCCTCCATCCTGTCAGGTGAGTGCCGCCCCGACTTCCTGTTCCAGTCAATCTGACACAAAAGAGAAAAACACTGAAAAAAAGGTCTGTCATATTCATACGTGGTCTAGGTAGTGTTATTGTACTATGGGTAACATCATTTTTTTATTCACTGATCCTGAGTCAGGCTTAAGCTGAGTGAACACATGTATAACTTTATGCCTCCTGACGTGTGGTGATGACTCATGGTGAATTGGCTCATTAGGTTTACAGGTTGGAGCTGTGCACTGCATGCAGCAACCAAAATAGAGTTGGGGGGAAAATCCATTTAATTTTCCCTGTGGAGACCAACATAAAGAACCCAAAAATGAAAGGGAAGTGGAAAATGAAAGGAATATTTTTTTCCTGTATGCAGCTGACCCTTCTACCCATGGAAACAGAAACAGAGTTTAATATTGAAACCACTTATATTGACACCCTTGGTAAATGTTAGCTAAACAGGCCATGACAAAATCTTTGCTTTTTATCGTCTTTGTCTTTCATTCAAAACGTTTACAAAAATCTAACCTAAATTTAAAGTCAAATTTATTTAAAGTAAATTCTTAACTTCCATATGTGCCACAGATGATATGCACTCCTGTTTAAAGGTTTGGGGTCTCTAAGATTTTTTTTATATTTTGAAATAAGTATCATAATTTCACCAAGGCTGCATTTATTTGATCAAAAATAAAGTAAAAACAGTAATATTGTGAAATATTATTACAATTTAAAATAACTGTTTTCTATTTTAATATATTTTAAAACGTATCCTGTGATGGTAAAGCTGAATTTTCAGCATCATTACTCCAGTCAGACATTCAGTGTCACATGATCCTTCAGAAATCATTCTAATATGATGATTTGCTGCTCAAGAAACATTTCAAATTATTATCAATATTGAACACAGTTGTGCTGTTTAATATTTTGTGGAAACTGCTCTTTTATTTGAAATATAAATATTTTGTAACATTATAAAATATTCACTGTTGATCAATTTAATGCATCTTTGCTGAATAAATGTATTCATTTCTCAAAAAAAAATCTTACAGACCCCAAACTTGTGAACGGCAGTGTATTCCTTCACTTTATGTATTTGGGGGGACAAATGAACACAAATCCTATTAGAATCACAATAAAATCTTTAGCCTGTCATTAAGTCACATTAAGTCAATATGAAATTGAAATGAACCCTATTTACTTTGCTAATGCATGTTTCTGGTTTTATTGTGATTGATTCATCTGTTACAAAGAAAAACAACAACAACACTGGCTCCATTCTGGTATGAAACAGTCACTTTTCTCCATCCAATGATTTCTCAGTAAATAAATTCAAGTGCCGTCCTATATTTGATCAGGTTTACAGAAATACATTACATTATGTCAGCTTCACGGGTTATGTACTTCTCTATAGCACTGATATTAGAAAGTACATATTGGTTCTGAATGGAAAAACAGATAATCCTTATCTTTTTTCCACTATAGTGGGGTTTACAGGGATCCAGCCTGTAAAGAGTGATTTTACTCCTGTTATCTTTCCCTCTGGGATTCTATGTGTTTGACATTTGAGAATTGATCTGACACTCCAGCTCAAAAAATCAATGATTCCATCTCAGCAACCAGTTAGAGACTTTCATGCTTTTATTGATAACCTTCGGGAGTACAGGTGTTACAGTAATCATTGTTATCTCTCCACAGGGGTGTGCTATGCTGAATTTGGTGTGCGTGTGCCTAAAACCACAGGATCGGCCTATACTTATAGCTATGTGACGGTGGGCGAATTTGTGGCTTTTTTCATTGGCTGGAATCTGATTTTGGAGTATCTGATTGGTACAGCAGCAGGAGCCAGTGCCCTCAGCAGCATGTTTGACTCGCTGGCCAATCACAGCATCAGTGGCTTCATGATCAAACATATAGGAACACTCAACGGCCTGGGTGAGTGACATGAACTTTAGACACTGTTATGTTTATGTTTAGAAAATATTCATCAATGTCTGGGACCCGCATTAATCTCAATACTGCAACAAGGAAACCTTTATTTCACATAAAAAACATGAGAGCCTACTATTATTAAATCCGGTTGATTTTATGTCACTGAATGTTGCAGTTTGAACTGAACTGAACTGACACACTAATAGCCTTGACACACTCCCACAGTAATTACAAAAGAAGTTACAGTAGGCTCAATTTATCAGTAGATTGGAGTTAATGGTGCTGCAGAAAAGAAAAGGCACATTGGCAGTCAATAGTCTGGTGACAATGACAATGTTAAGAAAGCTTGTAAAAAAAAACAGAGCAACCTCTCTCTCTCAGCTTCTGTGTTGCACTGTGAAACAACTGCTCCAATTACACTTCTGAAGAGGAAAAATAAGCACTTTTATAGGTTGGGCATTTGCTATTAAAATTAGGATATACATTTTTTTTCAAAGCAGATATGATTTGAAGCAAATTCGAGATCTTGACGTTTTCTCGTTTAACTAAATATTCATGTGAAAAATACTTTTTCTATGTATCTTGATTGCTGATTATGCAATAACTTGATTATGCACTTTAATGAATAGTACCTTTTAGAAAATGTTTATTCTGTCAGGACTACTATCGTCAAATATGATTTTCAATTAGCAGCATACAGTTTGGATTGGCGGTATGGTTCTGTTTTGGGCAAGAACTCTTGGAGAGCAGCAATAACCCCCCTTATGGTAAAACAAACAGAACCAACATAAATGTATTTGCAGATATTAGTGTTGTGTTCAACATGATTCAAGAAAAATGAGTCTGATTCGAAGAGTAATATCAGAAGGCCAAGTCCTGACTGGATGAGAGGAGAAGGATGGAGGGTAATCAGCTCCTGATTAACACGATAAAGCTGCTGATAATTCTGAATGGATCTTATAGAGATGCTGTGATAGGGATCGTATTCATATAGGTTTATGACGTCCTAGACGTGGATCAGCTGAGAGTCAGCTGATGCGAGCTTGACTGACGTGACCTGCCAGAACTAACGCTACACCTGATTATTGTTTTACACATAATATTGCAATATATTTTTAATAGTTGGTTTCAGTACAGTAATAAAAACGAATTATTTATTGTTATTTTTATATCAAATACTTTTTCCTCACATTGTATAATGGGTCTTTCTTTATACATCAAAATTGAAAGCTGCCTTAATATTTTCGGAAGGGGGTCCCTCACAAGGGGACATTTTGGGGTCCTTGGCATCAAAACCCCTAACCTACAACAACTTTGTTGAGTTCTCAAAAAGACACACCATCTACCATCAATCCTCAGACTACAGATGGAGGAATGAAATATGGGTATTTGGGAAATCTAGAAAGGATGATATTTGCTTTCTGCTCAGCGTGTTTGGTTTGCAGACAGACATTACATATAGACTATTGTGTGTGACCCAGACAAAACATGCTATTTGTGCCAAAATACATAATCTTACTCGGCCAACAGCAGTAAAATCTCTTCTTTTTCTTTAACCAACCCCTTTCTCTAAGAGTCTAATATCCCTCCATCTGTGTCTCTCTGCACACATTATGGTTCATAGTCATTTCCGCTTAAGGCCTTGTTAGTATGTTGAATATTTTTAGAAATGCATGATTTATTCATGACTGCATTGAGGGGTCAACAGAGGACTGTCTGTCGATGCTTGTCAACTCAATACTGTCATCTGAGAGACATCTATCTATCTATCTATCTATCTATCTATCTATCTATCTATCTATCTATCTATCTATCTATCTATCTATCTATCTATCTATCTATCTATCTATCTATCTATCTATCTATTCATTCTAGTATCTAGTATTCAAACTACTTGCCTGAATAACCATAAAACTTCAATGCTTTTTAAGCTTGTTGAACCTTTTGTACAATATTTTGTAATGCCAGCATAAAAATTGGCTCAACACATTCCTTTTTTGTTATGTTTCAAAATCCATGTGATGTGAATTCCTCCTTTATGACCTCTCAGGTAAAGGGGAGCAGTCGTATCCAGACTTCTTGGCCCTGGTCATAGCTATCCTGGTCACAGTAATAGTTGCTCTGGGTGTGAAGAATTCCGTCGGGTTCAACAACGTGCTGAATGTCATCAATCTGGTGGTGTGGGTGTTCATAATGATCGCAGGCCTGTTCTTCGTCAGTGTAAGCAACTGGGACGAGGGACGATTCCTGCCTTACGGCTGGTCAGGGGTAAAGTACATTTCAAATCAATTATTGAAGTTCAATCCGTTTGTGCAGTTAGTGACTCTCAGCATAAACAATAAAGAGAAAATTGCATTGTCTTGTAGCTATAATCAACCATTCTGTCCAACAGGTCATGCAGGGTGCAGCCACTTGCTTCTATGCCTTTATTGGGTTTGACATCATAGCCACCACGGGAGAAGAAGCCAAGAGTCCCAACACATCCATCCCCTATGCCATCACTGCCTCTCTGGTCACCTGCCTCACTGCCTATGTCTCTGTGAGTATATAATGTAGCATTAACCATTTGCACACTCATTTTGGGTTCACACGTAACACACAATATCTGAGACCACGTTGAAAATATAATTTAAACCTGAAAATTGTACACGTTTCTATCCTTTGGCTGCTTTGATTGTCCAGTTAACACTCAAGTTTGTTCATTTTCATCGTTAATACTTGAGTGTGATGCTGACTTGAGTCAGGTGATAAAGGTTTTATTAAGTTTGGTATATCATTCACAGTCTATTTATTTATACTTAAACTTCTCAATTTAAGAATATAAATGATGCATGTCGAAAGATCATCTACTGTAGCATAACTTTGTTCCTTTCTTTGTGTTCACAGACAGTCATTGATTATTCTCTTCATGCAGCATGTCTGAATATATTAAAAGCTCTCCAGCTTTATCACCCTGCTATGCTGTCTGTCTGTAGGAGGTTGTCATAGAAACGCAATGGGTGTTAACACACCGACAGACCTTTTTGCTGTATCTCAGAACAATATTCTATCAATTTTATTTCTATTTTTCTAACGTCTGTTTTGGTTTTAGCTGAAACAAAATTGCCTTTACTAAAATGGCTCTTCATTTTCACACCTACAGGACTGTCTGATGAGAAGCAAACTTGTTAATTAGCAGCGTTCACCCCTCCAGATCTCATTTAGTTGTCGCAGAGGCTAATTTTAGCCCCAGGCCCTTTGGTTCTCTGTCTGTGTCTGTGTTTGTGTGCATATGTATGTGTGTTTCTGTTGCTTTTTCTGAAATGCATTAAATGTATCATAATGTATCATGATTAATCGAACAATCCTTGATCTTTTGATACAAAAGAGTCCATTGTACTATGAAAACAGATTGTAACTTTAAGAACCCAGTGCTTTCTACCCAGGAAAAATAGACATTTATTAAAAGTAAATGGCAAAAACAACTTGTTCTGTACATTTGCAAAATGTGCAAAAAAATTTGAAAACATAAACACTCCAATGATGCCATTAGGTGTTCAGAAAGTTTAGGATAAATTCTATTAATCCTAGTTCTATAAAACTTTTTATTCAGATAAGTCTGTCAAACCTGTACTGTGTCTGGCTGTCGCTCCTTTGCATATCCTTCCAAAGGTTCCAAAAATTGGAAGAATTTTTAACAGTGTTCCTGATCATTTCAGTCTGATCCTAACAGTTTGAATGACACATTTATGATGGGTGCATTTCTTAAAGCACAGCAGCAAAAAAAAAAAAAACTGTTTAATTGTAAGGTCAATGAATCACACTCTTGTTTCTTCCTCTCTCACAGGTGAGTGTGATCCTCACCCTGATGGTCCCTTACACTGAAATTGACACGGACGCTCCTCTGATGGAAATGTTTTCTCTACATGGCTTCCAAACTGCCAAATACATAGTGGCCATCGGCTCCATTGCAGGACTGACAGTCAGTTTGTTGGGCTCTCTTTTCCCTCTGCCGAGAGTCATCTATGCCATGGCAGGAGATGGTTTGCTCTTCAGGTACTATAAAACTAAATAACAAAAGACTAACTGCTGGGTCAAGTAATGATTCACGATGATCTTTAATGAGTATGTCTCCATTATTGCAAATGATTAAAATGGCCTTTAAATATCACTCTCTGCTGGAGAAATAGGCTCCTGTCATGCAGTTTCAAAAGAAATGCCCTGACATTTAAAATCAAAGCCAGTATAATGGATATGTGGTAAGACTTTGATAAAAATGAATGTTTGGATGTTTCACCCTGTTTACACATGGTATTAACGTCAGTACACCCGTCACAGGTGTTCAAAAGTTGTCAGACAAGAGTCACTGGCATTTACACTTGGAAGTAAGATCTCTCAAAGCGTCTCAAATGCATCTCATGTCAACACTCATGATCCGATTTCAAAGGGAGGGTCCCCTTTAAAAAGCATGAAAAAGTATTTAAAAATTCTAAAAGACTACAAATACATCCACGTTTTAATCTCACTGCAGATGTGATCTTTTGAGCAGAAAACCTTTTTTAGTGGAATACCTGTAAATGAATTTCAACTGTGCATCACATAATGCTGCCACTACAATTCGAAAGTTTTGGGTTGAAAAGATTTTTTTAATGATTTTGAAATAAGTCTGTTATGCCCGCCATGGCTGCAATCATTTGATCATAAATTCAGTAAAAACAGTCAAATTTAATTTACTACTGTAATGGCAAAGCTACATTTTTAGCAGCCATTACTCCAGTCTGATTTGGTGCTCAAGAAATATTTCAAATTATTTTCAATGTTGAAAACAGTTCTGCTTTTTCAGGATTCATTGATGAATAGAAAGTTCAAAAGAACAACATTTATTTGAAATAGAATTGTTTTGTAACATAATAAATGTATTTACTCTCTTTTTAAATCCATTTAGTGCATCCTTGCTGAATACAATTATTTGTTTCTTATACGAACGGCACTCTATAAATGCACTTTTCCAGAATGTTTAATCAGACAGTAATTTTCTAGCCACACATATCTACCAAGATATAAAACTTTCGTTTTAGTGCATCTCGTCTTTTTAGGTGTCAGGACCCCATTTGCTCCTGTATATAGCTCTGCCCTTTTGTGATTGGAGGACTGAAGCTGTCATGTGCACAATCTGTATGTTTCAGGTTCCTGGCTAATGTGAGCACGTACACAGAGACTCCCGCAGTGGCCTGTGTGGTGTCGGGGTTCCTCTCTGCTCTCTTGGCTTTGCTCGTCAGTCTGAGGGACCTGATCGAGATGATGTCCATCGGCACTCTGCTAGCCTACACGCTAGTGTCGGTGTGTGTGCTTCTGCTGCGTTACCAGCCTGAAGGAGACATCCACGGATTCGTCAACTTCCTCTCCGAGCAGAACTCCAAACGTAAGGAGGGAGTGCTGGCCGAGTGCGAGAAGGAAGCCTGCTCGCCGGTCAGTGAGGGTGATGATTATGGAGGAGCTGCCCAAAACACCTGCGGAGCCAAGAACCTGCCGTCTCTGGGAGACAACGAGATGCTGATTGGTAAGCCTGACAAGTCCACCTACACTGCCAGTCACCCCAACTACGGCACCGTGGACATGTCCTCAGGCATTGAGTCAGATGAGACGGACAGCGTGTACCTTCTGAAGCTGAAGAAGCTGCTGGGGCCTCGCTATTACACCATGCGCATTCGGCTCGGCCTGCCGGGCAAGATGGACCGGCCCACTGTGGCCACCGGCCGGGTCGTCACTCGCTGCGTCATTCTGCTCTTCATCCTCATCTTCTGCTTCTGCTCCCTCATCATCTTCGGGTCAGGTCAGATCGCTGATGGCCAGTGGTGGGCCGTGCTGCTGCTGGTGCTGCTGCTGCTGGTCATCACGCTCTTGATCTTCATCATCATTCAGCAGCCGGAGAACCCCAAGCGCCTGCCCTACATGGCTCCCTGCGTTCCCTTCGTCCCGGCCTCTGCCATGCTTGTAAACGTTTACCTCATGCTCAAGCTCTCCACCATCACATGGATCCGTTTTGGCGTATGGTGCTTCGTGGGTGAGTTTCAATATTATTTTAAATGGGCATGTTGATACAGGCAGCATCTTATTTACATGGGTCATTCCTGATATGCAGGGCGGTTTCATATATACCATTCAAAGGTTTGGGGTCAGTAACCGAAGCTTTATTCAGCTTCATCAAAAGTGACTGTAAAGACATTTATAATGTTTCAGAAGATTTATTTTTCAAATAATTTCAGAATCCTGAAAAAAATTATCTTGGTTTCCACATAAATATTACCGGTAATCTGCACAACTATTTTCAACATTGATAATAATAGGAAATGATTTTTAAGCACTAAATTAGCATTCAAATAATTTCTGAAAGATCACAGGAACAAATTACATTTTAAGATATATTAAAATACAAAACATTTATTTTAAATTGTAATAATATTTCACATTACAGTTTTTACTGTGTTTTTTAAACAAATAAATGCAGCCTTTTGGTGAGCATAATAACTTCTTTCAAAAAAATCTTTTTTTTAAATCCCATACTTTTGAACAGTAGTGTAGTTTGAAAGACCATGGACTGAATTTGATAGATTTCTAAATAATATAATAAATTGGCAAATTAATGAAAAATATTGCAAGTGATTCTTATATTTTTTTTCCTTTAGCCTACCTAATTTATTTAAATTTTTTTTTATTTAAAGATTTAAAGATTTACACGGTTCGTATGTAAGAAATGTATTTCAATTAATCATAAAATGGCCCTGATATGTCACTAGACGTTAAGAAATCATGTTCATTTCAAATACTTATATCACTGACAACAGTAGTCCAGCCAGGATATTGTCATTTAAAAGTGAAGTTGCAGCCCTCAACTGATGTTGATGTTGTCATGTTGTGTTTTGGCCTGAAGCTCCACCCTCCACCTATCTACCAATCACAAAGTCAGTAGTGTTTCGGCATCCGGGTTGCCAGCTCTGCTCTAGTTACCACAGCTGCGGCTACAAATGTGTCGGATAAAAAATGTCTAACGTTACGAAACCTAAAAGACATCGTTATGAATCCGAAATACGTCGTGACAAAGTCCGAAAAAAAAACTCACTGTGTAGGACTCGTCACTTGCCATTGGAAGCTCCTTGTAGCAGCCTACGTTCCTGCTGGATCCTGCAGCCTAACTGGCAACCTCGAGTCAGGGGGAGGGGGAGGGGGAGGGGATACACCGCTCTACTGTAATTTGAAAGTGATTGCAGTACCAGTTTTGGCCACAATCTTACATACGGTTCCTTTAAATATGGTTTTAATGGTGATCAGTGTATTGTTTTTGTGTTCTAAATATATTTTATTTTTATTTAAAATTAAATTGTAAATTTGTTTAAAAAGTTTAATTTCAAGCATATTTCTGAAAGTATAGTAAACCCTTTTTTAAAAAGAAATTCTTCCTTAAATGACAATCATATTGATTTTACAATAAAATGTACAGTTCTAAACTATTGCATGACAGGATTGACCCACATGCTCTAATGTCTCCACTTTCAATCATTTGCTGTGTTTTTTTATGTTTCTTTTGTCAATGAAGTGAGGGAAAACACTGATCAATTACATTTGTGCATTAGCTTATGTACGCGTGTGCACTGTTTGTGTTGTCTCTGTGTGTTCGTCTCTGCAGGTGTTTTGATCTACTTTGGCTATGGCATGTGGAACAGCACCCTAGAGATCACGGCGCGAGAGGAGGAAGCCCATGCTAGCACATACCAGCGCTATGACGTGGGCGTGGACGACAACTTTGCCGTGGATGATGATCTATACCCTTCTGGAGATGGAGGGCCATACCAAAGCTTGGGCTCCCATGAGGGCAGAGGTGGGCACCAGAAACAGCAACACCAGGAGCAGAGCGAGCCTCAGCCTGACGGCCTGGACAGGGTGGACAACCACAGGACCTCCTCTTCCTCCTCACACAGCAGGGCCAAAAGCAAAGCTGGCAAACCTAGTCCGGGCTTTGAGGCGCTGGTGGTCGACGACGATTTGGACGATCCTTTGGAATGAGAATGTAATCTGAATGTACTCGTCTGCCAACAACTGCAGAACCCTTGGGCTAGATTGTTATGTCTTTGCAATGAGTTTTTATTTGACTTCTATTCCTTCATTTGCTTTTTTACCACTGATTGGATAATGAATGGATTTAGGATGGGATTTAACATTTAGAAGGCTTTTGATCTTTCTTTTTTTAACCATATAGCACCTAACATTTCTTTCTTTTTTGTTTTTAAATTATTTTACAGTTTTAAATTAATTCTCATTATAATCATTTTACTGAACTCTTCAGCACTTAAATATGTATAATCTAATGTTTCTCTTGAAAGCAACAGTCCCTCCGACCAAATTACAGTAACTAGCATGAAATTTATTATCTGGCATGTAGTTTATTACTGCCCTGTTATCACAGTCCCACCGTTTTTCCCAATACAAGCACCTTTCAGCTGTCAGGACGATGTCCGTTCACAGATCACTTCCACTCTATTAGCCTCGACACTGTCTTTATATGGGGTCGATATAAAACCAGCTGAAGAATTCCCATGCGAAGCCCTTAAAACACTTAAAGCAATTTGCACACTTTAGCTATTCAGTAAGCAGCTGTTTTTCTTAATCAATTTTATTATCGCATTCAAAAAGGTTAGTTTGAGAAGCAAAGATAGATGATACGATGAGGAATGATATGATAAATAGTTAGGCCCCACAGAATCAAAGGCCTCATTCTCTTCAGCTCAAACATCTAGCCCAAGTGAGGTTTGGACCGTAGGTTTTCACGAATAGTAATTGGACTTTGCTTGCAATAGTGCCTTCATCTGTCAGTGTGTGCTTTAAATATGGCCATCAAGATGTCCATGCTTGTTTGTTTGTCATTTCTGTTGATGTCGACATATCCATGGGTTTGTTTTCCCGCTGAAGGTGCCTCTCAGCTGTCACGTGTCACAACCGACCATCCATTCATCCTATGTGCCAGTGACTCCGCTTCATCCTTGCAAGCAGGCCGCTCTGTGTAAATACCCACGGTGTGACCACAGTACGATTTGTGTCTCTCGGCTGGTCAGTGTGTCCGTTGAAAAAAAAAAAGGAGACGTGATTTAGGAAAACAGAGGGTAAGGAAGGGGAATTTGCATGTGGTGGAGAGCATTGTGAATTTTTTATCTGGATGTGCTCTTCTGCTGTTCCCTCCTCTCATAATTCATGTGGCATTTAACCAATCTGTCCAGACCAACTCTATCTGTGCTACAGCTCTGCCAGCCGAAAACAAAAAAACAACCAAGCCAGGCCTCAAATCCATACATGTGGAAGACACATTGAGCACATCATGCCATATTGCTTTAAATGTGTCTCCCCTCTTGTGTTTGTGACAAATATTTAGAAACGTTAAAAAAAACAACTATGGATTGAGTTGCCATAAATGATTTGCAGTCCCATTAGCTCTCACAGCGTATAGAGCTTCATTTTGGGGCCTGGGTTGGTTTTGTTCCTTGCATTTGGTTTATGATGTGATTCTTGTCGCCGTGGCATTTTGCTGAATGTATAGCATGTTCAGATGTACGGGCCCAGAGTAAAACTATGTTTGTGAGTATTTGCATGTGTGGTGACCGTCGAAAGACTTGATGTAACTCTCAAATGTAGCATTCTGAGAGACGAAGGTAGCAGCCTGCCCACCGTACACCCCTCGAACCCTCCTCGTCCTGAGTGGCCTCTGTTTACAAAGCAAGCCAAAGTCTGCATCCTTCGTTTACTGTATCAGACAAAAGACACAATTTTACTTCTGTAGAGTAGAACACCATATAACAGTGTGGAGATGTGAGATATCGAAGATAAGTATTTTTTTACAGGCATTTCATACCTTCAGGTTCTCTGTCAGGGTAGTGTAGCCACCGCCGGTGGTGTTTTGTGGGTTCTCTTACGGTTCAGACGAACTTCTGAAGAAAAGTGGCGAAAGCATATATTTTTAATTGCCTCTTTCTAGACTAAAAAACATAACTGGAGACGTTTGGGTTTTGATTTAATATATTTAATTTAATGTTATAACATAAGAATAGGCTTAAGAAGGGCAAGGTTTTAAAGAAATAGTTAATTAAAAATGAAAATTTTGTCATCATTTATTTACCTCCTAGCCTGTAAGATATTTTTTTGAAATATTGTTTTGGACCCCATTGAAAAAAAATCATAAAAATATCTTATTTTGTGTTAAGCAGAATTCATACATGTTTGGAGCGACATGAGGATGAGTAAATGATGACAGAATTTTCATTTGCGGATGAACTACCCCTTTGAGTAAGAGTAGAATCTACATATAGAAATATTTTATTAAAAATCTATCTGGAAAAAAAAAATCAAAAATGTTTCCACTGTTGCTTTTAAAGATAGCTACTATTTGTTATTCGTCTCTGAGAAAAGGTACAGTGTTTGTACTTTGTGATCTATCTTTCCTGCTATCATAGTTTGTTTGGTATTTGTTCAGGAAATGTGGAGATTGGCTTCCCTTGCAAATCTGATCTTTGTTTCTTCTGTATATTTTGGTATGAAGTGGATGTATTCTGGTTTCAATGATTTTTTTAAAGAATCTATTTATTGTTTCTTCTACTTGTGGTTTTGCTCTCCCGTTGCACTGTGTAATGAGATGTTAATATTGCTTCCATGCAACAATGAAAGTCATTTATTGCAGATCAGATAAGCGTGACTCTTGGTTTTCCTTTCGCTTTAAGGCTGTCTCACACAACCCCAAATCAGAAGTAATAAAAATCCTCACATGGGTGGCTTGTGTAAGCATTGCATTGCAGGCCCGCTCTCTTTCCTGTGGGGTGGAGCGGAGAGCCTAGAATAACAGCGATCCGAGGGTCGTACCTGAGCACAAAACAAACATGGTCATACTGGGATGGGGGCCGCTGGCTATGCAGAGGAATGAGATGAACAGATCAGGACGTACTGTTCCATTATCATTGCTGCAATGGTGGTCGATGTGGTACAATATGGTTTGGAGATCTCAAAACATGTTGTTATGTTCAATTCATACAGTTCAGACCCTTCTGTCTGTATGGTGCAGACATCGACACAACCAGAAGCACACTCCTTTTGTGGGAGTGTCTTCATAAGTGTTATTCCTATGAGGCACTCATAGGACATCATTTGTGTCATCTCTCATCAGCCTGAATCAAATTTAAATGTGATGTCCTTATATTGTTTGTCATCATCTGTTTGGGAGGAAGCCTCCCCTTTTCCTGATGCAAAATATCCTGGTGC
This sequence comes from Leuciscus leuciscus, assembly GCF_965113295.1. Classification (NCBI taxonomy): domain Eukaryota; kingdom Metazoa; phylum Chordata; class Actinopteri; order Cypriniformes; family Leuciscidae; genus Leuciscus; species Leuciscus leuciscus. The sequence goes on from NC_138730.1 coordinate 26,240,805, forward strand.
TAATCCTGGATGAGAGGAAGACTGTAAATATGTGATGCTGTGTGGTAAATGGTTATATTTTAAACACATATTTTAAAAATATGATGCACTTTTAAGCTTATGCAATACCCAGTAGTTGCTTTAATACTCACACTACTTGCGTTGAAGATAATCCTTATGCAAAAGGTGATATCAACTCACTGCACAAATAATCAGACATTTCCTGTAAGACGCCATTCTGTGTTTTCAGAACATTCTGGAAACTGCTGATTTTTCTGGTCAGTTCAAGGTCAGTCTCATAATCAGTAACAATTTGTACTGGAGTATCAGGTAACAAATATACAATTTTGTCATTTTTATGCTCAGTAGTATTAGTTTTCCTAGGAAAAAAACAGACAAGCTATAACTAGTGCATCAGGGTTGCTGTATTTCCACATTAGAAAATGATTACTTGAAATAATTTTGACTAGTAAATGAAGTTGTCATGTTTGTTCAAATAGAGATACTTTCCTGAATTATACAAAGAACATTAAAGGGTCATGAAACGCCCTGTTTCAGTACTATCAGGTCTCGGCAATTTTTTAAATTGCTCAAAATTGGCCATGGAAAGACACCACTGACATATATGAGCACTGCAGTTCATGAAAATGTCACATCCTGCTGATGCTGACTTCAAATTACAAATCCGGTGTCATGAACAATCAGGTCCCCTCTCACAAATGGGTTGGCACTTTTTGTAATTGTATCTTGTATGCTATCGGTTCTCTGATTTTAGCACTACTGTAGCCTGCTGTATTGTACAACAGTTGATTTTATTAAATATATTTTAAATTAAATATATTAAAAGTGTAGCTTCACATTTTATTATTTGCATGTTCTTAACAAATGATCAAATAAGATAGATTTATTAAGCTAGCAGGCTAACAGGCTAGATGTATGCTAAGCTAGAATGCTAAGCATTTAAAGAATGAGACATTTAATTTCACAGTCTATAGCTTCGGTAATTGCAGTCATATTCACATAGTTAAACAAACAACATTCCATGAGCCAAGTGTGTAGGTTTTCTAACACACTCAATGTGGCAAGCTAAGGCCTTTCAGCCAATGGAATCATTAGGCCGACCCATTTATGCCGGGGGACTCATTTATTCATGACACAGGATTACTAAAATAGGCCAAAAATTCCTAAATTATGTACTTTCATTTTCAAATAATTTCTATCATGTGCAGCATAATTTTAATTTGAAACATTAATAAAAAAAATTTGTTTCATAACCCTTTAAAAAGGAAATGCTAAACCTTTTTTTCTCCAAGTTATAATCATAGGAATGAAGGCTGGATTAACATCATGACATTTCAACTACCTGTTTCTTGCTAGTTCAGGTCAATTTCTGCTTTTTCTGTCTCTCCCTCTGCTTTTAGGTCTTCATTTGCAGCCATATTTGGAAGAGAAAAATACTGTAGAGACCAATGCAATTTTCCATTGAATTTCCTCCACCCCAAACTACCTCTTACCAAAGACTGAACGGTTAAAACCTACAAATAAGAAGCAATATTTGACATCTAAAATGCACCATTCATAAATCATACTGTAGTGATAAAATTTGCTCAATTTGATTCATTTTTTTTCACATAATGTACAAAAACATTCACATGTTGCTTGTATCCTCAGTATTCAGCCATTTTCGACTGTATGCCTACATGTGTAACAGGAAACATTCAGTTCAAGGACCCCAACCAGAAAACAAAAACGGAGACTCATCGCAACCAGAGTATAAATCTTCCTTTATGGCTGATTGCGACCATTAACCTTTAATCTGCCAGTCATGGTTGCTCATCAGTCGTAATGGGACGAGCTTCTCGTTGGAGAAAGAGAAATCGATACACGTACATGTCTTGGGCTCCTGAACTGTATGTGTGTCTCGAGTGCTTTAAGTGAGAATGAATGAGAGATTTAAGGATGATGCACTGCACCTGCCTGGGCATCTGACAGCAGACGCCATGTGTTTGACAATATACAGTCCTGCGGAAAGCAATTTGGTTCATTTTACCAGCAGGGTTTTATTTATAAAATTGACATAACCTATAATCAAAAAACACTTTCACAGACATTTTCACATGGAAAACATTGTTTATTACAAAAAAAAACAAAAAACATAAAAACTGCATACAAGTATTACAATAAATAATATTGCTAAATGGTTACTGCTTTGGTCCAATTTTGGTGCAATTTGGCTAGGCTATTCTGAAATAAATCAAAATGAAAAGATTGCTGTACAAACAGACTGAAATAAACTGAAAGATTTAGAATAAAAACAACATTGGTAATACTGTTAGTATCCCACTATAAACATAGGACTTAAAATGGCACATTGTACTGAAGACCCTTTGAACAGTAAATCCTTCAGTGCAGTTACTTCTGGTCGACTAACCCTCAAAGGGTTAGAGTTCAGCTGTACGATAACTATCCAAAGAGTCACCACTGTAGACAGACATAGTTGAAACAAGAAACAGTGGAGAAAGGGAAGAAAGAGAGTAGGAATCCCGGAGCTCACACGTGAGCACTTTTGGCGTGGTTAGTGGAGGGGGGGCCAGGATGGGCGGGGCTCTGTTTGGAGTAGTAGAATCTGTTGTTGTCAGTGTATGTGGAAGGGGTGTCCACTGAACAGCAGGTGATCATACAGCCTCCTAGCAAACAAAGTGCAGTTCCCACCCAGCCTGAATACAGGGAGAAGCCAAAGGACATCAAACCTCTCTCGTGATGGGCCCCGATGGGAAACCACACAGTGGAGACGATGCCACAAAAAGCTGAGGAAGAAAAGACACACTGTTAGCAAAATAAATATTATTTTATTATTCTGGTTATATTTTGCATTAAGACAATAATGGCACAGATCCCGGGCCACATCTGGTACACGTGGATTCCATGCGTACCAGATGTGGGCCGGATCTGGGCAACACTATGTTGATGTCTGTGAGAGCTATAAGATACACTCTAAGGCTTAAACAACTGACTCTTACAGTTGATTACAGATTGAACTCATCCAATGATTAGAGTTGGTGATAAAATGGGTCCTCTGGGAGGAAGAGTGAGCAATCTATTTCTAAGTCTAATTACTAGAAATAATGCATTGGGAACAGTAGGCCTATATCTGCGTGTACTTTTTTTCTTTTTTTTTTTTAATATGACCTTAATTTAAGAAATACAAATACAGGCTTACCAGTCAGCAGTATTAGGATTCCACCGAACACTGATCGTTTGTTCTTGGCGCTTTCTGGTTCACTTCCGAGGTTAATACAGGACATGGACATGAGCACGAGCAATACAGCAGGCAATCCGAGAATCGATGCTGTGACCATTAGCGCTCGAGACGTCTGGATGTACGCTTAAAAAAAAGAACAGAATAATTAAATTCTCGAATTCATGATAACAAAATTCAATGAATCATATTGTAATTTAATGATTTATATTATAAAATATATTTATAAAAAAATAGCGGAGGAAAAAAAAGTTGTTTTGTATAGGCTATGTAAAATATTTATATAATTTATAGATAGGCTAATGCAAAAATACTAAAGTTTTAATAGCTACATTGGCTACTATATGAAAATATAATTTTATATTTAAAAATAAAATAAAAAATAAAATAGGCTATTTGATCATTTTAATAGGTTACATTAGGCTACGTAGGCCTATTACATATTAATTTCATATTTGATAAGCTATATTTAATTTAATTTAATAACGTAAATAGTATGCTGCTTATGTATTAAATATTGGAAACTGAATTGTAATGGTTCTCTTTGGTTTTGGTTTTCAAATGGTCTTTACTCCGACCAGAAAAAAAAAGAATAATCCAAAAAGAAATAATCCAAAAAGAAGCTAGAAAATTTCTGTTGTAATTACTGTTATTAATGAATTATTTCAGACGCACCTGGTAAGTCGAGAATCTGCGTGAGTGTGATGCAGTGATACAGGGCAGTTGAGATCACACAGTCTGCCCACAAACCTTTGGCCTCCAGTTCATCCATCTTCTTACAGGTGTTCATGTTATAGTTACAAGTAACTACCCATTCGTTAGTGGCAGTGGCGATGATAAGCCCAATCCAACCAAGAAAACTCATCACAAAACCCGTGAACTGTACGCAAGTATTTGCCATAGTGTTCAGTGTGCGCAAAAATGTGTCCAACAGAAGAAAAAGTCCTCTTGAAATAGATGATAATCAGATAATTCTAAAGCCAGACAGGATACTTTCTCGGAATTTATATGTGGTAAAATCCAGATTTGTTAATCCATTGCGTAAAAATCATGATGAGTTGTAGATCCCTATGGAGCAAAGTAGACTATTCCAAGCAACTACAATGAGAGTACCGTTAGCAGAGCTTTTATAGTGGAACTAAAGACACAAAAGAACTTTCAGCCAATCACATGAGACACATCCCAAGGTTACTCCTTATCACTTGTTTTTCACTCTCCTCTTTTCTCCTTTCATGTCTATAGTCTGTAGCCTAATGTTAAATAATGCTTAGGCTTATATAATGTGTAAAATTGACGAAATCACTCATAAGTTCGCCAAGTACGGTAACTACCTACATCTCAGACTCAGAGTAATATTTGCTCAAGTGGCTTTGATAACAGTGCAGCACCTATGATTGAGTCAATCATCGCTGGATTTTTGTTATATGCTGCCCTCTGGCGGTTGGATTCTCAATTCATGTGCATCATTTAGTAATTAGAGGAACAAAATTATAATTTAGCAACCTTGTGGCTCAATAATAAAATGCAGAAATCACGTTAATTGCCAAGATACTTGAGAATACCTAACCCCATATGGCTAAACAGTTTTACATTTATTTTCAAATATACAAAAAATGTATCAAGAAAATATATTGATAGGCCTAATAAATATATAACAAATGTATATTTTAAATTGTGGTATATGAATTTCATCAAAAATGCATTTACAAAACATTTTCACAAGAATAAAAAACAGATGCTTTTTCAATCCGCTGTTTTGACTGTTTTTCTGTGTGTCTCTAAAATATAGCTACTTTAAAGGGGGGATACACTGACATAAAAAATGTCCACACACATTTAGCCTATATGTGTATCTAACATGTAAATCGATCTATTTAAAATGTAAAAGATGAATATATATATTTTTATGTTAGCAACTTGAAATATTGATCTATAGCTATTGGTTAATGTAGCCATGAAATGTTTACAGTTGGCGTCATTTCCTTATATCATGGAGCATAAAGTGGTAGGACCTGGCAGCTGTTGTAATGTGGTCAATGTAGGTGAGCTTTGAAATAGCTGCATTGACTGTGTGACCTCTGACGTAAAGGACATCCTGGCTATAAAGGAATCAGAGCTCAGTCTTGTGTAAATCATCCAAAGACTCATACAGTACATCAGAGAGGCATGCAGATATTCTGTCTGAGATTCCAGATGAAGAAACATAGATATAGATATATCAGAATAATATCGGATAGTGTTCTGTGTTCTGGTGTAGATGGTCAAAAATATGGGTCCAAATACTGAACCTTGAAGTACAGTAGTATTCGTGTGACGAAGGATGCAGTCTGTGGAGGGCGAGTTATCCAGTTGACTTGTGGACCTGTTTTCCAGGTGGAGCACAAATCAAAGAGCTGACTCGGATATCACTGCCCGCTTGGATGTTGACAGTTGAAAGCTGCAGATAAATCCAAAAGAATGAAGTTATGATGCTATGTATGACCTTGGTGCCTTGGTTGCTACAAAGAGAGAATATAGTTTCCCCTTTGTAGAACCACCCTAATTTAATTAGTTTTTCTGAAGCCTAAGGGCTTTTGTTAAAGAAAAGAAACATGATGCAGGTATTTGAAACGTGCCTGGTTCTTGATCTGTAATTTATAAATAAAATTCCACACTAGCGCTGCTGGAAAAATTCTTGAATCTTTTATATGTGACATTTGGTGATGTGCAGTACATTCTCTTGGGGCTTCTTCTTTGTAAAGAATGTGATATGCCATGCTGATACTTAAAAAAAGTCCACTTAACAATCATCCAACATCAAATAACGGATTATACCATGACAACTGGTATGTCTGCATAAGGTGAGAAATTAGTATGTCTCTCACTCATCCACTAGGGGGACTCGTCTGACGTCAAACGCCAAGGAGGCCTATAACACCTCCAGGCAGTTATTATTAATAATAACTAGTATTAAAAGTATTTTTTAAAAATTTTTCAGTAAATGCACAACTATGAAGTAGTTCCAGGTCAAATTAGCTATTAGTTATTTCAAAGTTCCAGAGCCAGCCTACAACAGCAAATTAACCAAAATCCACTGATCAAGCATACAGATATGAAAAATAACATGATAAATTGAAAACAATTTCCTTGTATATATAAATAAAAGTGTCTTTTAAAAGTCTGATAAATGCTTAAATGACAATCAGACCTTGACCTCTGCTTGTTTATGTTGACCTCTTCCAAATATTCTGAGCGTGTTCTAATCTAATCTTTAGTTTACACTTCATTCCTGCCAGATCAGCCTCATTGTTGTGGAGACGTTGCATAACCTGAATAACAATAGCAGTTTTACATTCATTTCAGGAAGTCCTCCCACTCTTTGTCTAATCAGGAATGAATTAAGTGGATAACATCTGGTATTTCCTGCATTCATGGCAGTTCACTGAATATGTAGGACTTCTTTTGTTTACCTTATTAGACCCCTGCTTGCGGATGTAATAAACTGTCAGAAACACTCTTGTTCCGCTATATCTGTCATTCAGTCGATCCTCGAGGGGCTGTAGGAATCACCTCACAAAGATCTCAGGCAATTCATCATTTGCTTCAGGAACATGGCAGCACTGGAATATGAAAATTAAGCTAATGAAATGGGTCCTGAGACTGCGGTCTGACAGTGCAAGATGATCAAAATGTATTGCATAAGTGAGTTGTGCTGTGTAAGCACTTAGGGTGACCCGGACATCTTTATATCACCCGAGGAGGAGACGTGATCAAATCATTAAGGCTTTTATCTCTATCACTGAATTACATCCCTCATATCATGCCTTTATAAGGAGAGCAGGGTTGTGAGCAGCTGAGAGACATCAACAGCTTGTGAATATTCCTCTGCCAGATATAGGGATAGGCTTCACTTCAGTCTTGATTGATTTTAGGGGCCATCAAAACTGTTGTTATTGACTTGACAATGACATGGGTTTTACCTCTGATGCAGTGTTTAAGTTCACCATCTTCATCAAGAGCATTTAAGTGCGCTAGAAAATGTCAACCATAAAGTGTCAATATCAAAAGCAGCATAACCAGTCATTGAGGAGATTTATTAAACAATCATCATCGCTCATAACGTTGATCTACTGTATGCTACTGGTAATTCATCTTATATTACGTCGTGGAACACATTAGTTTAGCCTCTATTCAAATGAAATGGCATTTAGACACTAGGAGTCCTCCTATAAATAAATGTGTAATTTCATGCTCTGCCTCTCATTATATTCAAATGTATTCTCTTTTTTTGAGTGATGGTGCACTAGCATTTGCTTATTGTGTCTGACCTCTTCCCTCCTGAAGGTTATCTGAATCTTTTTCATAAATTTTATCTGACTCTTTTGGCACACACATTCCATAGGTTTGTGTATTTATTAATTAATTTGGTAACACTTTATTTTACAGTGTCCTTACACGTTACATATAATTAAGTAAATTATGCATAATTACATGCAGCTAACCCTAAACCAAACCCCAATCTTAACCCTAAAGTAAGTACATGTAGTTAATTATTATTACACAGTACTTAAATTACACTGTAACATGAACACCTTAAACCAAAGTGTAACCATTTTTTAATGTTACAATAGCTACAGTATTTAAACTTTTGGGAAATTTCTCTACATTTCAAAGCATAATACTTAAATTCACTTCATTCATTTCATTTAAAAACAAAATGTTTGTGTCGTTTGATTTGTGAACAATTCATTCTTAAGATCAGATCAGATTCCTGAGCAGATTTGTTTGCGGTGAACCTGTTAATCGGTTCACAAATACCACTGAACGATTCATTCGCAAATTGGATTAATCCAGTCGAGTCACCACCAACCCACTGATCTTTGTTTCATGAGAGTTTTCATTTGGGGAAACTTTAACTTCACTAGGCTAAACACAAGCATAATAATGTCTTGCTTTTACTCAACTACTTAAAAAACACAACCGTTCCTCATTTATTAAGGAAGAAATTAAGAAGAAAACTGAAGAAACACGATAGCGATGTCTGATGTCATTCTTTTAGATTTTCAGTGAACCTGTTGAATTGGTTCTCAAATCGCTCTAAATGGTGCATTAGCAAATTTGACTGATCCAATAGCCATGTCAACAATTCAATGATACATCCTTTCAGTGCGAATGTTGGTTTAACAAATTACAAAATTTGGTCAAGTCTAACTCAAAATGAGCAAAGAACCAGGAATATGGTCTTCAGAGTTTGCAGAGGATTTTACAGATGGCGTGAAAAGTAAGTTATCTACTTTACTATTGTTTACTGTAAATAAAAACAATATTACACAACTAAGTTATATATGTGAACAAAATCTGCTTGCAAAAAGGTGAACTGTTTAAGCTTCATGTATAAAAATGCACTCAATGTGTCCACGTTAGGTAAGCCGCTGAAGCTACTGTTCCTAACTAGTAAACTCCTTTAGCCCAGCCCGATTCTCAAGATTTCATTGGTCATCTCAATCCCAGTGCTCATTTCCTACACAATGCTACAACAAGTGCTAACCCCTAAACCTACCCTACACCATAACATTAACCAATGAAATTGACTGCAGGGTGGGATTTGCTAAAGAAAATGGCAGTTCAGGAGATAAGCCGTTAATAAGATCATATGGAATGAGATTGCTGAGCCGGCCCGTCTGTAACTCCCCAACCGAATCTCACCAGACAATGGGACCCTTTTAGTTGCACCCAGTGTCACTACCATCTTATACCCTGTAAATCTCGAGCCCCGGGATGCCCCCGTCGATTAGAACAAATCAATAAAGTACAACTTTCCCACATGTAAAAATAACTTTTTATTTGAAAAAAAAAAGATACGGTGTAATTTACGAATTTATATTTTGAAATGTAAGTCTATGAAAAAGCCAGAACCAGTGGCACAAGTCTTTGCATGTGGATACCCCGCCCCCTTTTGGAGGTCCTTCCCACTTTTGGAGTTCACGCCCCACTTTGGACCCACTTTCTGCACCCATACCTACTTGGAGACTGAGGGTGTGATATTGTTTTCCCCTAAATCAGTTAAGTGCAAACTCCACCCCACAGTTTCTAAAGATTTCATTGGTCATGTCAATCATTGTGATGATGCCTACAAAATGCTATACAAATACTAAACCCTAACCCTACCCACACCCTAACTCTAAATGAAACTGGCTGCAGAGCGGGATTTGCACTGAACAGGTTTGGGAAATCACTTGCATAGTAGTTGGTTGTAATGAAAGGGGTACAATTTGGCTGCCCCTGCTGTTAGATGTTGTAACTACACGTCTGGTTGAATCTTTCTCTATTGACAACCCTTTGCAAAGATTTCTCCTTCACTCCTGTCTGGTCTAAAACAAAATGTTTTGTTTAGATCTGTCCTTATAACAACATGTCACCTTTTTGTTTCTCTTTACTTGGCACCCAGGATTAGTAAAGAAATAATTTGGCATATTGATTTTCCCAGATTCACATTTACAACTCACAGTGGGCAGAGGGTAGGACTCAGTAGCAGCCAGCTCCCAAACACATCATGATCGATGAGCAACACTAGTGGCTCCCACCAACCCGTGAAGAGGCATCTGAGCCCTAATGAACACTAACTACGATTCATTGCTAATGGAGGGCACAGTGGGCGTTTAGAGGCAGACCCTCAGGATGCACTTTGCAGCTTCCACCGTGGAGTCTGTGAGCATTCATATGTGTGTTCATCATTCTCTCAAAGCCTAAGATTTACCGCTGTCATCCTCCACTGCATATTATGAAGCGATTTGTTTCGCTCAGCACACGAGACAACAAACCGCTGTGAATCTGCCATGGATAACTAAACAGTTATTCCAGGGTCTATATCCTCTTCTGCTTAACATTCGCATGTATATTATACATCTCTGCCAGCAGGGAGTGGATAAGGAAATTGTCATAATTTTTTATTTGTAGGAAAACGTTTTGTTTGCAATTCATTGTTCTCACGTCTTCTACAGAGGCATTGTAATCAGAGAAGATCCTACCAGGCTTTTACCGTGAAGGTTTGGTTTTCTGTTCACTTTGACAGGCGCAAAACAATTGCATCAGGTTCTCTGCGATAGCTCCCTAGTATCAGGTTTGTATCCGTAGTCGACAATACAGTAAGTCTGGTTGAAATATTTTACTGTCAACCACTGAGACAGTAATCCTTGCTATGGGAACTCATACGAAGCCAAAGCCTATGGCACGATATGAAAGCAAGACGTGAGTTCATTTTGTCATAGTCAAACCTAAAACCATTACCCGCTTGTCAACACTGAAGTTATTCTCGGATCAAAGAAAAAAGAAAGTTACATCTTTCCTCAAGCATATCAATACGTCTGGAAAATCTTTCATGCTGCTCTGACGTCTATGTTGCTCTTATGGAGTTCCTCTTCCTGCTTCCTGTAACCGAAGGGTTGTTAAGAGATTTTATTATTTTAAGCAACATTCTTGTTTTAATATGGTCCATCAATATTTGATAATAATAACACAAGGCTCTAAGTCATTTAGAAAAGAAAGACTTAATATCAGTAAGTCCTGAGCTTCCTGTTGAAGGCGGACGGAAACACTGAGGTAAGAATAACTTTGAATGTCATTTCCTCACATTAGAGATTAAACCCAAATTACACCGCCTGCCTCCTTCCGCTGCTGCTCTGTATTATTAATTAACTTGTCTTGCCTGAAAACGCTGCCAACATGTGTATTTTTCTCTCTACTGATAACAATTGTTTCACTTGTAATGCAAGTGTATATTGTTATAAGTACACAAAAGGATGTTTTTCTTCTTGAAATTAAAAACAATTCAGAACGCTCATTGTAATGGTACATTCTGTCATTCTGCTGCATACATTGTGCCACGCTGCCAGAGCTGTCCATGAGAGTTCATTAAGAATGTATTGAGATAACAATACATAGTAAAAAAACAAAACAATATTCCAACTGGGGTAAATACACACTTTCTGAACATATAAAATAATATTTGTTTTCTGTGACAGTTTGAGCCCATCCAAAATGTGACAGGAACCCTATGAGTATTTACATTGTTACATTGTACATTGTATTTACATATATATACATTGACTTCAAATATAAAAAATCAAAATTTTATTCAACATTAATAATAATAAGAAATGTTTCTTGAGCAGCAAAAGAATCACTAAAGACTGAAGTAAAGGCTGTTGAAAATTCATCTTTCTCATCACAGAAATACATGTTCAAATATATTAAATTATAACAGTTATTTTATATGTGCATTTGTATATATATATATATATTAGTCTTGCTAAAATATATATGTTTGTCTTGCTAAAAAAGTTTCATTGAATTTATATGAAGTATTTCTATTTATCTCCTGAGATCCATCTTCTATAAAAATTAATCTTTTTCGTAAAGACATAAATGAGCCAAACCCATTAAAAAGGTTACCAAACCTTTGGATTTACATTGTAAGTTTGACATTATACATCAACGACTTGGTATTATTATTGAGCATTTGACCGTCCTTGGCAGTGCAATCCCCTGACGCAGCACTCTGCTGAGGAATTGCTCCTCTCGATCTCTTCATCCATCCCTCACCACTGTCAGGAGCTTAAATCTACACCTCTCAGGTCTCACACAAACGCAGGAAGTCATTAAGCAGCCCGTATCAACAGCCTAATCACCAAAGGATTGGGAGACTGTGGCGTGGTGTGGGCAATGCCAAGCATAACAAACACTCTGCTTGGAAAAAAAAGGATTCCTACTGAAACAACCCTGCTGAGGTATATGCAAACAATGTTTACCCCAAAGATGCAGTGACATCAAAGGGAACATCGAAATGTATTCATACTTTAAGGTGCTTATTTTAGGAAGTCTGTGCATGCTTGTAACCTGTGCACTTGTTTAGCAAGCATGTGTAAGGCACGTCAAAAATCCTTTCCACTGTCTTTCTTCTTGACTTCCCTCTTTTGTCCTTCATTACAGGAGTATTTCACTTAAAAATGAACATTCTGCCATCATACTGCAAAAAGTTATATTAAATATATTTTGTAAACAGCTTTATGAAATATATTTTCCAATTGAACTTTTAGATTTTTTTATTTCTACAAATTTACTTTTGGTAAATGTGTTTTTAAAATACACTTTATGTGAAAAAAAAAAAAAAAAAAAAAATACACTTTATGTGCAAAAGTTTGGGATCAGTAAGATTATTATTTTTTAAATTAATATTTGTATTCAATATACTGTATAATTAATTAATATTTCAAATAGAATTTGAATACTATTTAAATACAGTTACACGAGTAGTTACATGACCAAGTATGGTGACACAAAATAAAACGTGGCGCTTTTCTAAGCGGGTAAAAAGGATAACTATAATGTATGGCGGAATAGCACTTGGGAGCACTTCGACTCGGCACAGTAAAAAGTCACATTGGTTCTAATGACAGAAGTGAGAGGGAGAGGGGGAGAGGATTTTTCAAGAGTGACTTTTTACTGTGCCGAGTCGAAGTGCTCCCAAGTGCTATTCCGCCATACATTATAGTTATCCTTTTTAGCCGCTTAGAAAAGCGCCACGTTTTATTTTGTGTCACCATACTTGGTCGTGTAACTACTCGTGTAACTGTATTTAAATAGGGAAAACGTGGAGGTGTTTGGTCGCTTCTAACTTCATCTCTGTTTGGGTCCTAATGAATGAACTGGGCTAAGCTGTGCTATCAAAGTGTCGCCGCACGCCAGAGCGATTGAGTGCACGCACTGAGACGAGAGAGGTATGTATCAACTCGTCTTAGTTAAGGGAATAACATAGTTTAATATGAAAAAACTGTGAAGTATCCCTTTAAACCTACCCATACCACCAGACCTTACCCGTATTCCACCTCAATAGCAGCAAGAGTGTTTTGCAATACAACTACATTGTACTTTTTTTTTATTTTTATTATGTAGGTACATAGTAGTTAAGGACACCTAATATAAAGTGTAACCAATAGTTGTTTTAAATAATAATAATATTTCACAATATTACTGTTTTACTGTATTTTTGATCAAATAAATTCAGCCATGGTGAGCATAGTAGACTTTCAAAAACATTTTAAATATAAATATACTTTCTTCAGTGCAACATAAAAGTAGGCCCTATTTTGAAGAATGGCTTAGTTGCTTTTTTCATGCAATTGTGTTTTTGCATCCTTTTTGAAGCTTAAAAGGCCCACCCATTTACTGTAATTGTTTATTCCTTAGAAATAATGTCAAGATTTGACATTCTTGAGAAGAAAATGATTACAAAATGATTTATCTTTGAGCTTTTCCTTTAATACAAGGTGTTAAAGTAGAGTCCGTCTTTCTAAAACATTTCAGGTCTGTTGATCTTGCTTCTGAAAGGTCGGGATGAAGGTCGGGGTTCATTATGTGTCTGATTCCATGCCATCAGTTAAACTTGGCTATGATGCCAGATTTGGGTGAGGAAGTTATTCACCAGCCTGATTCAAGTCATTTGAATTTCCCTTTGAATAAGCAGTTCAGATGATTTAGTGATAGTGCAGCAGAGACTGATGATATTTAAGGATGTAATAGACAAATGGATCATCTTGGGGCAGTAAAATACACGGAAACATTTGACTCGTGAAAATTTGAAGGACTTGTTTAATGTACTACTTGAACTTGGGCTTTGGGGAGAAGAGTGGTGATAGAAAAACAGCCCAGTGCTTTCTGCAGAGTTCTTGCTCTGGTCTCAGGGCATAGAGAAAGAGAGGTGATGGGCTCTCAAGATGTTTATGTGTTTAAAAATGACTCGATGAGATCCAACAAAATCTTTATGAGCCCCACTTCCAGTCCAGCGCCATCATAAAAAGTGGAGGTTGCAAAATACATGATTGATTCCTTTTTTAGAGCAGAATCCATTATTGAAATTACTTTGGTAAATTGGTGAATCTGTTCATTTGTAACATTTTGGCAGGTTCAGGTTGAAATAAAGTATTCATTCATTCAATTTGGCCCTGTGACCACATTGTACTCATTTAATTCTTCAGGCTCCTGAAATACTTTACCAAAACTATTTTTATATTTTTGTACTTTCATTAATGAAGCAGCATGGGTTCTTGGGACAACTCCAGATTTTATCAAGTGCATGAATTTATGAAACAGAAATAATGGGCGAGATTAATCAGGTTGTTCCTAATTTGATTTCAGAAAGCATTAGTGGGAGAAGAAAATCAAGATGGAGCAATACGGAGGCAGATATACCAGCCTTGTGATGTATCTGAAGCTTAATCATCATTAATAAGAAATGTAATCAGCTGTAGCAGTCCAACTTTATTAAATTTGCTGACCTAAAAGCATGAGATAGCATTGCTTGATTCATATTTTGTGGAGTTGTCCATTACCGTTTATAGTAGGATAGTTTACATTATATGGTCATGTATCAATTTGTAATCAATTTGAATATGATAAGTAAAATTTACATGTATTATTATTATTGTTGTTGTTGGTATTTTAAACACATAGGTACATTTGAATACAATGCGAGCAATATAAATGATATGTAATAATAATAATAATAATAATAATAATAATAATCATAATAGTGAAATAATTTTAAACACAGGCACATAATTTCAAATGGGAGTAATAAAATGTAAATGTATTTATACATATATTGATAGAGTATTGGTAGTTATATTATACTTTTTTTTCACAGCCTATATGTTTATGAAGCAGTCATGTATGGAAAGAAACAGTCGGCACTCTCCTCTGGGATTCAGCATGTTCTTAGAATCAGATAATGTAACATTTGAAAATATTTCCAAAGAATTTAAGCTTTCCGGTCCCACTATTATTCAAGACTAGGAGACTGATGCTTGTCATAAAATCTATAGCTCTCCGGCTATCTTTATATTGACAGCTACAGTAGACTCCAGCCTCTCTGTGAAAGCTAGATGCTGAACACACCTGAAAAGCATTAAAGCAGACAGCATCTATTATTATGTGCTCTTTTCAGTCCTCTTATACCACTCATTAGCTTCTCAGTAACATATGAAAAAGGCTTACAGACTGTATGTCATGTTCTGTCAAAGCAAATTATTGTTCTGCTTTTGGTTTATGCTTGCATAAGGCTCCATAATGTGGCACAGAGCAGATTCCTTTTTTTCTCTATGCGATTTATTAAAACGAAGCACCTCACCTCTCTGTGATCTCACAAGAACCAAGGACGTGAGATATGGGGGTATGAAAGGTTGGGGAAACAGAGCAGCAGGCATGACTAGACCGTGTCTCTCGTCTCGTGCCAGTGTTCTGCATGAACGCTCTGGCCGTTCTCAACACCTCCAGATCTGCAAAGGTCAGTGACTGCAAATCCTCACATGAAGGAGAGAGAGTTCTTGCATGAAGATGGTTTCCAAGTAATAATACATGAACCACAAAGGGGATCAATGCATCTGCCCCTTTTAATCACTTAGGTCGGGTTAATGAAATGCTTGGCGGGCTAATCATCTCAAAAGCCACATATGCTCTGCTTCTCAATTTGATGAGATCACTGAGGAATGCCCTATTAGATGGAAAGAAGATGATACGACTGAGAATGTTCTGCAAAATTCCAAGATTCATGTGCCGCAGAGCTTCTGTTTTCATGCGCACTACCACCGACCTCAATTACCTCTGAATCTAAAGGGCAGGCTCTCAGATATGCGTCAATGAAAAGCAGGATTTGAAAGGGATAGTTCGCCACAAAAATGAAAATTCTGTCATCATTTATTCACCCTCATGTAGCCCCAAAACCCATATGACTTTCCTGCTTAATGCAATATTTGATACACTTTGAATAATGTATTGGTTGTTCTTTTCCATGCAATTACAAAGAATATGCGAACGTACCATAAAACTGTAATGAAGAATGGGCAAAAGCATAATTTAGTTTATGTCAGGGGTTTTCAAATTGGGTGAAAGTGAGCCTCACCTTAGAGTAGGTAAGGACAGCCGAGCCCCCCCTTCCCCAAAATCCCGTCCGCCTGCCCTAACCCACACACGCCTCTGCAGTAAATGCCATCTTTTGTGTGTTCCAGGCAAAGATGAGTTTCAATAACAACTGATAAAATGTAAATATTTTTAATATTGTATTTGAAGACACTGAAGACAACTTTTTAAAAAGTGCATTCATAAACGATTCTTTGCAACAGCAAATCATTTCCAACTTCATGCAGACCTAATTGAGGCTACTTTTAAAATCACTGAACATCAGTAGGCCTAACCACAAGTCAACAAAACATGCTTAACATGTGTAATCGGCGCCAAAGCTACCGCCGACGACACCCGACAGCTGAAATCAGCGCAGTGTGTCTGGGCCTTAAAGGGATAGTTCACCCAAAAATGAAAATTCTGTCAGTAATTACTCACCCTCATGTTGTTCCAACCCCGTAAGGCTTTCGTTCATCTTCGGGACACAAATTAAGATATTTTTTGATGAAATCTGAGAGCTGGATCACTTCTCCATTGGCTTCTAAGGGATCAAAACTTGCTGGCCCAGAAAAGTTATTAAAGACATTGTTAAAATAGTCAGAGTGACTACAGTGGCTCAACCACAAGTTTATCAAGCGACGAGAATACTTTTTGTGCGCAAAAAACAACCAAAATAATGACTTTTATTCAACTATTCATTTTCGTCTGTGTGGGCCTGAATGAATTCACGTAGTGTAACAGCGCAGCGCGTCTTGGTTGTACGTCACACGCATCACATGACCAGCGTTGGCCAATAGTGAGCCAACGTGGTGACGTACAACCAAGACGCGCTGCGCTGTTACACTACGTGAATATCCTCCTCCTGCAGGCTCAGTCCATCATGGGGTGTGGCGGGGATAGAGAACGGATTTCTCACCCACTGATTTCCCATTGCATCCTCTCCAAAATACTCGCAAAACTGGTCACGTAACCCATTCAAATGCGCAGTGATGACCGGTTTGACAGAGTTAAGAGGCAGCCCTGTCTTCTCCGCAACATCCTCCAGGGTTGGGAACATTTCCACCGAACCTCATTCAACACGAGCACACCGCAAGTCCAGCTTTTTCCGGAACCCAGACACTTGGTCGTGTGCCGAAAAGACGTGGCACTCTTTGCCCTGGAGAGAGATGTTGAGGGAGTTGATCCTATCGAAGATGTCGGAGAGGTAGGCCAACATAGCAAGTCAGTTCATATCAGCCAGATGTTTTGCCAGTGAGGAGTTAATCCCGGTGAGGAAGAGGAGGACTTCTTTGCGCAAATCGCACAGCCTGGTGAGGACTTTGCCCCGAGAGAGCCACCTGACCTCGGAGTGCAGGAGCAGCTGCTGGAAGAGAGCGGCCATCTCATTGCAGAGGATTGAGAACAGACGGGCGTTTAAGACACGTGATTTAATTAGGTTCACAATTTTGACAGCCTCATCAAGAATGGCACGCAATTCTTGGGGCATCCTTTTTGTTGCTAAAGCCTGGCGATGGATAGTGCAGTGCTTCCAGACAGCCGCCGGGGCAACTGCCAGCATATGTTTTACGAGACTGCTGTGATGGCCAGTCATTGCTCTTGCCCCATCAGTGCATATCCCACAACGTCAAGGCAATTAGCCTGGTGAAAGTTATTCAAGGCCTTGAAAAGTTCGTCAGCTGTTTAGCGGGCGGGTAGAGGAACGCAAAACAAAAAATCTTCCTGCACACTGAGCTCTTTGATAAACCGAATGTACACCATCAATTGAGCACAGTGTGTGACGTCAGTGGACTCATCCAGCTGAATGGCGTGAAAGGGGCTTTCACGAACACAGTCCAGGACCTGCTCTTTTACATCACAAGCCATGTCTGATATTCGTTGCTGGATGGTATTGTCAGAGATAGGGATCACGTCAAGTTTAGCAGCAGCTGCTTCTCCCAGCATCACTGAACACATATCTCTAGCTGCAGGGAGTAGCAATGTTTCGCCGATGTTATGGGGTTTGCCTGCCTACGTCATACGTAGCGCGACACGATAAGATGCTTCTGTCGCTTTCATGTAAATAGTGCCAAATGACTGTATTATGCTTTTTTGTGACTGCAAATCACGCTTCCTCTCAAAAAACTCAACTGGCTTGTTCACTAAATTCGTGTGCTTAGTTTCAATGTGACGCCGAAGTTTGCATGGTCTCATGCTATCATTTGCCAGCACCTTCTTGCAGACCACACACTGCGGCAGAGGTGCAACCTTGGACCCCGACCTGGTGAAACCTAACTTTAAGAACTTAGGATCATATTTTTCTATGTTTTTTGCTGGGTCCTGTCTCCTCCCTTAATGCTGTTTTTTGTTGACTTGGGACAAGGAAACGATGCATTTTAAAGCTAATATACACACGCACAATTACCGATATCAATAGAGCTGCATACAGAGTTATTTTTTCTTCGCGTGTCGCGCCTTCCCTGTGGCTCTTTGGCACCCCCCAGGGGAGGCGCGCCTAACCTATTGAAAACCGCTCATCTATGTGACTCGAATGTTATACGTTAAGCTCTTCTGAAGTGATACAATAACTATATGTGCCGAACATACTGACAATTTGTATGTCTGGTGAGCTGTTAACAACTGTGACAGGATCATTGAGATCATTGAGATCATTGAGTAAATGAGTAATTGAGTAATCAGTCTAAGTCATGGACAAATCATTCAGGGCTGTGATTCCCAAAAACATCGTAAGCCTAAGTTGATCGTAGAACAATTGCCACCAATTTTGGGAAATGCAGCCCAGACTAGTATTAGGAATCATTAAAAACATATTCAACTCAAACAAATTATCCATTCAGAAATCAGACATTGCTACTTCACTCATGAAAAGTTAGTTAAAGTGAGCTACATTCAAATTCAGTCTTTTGTTTAATATCAGCAGTGGGGACATAAAAGCCTTCAGACTATTTGCACTTAAAGTTCAGTCACTCGTTCGTTGGCATGCTGGGGCAACTCAGAAGGAAGGGCACCTTTGAATTGCAGTGTGGCTCTCATGTCTCCAGATTATTAGGAAAATTACCTCATGATCTCAGGTCAAGTTTTCGCCGGTTTGCACATCCACACAGACTAGCACGCCCAGCCCTGCCCCGACAGTGGAAACGCAGCTATTTTTAAGTGCCTAACCACTCGAGCAGTGTACATTGATATACTACATAACCTTGATGCTGATTCCTTCCTCATGGCCCTCAGACGCTTTACTGCCAGACGTGGAACCCCATTTGAACTCATATCAGATCAGGGCAACAATTTCAAGGGAGGAGGAAGGGAACTCAGATAAACATTTGCAGCTCTTGCCCCTGAACTTCAGGGACAGCTTGCCAGACACCAGATCGAATTCCAGATCCTCCTTACTTCGGAGGTTGCTGGAAAAGAGAAATCCTTTCTCTCAAGCAAGCACTGACAGTCACTATTGGAGCCCAGTCAGTTACCTTCGAAGTGCTAGAAACAACGTTGGTGGAGATTGAGGGAATTCTGAACTCTAAACCCTTGGGTTATACTTCCTCTGACATTGCTGATCCAGACCCCATCACTCCAAACTCTCTCTTTATGGGACGGCCAGATTCCTCCCTACCTCCAGTGGTATACCCAGAGTCAGAGCTTGTAAGCAGGCGGCGATGGCACCAGAGTCAAGTTCTTGTAGACCACTTCTGGAGACACTTTCTGAGGTTTTACCTTCCTGGCCTTCAAAGCCATCAGAAGTGGCGAGGTGACACATCCAACGTTCAAGTTGGCACCACAGTGATGACAGTCGACCCACAGTTGCCTCGAGCCCTTTGGCCGGTGGGACGAATGTCAGAAGTCTTCCCTGGGGCTGATGGCAGAGTGAGGACGGCTAATATTAAGGTGGGTGCAAAGACATACACACGCCCAATAGCATGTATTATACAATTGCCTAGCATTCCTGAATAATGTAAAACTGTACACCAATCTGTTACTTAGAGGCCTTTTCATAATTGCACAGATTCTCTCCCCAGAATCTGGGGGCGGCTGTTAAAAAGGTCATTACTTGTTAGAATAATATGCCTTCTGACTTAAATCTTTTTCTTTTGCCGAGATTGATCGATGCACAGCATCCAGCACAGCAGCCAATCAGTGTTCGCTGATTTACGTGCATGCGAACACCCCGCCCACAGCGCTCAGTGTGAAGTTGAGAGTTGATTCTGTCTGAGCGTAGCCTAGAAATCTAGACGCACCCTAGCAATAGCAAAATTGATTTTGCAGCCAGGGTAGTCTAGCAACTCTCCGTTGACTTTCGAGCTGGAAAAACCAAACTCTAGTCAGGCCAAACAAATCGTGTATAGAGTCGGTGGGCGGGCTTAACATAATGACGACTGAGTTGTGACGGTTCCCTGCTACTTGAAAACAAAGAATGGCTGCTGCTGCTGGCGAACAGCGGTCTTTCGAATCGGCTTTGGCCGCGAGTCTGGAGGACTTGGAGTCAACTAGCTCCGCTGGTGGGAAAACACTCTGGTTGGTTGTAGCGCTATCCTATTGTGTGCAGAGGGAATTTGTGCATTAGCTCGTTAAGGGTAATTATAGGAGTTGTCACGTCTTTGGAATGATGTTGCGCTGTATGTAGGATATTATCTTTATGCTTAGTTGTTTAGATTGATGTCATTTATGTATATTTCATCTGTGTTTGGTGCATTTCAGTTGTAAAAGTCTTCGGATGAGGTATTCTGAAGTTGTAAACAACTTAAAGGGTTAGTTCACCCAAAAATGAAAATTCTGTCAATAATTACTCACCCTCATGTTGTTCCAACCCCGTAAGACCTTCGTTCATCTTCGGAACACAAATTAAGATATTTTTTATTAAATCTGAGAGCTGGCTCACTCCTCCATAGGCTTCTAAGACACTATATCTTGCTGGCCCAGAAAATGCATTAAAGAGATCGTTAATATAGTCCAAGTGACTACAGTGGCTCAATCTTAAGTTTATAAAGCGATGAGAATACTTTTTGTGCGAAAATAAATAAAATAATAACGACTTTATTCCACTATTCATTTCCTTCTCTCTGGGCCTCGAGTTAGTTCACGTAGTGTTTTAGCGCAACACGTCTGTGTTGTACGTCACACGTAGGCTCACTATTGGCCGACGCTGGTCATGTGTGTGATGCGTGTGACATGCAACACAGAAGCGCTACGCAGTTACACTACGTGAAAAAACTCGAGGCCCAGAGAGAAGGAAATGAATAGTGGAATAAAGTCGTTATTTTTGTTTGTTTTTTGCGCACAAAAAGTATTCTCGTCGCTTTATAAACTTAAGATTGAGCCACTGTAGTCACTTGGACTATATTATCGATCTCTTTAATGCATTTTCTGGGCCAGCAAGTTATAGTGTCTTAGAAGCCTATGGAGAGGTGAGCCAGCTCTCAGATTTAATCAAAAATATCTTAATTTGTGTTCCGAAGATGAACGAAGGTCTTACGGGGTTGGAACAACATGAGGGTGAGTAATTACTGACAGAATTTTCATTTTTGGGTGAACTAACCCTTTAATAGGTGTGCGTGTAACAAGCCCAGACAGAGCACCGCTGACAAACTATGTGACACAGATAAAACTGTTTACAGTTTAATTTAATGTATTACATGACAGCAAGTTTGTTTTTATTTCATTATTAATCTCATTTCTGTATTTTGTTCATATTCATCATGTATCTGTTTTAAAACACTTAATGTTATTATCATGTATGTTTATACTTGCCTACATTTTCTGTTTTTATAGAAAAACCACACCCTAATTAAGGACAACTGCTTTATTATCTGAGTTGATGTGGTGACAAATAAACGGGTTATTCCCAAATATCGGACATCTACTGACCGGTCTCTTACCAGACACCCTGTGGCGGGTTTTCAACTTAACTGGCAATTTACATAAATGTGATTGTACTATCAACCGCCAACTCATATCTTCAAATAGAAAGTTTTTAAAGAACAACATTTATTTAAAATAGAAATCTTTTGTAACATTATAAATGACTTTTCAGTAACTTTTATCAATTGAATGCATGTTTGCTGATTAAAAGTATTAATTCCTTTAAGAAGAAGAAAAAAATCTCACTGACCTCAAACTTTTGAATGGTAGTGTAAGTCATGTGGGCCACTTAAAGCTGCCATCGGCAAGTCTGGCAGATTGGGTCGATTAGCCAAAATTTTGAATGTTTACAACTCTCATGCCCCTCCCCACTACCAGCGAGCACCCTCCCATCGAGGTCGTGCTCGTCAGTGCGTCACTGTGCGTGTGTACCTGATTTTCTGTGAACGCGTCCGTCTCTTCAGCATCTATCAACACCATGGACTCGGAGGTAGGCTGCCCTGGCTAATCTATCCATAGATAGCAATAACCGAGGAATTGGAAGCTTGTTAGTAGATTTTCTCTCCGCCATCACGCTTCATGCAATCTCCAGGCGAACTTCAGGCGTGGCGTGTGCATGTGATATTAACGTGCGCGAGTGAGGGGGGATCTGTGGCGTGTGCACGACCTGTGATTGACAGTCAGATCTCACACCCCCCTGCGCTGATTGGACCTGATGAAGCGGGAGCGCTGGATTTTTGCAAAACAAATAACACGCTCCAGGTGGAGTTAGAAGCTCAGGTTTTTTTCTAAAACCACCTTATTTATGTTGTTCTGTCGGATTATAGTGTCGATTACACTGAATATGATCAAAAAAATGTTGCCGACGGCAGCTTTAATGGTGCTTTTATGTAAAAAATAATAGTTCAGTGTAATTAAAATGTATTAATGTTCCTATAATGTTACTGTCAAACTCTATTGAAATCAGTTTTGAGTTGTGTTTCTGGTACAGTGGGATAGTTGCGTGGCATTCGAAGCAGGGCTTTTCAAATCAGTCACTAATGGAGGTTCTTTACAATGAAGGCTTCTGTTTAAAAAGGAACAACTCAATGGGTTTTGGAACCGAGTTAACGACTCCATTAGCTGGGTTACTTCCTCGTAATAAAAAAATAAAAAAACGGTATAATTGTAACCTTAGAACACAAACAGCAATGACCTGCCAAACCCAGATTGAGAACACAATCAGCAAATGAAGACAGCCCTTAGCTACACAGCGCCTGTACACATGACTAAATAGTATCCCTGTGATAATTCACTAATCTTTGATGGGGTAAACCAGGTTTTCTGCGCTAACGTTGTCCTTGCCCTAACACTACTTAAATCAATAAAGCCTTTCATCCAGCTCCCCACACTCTTGCAGGGAAAAAGAGGGGAAGCGAGTAAGTTATTTCAATTGATGGTGGCTATAAACTATGACATGCACATAGCCTACACACAAGCAGTGAGGGCTTGTCTCTGTGGATATGATAAGTATGTCTGAACCATGGTAAAAATAAATCCAGCTCAGCAATACTAACCTACCCAGCGGCAGGGTGAGCTGTACAGATTTACATAGTGCATGTAGGGAAATATAACTTGCAATAGAGAACCTTATCCCTCATTAAACTTTAATGCAATGACACAACTTGTGTTTCAGAAAAAAGAACAGCCAGAAACTAGATATTTTCCCTATTAAACCAAAGTTAGATCTGCAATGCTTTCTGATCAAATTATATTTAAAATTTGCACTTCTTGTTGAGTTTTCACAAACTCATTCAACTTCTTAGAGACTAGCAAATGTGTAATTACAATACTTTACCACCTTAATAATGTGTTGTTAAGTTAATTAACTGCATGAAACTCATTAGTTTTTATCAGAACCATGTTTGCTCAGTCTGATAAAACAGAGAGGGGTTATGGAGTCTTTGACCAAATTAAATGAGTTTTTATATAGATACCCTCCTGATGTGATCCAGCTTGCACTCACTATTTATGCATCACGACCCTAATTTGAAGTCTAAATTACTCTTCATCTCCAACACAAGTCAGTGGAGTGATAAGGTTTACAGTGTTCTCGTTTTCACACAGACATTCGTTTGATTTGAAAGATGTGCCAAGCTTTCCAAAAGCAAGAATGATCTTCAATTTAGCACAGTAAGGAAAGTCAACTGCTTTGCCTCCAGCAAATTCTCTTGTAACATATGAGTATATAGCACTTCAGATTTTAATATAATTATCCATTTTAGCTCCTTCCCTCTCGCGCAGAGTGTTCCGATATTTCACCGCATCCGGCATGCTGCTGAACTGTCTAGTGGACACAAAATATGGAGCTGAAATTAGTCAAGTAGGATGTGCTTAGAATGTAGATGCCGGCGCCGCACAGTGATATTTAAAAGCTCTGCTCTCCTGTACGAGTTGTTCTGTAGAACATTATGGCAGATTATGGAGTGCTGCGACATGCAGTTCGACAGAAACAGCACTGATGCTACATTTATCCATGCAGTAATTGCAGAGCTTCTGCTCAGAGGCTTTTTCTGAGGTACCTCTCAAAATTCAATTTCAGAACTCATTGACTCAACTGTTGCATCTCAAACAGTGCAAATTCAGGAATGCCTAATGTATGCGTATGTCACAATAACAGAGTGAAGTCATAGGGAGAGACTGAGGAGGATTATCTATATTGGCGCTCACATAAGGTGGGTGTAATCCCTCTGAGATAAACATGTGTTTTAATTGGTTTCCTGATTAAAGTGTAATCCATTAATTTATATATTAAACCAAGTTGAAGACAATTGACTATTGGAAGGCTCCAGAGACTCTTCTTTAAAGAACCTTTTTGCCAAAAGGTTCCGTAAGGGAGAACTGTCTTAAATGATTTGAACTGTCTTATAGTATTTGCATAATACTTTTATGTTTAAAGGATTATAAAAAAAAATTCTAGAGATAAAGTATGTTTACGAGCTGTTTAATTCATACAATTTAATGGGGAAAAAAAAGATTTAAAACAAATTATTGGATCCCATGGGAACCCCTAAAAAGCTCTATATATGAAGCACCTGATAGAACCCTTTAAGGCTCTATATAAAACCTTTTCTTCTAAGACTGTACAAGCCGTCTCTAAGAAAATCAGAAGGACATACAGTATATGAATATTTATCCACACCGCGCGAGTCTGCTTTAAGGTGAGTAAAAGACAACCGCATACCTCTGCTGAAAATCAAGTGGAGCCATCCATGGGTCAGGACAGGACAGTTGCGTACGGTGTAGGTGTCTTGTAAAATGATTTTGATTTACCCTAAAAATCACCTGCATCTCTGAAATATCCTGAAATGTTGATCTGTATGCACTGGAGCTGAAAAAACAATCAAGCAAGCATCACTGGTTACATGTTAGTGTCAGACATCAGACGGACATCATAGTATACGCCTATTAAGCAGAAAGGCAAATGGTTTTTGGTGGCATTGTTCAGACATTGTTCATTGAGATGTGGCTTAGAACAGGAAAAGAGATTCAATTATATATATTGTGCGGTGACATTGTTCAGACATTGTTCATTGAGATGTGGTTTAGAATAGGAAAAGAGATCAAATAATATATATTGTTTGTTTCTGAAAGAGATTACATATACTGTAATATGGGCCATATAGAGTAAACCATAATTTTATGCGATGTCTGTAGCACACATAAAATGCCAGAAGTTTTGCTACACAAGGACATGCTGCCGAATTTTGACATGGTTCATATGCTTTTTACTCAGTCAGTGGTCTCTAATCCTCAATTAGTCTTTAACATCCAAGCTATTATTACCAGCAAATGGATTTGAGGGTGCAAAGCTTTCCAAAATGCTAAAGTAATTGCTTAAAAACAGTTTCATGCATTGCAGTACTAATATGTTTCTTGTCAGACAGGAAATGAACTATAGATGCATGAAAGAAAAATGCACTGAAATTATGTAGGATCGGATCATAGTGATAAAATGACAATGCTATTGAAAATAACTATTTTCTTCTAACATAAACTTCCATTGTTCATATTTCTTGTGTATATTTACAGAGGTGAAAGGGGTACATGTTCATTCCTTCCTCGGTTGACTGCATATGTGCATACATTTATTTAGACAATACTGTTAAGGAAGCATTGTGTAATGAGTAGCTTATGGCAGATATAGGCCTATATTTTCTGGTTAATTAATTAACTAATGGAGAAAATAATATTTTAATGAACATATTAACCACCTATTGTGGGAAAATGTCTACGGTACTATAGTACTAAATTAAAATGCTCTGTAAATATGAAAAAAAAAAAAAAAATCTATTACACTGCATTTCAGTTTTGTGCTCAGAGTGACAAGTTAATATATTTGGATTACTGTTCAATAGCAAACAAAGGCCACTGTAAATTAATTATACCGAACAGAGCATCTGTGTTGCCATGCAATTATTATTTAATTAAATAATTCATGAATGGGGTATTGTCCTTGAACTATGCCAAACTGTCTGAATTCACTATGCAATTACTGCCTCTT
Source organism: Leuciscus leuciscus (assembly GCF_965113295.1). Lineage (NCBI taxonomy): Eukaryota > Metazoa > Chordata > Actinopteri > Cypriniformes > Leuciscidae > Leuciscus > Leuciscus leuciscus. The sequence continues at coordinate 26,267,369 of NC_138730.1, forward strand.
CTTCATCTCTTTTTTAAGACTTTACTGAAATCATTAACTGTGAAAAATTTGCTTGTCAGCTTCTGGAGGGTAGAGTTTTGCACCTGCAATCTCAATTTAAAGGTGCACTCTCTCAGTTTTTGCTTTAGCTTTACATTTAGCGGGCTCTTAATCCTCCCAATAACCAGTGGTTTTGGACTTTAAACTGATTTCTGTCAGTTTGGATGCATGCAGGTTCTTTACTAAATATAATCTGTTCTCTTATTATCAATATAATGGACATTCCTGAATTTAATCTGAACAGTTTTGAACAGTGTTGATAGTTAGTGCTGGTGTGCTGATGGCATTTTGCTGTGGTGACTGTGACCATTGTGTTCATGCTTCATTCACTGTAAAAAGCACTGACTGAAAGCACAATATAAAGTACAGCAAATGTATTATTATTCCTGTCATTTTTAATAGCAGTAACTTGCTTAATTACATGACACAACTGGTCATGTGATGTCAACATGGCGGCGACCAAAAGGGGGCGACCCTCTCCATGTACAATAAAATCAAAAATTCTGGAAAAAGTGCTCTTAAATGTAATTTTAATGACATTTCAAAAAAAAATGATCATTTAATTATGTGATTAACTTTTTTAATAAGCAAACATTACTGAGTTCCCCTTTACTTTTCCATGAAGTTAAGATTTGAAGACATTTTAATAATGTTGCATAAGTGACCTTTGAGGAAGCTTAATTCGTCATAATTTGATCTTCTACCAAACCTGGCGTGGCCACAACTGATCTCCCTCCGAGCTCGGTGATGCTGAAGATCTCCAGTGGCACAGCACCTCCTCCCTCAACGGCGCGCACACCACCTCCTCGCATTCAACACTTGGAGTAGACGGAATGGTTGCACTACTTGCATTTTAACCGAGGCTGCATCCGCGTACTCGTAAAACCATTAAGGACAAGAATAATTGGACAAGAATAGAGCGATGCCATCTTGTGACGAAACCTCAATCCAGTTGCGAAAGGAGCAGGATGAATTTAGTGCTCTCCAGATTCTTGGCATACCTTCATGTCGGGCTCCAGGTCGCTCTCCAGATGTTTATTTACCCTTGTCATCTGCATCCCCAGCCCTGTCACATCCTGGCACGCATTGGGCACACAGTGCGCTTGGGTGCGCTCCTGCCGACCCGCCAGCAGTCCAGGATACAGGGCGCCCTCAACCGCGCCCTGGTCCACCTCCGGCAAAGTGGGAACAACTTCTTGCCGTACAATTTGAGCTTGGAAGTACTGTCCCGAGAACCGCTAAATGGAGACCCGGAGTCAATGTTCAGGTGCGTGTGTCAGGATATCGTTGTTCAGGGAGTCTCGGCTGTGCTTGCGTTCCCTCAGAGCCACGAGGAGCTCATACAAGTGGAGTTCATGTCCTCGTTTTTGGAAATACCTTTCATCAGCATCATTGAACAGGGTGAACCTCTTAAGACACAGGTGAGCAGCAAACTCATTTTTCTTTACTTTTATCCAAAGCGCTGCTTAGATTTTGAGGAAGATGTGGCCAAACTGTTCCGATGTTTTGGCGTCTGTCTGACTTGTGTAAGTCGGACTTGTTTTCGGTCTCGAATGTGCATTTTTTCGATTGTTTCATCATTTATTCTTCCTGTTACAACTGTCACTCGTTGTTATTGAACGAAACCTGCATAATCCAAAAGCGCGTGAGAACCGCGAAGTGTTTTGTTTCCGCGTCTGTAACTATTTTTTTACATTTTTTTTTTTTTTTTTTTGCACTGTCAAACTTTGATATAATGTTCCAAAATTAGTCTGTTACATAGGTACAGATCTACAATGTGTCCTTAAACTGTATGAATTAATGTCAAATACATGTGCTGTAGTCACCGGGGTAGGTTGTAACACCAATTGAAAACAATTTTGTGCATTTAAGAATCGAATTTATTGCTTCAAATTCCTCCCACCTCCCACCCCATTTCCTTTTAAACATTTCGATTAAAAATGGTTAACATATAAAGAGCAAATAGAATTGGAAACAAATATAGAAATACATAAAAGCATATGTACTATTTGTGTGTTTGTCACTCTCACAGTTGGGACAGTACAGACCTACATTTGGCACATTTTGTGCAATGCTTTTGGAAAGTAGATGAAGATGGAGGAAATCCTACTGACAGATACCAGATGATACCAGTTCTGTTATGTGACATTCCTTAATTTGACCACAAATTATATTATTTGCCAGTTTTTGTTGTTGTTGTCCTAATCCCTCTATATTGTTACACACAGTCGTACAACTTATACTGTCACCTAAGGAGGGTGGTGGGAAGAAAACTCTATTCTCAAACAGATTTTACATTCTGAAAAAAACATTTAAGAGTTAGAGCTGTGGCATATATTTTAGGTGCTTTTGTCCAGGGGCTGGACACAGAGATCCTGATATATTCCAGTGGAACAATCCTAACACTGTTTAGGGCTCAGGGTTGAGGCGTGCTGGCTCTCGTTAGTATTCTAAGCAGCAACCAGAGCGGATGCCAGTCGCACCAGTTGTTTCTGTCTCCAGCAGTGCAGCCAGTTGCAGCGGTTTCTCCTGGCAGGGAAACCTCAAAAGATTTTCCTCCCGTCAAACTCTGCCAGCATATGGACACAAAGGAACAAAGGCACCCCTGATTTTGCATAAAGAGGCGTGAACAGCGGGTCAACAGTGAGACTCATCTTTTAAGATGCTCATTCATAACATCATGATTTATCCTACATCTTATAAAGTGTCAGTCAAAAGGCTTTTGTGCTTTGTACATTTACAACCTGGCTGCTCGTAAAAGCTGCTTCATATATTGTGTTATTCTTAGCCAGAGAGCGAAATCATAAACAAGGCCATTTCTGTGATTAATGAAAATTATTAGCAAAATGTTTGTGATTGCTCCATTTTGACACAGCCCTCAGGAAGTGTGAAATCATTAGTGCCCATCTTTTTCTTTACAGAGCTAGGCTTGGCTCATGCCATCACTGTGGAGTCGTTAACTTTCCAAATTACTTTAACAAATTAAAATATAGATCTAATCCTATAAATTTCCCTGGCCAGTATGGGGACAAGGATGTTCATATATTTTAGGACACCACCCCTAGGATATTATGCTGTCTGAACGCTTTTCAAAAGTAATTTTCACTATCCTTGCTGAATATCTTCCCCTTTTGGCTCTCTAGAACGAAATAGCCATCCACTGGTGTCTTTTACCGAGCACTAGCCTGAATTTGCAATTTGATTGATTCAAATGAAATAGTTTCTTTCATTTCCATGACTATATTCGCCCCACAGCAAATCAAACGCAGAGTAGATTACCATATTCTTAGCGTGTCTTAAATTATTTTGTTTGCTGACCAAATATTCCGGGCCTGTTTCGTTCTGGAAAATTCTTCTGCTCATCTATGCTTGAGTGCTCATTAACTTGTCTCCCTTCTATTGCAAATATTCCTGAGCACAAAAGGAATTAGCACATGCAAAACTAATTTTGTCCCTTTGAATGAAATCACATTCTAATCCAAAGGCCTTTCTCAATTATGCCTCTTTGTTAGCTTACCAGTGGACAACCACTGGAAGGTTATTAGGCTTAATGAATCCTTAATTCAAGAGAGCCGTTGAGACTGTCCAAATGTTAATTTTGAGCTAAAATCCAGGTCGTAACATTCACAGTGGACTCAGAATGACCTTATTCATGTACACCTAAATTAAGACATTAATTTGTGAAAAAGCTACAGTTATCTTGAAGATTCCCTCCTCATTACTTTATAGCATGACCTTTTGCCATTGCAGTCTTGCAGTAATCACTGAAAATAGTAACCTTTGGAAAATTGAAACCACAGCAGTGATTCTCACCAGTGCACATTTTGAATGTCTTCCTCTCAAACCAGGGTTGAGAACCACTAAGTTAGAGGACCATGATAACGGTCATCAGATTACAGAATATTCAGATATTCAGACAGCACTATATTTTTACAACAGTTCAATAAAAAAAGATCATGTTGTTAAGTGACTTACAAATGCATGTTAGACACAACATTGTCAGCTGTGTATTTTTGCTCCGCTAGTGAAAATAGTGTGAAAAGAAGCACCAGCAGAATCTGTTGTTGTGTGTCTCAGAGCACCAGACAGTAGTGGCTCTACCGAATGAATCAGTGTTGTAAACAAATAGCTTGAGTGAACAATTCAATGACTTGCTCAAAAATACATTAGCTGTGTCCGAAATCGCATACTTTCTTGAGTACAGTTGGTACTTATTTTGAATAAGTAATTACTTCATGACCGCTTAGAAAGAATGTTCTATATAGTATGAATGTGTGTAGTATAAATGTAATCTGGACGTACTACATTCTACCTCATTCATACAACATGAAGCCACAGAAGAGGATTTATGGATGGCGGTGAAGAGACGCAACTGACGCTGGTAGGTCACATGATAATCTGTTTATCAAATAAATAAACAAATTATCATGTAACCTACCAGCGTCAGTTGCGTCTCTTCACCGCCATCCATAAATCCTCTTCTGTGGCCTCATGGGATAGTAAAGTGTCCATCGAATGCACACTTCAGAGTCTCGCCGGAAGAAGGAAGTCATCCGGGTACTTTTTGCCTATTATTTTACACTGTGAATTTTTACATACTACTTTTGTCACATACTGTTTTTTGCTTACTACTGTATATAGTAGGGAGTATGTGATTTCGGATGTAGCCAGTCACTTGTTTCATTCCTGAATTAATCAGTTGAGCGAATAATTCAATTACTCGCCCATTAAGAGAGTCACTTGTTTTGTTACTGTATAAATCAATGTTTTGATCAGTGTTTTTTGACAAGCGAGATGAAGAGCAGTGTAAAAGTTGACCTTTTTTATCTTGAGCACCACATTTTTAGAACGCAGTGCCATGTGCAAGACGCTGCAAGAGACAGGAGCACAATGGTCAAACACACCTGTCTAGCACGTTTACAAAGAAAAACAATGGAAAAACTTCACAGTGGAATGCAAAAACACTGTGTGAACTGGTCCCTTAGTCAAAGAAATAGATGCAACAGTAGATGCATTATCAGAACTCGCATTGTAAAATGGAGTGCCATCATATTGTGTTAAAATGGAATTTTAAGGAAAATGAGCACAAAACCTTCTTGTCTGTTATTTGCATGCGCAGTGTAGTGTGTAAAATGCATAGCTGAAGTAAACCTTACAACATTACCCATTTTTGTGCACTGCACAAAATACATATTTCCAAAAGCACCTGGAGAGCAAGCACTTATTAGTCATAGAGGTGGTCTACACTCCCTCTGTTGATACAATGCCATGCACACATGCACGCAAGTCACCACCTATTCCCAGCCGGTACAATGCTGATCATCGGTGCATTGCTGCTGTGATTGTCTGCAGCCTGGATCGCTCCATTATGGAGGCAGAGGGTGTAAATAAAGTGTGAAATACCTGAAGGAGATGGTCTGTAATCTCCCACATGTGCAGGGTTGAGATAAGCACAGATGGGCCGCTGAGGTCTGTGACAGTAAGGATGCGGGAAGACCGTGGTGCATCAGCCAGGTGAGGAAGAATTCTGCAAGCTGCGCTCACGGGGCCGAGATGGCTCAGTGTTGCCAGGCACTTAATGTTACAGCACCCAAGCACATTCATACGATTTAACAAGCCGCGTATGTGGTTTAATACCGCCTGGATTTGGGTTAATGCCCATATACTGTAAGCCGAGAATGCTCTGACCCATCAAAACTAATTGAGCAAGTAAGCTGAGGGATGTTTTTTTGGATGCTCTGGGTTTTTTATCCATTTTGATGTGCCTGCAAAGAATATGAGAGTTTAATTGAATCTGAAGGTCTGTTTCCAATAAGTGGCACGATTGCACCCCGAGGTACATATGACACTACCCCGACCTTATAACTTATTTCCACTCTAAAATGTGTCTTTGAAAATTCAACCCTCTTTCTGCCCGAGGTGAGCTTTGAAGTGGTGCCTGATCTCTCAATATAGCGTGATTGAGTTTTCACCCCACTTCTGAATACTGTGTCTCACTGAACAAATCTCACTGGCGTTCAGATCTCATGGCAGAAATGATTCATTGTCTTTACTTTGGCTGTTGGCAGCATTACGGTGGGCACAGTGCTGACCAGGCTGCATCGAATGCCAAAGATTCCTCTCCAGAGTGGCTAATTCTTGTTTTGTCATGGAATGAATATTGTTGCTGTTTTCATTGTCCTATTTCATAGCGTACTCTACTGCTCATAGAAAAACAATGAACAGTCTGTTGATCTTTTTATCAGTTAACAGACATTTTAAATCAATTTTCCTTTGAAGGATTCACTCTGTAGCTTGGCTCTGGTTAGGGTCTATATCTCAATCTGCAATCTCATAGCCTCTCTGATGATTGCTTTGATGACAGAGCCGGTTAAGAAAACACACAGAGAAAAACAGCAGCGTCTGTTCGTTTTGGCATGGGAACCTGCAAACGGCATCTATTCTGAATAGGGGAGAGATTTGCATAAGCGGGTATTACAGTTTAGCACTATGGGTACTTTTGATGCAAAGTTCCCTTTCTGTGTGTCAAAGTCTCTCTGTAAGTCATTTTCCATCTCGTCTCCTCCTTCTTTTTATTTCCATTAGTTTTGTCTTATCTCTTTCACCCAACTCTCTCATGATTATGTTTCAATTATCTTCCCCTTTTTTGAAGGGATAGAAAAAAGACTTGGGCTGGATAACAAGGCAGAAGATGTGACAACCATTCCCATCATGAGGCACGCAAAACGCAGCTCTACTATTATGCTTATTAATAACTATGCATGCACTTCTGATCAGAGCAAAGTCTCCTGCCCATCTGCACAAAAATGCCTCCGCTTCAGTTAAGCTGTAAGTGAGGATTTTCACTTTCTGTGGAAGAGATTTGGCCTTTTTTTTTTTTTTTTACTTGCATCAGTTTATAAAACACAGCCCTGCACTTTAGGCTGGGACACACCAAGCCAAAGGTCTGCCGTTGGTTAGTTTTTGAACATTGATTGGCTTAGTTTCGGTGTGTTCCTCACCATTGGCTCTTGTCGGACGGCGTCTGGGTTTTTTTGGGGCCGAATCAGCGTTAGGCCATAGGGGAGAGAAAGAACTCTGATTGCCTGTTCAGCTTAGTGAACGAGTCAGTGCACGAGAATAAAAGCAAAAGTGATGAAAGCAAGCAAAGAAGTCAAGACCGTACAGACAGAAGGCTGTTATAATTTTGTCATCTTACCTGAGCATTTCGAGTGCACAAATATTTTCATAATAACATGGAATGAAGAAAGAGATCAGTGTGATTGATATTCAAAATGGTAAGCAAGCGCTGCTTTATTTACAGTTTGTATATCTGCAGTCCTAGTTTCGGTTTCCCTTTTTGAATGATGAAAATTGACTGACCTGCTGATAAAGACAGATATTGACTTACACACAGGTGCAGAACGCACATGCTAGTTGACAGTCTCCTTTAATCCTTTTGGTGTGTTCAAGCGCAGGATTTGGGTGAAACGCAGCCGACGAGGGGCGACAACACAGTTCTTTGACGTTGGCTTGGTGTGTCCCGGGCTTTAAAGGAATTCCGGGTGTAGAACAAGTTAAGCTCAATCATTAGCATTTGTGCCATGATGTCTACCACTAAAAATTATTTTGACTTGTCCCTTTAAAAAAGTGGAGATTGGCCCTGTTCATTTCTATGGAAGTGAACAGGGCTTATTTCTGAAGAATTTATAAATAAAGCTTATCAATTTATAAAATAACATTGTTTTTTTCCTGTCAAATTTGTATTATTTGAGCGGTAAAGTTGTTCTTTTTATATGGTTTTAAGAATATAGGCATTACATTTTCATGGCAACAAAGAAAAAATTTGATATAACTTGAACATAAGTTATATCAGAACAGAAATGGGTAGTAATGATAATCTCTGCTGTTAAGACTTAACTTAAAACCAATAAACAAATCTGGAAGAAAAAAAATATTTTTTGGTTAGTTTAGTGAAAATTTGTGTCACACTAAAATCATGTTTACGCGCATAATGTTTACATATTATGGCTGTATGGGTTGGTCTCAATCAAGTTTCTCACTGTAACCCATATTTTCTATTTTTTTAAAGAAGCAAAAAGTCAATTTTTTAAGGCAATTAATTGTTAATCCACATTATAGCACTAGTGCTGATGATTGAGGTTAATTTGTATTGAACCCAGACTATTCTTTAAAACAACAACAGCACTTTTAGTTCAACTTATTTTATGAGCAATTTTAAGATTCATAACATTTGTTCAAGCTTTTATTGTTTTTAATGCCAGTTGAGAACCAGTGAAAGAAAAACAATAACAGCCACAGTTTTGCTTTGAATCTTTAACCTACAGATTCATTAATTTCCACCCTCAGTTGGATAACTTGTTCCCCAGTCTTGTAAAGTGCCTGAAGCTGGGTCGTCCTCTAGCTTTGAATGTTTTTGCAGTTGCAGTGCAATATGGAGCTTGTCTCTAAAGATACTCTCAGTGTTAACCGGGGATACACAGAGACAGCCGTGTGGAAGTGTTTATTCAGCTCTGTCAGACTCACTTACTGTTGGCTGTGTGTTGCTGATGATTGCAGACATTGTGCTGAATTACCTTTTGTGCCTCCCTGCACCTTCTTGCAAGGTTGTCCAGCCCCCTAAATGCACATTGCTTGGCTATCAGAATTCTTGTTAACTTTCATCTTTTTTTTTTTTTCATTTCAAGGGAATCGGAAAACATGACCTGCATTGCCTTGACATCTCCTATAAGATTATTTTCCCCTCATATAGATGACACAAAGGACTAAAGGGAGCAGGTGTCAACTGCCCGTGTTTATTTACAGCTTCACCTTTGAATCCATAGGCATAATGAAACACTGGAACATCGGTTGCTATTAATAATGAATCATTCACTGATCATGATTTTATGAGGGTTTAGATGCCCTGTATGTGGATAAAGCAAAGCATTGACAGGTTAAAATATTGCTGAAGAAAAGTCCTTTTACAGTTAGAAATAGATTTAGTTTTATGCCAAACATGTATCACAGTCTTTAACTCTTCATTCACTAGACATCATATTTTATTCCACTGAAAATCCATCAAGCTATTTTTGAATAGCTCGTAGATAGTAAGGAAAAGTAACTTGCATATAATATGTCTTATTTTTCTTTTCACTTATATACTGTATATCACTTATATATATCGCACAGCGCCGTACGTTAACAATGGATCGTTTCATAGTGTTTGAACTTGGACTCAAATACAAAGAAATGCGGTCAAGTGAGTGCTTAGGAGTTCAGTAAAGTTGGTAAAGCGGTACATTAAACAAGTGTTTGTCCGAGCTCACAACAATTTTGCAAGGGAACGCAAATATTGTAATACCTTTGAGAGGGAACCCAAACCGCAACATAGTGTCGGCCCAGATCCGGTCCACATCTGGTCCACATAGAATCCACACGTACCAGATGTGGGCCGGATCTTGCTGTCTGGGAACGCAAAAGATTTGAAAAATATTTTTTCTCCCATCCCAAATTTTTACCATCACCATATCCCTTTAGGGGCTCCATACCATTGCGATATTCTGCTCAAATGAAAATGTCATACAACACATTACAAAGCGCTCACCAAAACCATATGGATTGACAGTGTAATGAGCTGTCGTTAGGGTTAGGTTAAATTAAGTATATATGCCACCACTGAATATGTGATTATTCAATGAGAATAATCGTGATTATAATTTGAGCAAATTGTTATTATTAGTTTAACCGTTGTTGTGCAGCCCTAATACGGTATATCTACATATAATGGGATAATCCAACATGATCTCACAAGTATTCAAGTGTGGTTCTACCAGACATACATTTACGTTTGCATAGACATGTACCATGTTGATGTATTGACATAATCTAAAACATAAATTATTTACAAAACAGCAACTTTACAGATCTGCAAATGTTTATGAACTCTAATTTAATACTGAATGCATGGAATTAATCAGCTGATTCGGTTGCATTTATGATAAATTATATATTATATGTAAGTCTAATTTATTTTATGCAGTTGACTCGTTTACCTCATTTAAATTATGACATTTCATTAGTTTCAGTGAGACTTCTGGTGCAAACTAATTTCAAAGAATTACATAATATTAAACAAGAACATTTATTTTGTTTGTCGTGGGACAAAAAAGGCATTTTATCAATATGCTGTGACAAAAAAAAAAAAAAAAACGCAACATAAAATGATCCTAAAAATAATCAATTTTATTTGTGCAATGTAATCCAAATCGATGGAAATTTGTGACAAAGTTCCTGTGATATAAAATGCTCATTGGCTTCACAGGCGATCCACACCAGTAGGGGGCACATGCAGTAATGCAACGCTGTTTACTACCAGTATAAAGAAGAGAAAGAGACAGATGATCGATTGATATGTTTACATGTAATCTCTCAACTAGTGTTTCACCTGCAAAAATATATCAATAAAACAGCTTAAGAATAATATCTCACGTAGCATTACATTTTACCTCAGGTATTTACTGTCGACAGCATGTTAGTTCGCTAGAGAAATGAACTCTAGAGAGTAACATTTCGTATATGCACTATATTAGCCTATTCATTATATTTACCTGCCTTGTGTGCAATTTACATGATTTTATTTTATTTGAGTGTTGATTATTATATCTAAAAATATGTTTGGGCTCTGTTGTTAATTGAACATTTTTAAATGTGTAAGTAAGGGCTCCCAGCATTAGCTGTTAGAGATAGATTTTTTTTATCCTTAAGAAAATTTTAATTATATTTTAATTTAATTAGAAACAGAGACACATTTGTTTAATAAAAAAAAAATAACCCAGTAAAACAATTTACAAAACAAAAACAATTTTATGTTCCCCCTGCTGTAACCGAACCCGTACTGAACCGTGTCTTCAAAACCGAGGTACGTACCGAACCGTCATGTTTATGTACCGTTACACCCCTAATACTGGTAATAAGCTACCCAATACACAAAATATTTCACCTTTTTTAGTTCTTATCTTAATTATATAGTGACACTAAAAGTTTAAATTTAGAGAGCACTGATAAAATTATAAATTTAATATATGAATATCATAATTAGATACCTTAGAGCAAATTATCTAAATAATTATCTAAAGTCAAAATAAAAGTATAATGAAAATCTAATTATATGTCCCGACTGCTCATCCAAAAAGTTCCTACTTAATTGACTTTTGTTAAGTCAGCCTGATAAGAAAAGGTTAACATTAAGTTTTCTGTTTAATTGTAACAAGAATTTGAATGCTATTAGTGCACTGATGGCCAGAGGAGACCTCATCCCCAGATCGAAACGGACACAGATTAGATGCCAAACGGCCTCTGACACCTCTACCAAAATAAGAGAGCTAAAAGGCAATAACAAACGAGCTCCTCAGTTACAGTAAATCTCCACTAAAAGTATGCATGGAAGCGATTTGTATAAACCAATATTTTGCTCTGAATCCTGAATTCTTCTCTGTTCAAAAATCCTTTTAACTGTGATGTACATAAATGTACAGAGCCGTTTTAAACTTTCGGATCGCTAAGAAGTTCATTAGCATTAGTTCCGTGAGGCGTACGCTGCGATTTGCTCAATTAGCAAGGGAAGCAGTAGGCAGCGAGAGCTGCCATCCACAGTCAGCCTGAAATGCACTGAAATCCTCTCTCTATACAGCCTGGCATATGCATCCCGCTCTGCCCGGTCTCATCTAGACGCTTCGTATGCAAAGCTGCTCTCAGAATGTTGACTGATAGCGTTTGAAACGTGCAAAGGACATCACAAGTAAAGAATAATCTTTTCAGGCTTAATGCAAAAATATCTTCACTCAAACACGCTATCTGATTCAAAGCCAGGCTGGCTGTAAGCGTGCTCCACTGTGGTCTTCAGAAAAGATCCTGATATATGATGCATGACGTGTAATATGTCCCAGAATTAATGACATTAATCCATTTATGATTAATTATCCATTAATATTTGATAACATTTTAATTAACTCAAGGGTAAATTAATGCTTTAAGTAACCCTTTTAAGCCTGACCTATGAAATGTTGCTTCATGTAAGTTGATGGTGTCACCTAGAAACTGATATAAAAGATATAAACTGACTTTATACTAATGGATGAAAATCCCATTATAATAATGGCCTGTGATAAACTGAGAAGATTTAACAAAATATTGTTTCTTCTATGAGTGCCTTTCAATATTAAAACCATAGCTTTACATTGGCTGCTTTTAAGCTCATGTTACAACGCCTCAGTTTTGGAAAGAGCAGCAGAACCTCTCTGTTGTCATCACTGAATTTCCCTAATCCAAAGACTATCGGTCTGTGCTTTGCAGATAATGATGATTTCATGCTTGGATCAGTCATCCTTTTTCAAGTTTTGGTTGACATTTACATGGTCTCTGCTCAGAAAGAAAAACATTTTTCAATCAATGTCTGAACACGGCATGCCTGAATCCTCCCAGGAGGTCGGGATGCCAAAAAACAGAGACTATTGGTGGGTAGAAATTTATCAGGCTGAGGCGAGATGAAGGCCTCTAGTTGATGGCTTTGGGAAGTGTATAAAACTCTGGAGCAGGATGTCTGAATATGGAGATGATCTAAAATTCAGCATAAAGATAGTGTTTTTCTAGGATATAGGTGGTTTGATGGATATATTACTCTGAGGCCGAAGGCAATGAATTCCAGAGAAGGTTTATCATTTGGGACTAAAGGCAGGTAGCGGTAGAGCTAGAGTTATCTTTGCACTGTGTACTGTGTCCAGGGTTTGAAATTAGCTTTTTCAGTCACCGGCTTATTTGGCTAATAACTTCTGAATGGCCGGTAACAAACATTTAATGTTTGTTACCGGCCATTCAGAAATTATACTAGCCAAAAGATCAAAGAAATAAACCAGAATAACTACGTCACAACACACACACACACACACACACACACACACACACACACACACACACACACACACACATATATATATATATATTATAACATTTGGATTTCATACATTTCTTTCTTTTTTTTTATTCAAACAAAATCTTGTCATCCAACCATCTCCTCCCTCTTTTATCCTCATCACCAAAAATGTATTTTAGGTTGACAGATCAATACAGAAAAAAGAACATAAAAAATGTTGGAAAATAACAATGTCTTTTCTGTTAACCAAATTCTTTTAAATCTTGCTATTGCTTCAATGCAAATGAACAAGCATGCCGTTATTTGTTGCATAGTGGCGTGCATGTTCAAGTAAGCCAGATATGCGCAGATTCCGCGCAATACGCTGTATTTAATATATCATGATGACTCACGAGTTGAGTATTTGCGCTAAATCTGCACAGATTTGGCTTACACGAACTTCCCCAGCAAAGTGAGTAGACATAATAAGTAACCCACCAAATTGGCTAGTGATTTGACAGCGTTACACGCCACAGTTGATTTTTACCCGCATTTGGCGGGTGTTGATTTCAAAGCCTGACTGTGTCTTCTGTACTGAAGTAATGCACATTCATTCCATGAGTCGCTTTTAAAGTTCAGTGAACTTTTCAACCTTTTTCATGCCAAGGACCCATAAATATGATTTTCCAGTCTGGTCTGATTGTTTATACGATGTAATCAGTGTTAGGGGTGTAACAGTGCACAATTTAGGCCTACAGTATATGTGTATTAAAAAAATTTTTTTTTTAAAACTATTGTTAATTGTGCAGACACAATTAAGTAGGCCTAAAAAGTGTAAACATTGTAGTCTGTGCAGTCTAACATGTCAGTTTCTGTTTGTCCAAATATCGCTGTCGAATAGGCAGACTAACCCATTGAGTTAATGGTTGAAGATCCTCCTTTATGCCCCTCTTGCCAGAGTCCTTTATCGCTGAAGCATATTTTGATTTAATGTGATGTATTTTCCCAGTTTCACAGACGAGGCTTAAGCCTAGTCCCAGACTAAAATGCATGTTTGAGCTGTTTTAACTGAAAGCAACTTGCACTGACATATCTTAAAATATGGCGTTGTTTTTCTTTTCTTTTCTTTTCTTTGTTCTTTCAAGATGCACACCAGTAATGTTTTTATTAAGGCACGTTTAAAAAATCTACTTAAATGTCTTAAATTAAGGCCTAATCCTGGCTTAGTCTAAGCCTTTATTTTCAGCTGATTCTTATGAAAAGATTTATAATAAAGTGAGACCAGATTTAGTTATATAAATATAATATAGCCGTGGTAGCTGGCATGGCTTTAAATTATAAACAAACTGTTTGTCCAAACAATGGTAGAATAAATATTATTAATATAATGATTATTTCACATAGTTTGGTGCAGTGATGCAGCACAACATACTTCCTTAAATGCAACTGTGACCAAACCTTGTGAGGATGACCCAGACTTTTGAGTGTTACTGAGAGTGCAATCCTGCTTTGTCAACATTATGGCCTTAAGCACAGCACTAAATCACAGCTCCTCGGCTCGAGGACTGTCTCCGCAATTAACTGTAACTTTCTTCGCACAAAAGCCGCTGCTAAAGTTTATCCCTAAAACATTTTAAAGTTCACTGTTGGAATATCTAAAATGATATTTCTAATTCCCAAGCAGGAACCACGCATATTTTGCCAGACTTTGTAGCCAGTACATAAAACTAATGTCCAAAGTATTGGTTAAACTTCGTGTTTTTCTGTCTGACAGCTTTCGTACATTCGCCGAGGATTCATTGCTTTGCCATGTGCTGCTGGATGTTTAAGATTCTGTTCTGGTGAATTTGGACAGGATCATTTGGTAAATCACCTCATTCATAAACTCGCATTTCCCCAAATGGCTTTCATTTTCAAATATTACTTTATCGCCCAGTAGGAGTGCGCCTTGCACTATTCACCAGGCCTAATGTGAGTGATCGCTCCTATTATAAAGTGTAAAAAAAATATTTTGATTTCAAAGCCTCATTACATTGTTGTTTTCTATCCTATGGAGTTATAAATTTATGGGCTTTCCTTTCACTCACGGAATGGGACATTTTTGCAGTGTCATATTAGGGTCACTGTGGAGCAAACAAGATTTTGAAATGTTATCAAGACTAATAACAGGTCAGAGTCTAGGCAGCTAACATTTAATAACACAGAAATGCCATTATACTTCAGATGCAAACTGTGCGCAACGGTGCACACAGACAGTGATGTAGTGATATACGCAACAACAACAAAAAAATTTAACAAGCAGCAGTAACAAACAAACAAAAAACACTTTCCTCTCTTGGAGAGAAAAAACAATCAGTTTGTGGCAAAATGCTCACACTGGCAGCTGCTAAAAGAGCTGAGCTTTGGGTTTCTTGGCTTATGTTTCCCTTTCATCATTACACTATACAAAGTTTTGATTCCTGTGCCACATATGCAGAGTTAAGATAAGAAAATTAAAGTGCCATTTTAGTCACAGCCTTTGACACATAATACTTATACCATTCAGTTGATTACCCCTAATCATGCCTAATCCCTAAAGCAATAGATTAACCTTATGATGCATAAATTATTAATGTATTATTAAATTATATAAAATATTTATTTTTCTATGCTTTATATAGCATAAATAAATCATTTCTAATATTTTTTTCTTTTTCATTAGATCTTTCTTAGATCTATTTCATTTTAAATAGTCACCATAGAAATTGTCACAGTAGAGCTGAAAGGATATTCTCATATAAATTTCCGATGAACAATAGTAGATATTGTAGTGGTACTTTGTGCTTCACCACCATCAGCCATGTTGAATGTATCATGTCATAAATAAAAAACACAAAGTCTGTGTCCGAAATTGCTTACACTCTGAGTACTTCTTTTTAATAAGTACTTCCTGACCGTTAAATAAGTAGATATATGAATGTGTTTAGTATGAATGTAATCTGGAAATACTACATTTGTCATTGTCATTATCATTGACATGTGGCCTACCAGCGTCAGTTGCATCGCTTCACTGCATCTACAAATCCTCTCCCGTGGCCTCATGGAATAATAAGGTTTCCATTGGATGGACACTTCAGAATCTCGCTGGAAATAGTAGGTCATCCAAGTGCTTTTTTCCTTACTGCTTTATGAATACTGTGAATTCGGACATACTCTTCACATACTGTTTTTTCACCAACTATATAGTAGGGAAGTATGCGTATTCGGATGCAGCCGAAAACGTATAGCGAGGGCAGAATTATGGGTAAGGGTCAAAGGTCCATGTTGGCTTGGATATTACATCACACCCTGATGGGTTAAAGATTAGTTTTAGTAGTGGACACTGTGCATCAGAAGTTATTATTTTCCTTCATGTTTTTAATTATCATAACAGATCAAAAATGTAAAACAAGACATGAAGCACTTTGATGATAATGCAGAGATTATGAAGAGCTGCCATCTCTCCGCTTATCTACTGCTGAAGTGAGCCTCGGGTACAGTTTGAGCCTTGGGATGTCACACATTTGCCAAGACACCGCTTATGCCTAATGATGTGGCTAACTAAACACAGAGGGGACGCCACTCAGTATGGCAAACTGTGCCTATTTAAGCATCACTTTCAAGCCACACGAACTCTTTATGAAGCATGATAGCTACTCTCTTCATCACATATAAGTTGCTCTCCTTTTTTAATTATGCTAAATCCTTTTTTTAGACTGATTTGCATAAATAGTCTAGATACATGAGCATGAATCACTCCTCGGGTCATAATAGCCCAAACAATTTGTATGTATAATGATACATAGCATAAATCACTTCTTTATCCCCACATGATCCACTTCAGATGTCAGTCAGAACCATAAAGAGAGCCTCGTCTTCATTCGGTGGGAGCATGTCTATGTTCCCACAGCCCTATGTTCCCACAACCTTATGTTCCCCACAGCCTTATGTTCCCCACAGCCCTAGCACTAAAACTTACCCTTCATAGGGGACTAGGGCTTAATTAGTTAACATACCTCAATCTACCCCTCACAGGAGGGAGACTTGTCTGGGATGTAATTGGGCTATCCCTGTACCAGCACAAGCACTAAAACCTACCCTTCATAGGGGACATAGTTAAATGAGAGAACATAGGACTGTGGGAACATAGGGCTGTGGGAACATATGGTTGTGGGAACATATGGTTGTGGGAACATAGGGCTGTGGGAACATAGGGCCTAATTTTCAAAATTTTCAGTAAAAAAAAAAATTCTTAGAAATGTGGGAACATAGGGCTGTGGAAACATAGGGCTAACCCCCATTCGGGAAATTAAGCTTTTTTTCTTTTTTTTTTCTTTTTCTTTCAAGACTGTAAGTGTTTTTAAATTATTCACACGTTAGTAAATCTTTACCTGTTCCAACAGTGTTTTTTTTAATAATTTTTTTTATTAAGATTCTGTCACTCTTATAGAGAACAAGCAGTATTGATGTACCTTTCCTCGCATTTCTCTCTGCCATAATATTTCTCTCATCAAAACATTGTGTGGCAGAATTTGACATCTAGATAAGCAGTTTTCTTTACGACTTTAAAGCACTTTGGCACAGCGCTGTGGAACTAAAGTTGATTACAGAGTAGGGATGAGTCAGGATGGTTGACTAGTCGCCCACAAACCAATTTCTGAATTAGTGAGGTTAAAAAGATCTAGAGGTTTTTTTTTTTGCATGACGTTAGCATTTCAAACATCATGCCTCGGAAAGTTGGTCTTTGAATTCATTCACTTTAAAGCATGGTATCAAAACACTGCTTCTTGTAACAAGTCCACTTTTAAATGTCAAGACAATTACTATGGAGGCTTCAGATCGCCTTATGTGACCAATGTTCTACTGTTTTGCAGAATTCCAACTCGCCATTTTTGTGTTGACTCATGTTTTTGACATTTATTATATATTATATATTAACCTATTATATTTAACCTAATTGTCTCTTGAATATCTGGAATTTTGAGTACCATTTACCGTGATGTGCAGTCTCCACTATTTTGAAATGTTGTTCTGTGTACACATGCAGAGTTGCAGACAGAAATCTTAGGCTGTTGCATCACATTTTGCACCGTGAATGTTGTGTTTTTGATGTGGCATGTCAAGTTAAAAATAGTTTTGGTTTGGAAATGCGTCTTGACACCTGATCTGTCTCATTCTGTTGTGCTCCCTTAGCTGTTTCTGTAGGCAAGACCCAAGGGTATGGAGATTGGGCTGGTTAGCATGGAACCGTTAGCCCCTGCTGTTAGTTGGCAAAGACCATCTGGTTTTTTAAAACTTCTTTCACTGTTAATACCATTCAAAATGTGCCTTTTATTCTGTATGCTAGATATTTTACCAGGGCACCAATAGTGTGAAATGGACTTTTTTTCTATGGGTTTTTCTTCTGCCTTTTCATGTCACAGGCAGCTCAGGATTATTACCATGTGTCAGTTGCTCTATTAACCCATGTGGTGGAAATGACCCAAAATAGGATACGCCCTTTCTTAAAGAGATGTATCACCCAAAAAAATATAATTCTGTCATCATATACTGTGGAACATAAACGGAGATATTTTGAGGGGTTTTTTGTTGTTGTTTTTTGTCTATACAATGGAAGTCAATAATCACCAAAACTGTTTGGTTACCAACATTCTTCAAAATATATATTTGTAATGTTTAGCAGCAGAACAAAAAAGTCATACATGTTTAGATCGACATGAGGATGAGTAAATTGTGACATTTTTGTATTATTTTTGAGTATCTATTAATTTAATATAATCAGTTATAATCAGCTAGTGATTCAGACAACCTACTGACTAGTCATTTATGAAAAATATGTGGTTTTGCAAATCATTGTATGCAGTGGTATTGCTGAATCGTATCTCTTTTTTTCATAATTGAATGCAGAAGCTATGAAACATAATTTCAAAATTAGGTACCGCACAAGCTTATCAGCTATCGGAGCAGAAATCATTGGGTTTTACAAGAGTTTAGCGTCTGTTTCAGGAAGATAGACAGTAATTCCAATTTCTCAGCTCAATTATGGTTTGTTTATGGATCAGGTGCCATTGCTGTGTGAGAGTGAGATAGATTCAGCACGTCCTTCTCTACACCTGAACGATAATTTGATGGCCAAACTACTGTTTGTATTAGTCTGCAAAACCTGTATGCTGCCATATTGGATATTACTGAAATGTTACTCTACAACATTTGGGCCATTTATGAGCTGTCAGTTAAAAAATAGCACCCATTTATTTCTCCCTGATGTTAAGACAGATTGTGAAAATTGCTCGCAAGGTGTGGGAAAAGTGGAAATGGAAATAGACGTTTTCTCGCTAAACTTCCGAGACCGAGAGAACAAATCAAACTGCTCATGCTGTTCAGAGGCTGTCAGCTTGTGGATCCATTTAGAAGTGAGAAGGCTAATGTCCTACCGAGCACAGGTATTGTTTGGAGGAGCGGCTGTTTTCAGATCGATTGAGCAATGAGAGGCTTCAAGGCTGAAGGTTTGCCTTCACATAGTAGGTGTTTGTTTGTTTGCTATTCACCTGGCATCACCTGGATATACTGGTAAATAAAAGATAAGCCAGCCCCGTTCTCTCTTCTTATCTAAGCTCCCATATGTACGCAGCACAATCCCGGGACCCCCTTGGTCCGTTTCTATTTTTTGAAGTCCTATTCTTTTCTTTCAGCAGAGCAGAACTTCGACACCAAATGAACGGTGTGTTTTTTATATTTTGTCTTCAAATTCATTCTGTTTGGCATCACCGCATGGAGTCGTCAGTGTGCGTACTAATTTATGTGTGCCCTAAGTAGCAGTGAAAGTCACAGGAACGCGTGTCAGATCCGCGGGCGGTAATGTTATTCCAGTCACACAGGTTTTAACTTTGCGTGGGGACTCCTCTTCAGCGCCGCGGCCCCGTGCTGCTCGCTCGCAGCCCCCCACCAGGTTCAAACAGTCCCTCATCCTCTCAGAACACCCAACCATCCCATCTTTCACTCTCACAGCACATTCATGCACGCTTCCCTGTCAGTCCACATCAAAAACAGCAGAGAGGCTGTCTAGAGATGGCCAGGAGCTATTTCGGATGAGAGCTGACGGCTCTTCCTCACTGTTTTAGTGTCTATTTTTCATTCGAGTGATTCAAATGTTTGCGTCCAAGATTGCATCTAAATGAGTGTTGTTTTCAGGGTTCTTGAGTATGAGGTCATCATAAGTTCAGAGTAAGTAATATATTCCTCTATTTGCCTATAAGGCAGCTTTAGGAGTTGGAAGTCACAGGAGATCTAACACTCTCTCCAGACTTCCCTCTTATTCAAACGTATAGTCATTAGGGAATACAATACACATTTGCAGCCTGAAGATATATGTATTTTATGGTGGGGTTTGCTTTTTGTTTTGATGAGTCAGTGTGAAGACTGTGTGTGAACTAGGGGTACACAACTTTTTGGGGGGGGGATTTTTTTTCTTTTCCATAATAAAAGTTGCAATTGTGAATTTGTGATTTTAAAATGGTTTTTTTTATTTTTTTTTTATGCTTCAGGTTTGCTGTGTTTGTTTTTAGGAATGTACAATTTGGCCAAACATTTTGTGATTTATATATCATATGAATAAAAATAATAATGATTATTAATAATAAATGGGTATTAATTTTCTTTTAATCACGAGATGTTGACATTAAAATTATGTTTTTCCGTAATAACGAGATAATGTGTCATTAAAACTATACATTTCCTCATAATAACATATGATAAAAACATATATCATAAAAACGATAATGTTTTACCCATTATAACGAGATATTAAATTGTTAAAACCACATATTTTGTACGTGATGTGACAACTTGAGAAATAGGCCTTTATCACAGTCCACGTTCAAAAAGTTGGAAGCTTTAAATGGTATAGAAACGTACAAACTTCAGCTGTAGCCCATAGCGCATGATTGTTGTGATTTATTGATGTACAGTTCATCACAGACACCTCACATCAACCACAGTTTATAATAATTAGTCGGGTAATGGGTATGATGAAACAAATACAAATGTTGTCATGTTATTGCGACACATATTTCATTATTTAAAGCCCTCCTTCAGAGTCTGACCATCTTTGTTTATTAAATACATGCAAGAATGGAATACAAACAACATATCACACTGCACAGCATTAGAATTAGACAAGGTTATGCATTTCATAAAACATCAATTATGAGTAAAGACTGTACAAATTAAACAATAATAGAGTGTATTCCAGTGATATCATTTTAACATCATTTTATCTCGTATTATGGAAAAAAACCAAAGTTTTAATGACATGCATCTTGTCATTACGAGAAAATATGTCGTTTTAAGGAGAAAAATATCTTGTTTTTAACGACATAGAATCTTATTACGAGAAAATATATTGTTTTAACAACATATCTCGTTATTATGAGAAAATATATTGTTCAAACTATAAAACATCTCGTTATTACGACACAATTGAGTGGAAAAAGTAATATGTATGTGGCAGCATGTGAAACCATAAAAACAAACAGTTATTTCATTATATCACAGCCTTTGTGGTTTGATAATCGCATGTCACGGTTTTATTTTCGATGAATCATGCAGCCGTAGAACTACAGTAACTGTGTATGTTCTCTGGTTTCAGAACCGCTTCCATTTGCAGATGATGACACGTACTCCGCCTTCTGCATTGTCGGAGCTGCTGTTAGCGGTGTTGCTGAAGGGAGGCTGGCAGGGTGGAGCGGCAGTTCTTTGTCCGGGAGGTGGGAACACAGTAATGCTGGAAGAGCTTGAACAGTGGGGTCACCTAGGCTTGGATGGAGCCCACTGGCATCTCTGGGA
The DNA here is from genome assembly GCF_965113295.1 of Leuciscus leuciscus. Classification (NCBI taxonomy): domain Eukaryota; kingdom Metazoa; phylum Chordata; class Actinopteri; order Cypriniformes; family Leuciscidae; genus Leuciscus; species Leuciscus leuciscus. The sequence continues at coordinate 26,289,159 of NC_138730.1, forward strand.
GACCCTCAACCTGTCCAGACTCGAGGAAAATACAAGCGAAGACAAGGTGATGGAGCTCCTCTCACAGCTCCTCAGCAGGACTCCTTCTGCTCCGGCGTCTTCCGTGGTGCTTTTCAGCTCCGACCCTGAATGTACGGCCACAGTGCTGCGCAGTGCCAACCAGTTGAGCGTTGCATTGCCCCCCATGCACTGGATCATGGGATATCCGCTTAGTCTTGATTCTCTACACTCCATTGGCTCCCCCCTGGGTCTTCTGGCTTATGGGGAGGTGAATCGCAAGCCCCTGAACTTCTACATTAGGGATACCCTGCAGCTCATTGGCAGGGCTGTGTATGCGGCGACCATGGTGAGACCGGACCTGGCACTCATCCAGAACATGGTCAACTGCTTTGACAAGCCCAATAAACATGAGCTACCCTCTTCTGGACAGTACCTTGCCAGGTAAACGTGTAACTTTTTCCAGCTAAGTAGCAAATAGATTCTTATTATTGTTTACACACTCAAATAAAAAATAACACACAGTTAGAGAAACCTGACACTCAAGGAGCAAAACCTCAGCCCAGATCTGCACAACCAAAACTATTCTCAGCCTCACACTTTTTTGGAAAACACTGAACACACTCTCTACATTAGACACAGAAATCTAACATGTCACTTCTTTGCCATTTCAAGGCACTGCTTTCCTAAATACCACACCTATGAACCAATTGATCAAATACGTAGGTGCTTAATTGTAAACTCAGCAATTAGGTGAAAGCTCTATAGAAAGGCAATGGGTGAGTTTACCAGTCTTCAACAAAAATGGAAAGCAACATTGCAGTAAGAGGAAGATGGAGAGTGAGGATGGGAGGTGGAGCCCGTGAAGGAAGAGGGGTAGGGAGAGGAAGAGGTATACCTGGTGGATGACGTGAACAAAGAAGACGAGGACCACACTAATCAGATGCGATTCGAACAACCTTGGTTGACCACGTTGTAAACCATAGGTTGACATTGAGAGAGCAATAATGCGATAGGTCTCAGAGAAATTCAAATAAAACATCCTCGATGACCACACAGTTTTCAATAATAACAATCCGGTCTCTCTATCAACACTGTGGTGAATCCTCAAAAACATCACATACAGATGAAACAACTCTACTGAGTGCCATTTGAAAGAAATTCTGAAAGAGTAAAAGATCTGCGGCGTGAATATGTGCAGGTGAGTAATGTACACTTCAGTATTCACAGAACCTTTTAACATGTAAATTTATAGGAGGCCCATACTGAACTACAAAATATTGTCTTTTTTTCCAGAGAGATTTGGTAATTGATGCTGATCCAATCCCATGTGAACTTATCTTCACAGATGAGGCTGAGTTTAACCTGACAAAAGTAAGAAGAGAGAGAAACATCATTGCCCACAGAGATATTTTAAATGTCCCCCAATGTTTTCTGCAATCAGGCAGAATGGGGTCTTCCACCAACCTGCCAACTTAGGTCCTTAGAACACGGCCCACATACTCACATTTTTAGACAGACTACACAACATTGTCACAGCAGAAGACCAAATAGATGCAGAGCAGAGGAGATGCATTGTCATCTGGGACAATATATCTTTTCACCGATCTGCTCTGGTCCAAAACTGGTTTCATGAGCATCCACAAATTTAACTCCAATACCTCGCACCATACTCTCCCTTCCTTAAAGGGATAGTTCACTTTGAAATTAAATTTTGGTATGTTTTAGCTTACCTCAAGGGCATCCAAGATGTAGGTGTCTTTTTTTCCGCAGTAGTTTCAATTTTGATATTTTTAGGTCAAACCGTTCTTGTCTGTCAGTCATATAATGCAGGTCGATGGTCACTGTCTCAAAGAGCATGCACTGAGTCCAAATTAAAACAATTCCCCATCGTCCAAATTAAACAATTCCCCATCGTAAGTACACATTGATGGCCTAAGACACGAAACGAGCGGTTTGTGTGAGAAAACGAACAGTATTTATATCGTTTAACCCCATTGAGGAAGGTTTACGATCTCCAGCCCTATGTCAGGATATCCCTCATTCAAGCCATGAAGGAGGCCTGTGACCTAATGGATGCAGGGTCTGTGCAAGGATGGATTCACCATTTAAAGGGTTAGTTCACCCAAAAATGAAAATTCTGCCAGTATTTACTCACCCTCATGTTGTTCCAACCCCGTAAGACTTTCGTTCATCTTTGGAACACAAATTAAGATATTTTTTATTAAATCTGAGAGCTGGATCACTCCTCCCTCCATAGGCTTCTATGGGATCGAAACTTTCCGGCCCAGAAAAGGGTTAGTAAAGACAATGTTTAAAATAGTCCAAGTGACTACAGTGGCTCAACCATAAGTTTATCAAGCGACGAGAATACTTTTTGTGCGCAAAAAACAAACAAAAATAATGGGTAATAATAATAAATAATAATAAAATGTATTAAACTATTCATTTTCTTCTGTCTGGGCCTCAGAGTGAGTTCACGTAGTGTAACAGCGCAGCGCTTCTGAGTTGTACGTCAGCACGTAGGCTCACTATTGGCCGACGCTGGTCATGTGTGTGTGATGCGTTTGATGTACAACACAGAAGCACTGCGCTGTTACACTACGTGAACTCACTCTGAGGCCCACACAGAAGAAAATTAATAGTTGAATAAAGTCGTTATTTTTGTTTTTTTTTGCGCACGAAAAGTATTCTCATCGCTCTCAGCGAAAGCTCTCAGATTTAATCAAAAATATCTTAATTTGTGTTCTGAAGATGAACGAAAGTCTTATGGGGTTGGTACAACATGAGGGTGAGTAATTACTGACAGAATTAAACATTTTGGGTGAACTAACCCTTTAAGAAGATTCTTCCCTCGCTGTCTTGTGAGAGAGCACATAGCCTGTGATGTGCACCTAGACAAAGAGATTTATGTTTATGTACTACTATATTCTATTGAGAATATGTTCTGATTTTCTTTGCAAAATGCAACCTTTGGAAATGCATGGGTGTTTTGACTGATTTTACAATATGGAGAGAAATAAATATTTTCATCAATGTGCAGTACTGGTCTTGTGTGGTGTGTTTGGTCAATATATCATATCCTTTACTATAACAATGTCTCTAAAAATCAAATCCAAACTATATCATTAGAAGAATAGAAATATAACAAGTGTTTAAGATTGAGCACAGCAGTGTAAGTGTTTTAAACAGAATCAAATTGTATGAACCATATATGTGCCCAAAATTGTGTTTGTGGATGGGTGAATTGTGTGTAATGTTTTGACAAAATGAGCCTTGTTTTTAAGAGCCGTAAAAAACTGTATTTAACTACATTTTCATTTTCATAAGTGTAACAGTCTAGTCTTGTCACCTTTATTTATATAGCGCTTTATACAATACAGATACAGAATACAGAAGCACGTTTACAGTGATAACAGGAAAATGATGCATTTCGGCTGTTGTTCAGCTGAAGTCAGTTCAGTGTTAATTCAGTTCCGTGGTAGAAAATCATTAATTATTAAATTAGTTAATTTCATCTATAAAGCAGTTCTGCAAAAAAAAAAAGACCATCGTCCAGTTCAGTTCTCATACAACCGCGGCAGTACAGTCAGATCAATAATATTGTTGAATATTAAGTAGCAAAACTGTTCATAAACAGTAGCATTTCCAGTAACAAGCTATTGTTCCAACAAGTAAATTTAAATGTAGGACAAAAAACATGATTAATGGGGGGTACCTGTGGAAAATGTTGCCTATTAGTTATAATATGACATAAACATTAACGTTTAGCAATGCTACATTTCTGTTGTTTGTCACATTATAACTAATAGGCTACATTTTCCACAGCTACCCCCCATTTACCATGTTTCAAATTTCTGATTAGTCTGCCATTTCTATGTGACTCGTGTGTGGCTTATATGAACCCATGGTCTTCAAGCCCAGTTATTTACAATAAAACTGGAGATTGTGGAAATGTATGTGCCTTAAAGATTCAATTAAGTGTCATAGTGTCATGTGCAGCCCTAACACGTTTTTTTTACACAAGTAAACCGTATTTACCATGTTTCACATTTATGATTAATGTGGAATCTGCATGTGACGTGCGGCTTTTGGACCCCTAGCCTTTGACCTCAATTTCCTATAGGGGATCTAGAAATTGTGTTTACCATAATTGTCATGTGATACCAAGTATAAAGCTTTTTAATCTCGTATCATCTTTAAAGACTATAATTTTAACCTAATTATTTTTTTAACACAGTACATTATTTAATTTTTATCAGTATATTGTAGTCTAGCTAACTATTCTGTCAAAAGTATTGCTTATTTGTAGTTTAACTGGTGTAGATTATGAGCAGCCTGTAGCTCATCCAGCTAGAGTTTTAAAGTAACTTCACCAACACAAGTGTCTATCCTGGCAGATACGTAATCAGGAATTCATTTGTTATCTGATCACGCAGTGCAGTCATTTCAATTAAGCTTTAACTTCACCTTTAGTGATTAGTGTGCAGACATATTAAGCATATTTTACATTAGGGGAATTATAAGGTAGTAAATTCTCTCCAAGGAAAAAGGCTGTATTAGTATTCCAGCCACTAGTATAAAGTTACAGGAATATTCTGTCTCGACTGCAGTATGGTCGTAAGTTATTTTTCTGATTGAACCACCGGAGACTTTAAAATGCAATTAACGAACTCAGGGGCATTTTCAATACATTTATACCTCCTTAATCAAAACCATATCCCTGTGTGCATTTACATACACCGTCAAGTTAGCAGTTACAGAATTATACATTCTCAGCAATGTGGAAGCCTTCTGTGACAATTCCATATCCTCTTCACTCACTTTCCTCAATAAGAAGGAAACAATCCTTTCTGCATTTAGATTGCCAGGCTCTTTCTTCATCTTCAATGCCAGTGTCCAGTTCAATGTTAAGAGGTCACAGAGCAGTCCTCCACTGCATCTCAGCTTGATGCGTTATCATTGTGTTAGTGGAGGAGGCTGTGGGAGGCTAACACAGAACACAGAGATTGTAGATCTAGAGGGATGAAAATATTTACAGTTCCTCGCTCAAGATAATAATCTGGGAGGAATTGCAGTGTTTTTTTTTATTATTATTTTCTATATTATTATATATTGCATCGGTACTATTTCTCACAAATAAATGGTGAAATTTCTTAATGTAAAAAAGTAATAAAAGAATCTAAATGGAATCATTCACACTGTGTTTACTATTATTAAAAATATTTTATAATTTTTTTTTTTTAAAGTTGGCATTTGGCATTTCTGTACGTTAGATATGTATAAGTATATCTCCATACTTGTAGCTATATATGTATATATATATATATATATATATATATATATATATATATATATATATATTATTATTATTATTCTTTTTTTTTTAAGATTAAAAATCTGTAGGCAATGCAAATATTAAACTGATAAGATCAGTTGAATGAAATGATAGTCAAAATTTATGTATTTAAATGAGAACACATATTCAAAGGATTATGTTAATTGTATTAATTATGCCTTGATTAAACACTTATTATTAGGCATTGTAGGATTGAAAATAATCCAAGATATTTGAAATGAACAAAGACATTTGCTTTACTGTTTCCACCCCCTCTTTCTACCACAAGGACCATTTTCGAGTTCCTAAAGGCACAGAGGGGCTGATAGTGATCAAGGCCTGTAGGCCAATATGTGTACTTTGGGGGTCGATGAATTGTCACACCTTTAGTAAAATGGGGGATTGCACCTTGCACCAGATTGCACCTTTAGTACAATCTGATTGGTCAGCTTGAATGTCTCACATTTGGGTTTTAGTCACATGGTCAGGGAAAGTATAAAAGAAGATTGTAACTGTTCCTCTGTCTCTTTTTACTCTGGCTTTTTTGATTCTCTGGCCCTTCTTGGCTTTGGGTGTTTCTCTCCCCTCTTCTCTCTCTCTCTCTCTCTGGTAACATTTTATGTGCTAACTAGTTTCGATTTGCTATTAACTTTGAAGTGCTAACTATTGCAATACAATATTGTCACTCTCTATTGCAACGCTCTCCCACATGTTTAGCTATTGTAACTGCGCTTATTTCTGTCGTTGGTATAAGTAGCAGTGGGTGGTAATAGACAAGAAATTTACAGTTTTCTACCATCTTGCTGACAACGTTTCTTTTGTCATTCGGCAGTCTTGCAGCCTGAACTCCTGCAGGAAATCCACCCTTACAGCATGTTAAATGGTTTTGTATTTATACATTTGGAAAATGTATATATGTTTAAAAATACAATTTAATGTTTGGAAATCAGGACCATTAATCCATTTACTTGTGAATATAGAACCAAAGTAGAAAAAACAATCTGGTAGGCTATATATAACAAACTGTAGAGTTTTGTTTGTATTGTGATATAGTCCCTATTTACACTGCTTGAGAACTCTTATCACTGAAGGCTGGAAGAAGCCTTATCTATCTGCTCACTTCTACAATTTTTTTTTTTTTTTTTTTTTTGTGGTACAAAAAAAAGAGCAAAAGCACCCTCAGATGTAAGATTAAAGTGCCGCTGTTATATGATTCTTGCTCAGTTGAAAAACTTTTTTTTTAAATTAAGGGGAAAAAAGACAGAGGACCCTTGAGATTTAGAACTCGATTGAACGCAGTGATGTAATCTTTAATATTCACCTCACAGAGTGAGAATCCCCCCCCTCCCCATGTAATGAAATGTATTTGCTCTGAGAAATGAGTGTATAGCACAGAAGCACAGAATCTGAAAACAACACAACACACAGGGATTATTTGTTCTCCGAGGTGCTAATGCTTTCTGAAAGTTTAATAATAGTCACACGGATAGAAATCTCAGTTAGGAAATAAGCTTTTGCAGTGGCTAACCTATTATACCCTGTCTTTTAACTTCTGCTTTCACACCAGATCAAGTGTTCTCCGCGGGTCAAACTAGGGCTATCAGGTGAAATTAATGATGCAGGCAATAATTTTTTTCCCCTTTTATTTTCTCTGTTCTCCCCTGTTTTAATGGAAGTGTGCAGTTATGGTCACACAGAGTGCATATCATTTATGGCCTCATTTAGCCACACATCACAAGCCTTTTTCACTCTGGGTTTTTCATCTTCCCTCTGTGACTCAGACATTGCCCAGCAAACCTTTGACTACTCTACATCCCCAGCTGATTTATTGATGAAAATCGATCATTGAACTAATTCATGGCGTATATTCTGCCATAAAAGCAGCGTGGCTCGGCTGTGTAAGAAATCACAATTATGTGATATATGCAGAACATCACAATAGTAGAATATCCAGAGCTGCATGGTGGGTTATTCACCTATAAACCATGCTCTATTTACATATTTGTGTGTTTACTACATTGTAGTAGTAAATGCATTGTCTGTAAAAGGTCATATATTGGTTCAAAAGATTTAGTGTGATTTATTCAGGTTTCTCAGGTCATAATCCTGTCCTTTTGTCTTTGAAGAAAGCCTTGAACTTCAGTAGGCTTCAAGAGTGATCTATATTTCCGTCTGTTCTTATTCTTTTCTTCTGCATGCTGTGAAACATATTGTTTGAGAATTAAAGATTAAACATTTTGGTATGTAATTTTAAAAGGATAATCATTGTGCCAATCAGTAGCCCTTGAATAAGGAATAATTATTTAAATCTTGGCAGACGCACCATGCGGCAAATTTTTTCAGCGCACTATGTGACAGCTGTGGCACTTCTTTTTATGACAGTTAGACATGATCATCTAGAGGTGTAATTTTCGTTTAGTATTCAAGGGGACCTGGGTTAAAATCCTTATTTAATACAGACACACGCACACGTTTTATGTTTCATGGGAACTTTCCATAGACATAAGGATTTTTATACTGTACAAGCTGTATATTTTATCCCCTTACACTAACCCTATGCCTAACCCTACCCATCACTGAAAACTTTCTGCATTTTCAAAACACATCACTTAGTATGATTTATAAGCTGTTTTCCTCATGGGGACCATAGAATGTCCCACAAGGATTTCAGATATTGCCATCTTTGTGGGGACATTTTGTTCCCATAATGTAGGGTTAACTGGGACACACACACACACAGACACACACAAACATAATGACAGAATGTTTTCATCATTGTATGGACATTTTGATCTCCTTTTGTGTTTTATAGGGAATAAAGTCATCTTACCCTTAACGTAAAATAGGCTGATAATATATATAATCATTTAAATATTATTCCAAAATTGCGTTTTCACTGTAAAAATTACCATATGTCAAATTATATATATATATATATATATATATATATATATATATATATATATATATATATATATATATATATATATATATTTATTTATTTATTTATTTATAATTATTATTCTTTTTTTTTAAGCAAGATCATTATTTATTGATGCTCACACAGTTGCTTCATGGATTCTATGGATTCTGTCGCTTATATAAAGTGATGAATGGACTTTGTGCACAAAAACGGCATCACCTTATGTCTTTTGTAAGCGTTTTTTTTATTATTGGAGGCTGTTCTGTGTGGTCATTCAGCAAAACATGCAGCGATAGTGAGATTCCCTGGGCGGTGAGCGTGCGCTGAGTTCCTGTGCAGCTCACACTGCTGTTTCAAACACGCGATCGACTGAGCAAATGGCATTTTCACACAAGGCTGACATTTAAACACTTAGGTGGTCTTGTGTTTTCAAAATGGAGAATTTTGTAAAAGGCGATGAGTTTGGAACACTGATAATATTTTACTTATAGTGGACCTAAACCCTGTAAATATGGACATACAGTATGAAATAATAGTTAGAAAAATCTTTTTTTTATTTAAATGGATCAGTTTATTGAATACTACAAAAAATGTAAAAAAAGTTTGCAAATGTGCTTTTTGTTGGCTATCATGTTTTATTGCACATAGGAGAATATGGAGCTCATGCTTGAGGAGGAAAAAAATAATCCAATTTGGTGCATTTGCTGATATTTATATGGCCAAAAAGTAAGATAAAATTTTGATAGATTGTATAAATCAATGAGATATTTATTAAAATATATCAGGCTACTTACATAAAATACATATAAACATCATTTGTCACTCTACAGTATATCTCACAATAATATGTCTTAGTAAGATGATATTTAAATGCAGTTTTATGATCAAAGCTCTGTAGTTTTTATTGTGGGGGCAAAAACATATAATGCAATGCAATGTAATGATGATTGAGATATGTACAAATATATGTTGTTCAAAATCCTGATGTATTATTTGATACATTTTAACACAATTTTTCTAAATAAAAAAAGATTGGGGTGGTAGTGGCGCAGTGGATAAGACACATGCCTTTGGTGTGAGAGACCCGGGTTCGAATCCACTGTGAGACACCAATGTGTCCCTGAGCAAGACACTTAACCCCTAGTTGCTCCAGAGGCGTGCGACCTCTGACATATATAGCAATTGTAAGTCGCTTTGGATAAAAAGCGTCAGCTAAATGAATAAATGTAAATGTAAAAAGATGTATGAATATTCAAGTAAACTTAAGTTGCTTCAGTACAGTAAGTATTAATCTTGAAATATTACTAACAATAATTATTCTTATATCTACTTTATAAAAATCAGTAAAGATTTCACTGCAAAAAGACACATCATCCACAACCTGAAGCTGCCTTTTTTTTTTTTTTACATACTAAAATGTGTTTTACTTATTAAAAAAGTACACAAGTAAACAATCAGATGACAGAAGGCATGTAGTAGATTGTGTACAATGGGTTTTTCATCAAAGTTTTGATTGTTCATAATTTAGAGGTATTTTTGCTCTTTAAATACGATACAGTAGGCTTTATAGGGTTAATTATCAAAGGTTAAAATCTCTTAAAATGTAACATAAAACTGTAATGCAGTCAACAAAGCTGGTACTTAAATCAATTAATATCAATCAATGCCATTATATAAAAAGACATAAAATAACTATAAAAAAATCTTCTTTATTTCTTATGTAGTATCACTTCTGTACTGTATATTTATTCATTTTACCAGTTTTCACTAGTTAGCTCCTTTGGCTCTTGTGTAGGATTCGGTTAGCTAGAGATTCAGCAAAAAAAATTGCTCTGCCATCTCATCACTGTCTTTGCTTTTGCTGGATGCATATATATTCCCCTCACAATTCTCGTGTCCCTGCTGTGCTCAGGTTCTTGTCGAACACTTCGTTCATGGGGCTGACAGGCCCGGTGCGAGTACAGCGCTCACTCTCCAGGGTCCTTACCTCCCAGCGCTTTCACATATGGAGCCTACAGCGGGACCCTCTGGGCCAGCCAAGTTGGGTGACCGTGGCAAGCTGGCAGTCGGGCCGTCTGGAATTAGAGGAACAGAGCTTGTGGCCAGGCATGAGCCAGCACCACCGGGAGGGCGGCCCAGGGATTAGGCTCGGCGGACGCTGGCAGGCAGGACTCCCAGTGGCAGGGAGCAGATTGCGGGTCGTGACCTTGGTCGAGCACCCGTTTGTGTTCACACGGGAGGTGGACGAGGAGGGCCAATGTCCAGCAGGTCAGCTGTGCCTTGACCCTCAAACCAACAGCTCTGAAGTCCTCAACCAGCTGTTCAGAGAGCTGGAGCAAACCAACAGCAGTTCACTGCCAACTGACATGCGGAAATGCTGCTATGGATACTGCATTGATCTGCTAGAGAAGTTAGCCGAGGACATGCACTTCGAGTTTGACCTCTACATCGTAGGCGATGGGAAGTACGGGGCGTGGAAAGGGGGTAGATGGACTGGTCTGGTGGGCGACCTGCTCAGTGGCGTGGCTGACATGGCCTTCGCCAGCTTTAGCATCAACTCAGCTCGAAGCCGAGTGATAGACTTCACCAGCCCCTTCTTCTCCACCAGTCTAGGGATCCTGGTGCGCAGCAAGGACACAGCTGCACCCATCGGTGCTTTCATGTGGCCGCTTCACTGGTCCATGTGGGTGGGTATCTTTGTGGCACTGCACATCACAGCTCTTTTCATCACCCTATATGAGTGGAACAGTCCGTTTGGCATGACCCCGCATGGACGCAACCGCATTAGGGTCTTCTCTTACTCGTCTGCCCTGAACCTCTGCTACGCCATTCTGTTCGGCCGGACCGTTGCCAGTAAAACTCCAAAGTGCTGGACGGGCCGCTTCCTCATGAATCTTTGGGCCATATTTTGCCTGCTGGTTCTGTCCAGTTACACGGCCAACCTAGCAGCTGTCATGGTGGGGGAGAAGACCTTTGAGGAGGTGTCAGGGATTCATGATGTCAAGGTAAAACACTGCATTTCATCTTGAATTACTAAAGAAATATACAAACATATTTGATGTAATATTGTGAAATATTACTATAATTTTTAATCATTGTTTTCTATTTTAAAATATTTAACAAAATAATTTATTCCTTTGATGGCAAAGCTGAATTTTCAACATCATTACTCCAGTCTTCATAGTCACATGATCCTTCAGAAATCATTATAATATGCAGATTTTATGTGCAAGAAGCATTTCTTATTATTATCGATGTTGAAAACAGTTGTTCTGCTTAACGTTGTTGATGAAACCATGAAGATGTTTTGATTAACAGAACATTTGAACAGTACACACATATCTTTTGTTGATTGACTAAAACTGTGCTGTAGTATGTCTTAATGTGTATCCCTTAAAATTAGAGATCTTGATACTTTTAACATAATATGGTGAATGTCAATTGAAAAACAGTTTTTTTTACAATTGTACATGCACATGTCGAAAAAACTATAGTAATACCACGGTGCATTTTAGTACTATTTTTGGAAATGATGGGATTATGTTTTCAACCCTTTTTCACTCAGTCAGTTCACATTGCTTTTTTCAAGCTCCATCACCCGTCTCTGGGGTTTCGCTTCGGCACAGTTCGAGAAAGCAGTGCTGAGGACTATGTGAAAAAGAGCTTTCCTGAGATGTACGAGTACATGAGGCGCTTCAACAAGCCCACCACTCCGGATGGAGTATCTACACTCAAGTAAGTGTTTGAACCAGGAGAGAAGAGACAAAACATAGCATAACATAACTTGGGCATACCAGTGGTGGAAAGTCCAATGAAAAGGTAACAGTAAGAGAAAACAAGAGAGTGGTTGTGAAATAATCAAGCTGAATTTCTGTGCAGCCTTGAATGAAAAACACTTGCAATAAAGTGTATTTAGAAAGCTATCATGATAAAGACTCGCACTCACATAGACACATTTATATTCTGTTAAGGCAATACAATCAAGTGGTGTTGAGCAAAACAAATAAGGCTTTCAAAGGAGATGGGCATCTTGGAAAAAGCCTGAAGGGAGTTGAGCTCAGAAATGGCACAGTGCTGATGGAGACACTGCAATAAGAGGGCAACATGTCAGTACTTACAACCTCAAAAGCTCTTGACACTCCTGTGGGTCTGCTTTGTATGACGCAGAGTTAAAATCATTTCTTTTTCATGAGGAATTATGCACACCATCCAGCTCACTTGATTTAAACCGACGGAGTTGATAGCAACAAGTGTCAGCTCTCCAGGCTTTCTGTCTGTTTTCTCGCTTTCCATTCATCCTTGAAAGAACAGACTCCAAGGAGAGAAGAGAGGCAGTCACTCTCAAGTCAAATCCAAACTTGCTGAATGAGGCTAAAGGTTCTCTTCAGAGACGAGCGTATGCTTACAGGCGTGCACAAACACACGCACACAGCGATTCATCCTCAGATTCAGGCTCCCACATAGTGCAGCATTTACTTTGTACTTTCTGTCTTTATGATTGATGCCAGTTTTCTTCCATGTCAGAAATCCTTCTGTTCGATTCACAGGAGACACCTTACATGGTCAGCATTTTAGAGTTGAGATCGCTGCCATAGTTGGGAGCCATCCTTTTTTAGGACAAGCATCCGGATAGATTTTTTCTTTTCTTTAAAAGACGTTGTGTAAGAGTCTTAGTTTGATCCTGCAAAATTTTCCTGCACTTTATTTTCTGTCGCACTTGAGGTAAAATGGAGGTCAGCTGATATGCAAGCATTGCCTCACACTATTCATTGACAATTCAGCATTTCTTAAGACATAAACAGCAAACCATAAATTACATCACACTTTTCAGGGCTTTTGTTTTTAATAAATAATAAATAACAAATACTGCATTAAAAAAATGGAAATATCCACATCCTCAGGTCAGAGTTCACCATACTTGAATTCCCTGACGTATCTAAAATGCAAAAAATGTCTTTGACTATAGCTACATGAGACAGATTGTGGAGTTATTATAATATATATATGAAGACTTTGGATGCAAAAGCCTCTAAGTCCGTCTAAAGATTTGTTTAATATGAACATTTTTATCAGGCTGAGGCTCCTATGTATAGGTTTCTACCCAAGTACCGGCATTTCTGAATGGGCTGAGGCTGGGATTTAGTGAGTTTGAAGTGAAAGTATTTGATGAACGTATACTATGGGCGGAGAGCATTCACTCAATATTATTATCTCATTTTTGACAGCGGTGGCTTTTAGAGGCTTTTGCATCAGAGGTCTTCATATATTCTTTCATTTTAGGGTGATGTAATGTAATCCATGCTGGGTTTTTGTAATTGGCTTTGTTAAGCAGTTGGCTTTATTAGGCAGTGTTATTAGTGAAAGCAGCTTGTATTTATTTCGCCACCCATATTGATAAGTTCCACTATAAACCTCTTTGTGGAGAAAATCTTTTGCAATGTACTACTCAAAAATTGTTTGAAAAAATATACACACACAGTATGCAAAATAGCACTTTCTACTCAGTAAATCTAACTAAATCCTGAAGATTTAAGCAGTTTATAGCTACAGGGTTTGGTCCGGGCTTGTTGTAATCAACTTTTAAAGTCATTTAAAGTCAACAGTAATTAATTTGCATAAGTTTGGCTGGCGGTGTGTTTTGTTTGGCTCTGACTATCCTCCTCTGTATGTTGAAGGACAGATCCCCCTCAGCTAGATGCCTTCATCATGGATAAGGCTTTGCTGGACTATGAGGTGTCAATAGATGCAGACTGCAAACTCCTGACTGTAGGAAAACCATTTGCTATTGAAGGTAAGGACTATTGTGCCACTGAGCAAATTGCTGTCATTGAGAAGGCTAGCACCTTTGGCCATGTCACATTGAATTATATTAGCTTGCAATACAAAAGCCTGTGAAGTTCTTCTTTAAAAAGGCACAAGGTGTTTCTAACACTTTTTACAGATACATTAGAATTCCATCCCACATTAAGACCCATCCATGAATTCACCTCAAGGCTGTTGTAATTACCCTCCAAATTGAAGCAAGTCAAGTTTGACACATGTCATTTCATAAGCGAAAGCTATTACAGGGTGTAGATGGGTTTCATGGCAGTCACCCAGGCATGTCCGCACCTCTCATCCGGAAGTTATCTCCTGCTGCATGCATAGGAATTTTCGCTGCTATCTGCCAAAAGCTTTCCTCACGCCTCAAAGTCAGCTTTTTATTAGATGGATGATCAAGACTAAACCATCACTATCACGTCTTCTGGCCCGAAATGGACAGCTCCGTCAGGGTCTGTAAACCCTGTAAACAGTGTGGTGCATAATCAAACCATGTAGGTGAAAGACTGGAGTCAGGTATCCAAGGTTGTCACAATAAAGAAGAGTGTTCAATTGCAAATTAGTTTTTGCTGCATCTTTGTGAATTGTGAAATTCCACTGTCTGTCTGTCTGTCTGTCTGTCTGTCTATCTATCTATCTATCTATCTATCTATCTCTGTATCTCTGTCTGTCTGTCTGTCTGTCTGTCTGTCTGTCTGTCTATCTATCTATCTATCTATCTATCTATCTATCTATCTATCTATCTATCTATCTATCTATCTCTGTATCTCTGTCTGTCTGTCTGTCTGTCTGTCTGTCTGTCTGTCTATCTATCTATCTATCTATCTATCTATCTATCTATCTCTGTCTGTCTGTCTGTTTGTCTGTCTATCTATCTATCTATCTATCTATCTATCTATCTATCTATCTATCTATCTATCTATCTATCTATCTATCTATCTATCTATCTATCTACTGTCTGTCTGTCTGTCTATCTCTGTCTGTCTGTCTGTTTGTCTGTCTGTCTGTCTGTCTATCTATCTATCTATCTATCTATCTATCTATCTATCTATCTATCTATCTATCTCTGTCTGTCTGTCTGTCTGTCTGTCTGTCCATCTATCTATCTCTCTATCTATCTATTTATCTATCTATCTATCTATCTATCTATCTATCTATCTATCTATCTATCTATCTATCTATCTATCTATCTATCTCTGTCTGTCTGTCTGTCTGTCTCTCTATATATCCTATGTCTGTCTGTCTGTCTATCTATCTATCTATCTATCTATCTATGTCTGTCTGTCTCTCTGTCTATCATCTGTCTGTCTGTCTATCTATCTATCTATCTATGTCTGTCTGTCTCTCTGTCTATCATCTGTCTGTCTGTCTATCTATCTATCTATCTATCTATATGTCTGTCTGTCTGTCTGTCTGTCTGTTTGTCTCTCTGTCTGTCCATCTATCTATCTATCTATCTGTTTGTCTATGTCTGTCTATCTATGTCTATCTGTCTGTCTGTCTTTAATATTAATATAAATTGTATATATGGATATAGACAGATACAATTATATATAATTTGTAATTAGTTTAAATTGAATTTCTGTATTTTAAAATATTTATTTTAACATCTGTAAAATCTAACATTTAATTATCTGTATGTCTCTCTGTCTGTATATAATTATATTTATAGATTTTTTTTTTCTTCATATAGTTTTATTTCATTTGGTTTCCAATTCTTGTCATTATTTGGTACTGAATGATGGTACTTTTGAGGTCCCCTACAGGCATCAGTTCAATACACAGGCTTTGCTCAAATTGAATGAACACCCTTCAGTAGAACCGTCTCTTCAGAGTGGACCATGTCCTTTTAACACTAGTGGAAAATCCCTTATTGTATTAGTTTGTGCACTGCACACTTTATGACTGCCTGGATCCACTCCATTAAGAATATTCCAGCAGCCCGCCGGTGCCCCCTCTTCAAAGAGTTCAACAGCACACATTTATTGGTTGTAGAGGGCTGAGTAACAAAATACAGCAGTGAAACACAGTAGGAGAGGACAGACGTTTATCAGAATTCAAGGGATGTAGTGCCACGTGCTGAAAGGAGATTGGGGGGGGATTGCTTGCAAGTTGCCAGGAGTGATGTGTGGGTTGCCGGTGAGGTGAGGGCTTTGATGAAATTTGTGGATGTCAGAGTTGCGCTCGTATCTCTCCGGCTGCCTGGCTGCAGAGACGCCGCAATGACAGATGGTACATTGGCACGGGTTGCCAAAGATTCATGATTGTTCCTTCTCAAGGTTTTCTGACATATCAATAATAGAATTATCAATTCACACTAGAATGTGGATGGTCTCTTTAACAAAACCCCACAATGATCATTGGACTGGCTGTGCTGTATGTATAAAGTTATTTATTTGTCTAGATTATCAAAACATGTTTGTCTAAAGAGTACCTTCAAGAGTACCTTGTCACTTTTTTAATATTAATAGGATCAAGAAATTAATGTTTTACAATAAGGTTCACTTTGTTAATGTTATTTAATGCATTACGCATCGCCTTGTAAACAATTTGTGCACTTAAAGGTACACAATGTAACTTTTGGTCCTCTAAAAACAAAACTGCATGCATTTTGCGGAAGAACATTGTTTTGGCTGTGCTTTGGCTTTACATGACTGTGCGGATGAATATGGTTATCCTACTGCTCAGAAAACATTCACTACTAGGCTTGAGAGATATAACCAGTTTAGATAGAAAGGATCTTAAGCTGACTACCTGAAGACGTTACTGTAGCTATACCCATTAATAGATACAGTACTTCCTTGAAAATAAATTCCAGCACAGCGCTACAACAACCATAATGAAAGACACAATATAAAATGTTTTACAATGAACTCTGTTAGAGAGCTGCATATGGCAAAATACCTTACTCACCTTTGAGTAATAAACGCCATCTCTGCATCACTTTACAACATTTCAAATCCCTCAGTTCTCGCCTTCTCCGAAAAGTCAAGCCAATATTGATTCTCGTTTTATTACGAGCTCTGTCGCATTCTCTTTTTGCCAGCAGACTCTCCTCTGTTTGGCTTAAAAAAAAAAACAGGTGTTTCCCCGAAAGTTCAAGATTTAGCTGCTCCATGTACTTAAAAAACTTAAATGTATACTTAAAAAACATATTAATGAAATAAAAGGCCACTTACAGTAAGCTTACTTATAGTATACTTTCATGTCATGCTTTAAAGAAGTACACTTATTTTTATGTGATGACTAAAATATCATGATTGTTCCTTCTCAAGCCTCTCTGACAATGAGTAATAGAGGTATCAGTTCACTCTAGAATGTGAATGTGTTCTCTTTAACAAAATCCTGCTAAGCTGAGCTGAGCTGTATGTGTAAATTGTTGTTTTGATATTCTTTGTCCTCTCAGGTTACGGGATTGGGCTACCCCAGAACTCCCCTCTCACCCGAAACGTGTCTGAATACGTCAGCCGCTACAAGTCTGACGGTTACATGGACATGCTGCACGACAAGTGGTATAAAGTGGTTCCCTGTGGGAAGAGGGTTTTTGCTGTGACAGAGGTGAGCCATCAAAAAAGAAAGGCTGAGAGTGTGCGGTACAGTATATGTGTGCGTGTCTGTTCTTGTTTCAAGCCCTTCTGCCCTTGACCAAGTTCCTCTATGAATTCGACAGGCTCTTGAAAAATCCTTTTGTTTGGAATTACTGTCTCCTGCAGTTTTATAGCCGTTCTGTCAGAGCGACGCCGGGCCACCACAATCCATTTTCATTCCCAAGGGCTCCACGTCAGCCGTACCGCCCCACACACCTGAGGCTCTGAGTAGCAGAAGCCAGCGCACTCCATCAATGGAGTCTCAGTCAATAACCTCCCAGGAGTTGTAGCACTCCTGTAAGACATTGTCTTGTACAGTCTGGCTTCATTACCTAGCTGTGGTTATGAATGGGGAACTTCATGAGCACAAGCAATGACATTTGTTTTCGGCCCCTGTGCCAGCTGGAACTCATCTCACGCTCTCCCTCTCTCTTGCACTGGAGCCAAGCTGTCCTGTCGCCACAGACACAATGTTGTAAAACCACTACTTTGCTGTGCAATAAATTCTGCAAACAAGCGTAAAGGATCGACTGTGGGGTCCTCGCAATCAGTCGTCCTCTTTGAATGTTTATTCTAGAGCGTTTTATAGAAGCAGTTTCAAATGCAAAAAGCAGCATTTTATTTCCTCAACGTAATGCCAGATACGAAGATGCGGGGATGAAAGCGATGGGGAATTTAAAGCAACAATCCAACATTAAGTGCTGCATCTGGCATGTTCTCAAAATAAATGAATAATTAAATTATGAATTAAAAAAATGCCAGTATTTGTACCTAAATAATATTTGTTGTTCATATTTGAAACACTACTTCTGTATTTGGGCCAACAGTGTATAAAGCCAAACACAAATAAATATTTTTGTCTAAAAGAGTAACTTCAAAGCTTTATGTGGGAGTATTGTTACTTTTTAATATTAGCAGGATTATCGGTATAATTCTTTTTTTTTAAAGCATTAAAGCATAAAAAAATAATTTGCCAGCCACCGCCAGCATTTTTGATAATTTTCATTAAATTTACATGGCCCCCAGAATATTTTGTTGTATAAATATCTGAAGATGTAATATATCAATAGAAAGAAAAGAGCCTCTGCTTTAAAAAGAAAAAAAAGAAAAAATTTTATTCATGCATTCTTTATTTATCAACACTTGAATGTGGGTAAAAAAAATAAAATAAAATAAAAAGCAACACTTTGAACAAAAAACTGAGAAAATCTCATTATACACCATGGTGGGGAAGAATTGTTTCATAAATTATGGAAAATTCCATCAATGGCAGGGAAAGAGTTAATGGATTAGTTATCCCCTTGTGAAAAATAAGTGCACTTAATTGTATTGAATGTGCAATTGAAGTGTATATCTTTAAAAAATAGATATACTAATATATTAGTAATAATATTACTATAATAATATATTAATAAATAAAAGACCATTTAAGTTTGCTTAAGAAACATAGTCATGAAAGTGTTGTAGTCTCATCTTTAAGAAGTGCACTTCCTAATAATGTCAAATTCATTTTACTTTAAAGTATATTTTAAATCATTATGTTGTAATAATCTTTTGTCATGTTTTAAAGTACAATATTTTGATGTGTTGACTAATACTGTACTATAGCAGTAGAGTAGAATAGAGGCTACTTGATTATAATTTTATTTGTAGCGTGCTATCCAATATTACATTTAAGGCTAATATATTTTAAATGTACTAAATTACAGATTCATCATTACAGTTTGTAATTACAAATATATTTACATACATGACGTTTCAATAGAAATTAAGTTAAAGTATATTTTAGTTTACCATAAATGCTTGTCGCTATGTTCAGCAGTACACTTTAACCAGACAATAGAAGTAATAATGAAATTACATATAAAGATGTACTCGAGTCCTACTTAAGTGGGTAAAAAATACTCTAAAGTTGATCTAATAGCATTTAATATAAATTTAGACAATTATACATTTTCGTTTTACATTGTTCACACGTAAATATATTCTTTTAAAATGTATTATTTCTGTTATTAGAACTCTTTTGAGTATTAACATTTAAATCCATAACTAATCTTAAAAGATAGAGACAGACAGATAGACAGATAGATAGATAGATAGATAGATAGATAGATAGATAGATAGATAGATAGATAGATAGATAGATAAATAGAAATTAGATTTGTTACAATAGTAGCACCCACATTCAGTCCTCACACACAGACATCATCAATCTATCTACTTAACAACATTCATAAAACAAAACTTTCACTAAAACATACTATACCCTATAACATATTAACTAAAACATACTATATCCTAATGATAATACTAAAAACAAATACACAAACAAATACATAATAAATACACAATACTTTGGACATAGGTAAATAAAATATAAAAATAAATAAATAAATATAAATCAGACATCAGAATCAGTTATTAGTTATTGCACATTAAAGAGCCTAATAGCAGCAGGCAGGAATGACTTCAGTTTAACATTTTGGTGGAATCACCCTGCCACTGAATGTGCTCTGCCGAAACACCTCTAAGGCATGTAGTGGGTGCATATCATTGTTCATGATATTGTTTATTTTTCTCAACATCCTCACCTCCTCCACTTGCTCAACCCAGCCCTGTGTGATGCCAATGATGGAGCTTGCCTTTTTAATCAGTTTATTTTAGTCTGTTCCTATCAGATGTGTGTGCGCCCACCCCCCAGCACACCACACCAAAGAAGAGAGCACTAGCCACAACAGTCTTAGAGAAGATGCACAGCAGAGGATGGCAACATCTTAAAAGATAAAATAGAATCTTGTTGTATACCGTTACCGCATTATTTTAATGAAATCAGAGCAGCCAACATGAAGTGCAGTGAGCACTTCATCTGGTCAGTGGCACTGGCACGTATGCATGTATGCTGTGCATTTAGCCACTATCCCATTCTGTAACACTCTCTTGGGAACTGACATCATGATAAAGGGCTGGAGCCAATCTTGTTATGTGCAGAGAATGAACACACTCACAACAGAGGTGGCAGGACTGTGATGAACTAAACATGGGACTGCAGTCTCTCTGTGTGTGCAATGTTAGATGACCAATGAGTGTCTCATTTTGCATGCATGCTCCACACATATGAGGGACAGGAAGTGGAATATTTTCCCCTTTTAATCTACACCAAATCCGCATGACTTTAATTTCAATTATAACGACAATATTTTATAAAATTGTGATTAGTTCTCTAGTCAGCAGGACTCCTCCATCCTGATCAAAGCCATTGCAGGGGAATGATGGATTCCTTTGTGTATGTTGGGGCTTCCAACACCCGAGGGGGAAAATAATGATGGGACAGGAACAGGGAGGTATATAATATACCCGTAGAGAGCAAACCGATAGGATTCACATTTAATTAAAAAAAGAGCACTGGTAAATTATGGTAAGTTAATTAAATATTGGTGATTCATACCGTATGAATTACATATGAATTTTTTACTCGCAAAAAAAAAGAAAATGAATTTCAGCAGAAACTACATATACATATAAAATCACTAGTTTTACAGAATCCCTTGATTGCAGGTGGACTTTCTGCTATTCTTTTTGCTGATGTTACTTGTGGATTTTATTTTCAAAAAATAATAAAAGCTCTGGGGGAAATGTGCAGTCATTACCAGAACTGCAATATACTGTGATCCTTTCTTCTGTGCTTGTGTGTTTTTATTTCTTGTTGTGTATGTGTGCGCAGACTCTGCAGATGGGTATCCAGCATTTCTCGGGGCTCTTTGTGCTGTTGTGTGTGGGGGTTGCAGGTGCTTTACTCACTCTGCTGGGGGAACACACTTTCTTCAGATTCATTCTGCCTCACCTCCGTCGCCAGCAGAGATTCAAATACTGGCTCCACACCAGTCAGGTGAGTGTGTGCCACCATATGCTACAACTCATTTTCTACATGTAGAGTTTAAAAACCTTGCTGAATACGAACTTCCCAGGAGGACTTGAATGCACCAAAAGTAGTGCCTTTACTTACACATAATTTATGAATTACTAAAAAATAACTTTGATACTGTGTATATATATATATATATATATATATATAAATGCTCTTATCCAAGTTACAAGGCATGTTCCTTTAATAAAAACAGGGCATCTGCTCCCTCTAGTGTTAGGAAGCTGAAAGCACAAGTCTGTAGCCTATGTAGTAGGCATATTGTATTTGATTATATACAGTATACTGTACAGACCCTTTCCAAATAAAATTAGAATATCATGGAAAAGTTGATTTATTTCCATAATTCCATTCAAAACGTTAAACTTCCATAGATTATAGATTCAGGGCCCACAACTTCAACGATTTCAAGTATTTAGTTGTTTATTTGTACATAATTTGGGCTTCCAGCTCATAAAACCCACGAAAACGGAATTTCAAAAAATTTGAATATTACATGAAATCACACAGTAATTACACAGTAATACCATGGTCATTGAACCAGGTTTTGGTTCTTTTGGCAGTGTGGGCAGGTGCAAATCCTGCTGGAAAATGAAGGAAGCATGAAGTGCTCTGAAAATGTCCTGGTAGACGGCTGCGTTGACTCTGGATTTAATAAAACACAGTGGACCAAAGTCCTCTTTTCTGATGAGAGCAAATTTTGCATCTCATTTGGAAACCAAGGTCCCAGAGTCTGGAGGAAGAATGGAGAGGCACACAATCCAAGATGCTTGAAGTCCAGTGTGAAGTTTCCACAGTCTGTGTTGGTTTGGGGAGCCATGTCATCGGCTGGTGTTGGTCCACTGTGCTGTCCACTCAACGCAGCCGTCTACCAGGACATTTTCAGAGCACTTCATGCTTCCTTCAGCAGACAAACTTTATGGAGATGCTGACTTCATTTTCCAGCAGGATTTGCACCTGCCCACACTGCCAAAAGAACCAAAACCTGGTTCAATGACCATGGTATCACTGTGTAATTACTGTGTGATTTCATGTAATATTCAAATTTTTTGAAATCCTGTTTTCATGGGTTTTATGAGCAGGAAGCCCAAATTATGTACAAATAAACAACTAAATACTTGAAATTGTTTAAGTTGTGGGCCCTGAATCTATAATCTATGGAAGTTTAACGTTTTGAATGGAATTATGGAAATAAATAAACTTTTCATGATATTCAAATTTTTGGGAAAGGGTCTGTATACTTAATTGAGTATTGTTCAGTGGCCTTTTTGTTATTTATACAGAAAATCCATCGTGCATTAAATATGGGTTGTGATGATGAGAGGAAATCAGAGGTTGAGAGCAGTGACAGATGGTAAGTTATGATTATTGCGTAACAAATTACCACACTTTCTTAAAAGCGCAATTAAATGTAGTAATTCTCCTCATTGAAATTTACACCAGAACTTGTGAAATTACAGCAATTTATTATATGGCTCGTTGGAATTCTGGAATGGGCTAATTCTAATTGGCTAGTTAGAGGTCAAATATTTTTGTATAATGACCACTTAACTGTATAATTGTTCATTGCTCCAGGCAACCAATTTCCAGCATATGTAGCTTTGCTAGTTTTATGTCTCTCAGATCATTCAATGGACTTTTTCTAATTACATTATAAAATAATTGTATTCAAATCAATGTTTCATGACCATTTATATATTTATTTATTTGGTAAGTAGCCATTTAATAAGTTGAATAATGTACAGTTAGGCAGTCATAATAGGTTACCTAATCACATTTTATTTTGCAGTAATGACCAGTTGACTGTACATTATCATTTGCATATTGTGTTTAAGAAAATAGTATTGCCTTTGAGCTTTGAACTAATGTGTGCAATTAGTGTTATTTATGTTTAAAAAAATACCCATAAAAAAGAAATTAGAAAACAAAGGACAAAAATCTATACTGGCCTCTCCAGTAAAAGCGAGTGGATACTGTTTCATTAACGGGATATTGAAGAGGCTCCGTGTTTTGATTGATTGTGGGGTCTGTTTGTGATGAGCTGTGTCCCTGCATCTTGTAAAACTGTTTGCCGCTGTGTTTTCCTCTCAGTCCCACCTTGTGCTTGTCAGAGAACTGTAATATCCACCGCCTGCCTCCTTCCACTTCTTCTCCTCCGCCCTCCACCTCCTCCACTTCCCCTTCCACTTCTACAACCAAGTGGAACAATCAGAGTGTCAAGGCTGGTCGAGAGGCCAAAGAACATAACAAGCATGTCCACTTTAACTTGGAGACTCTCAACAGCTACCAGCTCCAAGCTCCACCCCCTGGGCCAGAAAGGGGCCGGAGGGGGTTGGTGGGAAGCCCGCCTACCCAGTTGTGTTCCAATGGCGGACCTAATCTCAGTCTTAGCCTGGTGCTCTCACCCCAGGCCTGCTCGGGACAGTCAACGCCGTGGGAAGAGGAGCTGCGGGAGCTGCAAGGGAGGATCGAGGAGTTTCGCGGCCAACTCAGGGCCGCCCTTGCCAGGCGAGCCGAGCTCCAGCGGACCCTGGTCAGACAACGGCTCGATCAATCCCAAACAAGCTCGGCATCTAATCCCACCACCAACACCCTGACCAAAGACGTCAACAGGGGGAGGTGATGTACGCTGTGTCCGGACACTCACAAAGGCAGTGGATATGAGGGGATAAGGGACATCCTCTCATCTGAGAAGTCGTGCTGTGCAATGTTCTCCCTTCTCCTTTCTCAATGACTGCTGGAGTGCTGTAGTGATGGATGAAGCACACTGTGATGGAGATTCAGCTTGTAATCCTGTAGTTTGGCTGACTTCCAGCTTCAGAGAGAAAGCATTTGCGTGTGTGTGTGCGTGCGTGCGTGCGTGCGTGTGTGTGTGTGTGTTTAAAGCCAGACAACTGGACAGAGAACAGACATTTAATGCAACATTAAATATTTGCTGGCCATGGTGAATATTTGCACCCACAGACGTCCAGCATGAAAATAGATTCTTTTTGTAAATAATTCAATGGGATTATTTAGTGGGATAAGCACCAATGGATCTAGTCTCAGCCTCGGACGGCAGGCCCATGGACCACCCACAGTCTGCTCAGTGACCGGCTGATGCTTATTGCACACAACAATAACATCTCTAGTTCTGATAAAGGCACATAGATTTTATTTTAATTTTTTACAGTCCGACCTGTTAATGTTAAGAGTTGATACAATGAGGAAGAACTAATCCCTGGATTTGACAAATTTTGCAAGGTTAATAACATCAGGGTTTGGCTTGAGCAAATTAGTAGCAAGTTAACTATATATCCATGAGCAGAACTACATTCAGCTTTGTTTTCTGAATTATGTCCATGATAGAACTTCAGACAGAAATTCAGATTACAATTACATTTTATGCCACCATTGATGAAAACATCGATGGTCAGAATTAGTGGACCTATTCGATTTCATTTTATGGAGCACCACATATGACATACGGAAGTATGGCCATGAATTAACAATTCGTTCCCACAAATTATGATGTTTTATTTAGTTTTCGTTCATTCGTTGCTACACTTGTACTAATAAGTTCCCTCTTTTTAGTTAAATTGTGGCCATGTTGTAAAAATGTGTTCTCTCATTTCATGAAAACAGGCAAATGAATTAGTAAAACGTAGCTATGATTTAACTAAAACAAGCAAACTAATTAATAACTCATGGCCATAATGTCTTGGGGTCTTTTCCCCTCTGCATGCCATGAGCAGAGCCCCATAAATTTTTTTGTCTTTTATTATATTATTATGATATTATCCATTTCAGATAATCCAAGCCCTAAAGGGCACATATAAAACAAACGTGGTTGGTCAGTTTACATGTCAATCAGGCAGCCACTTCCTGTCTGAGTGGGCGGTTCTTGGCCAAAATAATCTGCCATGGACCAAACTTCCAATTTTGATTAAGCCACTACTTGTCTTGCTGTGGTGTATTTTTTCCACTTATAATGTTTGAATAAATATATTGTTTGCTTGTGTGTTTTAATGGTGATAAAGTATGATTCTGTTTGAGATGTTTGACCATCAAATGTTACTGGCCTCCGATATATAATCTAAATGTTATAAAGTCTGAAAGAGTTATTGCATTTACTATTATTAATAAACACATTTTCAAGTAATCATTTATGAGTGAAAGTTTCACTTTTAGCAGTTGTTTTGTTGAAAGTCCCTCAACGTTGTGGTAAAGTCTGCGCTAACTATTTTGGGTGGTTATTATTTCTGCCAGAGATATGTGAATGTCGCTTTGGTTGATTCAATAGCAATTGCTTAAAATCAATGATTACTAAACAATGTTAAACTAGATTAACAGCCTGGGCTGCGTTTCCCAAAAGCATCTTCTTAAGCCTAAATTTATCATAGAGACAATTAGTGGCAATTGTTCCACGATCAGCTTAGGCTCATGACGCTTTCGGTAAACGCAGCCCTGGTAGTAGCAGTCAAATTATTCCACTATTACGAGATGATAGTGTTCTCACATTCATTTTCAGAGCGAACTTCAAAGTAAGTTTTTAGAGCAAACTGTCTGAGGGAGACTGTCAGGGGACTGTCTAAGGAAGACTGTCAGACGATCAGCCTGTTTCCACTGGGAGACTGAAATGGCGTCGTTATATTGAGTTGTTTTTATTTCACAGAGAGAGAGCATGCTTGGCTGAGCATTAAGTGTTTGATAAAATAGTGTTAACATGTAACTGTCTTTACCAGTATTGGAGCTCAGTTTGTTTGAGGTTAAATTCTTTGTTTTAATCAATGAAAAATAACTCTGATATTAGAAGGCAAAACGAGGAATAGCCATCTTTACCAATCAAAACACTTCAGAATCAGTAGTTAATTACTAACATGTTTAATTATTGTGTGGAATCTGTACTTTACTAAAAACAATTCTTTTGAGACTTTTTGAGTACTCAATTAATTATATTTACATTACATATTTATATATTTACATTGACATTGCCTAAGTACTTTTAAAAACGGGTACTTAAGTAAAAGTACATAAGTAAAAATTGGTCTTTACAACTTTTACTTGTAACAGAGTAATATTTGACCAGTAGTATCTGTACTTTCACTCAAGTAAGGAAGTTGCTTTGTCCACCGCTGGCTTCAAACCTAATTAAATACCTGATCCAGCTCATCAAGTCCATCAGGCTTATTTAAAACTACAGGTATGGTTGGAAGTTGGAACTAAACTCGGTAGGGCTGTAGCCCTCTAGGAATTGAGTTTTGTACCCTTGATGTATGAGTTCTAAATCTGATATAGGGCAATTTGTTCAGCAGAGTGATGTAATCTTTGTTATGATTGCATCATCCATGACTTCTAGGAATCACATGATGCAATTCATATAATGTGACGAGGATTGCATCATTCATTGTTTTGCCTAAAAAGCAAGTACTGTCTGATAACTGTCTGGTTCATCTTCTCCTGACTTACAGGCAGACATTTTAATCTGCCAAGCCTGTAATAAAGACTATAAAAAGATGGACCAACGAAGCAGAGGGGAATACAGAAGACAAGGAAAGCACCAGGCCCAGACGGTGTTCCACCTGCCTGCCCCCTGTGCTTTATAAGGACCTGAAGTGGGACAATCACATTGACTCCATTGTGAAAAAGGCCCAGCAGAGGTTGTACTTCCTTCACCAGCTGAGGAAGATCAACTTGCCACAGGCGCTGTTGATGCAGTTCTACACAGCCATCATTCAGTCTGTCCTCTGCACTTCAATAACTGTCTGGTTTGGCTCAGCTACAAAATCAGACATCAGAAGACTACAGAGGACGGTTCAGACTGCTAAGAGGATTGTTGGTGCTCCTCTGCCCACTCTCCAATAACTGTATACATCCAGAGTGAGAAAAAGGGCTCAGAAAATCACCCTGGATCCCTCACATCCGAGCCACCTTTTCATTGATCTTTTGGCACCGGCGCTACAGAGCAGCGAGCACCAGAACAGCCAGGCACAAGAAAAGTTTCTTCCCCCAGGCAATCTACCTCATGAACAGTTAAATGTTCTCCCCACTGTGCAAAGATCAATATCACTTATATTTATATGACAATGCCCTACCTCTTCTTGTTCCATTCCCTGTTAATTCTATTATAATCTGTTTGTATATAAATATATATACTGTTCACATATATCTTTATTTTAATTTGATTATCCGTGTACTGGAAGCTTGTTCTGTCACCAAAACAAATTCCTTACCAAACATACTTGGCAATAAAGCTCTTTCTGACTCTGATTCTGTCCAAACCCAGTCATAGATTTATTCATAGATCCAGTCAGATATATATTTGAGTTATTTCTGGTTTAAATTGAGAACCCTTCCCATTATTATTCACTCCCATTCCCAAGTATATACTGACCCAATACCATATCTTGAAAACTAGAGCAAATCAACAATTTTAAGCATAATCTTCATTCTCAGTGACCCAAAATTAGTAAAGTTTGACAACATTTAATTCAGAAGCATTTTGGCTGTGCAATCATTGCTTGTCATTCTCATGAGCATCATGCTTTAGCCCTTAGCTGTAGTGCCACCCTGGTGCTACAGTTTACACAACATGACCTGAAAGAGAGAGCTGCCATATGTCGATGATTCAAACCTCACACAGCCTGACACCAATGCTTTCAGGAGAAAAATCTGTCTGTAAAACACTGTAGTTGCTAGCTCAAATCTCAATATACCGCTCTTAATAATAATAAGAAAAACATTGCCAGGTCACTTCAAAACGGTTGCTTTAAGTATGCAAGTGGGTGTGATTATTAAATAATTTAACTTGTGAATGTAAATATAGAATTTAAAATATATGTGGTTTTTGTGATGTTTTGGGGTTAATTCATTCTTGCCTGTTGCCACTGGAGAGCGCTCCAGGTTGCATGTTGTTTGGCTGATGCTAAAAAGTAATAAAACGAAGAACAAGTTGTTTTCCCTATACTCACAGTGTTGCGTCAGTTCCTACAAGAAAATATATATATTCAGTATTATACTAGCATATTGATGCAGACATAATATAAATTGGCGAAAGTTCCCACTGCCATTATCAAGCTGGAGATAAAGTGCACAGAATGGATGCAATCATCCTTCGGATGAGATGTTAAACCGAGGTCCTGACTCACTGTGGTCATTAAAAATCCCAGGTCCTTCGGAAAAAGAGTAGGGGTGTAACCCCAGCATCCTGGCCAAATTAGTCCATTGGCCTCTGTCCATCATGGCCTCCTAATCATCCCCATATGTACTGATTGGCTTCATCACTCTGTCTCCTCTCCACCAGTAAGCTGGTGTGTAGTGGGCGTTCTGGCGCAATATGGCTGCCGTCGCATCATCCAAGTGGATGCTGCACATTGGTGGTGGTTGAGGAGATTCCCCCCTTCTATGTAAAGCGCTTTGAGTACCCAGAAAAGCGCTATATAAATGTAACAAATTATTATTATTATTATAATCATCGGACATGCGAGGGAACAAAGCTCCACGTATGTAGAACAATTTGAGCATTTTGTGGAGGCTAATGACATCAGTGAGGAGAAAAGAGTCTCAGTATTTCTCAGTGTGGTGGGGGCAGCAACGTACGGACTCTTACGCAGTCTCATTGCGCCAGTTAAGCCTGGGACTATGAAGTATGACGAAATTGTGAGCACACTGCAAACACGTTTTACCCCCAAGCCAATTGTGATCGCAGAGAGATTCCGATTTCACAAACGATATCAAGCTGAGGGTGAAAGTATCGCTCAATATGTGGCTGTGTTAAAGAGATTAGTGGAGCACTGTGAGTTTGGCGATAATTTGAGTGACGCGCTGGGGACAGATTTGTGTGCGGTTTGAGTAGCGAGTCGATACAAAGGAAGTTATTGACAGAAACGGCTCTCACGTACCAAAAGGCTGTGGACATAGCGATGTCAATGGAAGCTGTGTCTAGGGAGTCACAGCACCTGAGTAACTCACAGCAAGTTAATGCAATGTCCCTGTCATCAGCATCATCCAGAGAGAAATGTTACCGGTGTGGGAAGTCCAACCACATAGAAAGTGAGTGTTGCTAAAAGGAACAATAGTGTCACAATTGTGGCAGGACAGGTCACATTTCACGGATGTGTAGAAGTAAGAAAATGGGTGACAAAGGACCCAAAACAGCAGATGAAGAAAAGACGAATTCATAAGGTGGATGTTAATGCGGAAAGAAGTGATCATGACACAACCTCAGATACTGATTCTGAGTTTACACTGCATAAAGTGACAGCAGTACTTGATGATACTTCACGAGTGAGTAAAATGCAAAAATCAACAAGGTCAATATCATCAGTGATAAAAGTGAAACCTAAAATTGAAGGCCTGCCGATAGACGTGGAAGTGGATACGGGAGCAGCGGTCTCTCTCATTTCAAGTGAAATGTACAGAGCTAAATTGAGCCATATTCTATTCCGTCACACAAGTATTGTACTTAAGACATACACGGGCGAAGTGATTTTTCTAGAGGGTGTCATCAAAGTGCGTGTGAAGATGAACAAACAAAGCATTCGAATTTTCAGAGATTTCTAAATAACCGTAAACCCAGCCCTTTGCGTTGAACATTATCTGTTACCATGGATTGTGGACTTATTTGCTTCACTGGCCGGAGAGCGGCGGTTTAGCAAGCTAGAACTCTCTCACACGCTTACCTGCAAGTGCCAGTTAATGAGAACTCCCACAAATGCCTCACAATAACTAATCATAAGGGCATGTTTTCGTATAATAGATTACCTTTTGGAATCACATCGGCACCATCCATATTCCAAAGAGTAATGGAGCAAGTACTTCGGGGGCTACCATACGTCCATTGTTTCCTGGACGATATCCTGGTCACAGGAAAAGATGATGGTCATCACCTGACAAATCTGGAGACGGTACTGAGTCGACTGGAGAAGTCTGGCCTTTGTGAAACCAGAAAAAATTGAGTTTTTCAAGAGCTCACTGGAATATCTGGGACATGTGATTGATGCAGCAGGGCTCCACAAGTCCCCAGACAAGCTGCATGCTATTGCAGAGGCGCCAGCTCCAGTTAATGTTAGCCAGCTTGGATCGTTCCTGGGACTGGTAAATTATTATGCAAGATTTGTTCCAAACCTGGCTACAATTCTTCATCCATTAAATGCAATGTTGCATAAGGACATTAAATGGAACTGGTCTCTGGAGTGCGAGGAATCTTTCCAGGAGGCCAAAGCTCAGTTGCTGACACCAAGTGCACTCACCCACTATGATCAAAGACTCCCAGTTCGCTTAGCTTGAGATGCTTCACCCTACGGGGTAGGAGCTGTGCTTTCCCATGTGATGTCTGACGGTCAGGAGAGACCGATAGCGTTCGCACCTCGAACTTTAAGCAAGTCTAAGCAAAACTATGCACAGTTAGAACGAGAAGCGCTAGGAATTATTTTTGGAGTCAGGAAATTGCATATTTACCTTTATGGATGCCATTTTACCTTATTGAGAGACCACTGTCCACTTACTATCATCTTCAGCCCTAGTAAAGCCACTCCATCCATGGCTGCCGCAAGACTTTAGAGGTGAGACTTTTGAGGTATAAAATGTTTAAGGTTTGGGTAGTTCAAAAAGAAAGAAGAAAATACTGTATGGAATGTCATGAATTGTGTTGTATACCTCATAACTGAGTTTAAATTAATTTGGAGTGACACCAATGTTCAGTTACATTATAAAGTGATCACATTATTGCCATACTTTAAGTTGAATTCCCTGTGTTTCTATAAGTTTGGATACAGTATATGAAAATTTGGTCCAGCTGAAGAGAGATGAGCATTGGGTTTTGATGATCTTTACTGTGGTATCTATTTTTACTGCTATTATCACTTGCCAATCTCTGTAGTGGGTCAGTGAAAAGAGAACATCTGGTCACAACCCTATAATAGGACTGAGCTTATACATCAGTTTAAATTATTCAACATGTCTAAAAACCTAAACAGAACAAAAAATAATTTAAAAACACAGGTTGTGCATTTAAATTACACTGGTCACTTTCATCCTGAACTTCCAGTTAGCAACACTAAAATTGCCCTTTAACTAGACTATATAATCGTTTTTTTTTTTATTATTTTTTTTTTATCATAAAAATATATCCATACCTGTTATATATGTGCAGCTTGTAGCCTACTTAGTCCTACATAACAATATCCAAAGAACATAGAGCTTAGGCCGCTTTTGCATAGTTTGTGCTTACGGTTTAATAATCACTTGAAACTTAGCAAACTAAGCAAACGCTATCATGGAAACTATGTGTAAACCTTAATTAAACAATTTAATAATCAATTAAAAAGGAATTTATACCGGTAGCCTATGCTATTACGCTGTAGCCACATTCGACAAGCTGTTTGAAAAATAGTTGGATGGATGATTCAGCTGAGGGTGCCCTCTTCTGGCGAGACGCAACCGTCACAGTGTATTATGGCTATTCATTTTCACTTTATTTTGATGGTCCCTTTAACACAAACTGTTGACTATAAGTAAAGCTGTAGCCTACCTACTAACTCTCATTATTAGAGTGTTAGTAGAGTGTTAGTAGACTGGTAGGGTTAGGGTTAGATTAAATTCACATGTTGCAAACCTAATAACCTGCTGCTGCTGTCCTTAATGTTTATCAAACAACAAAGAGAAAATCCTTCACTTATTAGCTATTTCATACAGAGGGGACTATGCAGGTTTTTATTTTGCATTTGATTACTTTATTACATTTCTGCAATTTCTCGAATACTATTGTTAGATAGACCTAACAGATTTCGGTAACATTTAATAGGCTATGGCCTTGTCGGAAAACAGTGCTTCTTTGCAAGCTCTGTAATCAGCTAACTGCTAAAGTATCTCAGGACATTGTCTACGAATACGCGTCTGAATGTACACATCAGCACTAGGTTCTTCTGTCACCCAGAAACAGGGATTTTTCTTCTATTGCTACACAGATGACATCCAGCTCTTCGTGTCGTTCTAGCTGGACAACCCCACAGTGCACGGATCTCTGCGTACCTGGCAGACGTCTGAGTGAAAACACACCAACTTCAACTTCAACTCAACCTAGCGGAAACAGCGCTTGTCATCTTATCAGCTATAGCCCAGTGATTCAACGTCACAAAAAAGAGACATAAAGGTCACACAAAAGAATGCTGTGAATGCTTTTGCATGTGACTAACAGCTGCATTTAGTCTTACAATAATAATAAATTAAAATAAACTACTATTTCACATTGTCTTCACTTCTCAGTGCAGCTTCACTGACCATAAAAGAAGAGAAAAGAGCTTTTGATGTAGACCTATTAAATGAAATATTGTGACTTTTGATTGATTGATTCGTTGAAGTGAAGTGATAAAAAGTTAATTGTAGATAAATTACAGTAGCATTCTTAATTCAAACGTGTAACATTCACACAATGGCATACAATTTAGCGTCACATAATTATGGCCCTTACTGTTTTCCGCTTTACAACTTATCTCCTCTGCTGTTAGAAGCAATGTATGAACACATAATGGAATGTTTGTTTCGGTTTCTCAATCACATTGACTGAATTGTTGCCTCCAGAAAACAATTTAAATATAATTGCATCACTTCTACATTTATCAAAAGGAAGAAATCTAAGGTGACAAAAGGATTCCGGGTGAGACTAGCTGTGATGGCAAGCTTCTGCCACAAGGGGTCTTCAGTGCTGTTTTGCAGTAATGTGACAAAAACTGTTTAGGTTTAGTCAAAATAGGAGCTTGTGAATGAAAGTTCATTGCTTTTTCATTTTTAGTATTTCCCATATAGTATTTCCCTCACAGAAATGAAGATTCAGAAGTAAAAAAAGCACACTATTACCCGGTAATTGATAAAAATGGTACTATAATATTCCACAGACTTGTGCATGAAATGCAATAGGTCTCTTTTCCTTTTTTTCAGTCTTCCTCAAGTCAAATCTCTCCATAATCTTATCATCAAGGATGCCACTATGATAGCATGCATCCTCCAAAACAGGACACACTAGTGTAGAAACAATTTCCACTTAGACATTGCAAGTGAATTTTGCAAGCAATTACAAAGAAACGACAAGTAAAACCTTGAATTAAACATTAAATTTTTCACAGCCAGGGAGCCGTATACTCATGGAAAGAAATGGGAATGTCAGTGGACATAAACCTTGATGTATGAGTTGGCCCCCCACCACACATTTAAACGGCAGTTCTTATTTCTTTTAAGTACATGGCCATATGAGACGTGGTTTGAAGTGAGACCTGGGCAAAAATCAATCATGATACAATCATGCAATGCGAGTCCATAATGATTATGAACCTGCGAGGACCAGAGCAGCATATTTGGACACAATAATTAGGTCAGTTGTCGTAATAACTGATCCCAAAAGAATTCAATTGAGATTAATACAAATCTTTTCAAGAGAGAAGCTCTTACATTTGAATACTGTGACACTTGGAGAAGCTACAAGGTCTAATACCTCATTCTCCATTTTGAGTCTGTAATGAGTGTGTATGAAATTGGTGAGAGCGTGAAACATGTTGTGAAGGCAGTCGAGCCACATAGGGTGTGCGACTAATTGTCCAGAGAGGACGTGAAGAGTGAGGCTGAATGGCTGACTGATGATTTTATTAACTCTCTGCAGCTGGGCCCAATCCTGAGGTATAGGAGGACTGCCCAAGAGGCCTCATACAGTCTCCTGGGAAACTAATGGTAAGTCCAATCCCCTCTGTTGGAGAGGGGGGGAAATAGGGGGAGGAGCTGTTTTTATTTTTTTGCCCCTCGCTTCGGTTCTCTGGTATGGCACATTTGGAGCAATGTGTGCTGAGATTTTGCAGGAGAGCTTTGCATTTATATTTAGTGCCCTGTTTCTTGTCAGATGACATTGGATTTAAGTTATTCAAAAAAACTAAACATCAGAGGAGCCTGGTAAACTCTACATTATGGGGACAAAATATCTAAAATCCTTGTCCTTGTGGAAAACAACTTATAAATCATATAAGTGATGTTCTTTGAAAATGTAAAAATGTAGAAAGTTGTCTGTGATGGGTAAGGTTAGGGTTAACGGATAGAATATACAGTTTGTATTGTATAAAAATCATTATGTCAATGGAAAGTCCCCATAAAACATGAAAACAAAATGTGTGTGTGTGTGTGTGTGTGTGTGTGTGTGTGTGTGTGTGTGTGTGTGTGTGTGTGTGTGTGTGTGTGTGTGTGTGTGTGTGTGTGTGTGTGTGTGTGTGTGTGTGTGTGTGTGTGTGTGTGTGTGTGTGTGTGTGTGTGTGTGTGTGTGTGTGTGTGTCAGAGATGGGGGACTCGAGTCATATGACTTGACTCGAGTCAGACTTAAGTCGCAAATTTTAGGACTTGAGACTTGCTTGACAAATATTAATAAAAGACTTGACTTGACTTTGACTTGATATTCATGACTTGAGACTTGACTCGGACTTGAGGTAAATGACTCGAAATAACTTGTGTTTTTAAAAATAAATATCTGTATTTGAACGCACCGCAACAATCACGTGACGCAGCAGGAACGCGCGCTGTGTGAACAAAAACCGTAATAATGGAGTGTCGTAGTGATGACGCTGAAGCGCGGGATCGTTCGCCAGCTGTGAAACGGTACGTAATGCGCAAGTTTATGATCGAATCAGAGAGAAAAAAAAAAATGCACAAGCGTGGTTTCGAGAGAGAGAGAGAGAGAGAGATCGCAGCTCATAAGCAAACTTAAGACGCTGCTAAGACATTACATGTCTTTAGGGGTTGTGTGTGAACGCAATCTCTGATTCCGGGAAATCACTGGCACTGCCAGACTGGCAGTGTGAATGAACCTAAATCAAACGAACCCGGGTCAAATCTTGGGTCACTTTATCCGTGTATTTTCCGGAATCTCTGTGTGAAAGGGGCTTTGGTCACACACCCTGACAAAGGCTCATTAGCCACAACGCATAGTTGTGCAAGTACTTGTCACCTGATTTTAAAATATTAAAGCCATGATGAAATAAAGGCTTTCTATATATTTTTAATAATATTCGAGTGCCTTGGATTAATGATTTTTTTTTATGATCTGAATAATCCCTTACATACAAAAGCACAGAGAAAAAATATTTTCTTGAAAATGAAAATCAGGTTAAAATATGTTAAAATATGCCATATTCCAGTTTTTCTTACCTGCATGCATCCCTTTGTACTGTCTAGTTATATGCTACCAATATAGTCTGCTATCCCAGGGTTGACTTTAATGTTAAAAGAAATATATAAAAAAAAATTAACTGTAATTTAATAATAATTAATAATGCATTGGTACAGTCTACCGTTCTCTGGGATTTGTTTTCATGATAATCGAATGTAAAGAGTTTTATCTCTAAAAACTGTTTAGCTTATAACGCTTGTATATAGGGCATAGAGTAAGTAAAAAGAAATCGCTAGTTAATACCACTAAAATATTGTAAAAAGACAACTACACACAAAGAAAAAAAAACATACAGACTTTCGAACCGAACCATGCATACACAAATACACAAAACAAAAATTCAAACTTGCAAGCACAACCATGCACACATGCAAACAAACAATACACTCTTCACTCATACACACGCACACACATTCACTCACAAATATTAATGAATCAATCACACTCAATCAAATCACCTCTCTCTCTCTCTCTCTCTCTCTCTCTCTCTCTCACACACACACACACACACACACACACACACACACACACACACACACACACACACACACACACACACACACACACACACACACACACACACACACACACACACACACACACACACAACCATGGACATGCAAACAATACACTTTTCACACATACACATGCACACACATTCATTCACAAATATGAATAAATAACTCACTCACACAGATTAATAATGTACAATAGTCAATCCACCTGATTGACAGGTGTAAGTTTTGTGTCAATTCAATTATTACTGTTTTTTTCTTGTTATTCTTTTGTTAAAAAGGAAAGATCTAACTTGTTGGGATGTGTTCATGTTCCATAAAGGGGATGCCAGTTTGAAGAATGCCATTTGGTGGCATAGGAACCATTATACTTGAATTGTGAATTGTTTAATACCTTTTAATGGTCTTCTGCAATGTTT
Source organism: Leuciscus leuciscus (assembly GCF_965113295.1). Taxonomy (NCBI): domain Eukaryota; kingdom Metazoa; phylum Chordata; class Actinopteri; order Cypriniformes; family Leuciscidae; genus Leuciscus; species Leuciscus leuciscus. The sequence continues at coordinate 26,325,859 of NC_138730.1, forward strand.
GTTCACTGCATATTTATTTTTCATGCTTTAATGTTGGCCTAATTTCAGTTAAATTTACATTTTAGGCTATGTAGTTTGAATTTTTATTTATTTATTTATTTATTTTTATTGTAGTAACCACTCAGCTGGTTGTGGAAATGCATATTTTTAAAAAATGTTGCAAATAAAACCATATTCCACAGCTTATGTAGTTTTAACTTATTTTAATATATAAATTCAGTGAAATCATCAAACGTTTGTATGACTTGCCAGTGACTTGTGACCCAAGCTACGACTTGACTTGACTTGCTTGACATAAAGCAGTGACTTGACTTGACTTGACTTGCTTTTCACAAAATTGACTCGGACTTGCTTGAGACTTGAAGGTTAAGACTTGAGACTTACTTGTGACTTGCACATGTGTGACTTACTCCCACCTCTGGTGTGTGTGTGTGTGCGCGTGCGTGCGTGTGCGCGTGTGTTACAGTCCGAAATGTCTAAGTAACTGCCCAGAGATTGTAATAAGAAAGAAATCACATTTGGGCTAAAATTCTTGCTTTTTTTCCCCCTCATAAAAGTTGGTTATTATTATTTTTAAAAAGACTAAAACATTAGGCTATTAGTATTTAAATTCAGTGTGGTGCTATGGGACAAGAAAACCATAAAAGAGCCATTACCGTCATTACATTAAAAAACATTACATATTTTGGCCATTTTTCGAAAATGAATGTTTTGTTCAGGTCAAATCCAGTAACTAAGCAAATTCCTTGACATTCATGAATGAAAATTAAATTATATATTTATAACAATATTGTAAACCTTGAACTTGTTTGAAAACGTTATTGAATTTAACTATTTAGATTATAGCCAATAAATCAATTTGTTGTTCAGAAATGTATGAAACTATCAAAGGTTATTCATTATTCATGTATTTTGTATTATATTTTTTTAAACAGTTCTCCTGTTTATCATCTCAAACATCCTTATTTGTCATTGATTCATTTTATTCGATGAACAAGCAGAACCTGAAATCTCACAAACACTTGCTATTTGTGTTTACTAATTTTATTTACATAGCCTATATGTTCGTTGAATATATAGGCTATTCACCTCTTACGTTTAGCTATATTTTCATAAAATATGAAATTATGAAATTAGTAGGCCTATGTCATATTTTAATTGTATATGTTCTATCTCCCTAATAAAGATAAAGAGTGGGTCTGGAATTGGGGAATGTTGAACAAAATGAACAAACCAAATCCAAGACCATGAAACACTCATGGTCGCCCTATGATTCACGGAAAATGCGAGATTCACTCAAGCGACAAGCGAGCGTGCGGCTGCGATGACGCGCTGACATGTTCTCACTGGAGGCGTAGTGCGCCATGTGCTGCTGCTGTCCGCTTGTGACGGGAAACATAGACACAAAGAAGCGCATGGTCCAAATGCAGCCCCACCCCATACAAATAAACAAAGACCCTGAGCCTCACACCTGTCTAACGTGGGTCCACATAAGACATTTGCTTCGAGAAGAATACCTCAGTATCTAAAAGTAGCCTACAGATAACGTCCAGCATGATGGAGCAGTCGATGCACGTGCACAAAGAGAAGATCGCGCGACTTAACCCTTGCGGTCGTGAACGGCGTCTTTATCTATTTTCTTGCACATTACGGGTTGATGACTGGAAATAAGCGGGGGTTCAGATGCTCTCCGTGTGTTTGTGTTAAAAAGTGGACCGCCTCCTCCCTCATTTCTGTCCCCTCCCTCAAAAAACCCCCTTCCCAGTAGCCTTTTGTGTTCACGGTGCCCTACACAGTCACTGCATTCCTGTTTCGATTACTATCCGCTCATCCGAGAGCTCTGCATTTGAGATCTTCATGAGAAAGTGGCCCAATTCCGAGGAAATTCCTCACATCTACTTCTGGGACTTTGCTACGTTGAGGAAATATAAGTGGAGTGTCCAGTCCCATTCATACTTTTATCCGATCACTTACCTTCAGCGGACGGGGGGGAAGTGAACACAAAGATATATTGTACAAGCGTGAAATGGATTAAGTCGCATTGAGGAAAGCTGGAGCACCACAGACGAACTAAGCGACGGCGAAGGGGTCGGAGGGAGTCGATGAATTTCCAACATCAACGAGAAAGAGGTGAGATATCAGTGTCTGTCAGTCGGATGGTGACCGAGCTTGTTCCTGGGAGCTCTTAAAAGCAGACAAGCTGAAAGCTGACATGTAGAATCAAGATTTTGGGGCTGGTTCGTAGTATATTTCTTTTTCTGAAATGCACATTAATTATAAAAAAGTTCCCTAGCATTACGCTGGGTGTTTCTGTACGACATCCAGAATAATTCATGACACCATTTCAGGAGAGGAGAGAGGTGTATGTGAGATGGTAACTGACCACGAGGACATTTTGAAATGCCAAATCTGAGAGAAGAAAAAAAACCAACTGTAAATGTAGCCTATAATTTACATTAAATGGGGCTTTCACATAGCCTAAGATGTGCTAGGCTATTATAAGCGAAAAGACAATATAAGAATGTCCCATGAAATCGCGTATGCTCTATTCAGCACAGATGATCCTCATCTTCCTTTTTAATGTAACATCTCCGTTGTAGCCATGTGTCAGAGCATTGCTCCGTCAGAGCAGTTTCAGTACCGTGTAGTGGACAGCGCAGCTGGTACAGTAGATCAGTGATTCAAGGGTGGGAATTGTGGGGGGCGGGTGTGTTCCCCCAACCCCAACACACACAACCACACAGGGGTCAAAACAAAACAAAACAAAAAAAAGATGGGGGCGGGGGAGGAGGGGGGTCCTAAAAACTATGTAGCCTATTCTTTTTATTAATAAGTGTACATTTAAATAAGCATTTGTAAACGTTTCAGTAACCAAAAGGTCATATAAGTAAAATAAAAAGATACAAGATAAAAGACTGCACTAAATAGACGCTCATGAACAGAAGTTGCCTATGCAAGAGTATTAAGCCATATGTCACAAGTTTGTCGCATGCTGTTCTAGGACATCGACAAAGCATAAAGGCCCGTTCTCGCCAGGAACAATAACTGAAACAATAACGACATCTACATTTTTTATAATCGTTCTTGTTGACAGTTTTGAGTCCACACCACAACTAACGACAAGGACACAGAGGAACGATATCGTTGGAATTACTTTAAGAACGATTATTTTTTTCCAGCTGATGAAGGATACAAATATTGACAGCCAATCAGAATCCATTGAGCACTTACAGCAGAAAGTAATGAAAAAAGTTTATATTTTGTAACACATTTCTGAATCTATATAAAATGCAAACAATAAACACAATATAAATAATTCAATAACGAAATAATAAAGTCATCCACATTTTATTGACATTTTATGGAAAAAGTATTAGCTATTTTAACCATACTACTGATGAAACTGTTGGATTCCCAAGGCGAAACGTAGAAATGATTGAATTTGTTTTTTCGAAGCATGATTTTGCTTACATTAGGCTACACAACACACTACGGTAATTGAAGTCCCTTCTTTCACTGCACACATTTTGGGTTATCTTAGATCTTGGGTATGGGCCCTGTGCAGACTCTCTTGCAGGTTCTTTTCAAACATCTTTTTCCAGCGTCGAGTAAGGAACCACTCAAATGAGTTCAATAATCTCTCACTTTCTCTACTATTAGTATGTATTTATTCAGTACCAACTTCCCACCAGCTCAGACATATTGCTGAAGAGGCTCACAGACCGACTTGATTGCTGCTTTATTGCTAAGCTCTTTTTATTTGCCAGCCAATAGACTCCTTGACAGCACAGACTTGAGTCTGTTCATTCTCGGCCTTCTCCTTATCCCCCTCTCTCTTCAGAGACAAACAAAGTTGAGCAGGATAAATAGTCCCCTCTCCCCTGAAAAGAGCCTTCTTTGTTTGTGCAGTGTGAGGCGTGGAAGCCGATGTGGCCACCATGTGTCACCCAACTTTCATTAGCTGTCCGCCTGGAGAGAGATGTGGCTATTCAAGCTATTGCATGCTATGTCAATAGTGAATTCCACAAGGCAACTCCAATAAGGGAAGCCTAACTAAGTCACTAATCAGTTGTCTGGGTATATGCAGACCTGACCATTTATAGTGCTAATATACACATCACTGTTTTAATATGATACTAGGCAGTAGTATTAAATCACGATATTGACTGGCTATGCAGTCTACCTCATCAAATAACACCACAATGTTGTAATATCATCCAAAACCATTAATGTTGCACTGCAGTAATGTGTCATAAAGCTCTGTTTTTGAACCCCTTAAAAGCTGTACCTGTAATTTAATAAGATCTTCAACAGGTGATATTTTGCAGTATAGAACACAAAGCACTCTCCAAGCCAACTTTAGAGGTCTTTTTGTTTATTTATTTATTTTTAGCCACAAAGACCAGTGGATTTTATTACATGCATAAGGGGTTGATGAGCCTGATATCACACAAAAAGTAAATCAGTTCTTCCTTCATGGAAGATTATTTTTATATATATTTATATATATCAGTGTAATAAATGTACACTCTCTAAATGTGTCTACACATTCGCATCATATTTGCATGCTTAGTAAGACAACTTACAAACATGCCCAGTGATCCATTTACCAGACTGATTTGAACACTTAACTATTCCAAGACCATTTTAGGTTGAGCCAATAAAAATTTGCAGGCTATTTAATACCAAGCATAGACACATACTTGTCTTTTCAACAATATGTACCTAAATATCATGTGTTTGATCTTATTTTGTCTTGACTGTATTCACTTTTAGATTTTATTCGGCCAAACCCCAAAATGATGTCTCCAAAAGACAAGCCCAAGAAGAAGCCTCCCAAAGACAGCATGACATTACTGCCATGTTTCTATTTTGTGGAGGTATGCTTTCACTGTATTTCAGTTGTTGTGGTGAAGCTTTAACAATCTCTTCAAGCCTTCTTCATCCTGCCCTTAAACTGCCGGAAAAAAATGCATGACATGTCACGCACCACTGCCTTATCTTGTGAGGAGAGTCATCTACACAGAATGCCATTTACATGTCGCTCTGAGTTACAATAATGATGTGATGAATCTTATGAGCTTGTAAAATGAAATGTGCATCTTAGCTGTGTAATTTGACATTTGTGAAGTTGACATATAATGACAAATGTGAAGTTGATATTTAACACCATAGATGCTATTTATTTTACATATAGTGAGTCATAAGCTGGATAATGGAAAACTCAGCTTCTCACCGTGTTAAATGACGGCGATGTCAAGTACCTCTTTAACCAGGGTTAAGAGATTTTAACAGGATTTCAGCAAGGATTACTTGGGCTTAAACTGCTTTATTTCTTTTCAAGGAGATAATATTGATGTAAACATCTAAGAAAAATGATTGTGAAACATGAATAGAAAATGTAACTAGTTACCTAGACTTATTATTATTATTATTATGTCTTGATTTACTTGTTTGAATGTCATTACAGGATAAAAAAAAAATCAAACCAAGTGGCATCTGCAAACAAATGATATCAGAGCTTTTCTTAGAACTAACATCACTCTTTTGCTATTTTGTAATTAATTTAAATAACTTGTCTCAAGTTAAGTTTTCGTGGTTGTATAAAGTCATTTGCTCTCAAGTTCACACAGGTGTCCTGGCTAGTAACCACATGTGCAATTCATCGAATTAGTTTGAACTAGGGATGTTACATATGACACCGAAGCTTTGAAGCATGAATGTATTGAGAACGCATCTCTATTTTTAGTGAAGTTCCATGCCAGATCGCATATTGTTTTCAGAGAAACATGTGATCAACGAAAAACGAAGCCTCACTTACTTTCCAGTCATGTGAATGCTTCACTTTGTATGTCGGAACGTTTGAACCCAGACCACGACTCTAAAAGGTTTTATGGAAGTTCAAGTCCATTTACTAAAAAAATGTATAGCCCATAGCCATATTCTTTATCATATATTCAAACAGTATAAAAATTGGCTGAATATTGACTGAAGCAGTGAACTTTATTAAATAAAACAAAAGAATCCAACACAAGGACAGTCCAAACTAGTGAAGGCAACGTAGTGCATGAAACAACTCCAGACAATGAACTGACAGAACTGAGGGCATTATATACACAGAAAACTAATAAGCAACAGGTGTGTGTAATCAATGAAACAATGAATAACCATTGCAACAAACGTAAACAGAAAGGATAAACAAACTAATAGTCTTTGAAAACGAAACATAAAACATCACAGATTGTGGCACAGTCCAAAAGTGTTAAAATACTTTTGGCTTAAATTTGAAAAAATATCCCCTGGTTTCACAGACAAGGCTTAAGCCTAGTCCCAGAATAAAATACATGTTTGAGTTGTTTTAATTGAAAGCAACTTGCACTGAAATATCTTAAAAAAGTGCCTTTGTTTTGTCTCAAGATGCACACTAGTTCTGTTTTTTTTTAAGGCACATTTATAAAAGCTATCTAAGGCCTGGTTTCACAGACAGGGTTTAGATTAAGCCATAGATTAGGCCTTAGTTAAAGACAAAACAATGGCTCTGGCTTATTTTAAGATATGTCAGTGCAAGTTGCTTTCAGTTAACTATTAGCTCAATCATGCATTTTAGTCTGAGCATTGTCTGTGAAACCAGGGGTAAATGTCCTAATTGAACTAAGGCATAATCCTGGCTTAATCTAAACCATGTCTTTGAAACCAGGCCAATATGTTTTTTGTTTTTACAATATGCAAAACGCTTACACTATTTGTTTGTTTTTTCAAATAAATACCTTGTTTTGATATTTTGTTATTTAAAGAAATTCATAAATTTTTAAGCTTGGCTTAAGTGTTAAAATGTTTCAGGGGGCCACTGTATGCCTAATATTGTTCGCATGAATAATTCATGAATGTGTCCATGTAGTAAATGTTGACTGATTTCTCCCTCCATAATCCTCTCCTGTGCCACCTTTCCCATAACCCACCTATTCTCTCTCTCTCTCTCTCTCTCTCTCTCTTTCTCTCTCGCTCAGCTGCCAATAGTGGCATCCTCCATGATCTCTCTTTACTTCTTGGAGCTGACAGACGTATTGCAGCCAGCCAAAGTTGGGTTCCGTTGCCATGACCGCACACTGAGCATGCCCTATGTGGAAACGGGAGACGAGCTCATCCCTCTGCTCATGCTGCTCAGCCTGGCCTTTGCTGGCCCTGCAGCGTCTGTGAGTGTTCCTACTCTATTCATAAACAGCCTAACCTATTTATCCCAGTGTAGCTTCTGTGAAAATTATACAAAATCCTGTTACTCTATTCATTGATGCAATGTGGACAGTAACAGTGAATTGCATGGTCAAGGACTGAGTTTTAGCATCTTGTGTAAAGCATAATTAAATACTTGACAGATTGGATTTCTTTTCATGCTTCAGGCAGCTCTCAATATTCTGTGCATTTTTGGCTTAGATCATGCTGGGTGAAGCCTTGATGTACTGCATGCAGTCCAAACTGAAGATTCGCTCTGGTTCAGAAGGGAGTATCAATGCAGGAGGCTGCAACTTCAACTCCTTCTTACGCAGAACTGTGCGCTTTGTGGGTATGTTAAGAGAGACCTCAAGTCTTGGCAAACTACAATTAAACAATGTGTAGTTATGAAAAATGTTAATTGCTGCATAGTAAATATATTTTCTGTAGGGAGAACTATGCATTATTCAGTAGTCAATATACTGGACATGTATAGACTTAAATACAACATATCTGAATAAGAATATTGAAATATAAATAATAGAATAAAAATAATGATTTAATAATTGTTTTATTGGTCTTTTTTATTTAAAGGACTTAAATAATTAAAGAATTTAAAGGGATTTAAGGGGATTAAGAAGTTCCAGGTCTATTGTAGTTATGAAGTTGGCTAATCAATTTAAATGATTTAAAATATGCACATATTCACTCTTATTCGTATGTCTAAAATGTAAAAAACTAAAACGCTTCTTGTCTCATCACATTCAGTAATGAATTAGCCTACATAAATCATTTAAATAATAGCATATTTTCAATTTGAAATGGTGAGATTTCATTAAAAAAAGTTGACTAGTTTGCTTGCATCACTGGATATTACCGTCGGTCGCTGAATATTTCTATTGTAACACAGCTGTCAGATATTAAATGTTTAGCTACGTACATCTCCCTACACACTCTTTCACTGCTAAAACTAAAGCATCGGGTAGGAATTCGCACTCATCTACTCTGAACAGTAAGGCTCGCCTATACGTTGATTTGATTGGCCATCTCAATCATTCTTACTGTGACGAGAACTAAAAATGAGACAGACCAGCCTAAAAGTGTAACTTTTAAAACTTTGTGTCATCCGAACATCAAACAGAGCTGTGCGTAGGCTAATGGAGTGCAGCAGAGCAGCATCAAGAATTTCAAAAACTGGAGGGGACAATTTGGCCATTTCTAATTATTGGGGAGGACTTGTCCTCCTTAATGTCTATGGTGGTTATGGCCCTTATTTGTAATGTGTTCATTTTGTTTTATTCTTGCAAGAAAAAAAAAAATCTTCCATTTCTACTGCACATTTTTAATAGTAACATTTTATAATGAGAAATGTACAACGATATTTCAGGTATTTCTCAGTCCCTCTCATATGCATTTCTGATTTTATATCTAAGCTGACCTACAAATCATATCATAAATGACCAATCAATATGTTATATGGTTGTAGAAACATCTTGAAGTTTACCTGACAACTTGTCATAAAACAAAAAAATCTAAAACAAATTTGTTGAGTATACTCAACATTTTGAATAAGGAGATTAAGGGTACAGTTAAAATGAAATAATACCCATTTGAATGTTACTTTACACACAAAACAGCTTTAAATGAGAACTTGAGGTGAACAATTTGATGGTCCACTAGGTCTCTTATTCTTAGTTTTAATACTTGGGACTTGGGGCCTCCTCTGACTTCTGACATTCATTATTCATACACTCGACCGCATTCAGACATTTTTACAGGTTTGTCTATTTTGGTAGAAGCATATGGTCGAGTGTTGACTCACACAGACAAACAAAAACAAGCCTGGCTCTGTTCAGACGGTTCCACACTGACAGTTTCTCGTCCCCTCACAGGTGTTCATGTGTTTGGGCTGTGCGCCACTGCATTGGTGACTGACGTTATCCAGCTAGCCACAGGCTATCATACTCCCTTCTTCCTAACTGTGTGCAAACCCAACTACACACTGCCGGGCGTGGCCTGTGATAAAAACCCCTACATAACCCAGGACATCTGCTCAGGCCGGGACCAGTATGCCATCCTGTCAGCAAGGTGAATACACATAAACAACACCATGCTTTCTCACATATGACTGGGTAAATTCATGTTGTTGCTGCATTAAGGCTATTACATGATTTGCATATAACTGCTAAAAAAAACTCATTGCATATAAATAAACAGCACTATCCATATGCGCAATTCGTCCCCCTAATATTCCGTATCCAATGTGTGGGCTAAACAAGACGAAAAATAGATATTCTTTATGTTTATTTCAATTGTTTTAGTTTCTATCCCATTGCAATGTTTTCCAACAAGGATTACGAATGGATTTGTCCTCAAATCCTTGTCAGGCGGCACATAGAACAAGGAAGCTATGGAACAGAAATGACATTGTGTTTTGCTCACTGAAGTGTGGTACATTCCTTCTGCATCTCTTTCTTATCTCATTTACATTTCTTCCTCACATGCTAAAACTCTTGGCTGTGCTCTTTTTTTGATTATTCATGTGTTGCGTTACTGAATTAATATTTTCCTCTTTTTTTTCTCTCCGTCTAATCAGGAAAACTTTCCCCTCCCAACACGCCACTCTGTCTGGGTTTGCAGCTGTCTACATCTCCGTAAGCATTTCTCTGTACTTCTCTCAGGGCACTTTGATTTAAAAATGATCTGATGCAAAATACTTGTTATTTGGAATACCATGTCACTGTGATTATTGAGCAATCACTGTTATTAGAAGGATCCGGCATCAGCATTAAGCACCGTAGAACCGTGTCAACTGCTGAGTGACCTCTACTGATGGAGTGTAGAGTATATAGGCCACAGTCAGCTTGGTGTCTCCCAGCTGTAGAGCTAGAGATGCTCATTAGTCTTCTTTTGTTAGCTATGCCTCGTTGAACTCAATGTGGGATTCCAACTGTTAATGAAGTCATTCTCTCTGGACTGTTAAGAGAAACATTCAAGCTGCTGTAACTACATTTGGAGTATTTTAGTTTATTCTAATTGGAAATTAGTCTTATCCTGTAGAATCTAATTGGCTGACCGTACTTTAAAAGCATGAAAACTGGTTGTTGTAAAAAAATAAATAAACTGAGCCCTTTTACTCAAGTAAAGTGGACTAGGAATTGCATGTATTTTCCCATGGAAGTACAAGCGTCTTCTTAAATAGCTAACTTAAACCATTTAAGTAAAATGAAGTAGCTGCAAGTAGATTTAACTTGTAAGTTCTATGATTAAAGTATCACTATTTTTACTTAATTATATTGAATTAGCTCTAAATTATATTAAATATATAATATTATAACATTTACTTTAGGGTTTACAATGTAGCATTAACTTAGAAGAATAGCGAAAAATCTAACGGTTAAAAAAAGTGTTAATTTGAGAAAGCTGTTTGGGGTCATTTCATATTTTGGGGGTTTTACTAGAGCAGTTGTTATCGTTGTTATTGTTGTGACACTCGTGTTTCTCTACTCAGATGTACTTCAATGCCGCCATCTCAGACAGCACCAAGCTATTGAAGCCAGTGTTGGTGTTTGCATTTGCCATAGCAGCAGCCCTGGCAAGTCTGACCCAAATCACCCAGTATCGAAGCCACCCAATTGACGTCTACGTGGGTTTTGTGATTGGGGCTGGCATCGCTGTTTATCTAGTGAGTCTTTAATTGTTTTGTAGTTTGCTTCTCTGAACAATTTTTGCTTTGACAGCTTCAATTTTAGGTTAGCAGAGGATATTAAGACTTATTTATCTTTCTTCTTTCACTCTTTTCTAATCTTTTGACTGCAAGCTCTATATTTAGGATTTCTATTCTATTAGAGGAAGACAAATCCTTCAGGATTCATCAGGGACAATTTCACAGCTCCTTTTCACTGTCATCTCTTTGCTTCGTCTCTTTCCTCTGATATGCCTTTGTGTTATAATCTCCATAACCCGTCAAGTGGGTTGGAACAATTTCAGAAAGTGTAATTTACATTAAAATAGATAATTGGTAAAAGAAAAAAATCAATAGCCAAAAAATGAAAAATAAAATGCAACTCTAAAAGTCTTTGAGCTCTGTATAACGGATGAACAGTAAGTGTTTTGCTTTTACACGACATGACCAAAAGTATGTGGTTTTCTAACTAATGGGTTTGGCTATTTCAGCTACACCCTTTACAAGCATAAAATCATAATACAGCCATACAATCTCCTCAGACAAACATTTATGATAGAATGGGGTGCAAAGAAACTGAAAACACACTCCTGGGCTAAAAGAAAAAGGTCCAAAATGGCTAAACACTAAGCTTTTAATTGTCTTAACCACCAATTATTGGTCAGGAAATTAGCTAAATTTAAGCAAATTGCACTATTAAAAAGCCATTTCTGTCTCAGAAAACCAAGGACAGAATTAAGTTTTTGGCAGAATATGGGAATGTGTGTGTGGAGGGATGAATCACAATGAAGCAATAGTTGCATGGTGATGCTCCAGATCGATCCAAATATAATAATAAATGCATCTCTACCACAGTGAAGCTTGGAGGAAGAGCTGTCATTGTGTGAGGAGCCTTTTTAGCTGCTGGTATTGGTGAGCTACTTCAATGTGAAAAGTCATTTTATCCTTTGGAGTACAGGAGAATATTGCAGAATGGCTTGCTTCCCAGAGGAATTTGGTATATTCCAAAAAGACAATGCTCCTGAAAATTGTGCATCATGCCTGACACCTAGGCCTACATGAACAATTTACAGTTGGTTTTATGACTGCAAGTCATTCTCTTCAAATGCTATTGAATTTAGAAACGTGTGTAGCAATGTCGTATGTAACTTTAGAGACGGTCATATAGTGTTTAGTTGTCCACATACTTTTGGTGTATGTGCAATCTAATTCATTTGTCTTCATGTTGTAAAAATGTCTGATTGATTAGTGGACTCTCATTAACCTTACAATAACAAGTGTTTCTCATATTCCAGGCACTATATGCGGTTGGAAACTTTAGGTCACATGAAGAGGCCTCCCCTAGGCCATTGAAGCAACCCCATCCTCCACAAAAAGATCCTCTAAGAGAACTGACACAGCGTGGCCATGACTCTGTGTATCAAAAGGCCCATGCTTCTGAGAGCAACGATGAGCTATCAGCCCCGCCTCATGTTGCTGGCCTGAACCGTAAGGTGCGTCGAGAGAAAGCCTCAATGGGCAGCCTGAAGAGAGCTAGTGCAGATGTCGAGCTTTTGGCTCCTCGCAGCCCGATGGGGAAGGAGACCATGGTGACCTTCAGTAACACACTGCCCCGTGCTAACACCAACGCTATGGAGGAGCCTGCTCAGCGTCACATGACCTTCCACGTGCCGATGGACTCTCAGCGTTCTAAACAGCTGGTGTCCGAATGGAAGCAGAAATCAATGGAGATGCGCAGTCTCAGCCTTAGGGATGAGGAGGAGGAGGGAGCAACTGCGGAGGGAGTTGATGGAGTTGAGGAGGAAGCTTCAGAAGAGCTGGGCATGCCATCCTCCCTTTATCCTACTGTGCAAGCCAACAGGGGAGCAACGACAGCAGCAGGTGGTGCCAGGGTGATGATACCTCAGAGGCCCGGTGCACCACAGTTGGTTCATATCCCAGAAGAAGCAACCAGACCACCACCAGTGTCACCTAAAAGCGTCACCACAAGGGCTAAATGGCTGTCCATGACAGAGAAAGGAGGTCCAGTACCAGCTGCCACGCCAGAACCCCCACGGCTGCCCAACCAGCCAAGGGTTATGCAGGTCATTGCCATGTCTAAGCAACACGGTCCAGTTACCATCACCACACCAAAGTCCTCTGAGACCGCCTCGTCCTGTGCTACCTCCAGCACTGGTTCAGAGTCTCCGTACTACCGCATCCCATCGGAGCCAGACAGAAGCAGCATTGTCACGGTAGACGCTCATGCTCCTCATCACCCAGTGGTCCGTCTGTCTTCAGGCAACGGGAACACCTGGGACTGGAGAAGCACCTCCAATGGTAGCACAGAGGTCCATGAGACTAGTCGGACACTGCCCAGGCAAGAATGTGTGCGTGATTATCGTCCCATGAAAACAGACTCCCTCTGTTCCTCTACCAGCGAGCCTGACCCAGGGATCCTGCCTCCGCCACCTCATCCTGACCTGCTCTTGGACAGCACCTTCAGCCGAGATTCCTCACTTCACCGTAACTCCTCAATCTCAGCTAAAGACTGGGAGCCCGGACTGCCTCACCCAGAACCGGACCACTTCTTTAAGAACTTGCAAACAAACAGACAATTTAAAGACTGAGGAGTTTTTTTGTTTTTTTTTGGAGGAGGACTCCAATGTGAATAATTGTGTTTTCAGTGGATGGTTAGAGAATACAGCCTTCTTGGTTATCTCACATTGAGCATCTGGGGTGGATTAGTGCAGTGGAGCACCAAGAGGATCACACAGACTTGAGGAGGCTGTTCAGTGTACATGCACAAACTGTGAGGACCCACAAACCTCAGAAAAATTCAATACAAAATCAAGTTGTAATTAAAACATGTTTATTCTCTTTTACATCTTTACAATTTTACAGTGCAGAAAATGTTTCCTCTTTCAGGATCAAGCTAAGTTCACATATGCCAAGACCAAACAACCAACCATATTTACTTTTTTTTTTTTTGACGTTTCATTCATACACAATGATTTACATTGTATTGTACAAGAGGAAATCATGTTACAGTTATCTAATGACTCACTAGGGACAGATTTATTGTGGGAATAATGGCTTTGCTGTGTATGGAATCAGTTTTAAGTAGGCCTAGTCACTTTCTCCTTTTTATACTAAAATATGAAGTACTGTTCCTTGTTTGTGCGTGTTGCATGTGTGTTTATTTATGTGTCTTCTAGACCTTGGATGGACTGTTACATATCAGCAGGGATGGCCTCTTTCATTTTGCTGCCCAATGTTAAGGTTTTTGTAACAAACTTTGAAAAATAAAGTTGTAATAATACTATGTGCTTTTAGTCAATTTTTAGATAATTGTTTTGTCAAAATCAACTGTATGAAAAACAAGTGATTGTGTTTATTGCTTTTTTCCTAAACTTTCCTAAATATATATTCAGACAGTTTTGATGGATATAATTTCACAGTAATAATTTATTTTTATAATTGTTTCAGAACATCAACATCCCGTGCATGTATGCCTTCCGCTAACAATAGAATCTGCATTAGTATATTTTATATAATAGTTAAACAATGTTCAATCATTTCTTTTTTTAGGGAAACACATACCGTAATTAACGTGTGTGAGTACATAAGTACATAAAAAAAATCTGCTATATTTCTTCAAAAATTAGGTCTGAGAATTAAAACACATTTTATGGGGAATTTTCAGAGACATCATGATTTGTATACAGTACAAACTGTATATTCTATCCCCTAAACCCAACCCTATACCTCTAAACACAGCCCTCACAGAAAACTTTCCTAATTTTTTACATTTTCAAAAAAACAAAACAAAAGTAACAAAAATGCTATCTTTAATGAGTTCAGCAAAGAGATGACTAGACATAATAAACACGACTGTATTCTTTAACAGATAATGAATTAGGGTAGGGTTAGCCTTTGAAGACACAAATATCTTCAAAAGGACTGTCACTATTAAAACAGCTGGAGAGAATATGCCGTGAGTCGCGTGACATGTCTATTTTAAAGACAGTGATCAAATCATATACTCATTTCAGAATAGTACATTAAACATTCAGTGCCAAGTCAGACTGTGACTCAATATTGCAGCTATACAAGAAGAGTGAATGTTCCCTTAGTGGGTCATAAAAAGAGCTGCAGCCAAGGCTGGCATGACTGTTCCAACAGCACAGACTTGGCCTCCTTGTGGTGATTCAACATTGCAAGAAGAAAAAGGCAGGGATTGAGCTTTTGACAGCAATGGGGAAAGATATTTTTCCTTTTCGTTCTTTTGGAGATGTATGCAGGGATGGAAGATTAGCAGTAAGATGACTTTAAAACTGTTATGTTTTCCAATATCATGTGATTGAGGAGACATATATTATCATAAGCAAGTCAAGACCACACTTGTTCTATCAATCAAGACCACAACTGTCATGCTGTTTTGGGGTTTTTGACTAGAGATCTATGGTATTGTAGAATTAAGGAATTTAGACCAAGTAGACCAAATCAATGAGATGGAATTATTCATGTTACTTACAATTAATGTCAGACTACAAGTTCTCAATGTGGCTTTGAATGGTTGGTACTCTAATATGAATAGTGTACAGTACATGATTAAGTGTAGATGGTGAAGAAGTGTATACAGCAACTAATTTAATTAAGTTAAATATGAATACTTTTTGATGGTTGTGATGGTTATTAAACGGGCATTGTTTCAGGTTAAGACAACAGTTGTCTGCTCACATGGTTGGACATTTTACTTCATGCCACAAAGTACCTCAAAGACAGTATTCCTGGAAGAAGCATCTCTGTGACCTACAAGAAGTTCTAAGCAGTATGTGGATTAACCATTTATCAAAGGAAATGAAGCACAAGAGAAAGTGAAGAACCTGGACTTATTAATCCACAAATGGAGAAGCTGGCACAAATTACATGAGCACAGATGGAAGGGTAACAAGTTGTACTGTCCCTCATTTTGCTTCAATAACAAAAGGCATTAATGTTCACAATACTATTGAGAAAGCATTATGAGAAAGCATTTGAGTAGCTTAGCTTTACATTCTCAAATGTTTCCTCACATTTATATATCCTCTAATCAGTTTCCTATTTATCAAGAGTGCATTGTGTGAACACTTCATACGAGAAGGTAATGAGAAAACTCACAATGCTTTCACTTGCTATAGCTCTTCAGAACAAATGAATAAAATTGTATTTAAGAGTGACAAGTATACAACACAAAAACTGAAATTACAGTGATTTGGAAAATGCAACTTGACTTGGCCTGCTCTCATTTACGTGTGTGCCTTGCATCTCACAGTCACAATACACAGTGTAGGCGATCTGAATGGTGATTTGAGCATGAGTGAAATGATTTGAATTTGCTTGCAGATGCATGAAGATTTTAAATAGTTACGTCGCTGTGAGCATGTCCTGCAGGCTGACGCTCTGACACAGTTACACTGTTCTTACAACAGATAATTGGGAAGACTGTATGCTTGCTTGTTTATGTGTTCATGTTGTGCATTCACATGCAGGCAGATAGAAAGAGAGGTAATGTCAGCTTGAATTGTTCATTGATGGCCTAAACATAACTTGCATTACTGCTACTGCTCAAATACTCACCTGCAGTGCTTCTTTCATTTCAATCAATCAGTTTGTAAAGAGTGGGGTGTGTGGCCTCTACAGACACATCTCATTGAACAGGCCAGCGGGGGTTTCTATAAAATCTATAAAATCACGCATGGTTTCTGTCTGTAAGAGGAAACTAAGTTTTATGCTGAAAAAGATTTGCTTGTCAAAGTAAATTTGCCCACATCAAAATATATCATTTCACATCATTTTCCCCCCGCTTTTCATGTGTGGGGCTCTAGAAACCCTACATCTCAAATGGATCGAGTAGATTTTCCATAATTCTTTGGCAGTGTTTTTGATGTTTTTTTCTTCAGTTTATAAGAAAAGAAAATCACAAAATATAACTTCTTTAAGATTTTTCTCCAGTTTTTACTTTCTCATTCTTCACAGTAAAGAAAATGGATTATCTTACCACAATTTTCCCAATGCTTTGGATTGTTAAATAATAATAAATAGATTATTCACACATAATCCTAAAATAGGTAATTAACATAAATGCCTCTTACACCTCTTGTAGCATGAATTGAAAAAATAACAAAAAATATTAACCAACAAATTTGCTTCATGCAGTAAAATCTAAATTAACTGATTTTATTCAAGTCAAAAATATTATTCAACATTATTTAATCAACCAAAATACATTAGGTTTCACCAACAAAACTAAATGTAAGGTTTATATCAGGGAGAAAAGCCCTTTTTTAATTTATTAAATTTTTATTTAGTTTTTAGTTTTTTTGTAAAGTGGAGCTTCTTATACTGTTGCATGCTCTTTGATTTTACTGTCCTAAAATCTGCTGTTGGGTCTCCACTGAATGATTCCTACACCCTCTCCTAGCTCAAAACCCAGGTGATTTGTGTGGCACAGATGCTATGAACATAAATAGCAGGAAGCTGGTGAAAAAAAAAGGTCCTATACACAGGCCAACAGTTGGTGCACTGCATGACACACCACTCATTTTCACAAAGATAACAGTAGCAAAGGATCTCAAATTTCATGTATTCTCTATAGTCCTGTCACATGCCTGTCCTGTCTTGTTATGCACATGGGTGTTTTGTTATTTTGGGCCATGTGCTCGTGTCTATTGTCTAGCCCCTCCCATCTTATTATCTGATTATTGGTTAATTTCCCACCTGCTTGTCTCGTTACCCTCCTTTGTTTGTTCCCCTATTTAGCCTCCTTGTGTTTGTAGTCTTGTGCTGGTTCGTTGTCCTTGTTGCGTGTTCCTGGAGCTCTGTGTTTTCTGAGTTTGCCCTGTCTGCATGTCATCAATAAATTCCTCTGCATTTGAATCCTCGTCTCTAGTGATGGCAAAATGAGGCTTCCTGAACCACTGATACCTCGCAGCCCATTGCTTCAGCCAAAGGTTCATTACTCGAAGCTTCATTCAGCATTGCTCACTAGTGACACCTAGCTACTGTGATAAGAAATAGCAGACAAATTCATTCATTCTGAACCAGTGAACCAGAGTTCATTCTGACTCTTTAAAGGGATAGTTCACTTTGAAATTAATTTTTGGTATGTTTTAGCTTACCTCAAAGGCATCCAAGATGTAGGTGTCTTTTTTTCCGGAGTAGTTTCAATTTTGATATTTTTAGGTCAAACCGTTCTTGTCTGTCAGTCATATAATGCAGGTCTATGGTCACTGTCTCAAAACAGCATGCACAAAGTCCAAATTAAACAATTCCCCATCGTCCAAATTAAACAATTCCCCATCGTAAGTACACATTGATGGCTTAAGACACGAAACGAGCGGTTTGTGTGAGAAAACGAACAGTATTTGGGTAGATGACAAATAAGGGTGAAACAGCATTTTTTTAAACAAAGTTCTAAATTGCTTGAGAATTGTATGAATTTCTAAAGTACAAATACTGTTGTTTTTGAAACTGTTAGAGGTTAGCAGATTTTTTTTCTCATTATGTAATTTATAAAGCTTTTCTCACAGCTCCAGGCAAAATATGTCCTGCGGTGTGACATGACATTACTATAAAATTCACATATTGAAATATTATTAATTTCAAATACAAATCAGGTATGTTGTAAGTTTAACAAGTATTCTTAAAGAATGATCATTAAAATTCTGCATATTATTTTTTTCACAGCTGTTTTTCTATTATATTCTTTGCTTGTGCCATCTTTTACCAGTCACTCCAGTAGAAATATTGTGTAAAATGAGATTTTTTTTGGGAAAATGTTTATTATTTTTTATATAGTTATATTATGCAATGTTTTCATATGCATATAATCATTTAAGCTATTTAACATAGTAAAAGTCGTTTAATTGTGTTTGAAGTGATGTCACACCACAGGACATCCCGTCACACCACATGACGAAATGAGACACTGTATGAACATTTATGGTGAAATTTATTGAATATTTTTGTAACAAACAAATCATTTGCATCTCTATTTGAACATTAATGAAAATGCAACATATCAGTACAATCTTATTACTTAGTGTATGAATTTGAACTAAAAACATAGTAAACAAGACATACTGAATAATTAACATTTTGGAGGCGTCAAATCTGACCCAGTCATAAAGACCATTCATTCCTATTTTTAACTTAAAAGACTAAACAAAAATATCTTGTTTCTCAGAAGAAAGTCATTAAAATCATGCTAAAATAATTAAAAGCATGTTAAAATCATCAATTCAACTCTTTGAACAAAGATTCCAGTGAACAAGAGAAATTTGACTTCATCCTGTGCTAACCTTTCCCTGTACCTCCTTGTCCTTTCTTTGCTCATGCCTAAAAACTGACAAATCACTTTAAAAACAATGATCAGTGACTGTTAACATACACATACAACAAACAAATGAAGACAGATATATATATATATTTATGTTTAATATATGTATAATATAGGTATATTATGTATAATGAAGACAGATATATATTTATGTTTAATATATGTATAATATAGGTATATTGTATATAATATTTGCAATATTTGTTTAATATATATAGAGAGACAGAGATATATTTATATTTGTTTAATATTGCAAACATAACAGACGAAAATCTAGCTAGACATCTGACTTAATTATGTCACACTACAGGATGGGCTGTCACACCACAGGACTTTTTCACTTTTGCAGCCATTTTGAGTAATTGCTATACAAGACTGACCTTGGGCATTACAGTAACTGAATAAGTTCATTGTTTTAAACCTGAATATGATTCTTTTTTTAAAATATTTTTCTTTTTTCTCGAACTAGATCAGTCTAGATCAGTCACACCACAGGACTATCAAAAATGGACACGTTCATGGTCTGACAGAAATTATGAAATATATCAAATTAATAAGAGATTAACACTCACATTTTAACCTCCTTAGCACATCCAAACGTCTGGGGAACTTCCTGGTAGGGGGCTTGACTAAAGGACCCCTATGGCTGTCCATGTAACTGCCAGTACAAAAATCTAATATCCTATGTCACACTGCAGGACAGCATTTTTGTTTCAAAACTAAATGTACTGTAAATATTATTTTAGTACTTTTTAGCATTTTGAAAACTTAAGTTAATTAAGTAAATACATACAAAATAATGCCAAGGCATTTATTAGCTGCTCCAAACATATCTGCTTTATTTTACTAATATTTACATTTGATGAGTAATCAATGTTACAGTCACACCGCAGGACATTTTGCTATTCACCTTGAAATTTGAACAACACCAAATATATTTTACGTCCCAAAATCATAATATTGAAATAAAATGATGTTCTATGCCCCACTGGCATGTGTTGTTTTAGTTGAAAAATGCAGTTCAATAAACATTTACACTTGATTACAGAAAAAACATGCGTCACGTCATCTGCCCATTTATATAGTTTTTGTCCTCTTGTAAACACACACACCCAAATGATCAGAGGACGCGGGTGCTTCGGTCTGCGCAAGCGCCGGAAAGCGACGGAAAAGGTCAGAGGGCGCGGGCGCTTCGATCTGCGCAAGCGCCGGAAATAATCTCTCGCGCGTGTACGTCACTCATTGTTTACACAGAACAGAGATTGTAGGTAAGACGGCTAATCGAAATGGTTCTAATTTGCGCTTATCCAGGATGTTTAAACCGACGTAAAAGAAATCAATTTCGTATGCTCGCGCAAACTCATCCGGGAGTGGTGAGTTTTCACGAATTTCCAATTTATAATCCTTCCCTCTTGAAGTTATGGTTGATCGCTCTTCGGCTGGATATCAACACACCCATAAACGTACTAAAGTTGAGGAGGGTCTGCAGCGATCATTTTTCCCCTGATGATTTTATAAACCAAGGAGAGGATCGCATAGTACTGACATCATCAGCTGTGCCTATGGTGTTTTCTCATCCAACGGAGGTATGTGAACAACGTCTTTGTATGTGTCCTTTGTATTTGTAAAGCTGGCATTACATGAAATGAGCAATAAAATGTATTTCTGCACCATATATTTGGTAAGAATGGTTTTACATGAGAGAGTTATAAGATATGTTATAAGAAGAGAAGATATGTGTAGCCTATACTAAGCAGCTGCTAGTCAAACCAATGTGAAACTATGTGTACTACTCATAAGGGTGCAGTCAATGATACTACTACTACTACTAGCCTAATAATAATAATAATAGTAATAGACAGTGTGGATTCACGAGAGATAATTTCCGGCGCTTGCGCAGATCGAAGCGCCCGCGCCCTCTGACCTTTTCCGGCGCTTTCCGGCGCTTGCGCAGACCGAAGCACCCGCGTACTCTGATCATTTGGGTGTGTGTGTTTACAAGAGGACAAAAACTATATAAATACTGTTCGTTTTCTCACACAAACCGCTCGTTTCGTGTCTTAAGCCATCAATGTGTACTTACGATGGGGAATTGTTTAATTTGGACGATGGGGAATTGTTTAATTTGGACTTTGTGCATGCTGTTTTGAGACAGTGACCATAGACCTGCATTATATGACTGACAGACAAGAACGGTTTGACCTAAAAATATCAAAATTGAAACTACTCCGAAAAAAAAGACACCTACATCTTGGATGCCTTTGAGGTAAGCTAAAACATACCAAAAATTAATTTCAAAGTGAACTATCCCTTTAACACTACTACATCTGCTTTTTACTACTGCTGACAACACCCACAAGGTGGCGCGAGTTTCGAACCGCCTTTTATCCAGAAGCGAACCGATGACGTATCCACACAAACCGAGGCCTCGTTTGTCATCAGTCACGTGATTTTCACGTTAACAACACAAGCCTCGAATCGCGGCTTCATCTGGCACGCCCATTTTTTTCTCGACACACGCTCCGACGCCTCGGTTCAAATGTCACATCACTACTCGTCTCATATTCATCTGTTACGTGACAGAACGAACCAGCCAAATATGTGGATTCAGCGGAGTGAAATTTTTTCTGGTGAGGATAAGGGATCTTCAATTTCCTTGTTTGAATATTTCGCCAGATGTGCTCAAAGGACTATGGAGGAGGAGAGGACCATGGCAGATGACGGTCAGCAGAAAGGCAAGCCTTCACCACTGGTCCCGAAACGGAGGAGAGAACCCCTCCGTGACTGTTCCGGTGATCCCGAGTCCGGTGGTTCCAGTTTCCGGTGGTCCCGAGTCCGGTGGTCCCAGTTCTAGTGGCCCCGAGTCCGGTGGTCCCAGTTCCGGTGGTCCCGAAACGGAGGAGGAGAAGGAAGACTTCCTCCATGCCTGTTCCGGTGGTCCCTGTTCCGGTGGTCCCTGTTCCGGTGGTCCCTGTCTGCCCAGCCAGAGACTGTTCACGTCACGTCTGCCCAGCCAGAGACTGTTCACGTCATGCCTGCCGAGCCTGTGTCTTCAGACAAGATGGCCGCCGCCGAGCCTGTTCACGTCACGCCTGCCG
Organism: Leuciscus leuciscus; assembly: GCF_965113295.1. Lineage (NCBI taxonomy): Eukaryota > Metazoa > Chordata > Actinopteri > Cypriniformes > Leuciscidae > Leuciscus > Leuciscus leuciscus. The sequence goes on from NC_138730.1 coordinate 26,348,213, forward strand.
AGCCTGGGTCTTCGGACAAGATGGCCGCCGCCGAGAGTGTTCACGTCACGTTTGCCGAGCCTGTGTCTTCAGACAAGATGGCCGCCGCCGAGCCTGTTCACCTCACGCCTGCCGAGCCTGGGTCTTCGGACAAGATGGCCACCGCCGAGAGTGTACACGTCACGTTCGCCGAGCCTGTGTCCCCTGACAAGATGGCCGCAGTCGAGCCTGGGTCTGTTCCTGAGCCTGAGCCGGTGGTGTCTGTTCCTGGGCCGGTGGTATCTGTTCCTGAACCGGTGGTGTCTGTTCCTGAGCCCGAGCCGGTGGTGCCAGTTCCTGAGCCCGAGCCGGTGGTGCCAGTTCCTGAGCCCGAGCCGGTGGTGCCAGTTCCTGAGCCCGAACCGGTGGTGTCTGTTCCTGAGCCTGAGGTGTCTGTTCCTGAGCCCGAGCCGGTGGTGCCAGTTCCTGAGCCCGAGCCGGTGGTGCCAGTTCCTGAGCCCGAGCCGGTGGTGCCAGTTCCTGAGCCCGAGCCGGTGGTGCCTGTTCCTGAGCCGGTGGTGCCAGTTCCAGTGCCTGAGCCGGTGGTGCCAGTTCCAGTGCCTGAGCCGTTGGTGCCAGTTCCAGTGCCTGAGCCGTTGGTGCCAGTTCCAGTGCCTGAGCCGTTGGTGCCAGTTCCAGTGCCTGAGCCGTTGGTGCCAGTTCCAGTGCCTGAGCCGTTGGTGCCAGTTCCAGTTCCTGAGCCGGTGGTGTCTGTGCCTGAGCCGGTGGTGTCTGTGCCTGACCCGGTGGTGTCTGTTCCTGTGCCCTGGCCGCCCGAGGTGTCGTCTCCGCCCTGGCCGCCCGAGGGAGGGTCTCCGCCCTGGCCGCCCGAGGGAGGGTCTCCGCCCTGGCCGCCCGAGGGAGGGTCTCCGCCCTGGCCGCCCGAGGGAGAGTCTCCGCCCTGGCCGCCCGAGGGAGAGTCTCCGCCCTGGCCGCCCGAGGGAGAGTCTCCGCCCTGGCCGCCCGAGGGAGAGTCTCCGCCCTGGCCGCCCGAGGGAGAGTCTCCGCCCTGGCCGCCCGAGGGAGAGTCTCCGCCCTGGCCGCCCGAGGGAGAGTCTCCGCCCTGGCCGCCCGAGGGAGAGTCTCCGCCCTGGCCGGCCAATGGACTGTCTTCTCCGCCCTGGCCGCCAGATGGACTGTCGTCTCCGCCTTGGCCGCCAGATGGACTGTCTGCTCTGCCCTGGTCTCCCAAACGTTGTGTGCCTTCTGAACTGTCCATTCCCCTTGTTCCACCCTGGTCTGTCCCTCCCGTCCCTACCTGATCTGTCCCTCCCGTCCCTACCTGGTCTGTCCCTCCCGTCCCTTATGGAGCGTCTGGTAGCCGCTCCGTAGGGAGGGGGTAATGTCACATGCCTGTCCTGTCTTGTTATGCACATGGGTGTTTTGTTATTTTGGGCCATGTGCTCGTGTCTATTGTCTAGCCCCTCCCATCTTGTTATCTGATTATTGGTTAATTTCCCACCTGTTTGTCTCGTTACCCTCCTTTGTTTGTTCCCCTATTTAGCCTCCTTGTGTTTGTAGTCTTGTGCTGGTTCGTTGTCCTTGTTGCGTGTTCCTGGAACTCTGTGTTTTTTGAGTTTGTTACCCTGTCTGCATGTCATCAATAAATTCCTCTGCATTTGAATCCTCGTCTCATATTCATCCGTTACGTGACAAGTCCAGTCTGAGTTACAGAAAAGAGAGAAGTGAAAGCCTCCAGACTACATGACACCACAACTTCTTGAATTACATTAATCTCTTTCTGCAGGCCTTTCTGTTTTTATGCTTCACAAAACAGCAGCTTCACTCTAAATTCCCATAACAGTAATACATCAATTATCAACCAAAACCATCATTCAATGCCCCTGAACATATCCTTCAGCAGAAAACAAATCTCTCACATCTTAAAAAACCTTGAGCATTAGATTTAACTCAATTTATTCAATAATAAGTATGAGCGCGATACAGCGCTTGTTTGATCTTTACGTGTAATAGCCCTATGGCAAAACCCCTGCTTCTGCAGTACTAACAGGCTTGAGATTGAGTCTCCAGTTCCTTTTTCTTTTACCTCTACCCCTCCTCTCTTAGAACTGAGACTAAATGAATTGGCCTTGTATAGTGGAGCTCGAGCGTTGACCTTCAAATGTCAGAAACAGACTAGTTCATAGGCCTATTGAAGTTATGAGAGGGATATCTTTATTTCCTCGCATTTATGCTGGCTCATAAACACATATGCATGCAGAACTAGTCAAATGTGGGTTGCAACAGCTACGCTAAGCCTTTATGAGTCATATTGTCCCAGAAGAACACCGTTCATTCACATTTAGTTATACCTTCCAATGCTAATTAATAGCATTTCATAAGCAGAGGCCAATGAAATGGTGTGCATTAAAAAAAAAATGGTTTGGTCTACAAGTGCAGACTAAAGAAAATACAACTCTGTCCTCAAAGGTAATTCATGTTATTTTTAGAGGATGCAACACATTGGAATCTCCCTGATGCAAGTCAAAGAAATTGTTCTACCTTTGTCATAAAAGATGGATTACATTTATGCTAATGCTATTGTTATTGCATCTAATTTCATCATTGTGAACTCCCAGTTGAGGATGTTTTCAACACCTTGCATTTTGTTCTCACTGCAGATTACAACATTTATTCACTCAGGAATTATCTTATGATTCAAGTATAGGCCATAATTGATGCACTCTTGGGTTTGGGTTGAAAAACATGGATTTCATGAATGGAGCCTTTACGCCCCCTACAGGAGATTAAGTTATTATTTAGGGTATACAAATATCGATGATTCAAGATTGTATTGAGGGATATAAAGAGAGGGAGTGATATTTCGCTGTTTTACTTATTTATAACCAATAAGAAATCAGAGGACACGATATACTATATTTAAATATACAATATTTAAATGTTGGACTACACAATATTTGAATATTCTTCAGCGATTGTGTGCTATTTTATCGTAAACACAAACTTAACAGGCATAATAAGTAGAAGAATTTGTAAAGAGCAGATAGGCTACACTAAATTGGTTGTTGACTCAAATCAAACCTCACAAAACAAATATGGAAAAATATTCCAACAATTCCAACAACACTCCAGTAACAATCAATTTACCTGTCTACTCCGAATGCGAAAATGGGGTTTGAGATCGCTGATGTTTCTGACGTCACAAACTATCTTGTAACCAATCATATCAATGTGTGATCATCAGTGGGTGTTTCTCAAACAGAAGGCTACATCCTACAAAGGCTGCCATGTCATGTCACTGAAGGCCATCTCACTTTGAAGGATCCTTGGAAGGCAGCCTTCGTTTCGCGCCCTTCGTTCTGCCTGTTTTGAAGGATGCATCAGATCTATCCTTCGCAGCCTTAAATCACCCACAATCCTTTGCACACATTCCAATTCACGAAAAGAAACTGTTGGAAAATGAGTCGGAACTGCAGCTTGTGTGAGTTTCTTAAGAAATGTAAGACTTTGGGCCCTATCTTGCACCCAGCGCAATTGACTTTGTACACCGACGCATGTATCATTCCTATTTTGTACCCGCGCACAGCGGACTTTTCCCTCCACAGGACGCACGTCGGTAAATTAGGAAATGAACTTGCGCTCCCAGGGGCGGTTCAGCGAAAAGAGGAGGCGTGTTCCGGCGCAAACGTTCCATGGTGTTATTTTGCAGTTTCAGAAAACAATTCCGCCACAGACCAGGAAAAACCTAGTCTAAAGTCAGTGGCGTGTTATTCATATGCTATTTTAAGGGCGCATGCTTGGCCATAATCAATGTAGCGTGTGCACAACGCGCATGCACTTTGCTTATCTCATCTACACACAGACGCAGCAGTTCTCATTTTTAGAAAACCATACATCATTACAAGGAAAAATATTTACACACAAGGGAAATCATTGTTTTGTCCATGAAGATGTGAAAAAATAGCCATAAATCTAGCTTACACATTTACCCAAATTATTATACGCCTGTTTAACCGAAGCTAATTTGGGTGGGTTTTTCCCATCCCCATACAATGTCACCTCTCTGTCTTTTACGGCCCTGACGAGAACGTCGGTCTCCTCGGCTGTGAACCGCTCCTGGCGTGCGCCTGGCAAATCCGCCGTTATAATAGCGAACCGCCATGGAACAAGCGTGCCTGCTCTTAAAGGGAATGTGAGATGTCGCTCTGATTGGTTTATTTAACATTACGCCCAAACCACACCTATGAATAATGAAGCTACTTCAGACCAACCCATTTTAGATTTGCGTCGGGCACAAGAGTAATTTATCCCGCCGGTAAAATAGCAACAGCGCCCAAGACCCGCCCACAAAGTTACTTGCGTTTCGCGCTTGATACTTGTGTTTCAGATCATTAAAATAGGGCCCTAAATGTTTTCGTACTTGAAAGCATATTTATCTTTTGTTTTGCAGTAAATTAATCTCTAACACTAAACTGACAATAATGTAAACCACTGGGAGACTGCAGACGGCTGTTATTCAGTGTATTACATTAATAAAAAGCCAGTTAATATAAAGATTTGTAATACAAAGTATTTTTTCAAAATTAAGTTTTAATAGAATTTTTCAGAACATGTGTGATGTAGCCATGCGCTCTACTAGACCGTCTCATTCTAGCATTCAATTGCTGAGGAGGACACTAGCCTGCAAGTCTCAGAAGGACTGGACTAAGGAAGCAGTCTTGGTAGGATGCAGCCTTCGTTTGAGAAGCACCAAATCCAGTGGATCTCTGAGCTGGTGTGAATGGGGGTGGGGCTAATTTGCAAATTGATAGAACCGTGCATACTAAATGAGGGTGTAGAGTGACATTCAAGCTATTTTAAGACATGAAGAAATTTTAAATATGTAACGTTTAAATATGTAATTTTGGTGATCAAAGATGAATTTTAAGGGATACAATTATTGACTACAGGGGGACTTTAGCCTACTATTTTTTCCTTTCTGTAAACTTTTTCTATAACTTTCACAGTTTAGCATTAAATCATGCTGAGATATTTGCTGAAACTGTCAAAACTGCCAAATGCAGCCCTATTCCTAGAAAATGTTGCTATTGGTAAATTACTAGAAAATTAAGAAAGTGCAGTAAATACTAAAACTATTTGTGCTCGTCCTGCTCGCAACATTAATAAATTAAAAATAATATAATAAAACAAATACCAGATTACCAGATTGCAACATCAAGCAACATAAACGTATTTTCAGCAAGCTTTTTTCATGGAAAATGTAAAATAATTGAAATAAAAATAACCATTTTAACAAGTTCTGGATTAAGTTTGAGGATGATACACACAAAACAAACTTTTTATGTACAGCCAAAATACCTAGCTGTAACTGTGTGTGTGAAGCAGCTGCACCAGAAGCCTTGCACATTCTAGTTAAAAATGGCGCCCCATGCACGTTAAAATAAGGTGGATGTAAATTAAAGAAATTGTAAATGCTGAATAGCCTGCAGTTATTATGTAGTTTTGTAGGCCAACCCAGAATTTGCTTCACACTGGTTCCCTCGACAAAAACCGATAGGATTTGGGATTTTTGCACACAAAAAAAGAAGAAAAAGCTCTGTGATCAACAAAAGTTCGTGAGCTTAGAATTATAAGGTTCTATCTCCGTTTAGGGTTCCGAGATATTGAGCCTCAAAGTTTTTACATCCCAGCTGGCATTGGAGAGATGGAATATTTTTATTTAATTAATAACAACTAACAAAATATTTTTTTTACAAAAATAACACCACACAGGCATTAATAAACACCTAATGGATCAGATTATGTCAAAAACTCAATTTCGACCAAAAGTGGAGATAGAACCTTATAATTCTAAGCTCACGAGTTTATGATGCACATTACACAATTTGTCCAAGATAATTTTCACAAATGAAAAAAGCGGGCTAGTGCGTGGATGATTTGTGATTAATGTCCCCGACAACGTCTGTAGTACCATTTAGCAACTTGTGAGCAAATGCCTTTTTCAAGAAGCTTTAAAAAAATCATGGGGTCTGTGTTCACCACAGACCTTATTTCAGACTTTTAACAATAAAAAAAAAACATTGACTTTGGGATGATGGAACCTGAAGTGCTAAAATGCTAAATTGTTTCCAGGTTTTGACGTACAAAAATACATCATACTTGCAGTACTCTTTATGGTGACTCTCGCCCTGTAGCTAAAAGAGACGATCAATTGCTTGTTAACTGTGGAATGCACAATTAGCTGGCCTGACATTTTTTTATTGTATGATTTAAAGGGTTAGTTCGCCCAAAAATGTAAATTCTGTCATTAATTATTCACTCTCATGTCGTTCCAAACTCATGAGACCTTCGTTCATCTTTGGAACACAAATTAAGATTTTTTTGGATGAAATCAGAGAGGTTTCTGAACCAGCCATCAGCAGCAACGTCATTGCAACTTTCAAGGCCCAGGAAGGTATAAAGACCTTTTTTGGGGTGAAGTAACCCTTTAAGATAAAAAAGCACATTTTATTTCACGTTGTTGGGTTTTAGTTGTGATTTGAAATGTTTATTCAACGTAATCGTCTTGACCTACAGTTTTGGAGCTTTTTGTCTTTAACCATTCAAGTAGATTGGAAATCCACACAATTTGCAGTCACTTTGGGTTTGGGTCTGCTTAAGGAGGTCTATAATACCTGGAGAAATCTATCCCTTAGCATTTCAGTTAACCACAGTGGCGGACGGTTGTTTGGCTAGCGGACCAAAAATTTATAACTACTTGTTTTTGAATAGGTGTCAATGGAGAAAAATGTTTTTTGGCCCCATGTAGTTCCGGTAAATACCAGCAGGGAGTAAGGGGAACATGTTAACCAACCAAACTTAAATATATGCATATTTTTAGGAACATATCTACAAAAATATGCCTGTATTTCAAGTTGATAAAATAATTTAAAATCCACATCAGTTTATTTGTGCCGACGCGCCACGCCCTCCCAGGATCTATAACGTTACCTAGGCTACTTTCACTTTTAAAAATTCATCATAACCGCGCGCGATCTGCTTGCAGTCGTCGAGAAGGATGCTGAGGAGTTGAAGAAAAGAATAGCTAGTGGAGATTGTAAAGTTGTCGACAATACGTCATAAAAAATCAAGTCCAGTGTGTGGGAGAAATTTGGAGTTATCTGAAGAAAATATTGTGAAAGGCTTTGCTGCAAACATTTTCGTGTTGGATAGCCGCAAATGTGGAACTTCATCCCTGAGGAAGCACGCAGAAACTGGTAACAAAGCAGTTCTATCGAACGGTATTTTTCATATTTAACACTGTTAAGTATGTGTGGTGTGCAGGGCGTGTTTGAACCCAAAATGGTCAGATGTAGGCTAGACGAAATTGCGTGGCATATAGTGTTGTAGCCGCGACTGTTCGATTGGTAAAATGTTATAAGGCTACAGTTTTGTGGTAACGTTAGCCATGTTCTTCATGTATCGGCCTTTATATAGCTTCGGCTGAAGTTGTCCTTGTGTTAATTGTCGTGTAATAACTTCTGTATGACCTGGCAATAAACATTTTTGTAAGTGTGTCTATAATGTGATAGTCTAAACTGATTTTATTTCGGGTGCGGGTTGGGTGTCGGTTCTATTTTAAGCGGGTCGGGTACAGATTTTAATTAGTGCTGCTGTCGGAAAACGGGTCGGGTGCGGTTTTAAGCACTGCGGGTACGGGCGGGTGTGGATTTACAAAATCGGACCCGTGCAGGACTCTGGTGTACACATAAATCTCGGACCCATCGTCGTCTTCTTCGTTGAATATCTGTCGCTCTACATACGTCATCTGGTATAATTGAAACGATTGGCTATGAGCTACGTACAGGCGCATTTGATAGACATTTGCAGCGCCCAATAAACGGCTCTGGGCATTCGTAAACCACGCCTCAAATACGAGAAAATGAACATGTGGTTCCCCGACCACGTCTCAAAGAGAAAGAGGTCGTCTCCGGTTACTTTCGTAACCTCGGTTCCCTGAAAGGCAGGGAACGAGACATTACGGATGTCGTATATGGGAACTTCCTCCCTTCTTTCACTACTGCTGAAATCTTATGGGCTAACGCCAGCTGATACAGCTGGCCAATTGACGCAAAATATGCAAATACTGACAAGACCACCTGGCAGTATAAATTGCATAAACGCGCCAATTGCATCAGAATCACGAGAAACGCTAAAATCTGATCAGCGAACACGGCGGCGAGCGTAATGTCTCGTTCCCAGCCTTTCAGGGAACCGAGGTTACGAAAGTAACCGGAGACGTTCCCTATCAAGGCGGAACTTCGACATTACGGATGTCGTATATGGGAACTGTATAGAATCCCGCCGTGGAGCATAAACATACCACTTGAGACTGACAGAACCCACAACCAATAACCGCCCTTCTGGGAATGCGATCATCTGATAGGGCGAAGCTGCCCAATAGCAAGCCCCTTACCCTGATAGGCCGAAACTGGCCAATAGCAAGCTCATCTAGACCCTGCTAGAATTTGCATATCCCAGGCAATATAGTAGGGAGAAGGTTGCACTGACAGCTTATTCAGGGCAACACAATTCGATAGAGAACAAGTCAACGCATAGCGGCGACAGTGCACTAAGCATAACACAGTAAACACACAGATGACTCATGAGCAACGCGCAGAGTAGAACAACTGTAACTGTGTATAAGGGATACTTAACTCACCGAAAGTACTTGAGATGCTACAGAGGGTATATCCAACTTGTAAAATCTGGCGAACGTATTGTGAGAAGACCAGCCAGCTGCAAGGCATAAATCCTGAATAGACATACCCTTGGCCCAGGCCCATGAAGAGGCAACCGCTCTTGTCGAATGGGCCTTGATGCTAAGGGGGCATTCCTCCCCCATGCGATCGTAAGCCAAAACAATAGCGTCCACAATCCAGTGAGCAAGCCTCTGCTTCGAGACCCCCCGACCTTTGTTACACCCGCCAAAGCACACAAACAGCTGGTCCGATTGCCGAAAAGCGGCCGAGCGAGTAATGTACGTCCGTAACGCTCTGACCGGGCAAACAGGACTCTGACCATCAGCGTCACTCGAGGCTGACGGCTCAGCAGATAAGGCAGGCAGGGAAACAATCTGCGCTCTGAACGGGGTATTGAGCGACTTAGGGACATACCCAGGTCTCGGTCTAAGAGTAACATTACAGTCTCCCGGTCCAAAGCAAATGCAGTCATCGTTTATCGAGAATGCCTGTAAGTCTCCGACCCGCTTCGCCGAAGTGAGAACTAGAAGTAGAGCCGTTTTTAAGGAAAGCTCCTTGATCGCTACCGAGGCTAGGGGCTCGAACGGCGGAAGAGACAAAGCCTTCAAAACCAGAGCCAAATCCCACGGCGGTACCGAAGGCGGTCGCGCGGGGAATAATCTCCTAGCTCCCTTAAAGAAACCGATCACCGATGCATGCTTACCGATCGACTGTCCGTCGACCGGGGAGCGAAACGCTGCAATAGCGGCCACATACACCTTCAGAGTGGACGGTGAACTCCCGTTATCCATCCTGCGCTGAAGGAAGCGCAGGACATCCGACACGGAACAGTTCCCCGGGTCGATGTCGACATCCTGGCACCATTTAGAGAAAACACCCCATTTCAGAGCATACAAACGTCTGGTAGACGGCGCCCGTGCCTCAGCAATGGTGTTCAAAACCCGTGAGTGCAGCGCGTCCTGTCCGCTCAGCGAGCCCGCAGCGGCCACACATGGAGGTTCCACTGCCCGGGGCTGGGATGCCAGATCGTGCCGCTCGCCTGGGACAACAGGTCCCTCCTGAGAGGAATTTCCCATGGCGTTCCCGCTAGTAATTCCTTCATGTCCGCGAACCACGGCTGGTTTGGCCAGTTGGGAGCTACAAGGATCACTGACGCTTTTTCCTCCCTGATCTTGCATAACACCGTGGGCAGAATTTTCACCGGAGGAAAGGCATAGAGTCTGATCTTCGGCCAGCGCGAAGTCAACGCGTTGCCCAGCGGGGAACGAGTCAGCGAGAAGAACGCCTGACAGTGCGTGTTCTCGACCGTGGCAAAGAGGTCGATCTCTGCTCTGCCGAAACGGTTCCAAATCAGTTGAACCGTCCCCGGGTGAAGCCTCCACTCTCCTTGAGGAATCCCGTTCCTCGACAGCATATCCGCCCCGCGGTTCAGAACACCGGGGATGTGCGCTGCTCTCACGGAGAGAAAGTGCCGGTCTGCCCATAGCAGGAGAGCCTCCGCCTGCTTGAAAAGGGCTTTGGAATGCACTCCGCCTTGGCGATTTATATAAGAAACCACGGACGTGTTGTCGGTCCGGATCAGCACATGCCGTTGTTCCAACTGAGACCGAAAAGCTCTGAGGGCTAGGGAAACCGCCATAAGCTCCAAGCGGTTTATGTGCCACTTCTCCTGCCGTTCTGACCACTGACCCGAAGCGGGCTCGCCCAAGCAGACCGCTCCCCAGCCTGAGGTCGACGCATCCGTCAAAACCTCTATGCTTCGCGTCACGATGCCCAGGGGGACTCCTGAGCTGAATAACTCCACGGCGCCAGAGCGTGAACGCAGCTGTGGGTAACCGTGATACGTTTGTGGCCGGAGGACCACGCTCTCGGAGGGACACGATCTTTCAGCCAGAGTTGAAGCGGTCTCATATGCAGCAGACCCAGGTGACAAACTGAGGAAGCCGCTGCCATCCGTCCCAGTAGTCTCTGAAAATCTTTCAGCGGGACAGACCTGCCCAGTCTGAAGAGACCCAGAGATGATCTTAGAGCCTCTACTCGCCCCGGGGAGAGACGGGCTCGCATCCTCACCGAATCCAAACACCCCCCCAAAAATGTAGTGGTTTGACTCGGTGTGAGCACACTCTTCTGGACGTTTACCCGCATTCCAAGCATATTCAGATGGTGAAGCAGAGCTTCCACATGACCGATTAGCATTTCTTTCGAGTGAGCGAGAATCAGCCAGTCGTCCAGGTAGTTTAAAATGCGCATTCCGCTCGACCTGAGGGGAGAAAGCGCCGCATCTACACATTTCGAAAATGTGCGGGGGGCTAGAGCCAGTCCAAACGGAAGCACCGAATACTGGTAAGCCGTGTTCTCGAATCTTAGGAAACGTCTGTGACGCTTCACTATTTGGATGTGAAAGTATGCATCCTTTAAGTCCACTGGAGCGAACCAGTCCCCGGGACGAACCTGTGCCAGGATCTGCTTCAGCGTCATCATCCTGAATGCGCGTTTGTGGAGCGGGCAGGACGGGAAACACGGTGTGAGGTGTAAGAGGGGGAAAGAGCTCTTTTTGTGAAGTGGTAGCATGCTTTATTGAACATTTTTCGTTTGAACAGCAAACAACATTCACAACATTTAAACACTCGTCGCTCAGCGAGGAACTCTGAGGGACGTTGAACATGAGAGCACGGCGCTTGGGGGAGGGCCCTCCCTGGCGCTCTCTCTCCCTCTTGCCCGGGCTGTCAGGATGACTGCTTGGGAGCCAAGGGGGGCGCGTTGACCTTCCCTCTGCGCGGACTCCTTTGCTGGTTCAGCCTCTTTCTCCCGGGCCCCTGCCACTGTCCGCTCCGTCCCGCGCGAGCATCTGGTTTGGCGCGGGGTGCCGCTGGCTGACTGGCTGAGGGCTGTGGGCGACGTGAGGCAGACGATGAACGGGAGCGATGCTGAGGTGGCGCTGCCCTGCGCGGGATGACGTGGCTCATGGCCTTCGCGCGCTTTTGGGTTTCGGAATAGCGCTCCGTCACCTTCTCCACGGCGTCCCCGAAAAGGCCGGCCTGGGTGATCGGCGCGTTTAGCAGCGTCTTCCTGTCTGCTTCCTTCACGTCGGAGAGGGTGAGCCACAGGTGTCTGTGGAGGACCACGAGAAAACCCATTGAGCGGCCGACAGCCTGAGCGGAGCGTTTGGTCGCCATCAGGGCGAGGTCCGTCGCCGAGCCAAGGGACTTAAGCAGTTTAGCCTGCAGGACTTGGAGAATAGCCATCGCGTGGAGGGCGGACACCGCTTCTCCTGCCGCTCCGTATGGCTTGTCATACCTGCAGGGTTTGGACGGCAGACTGCGGTCCGAGCCCAGAGCAGGCGTCGATGGGCAGAGATGGGCGGCGACGGTCTCTTCCACGGGAGGCACGTGCAGATATCCATGTGCCTCCGCGTCGTCGACGTGGGCGAACATGGCCTGGGTAGAGGTGAGGGTGAGCACCGACTGGGACGCAGCCCACGACTTTACCACGTGGTCGTGCACGTCCGGGAAGAAGGGGGTTCCCCTCTTCGATGCGGCCTGACGGCGGCTCGAGTTGAGGGACCACGAATCGAGCTTACTCTTGGTAGGCTCATCCGGAGTGCTCCAGGAGAGGTCCAGCAAAATGCAAAAAATGGGGCCCGAGCACAGATTGCATAAGGTCGCCATCGGATGCTGAAGACAGTAACGTATCTTCGGTGCACCTTCAACGATGGCAAGGTTGATTTTCTAGTCGATAGTTGTATAGCACACTTGATTTGAGCGTGAAAAGAGAGATTCTGATGCAATTGGCGCGTAATGCAATTTATACTGCCAGGTGGTCTTGTCAGTATTTGCATATTTTGCGTCAATTGGCCAGCTGTGTCAGCTGGCGTTAGCCCATAAGATTTCAGCAGTAGTGAAAGAAGGGAGGAAGTTCCCATATACGACATCCGTAATGTCGAAGTTCCGCCTTGATAGGGAACTGACGTTAGCAAGGCTGTGCTGCCCTTTTACCTGCATATTGTGAGGTTGTTTTTTAGTAAAAAATTTGGGCTAAAACTGTTAAAGATGGTGCTGAGGTGAACTGCAATGTTTATTTGATTGTTCCACCTCTGTGGCTAAGTAAATATTACAGTAATATTTAACTTTATTAACTTAATAAAATCTCTGAATATCATTTAGGCCTACTTGATTGTTTGAGTTACAAAATAACTGACTAAAAATCCAACAGTTAAGTTTATCTAAAATGTACAGTACTATTTAAGTTTTTTTCACTAAAAGAATTTAGTAGGCTATTTGACTAACCAATTATTTATTTCTATAATACACTTAATATATTTTTGAAATTGTCAAATCAATATTATTAATATATTTAACACACTCTTAAGAAATTGAGTAAGTTTACTCAACTAAAACAATGCACCCCTCCCCCACCCTCTGACGTGACGAGTGAGCGCGGGCTGTTTGAATTCTCTTCAGTCTCCAGAACTTTCTCTTCTCTTCTCAGCATCGCAGAATTGCTGTGTGTATGTTTTATTTTATCTATAAAATCATTACTGTGCTTTAAATCATTTTATTTAATGCACAACAACATAGCCTACTGGACCCAATATGAGTCACCTAAACGAGTGTCACGTCTGTCTTTTCGCTGATTGAAATGCCTAATGCTTTGCATAAAAAACGATTTTATTCCTAAAGATAATGAATATAATTAATTTAGATGATAAAATATCCTCAGAACTGTGCACTGTTTGTTTATTGGCAGGTTATGGAGTCAGTCGCGTCGCAGCATCTTTCGCTATGAGTGAAACGCAGAAGAACGGCGATCTGAAGTTCGAAGTTCCCCCGCAGAGCCCGAGTCCATCTCAGGCACGAGAACCAGCGAATAACAGACCGGTTGATTAGGCTACACTTGAATTACTTTTTAATTTTTTTGTTTTTACTTCTAATATTTTTGTTATATAAATTTAAATGTAGGAAGTGTTGTATACATTGCTGACTGTAGGCTAGCCTATACTATATCGACAATAAAGGCCGATGTCATGTATAACGTTACCTGGTTGTGTGGAGTATTTTACAAAGGTTTACAGGAAATTAAAAGTTAATAAATAAATAAAACAATTAATATTACTCAAGTGTTTATTTTTTATGTTTTCCTCAATTATTACTCAATTTTATTTGTGTACCAAATACAGTTATTATAAAGGTATAAAGGTCTACTTCATATTTTTACTTACATTTAGGCTACTCAGTTCATAGTGGCAAATGTAATTCATTTCATTGTCTTTATTAAATGTAATCAATATTTTTAAGTGTAAAACTGTTTTACCAAAAAAATGTAGTCAATCATAGTAAAAGTTTTTAGAGTGCAGAGGATACTTAACGAATGGTACCTAATTGTAAAGTGTCACTGGAAAAATATGTCTTAATGCTGATATGGCATGTATTTTCATTTTATTGAAATACTGAAATACCGAGAATTTCTAACCTCAATTTCCAACAATTTTAACATAACCATCAATCTAAGTTTCGAGTCTGTTTACATCGTTTATACAGCCCCTCAAGTGTCCGGAGGGAGGCGTATCCAAGCATCTCATCTCATTCACTAGGAGGAGGAGAAGCCAGACATTGCCCTAAACTCTCTCGCGGAATAAGTGTCGCGCGGGAAACAAAGGCTTGGCTGCTGTGGAGTCAACAGTCGCGCGCTCCATCCTGAAGCCATGTGAGAGATCTTCTGCTGCTGCTGCTGCTGCAAAGGGACGCCACAACACATTCACCGTCGGGTTGAGCGCCGCTCCCCGGAAAACAGACCACACGTCCTCGCCGTATTTGCAACACGAGAGAATAACCGAATTAATGCCCATCATTAGATAGTAGCAGCTCAGTCATATTGATCGCCTGTGTCATTTACGCCTCCGAGCGGGGGTTTGGTTTTTTCTAAGCGGGCGCGAGAGAAACATTCGCTATCGAAAGGGAACGGGTCTGGCCATTGAGTAAGTATTCATTTTAGAACAATTGTTATTTTCCTGCGGGTTTTATTGTGTTTCGTTTCCTGACATCTCTGCTTTGTTGATATAGTAGGCTTGGTTTTGCAATGGCGCTTTAAATCGTCTGAATGTCTTGAATAGGCTACATATTGCAATAACCGCGAAAATAACAGGATTGAAATGTAAAGTAGCAATGCGAAATAAGTGACATTTACCTCTTCGAAGAGAGTACACACGGGTTAAGATATATAAAGGTTGCGTCTTTCATAATATGTTTACATACATTTTAGCACAAGCTTTCTGTAATGGCCCAATAACACGCTGGTGCGTTTTGCAGCGCATCCCCTTGTTGAAGAAGCAGTACGTGCTCGGGTGTGGGAGAACCACATCTAGTAATATACTGATGAAACTGGGTGGGATGATCCAATATGGCCGTGCAGACCTGGATTTAGCAGCATATGATGTTAAATATTTTGGTACGCAATTGGATTTTGGTCATTTTATAGTTCTGAAATCTGAAAATAATTTCCCCGCGCGCGCAATCAAATAGGCTAAACGTTGGGCATTCACTTCTGATGCGCCCCCCCCTCCCCGTGTCAAATCTTCACAAATCTTCTCAAATCTTCCATCGTGCGTTCATTCCTCAGCTGGAAACGCTTTATTTTCGCCAAGAGCAAGATGAGATCCATGAAGCGTTTTGTATTATACACATTAGGCTACGTAAAACAGTTTGTTGTTTATCTTTAATAACTGAATGTATCCTTTTGTGTGGAGAATAACAAGACGCACATGAAGGGGGAATGGGAGAGTGATGTCAACCCTATTACATATCCATTGCCAAAGCTTTGTGAGTCAAATTTACGCTTCCATGAACATTTGAGGCACTAGGTCATTGGAGCCACCAAAGCATGTTCCTGAAAAAAAAATCAATGAAGTGCTTCTGAAATTGGGGTGGGTGCTACATTCAGTGCATTATGAATTGTGCAAATAATATTTGGGTTTTGGCAATAACCACAAAAAAAAACTCTGGAGGGGTCTCTTAATTTAATTCAGCTTTAGAATTAGAAAATTAGAATTATCTAGGATTTTCTTATGAATAGTTTAAAGTAGTTTAATTTATAATTAAAACAAGTTATGTGGCTAATAACACTTGCAGAGGCATTCACATATTTGTTTGAGCAATTAGGTGTAAGAGGTATTGCTATAATGTGAATATTGTCATGTGTGAATACACCCCTTGAAACTTACACTTACCTACATATTACAAATATTAAAGCCTATCTATTTTCTAAATAAACGTTACAGATCTTATTGGGAACCATTCATCCATGAATGTTTCATTTTAAAAAGTTTTTTTTTTTAACCTTGTAATGTTAATTCAAAATGTCAAACCTTCCGGTGAAAACAACAGACGTCTTTCTGATAACTTATGCAGGACTTCTCCAGTCATTTAGTCCGATTAAACCCTGCCCCTGAAACATTGTGTATATTTTACTAACATCATCATTCATTCTGATTGCATTAATTCAGCATAAATTGCATGTAGTCTTCAAAGTTCAAACTTCAATACTTCAATACTTCAAACATGATTTTTGAAGCTGCTGATGTGTTTTTAAATAGAAATGCTACTGACAGCTACTAAAACTTGCTCAAATTTTAAATGTTTCTAAGCTTCCCATATGGGACTCACAAAAAATGTCTGTGCCAGTTTTGCAACACAGCAACCCTTATCTGCCTGCGTCCCCAGCCCACATTGCTTGCTGAGAAGCATTTATAATTTATAATTAGAGACTATTGGAAATATTAAGATTTCCCAATCAGTCAACTCAGTGGCACAAGTGCATTAAAATATTTTACATTGTTGCTTAAATATGACTGCTTAAGTATTACGCAAGTGACCAAATGGTCACATGGGATCTGTCACTTCATGGGTGTGGCCGACTGGCCATCCAACAGCAAGGAGTCCTGACAGCTGCAGTGATTTGACACGGTTAAAATTGAACAGCTCTGGATCGTCCCTGATGTTTTAACCTCTCACCTATATCTCTTCCTTTCTCTATCAGAACTCTGTAGCAGATAATTGCCCGTAACAGACTCTCCTCATATACTCAAGCCCTTCCTGCTCACTTCAGCCGTTATGACAATATCTTAATGACTGCTACAAAACATGAGTGTACACTTAATGACTCACTTTTTCACAAATGGCCAATTTACAGGAGACTTTTTTTAAATAGCTAATGCCCATTTAAACATTTTTTAAAGTGGTTACGGACTACATTCGCTTAGGGTGGAAAATACTCTTCAGTTTTATGAAGGCAGTTATCTCTAAAATCTCTAACTGTTAACCAGAAGGTTCCAGTGAGAGAGACCACTGAAGTGTTACCAGCTATTAAGTGTGACCTACATTCTATATGCTTGAAATATATATGCATGCGCTAACAGCTTTAGAAGGTATCCTCCCTTCCTTTTCTTCTCCCCATGGTTGATTGGGCCCCGGCTCATGACATGTCTAAAAAAAAGGAGCGCATTAAACTATTGGTGCCGTCCTTTACCAGCCAAGCTGGACCTTCTCAAAATCCTCATGTTGAAGTTTCTCAAGTCTCCCTCCCACATTCCTCGCAATCAAATAGCACTTAGTATGTAACACAGTGTGTTTCTGTCAGTCCGTGAGTTTGTTCGGGTGGCCTTTTTAGCTCTTAGAGGATAAGTTTTGATATCTTGAACATGCATAATTTGTGATATTTATAAATGATGCACAAATGCGGACATGCGCACATTTAAACATTTTAATGAGCTTAAAAAGCTTGCCCTCTTACAACGGATTTAGTTTGTAAATAACTGACAGTCATGAACTAAATATGATTTCATTGACAATAGTCGATACTAAAATTCATAAGCAAATTTCTTTTCGTGCCATCAGTTGCATGCACATTCAAGCTCCGATGAAATCCCTGTTCTTGGCTCATTTCGGATCACTGAATGAATGGCCCTGTTTACACATGGTATTAAGATGCGTTTTGGTTGATTGGATCACAAGTAGACGAGGGAGACGCATATCCATTTGCACCTGGTGTTTTAATCCGTCTCTTTTGTCCACTTTCAACCACTTCTGTCCTAATTTCTTCAAAGGGAGGGTCTATGTTGGTAAATGTATGGGTTTTTTCAGATCTTTCAATCTAATGGACAAAATAAGCTCACGCAATTTACATATGAACATGACTGGAGACAACGGAAAAACATACGGAGAGCAGCAGCTCTCAAGACAAAATCAGGAATGGTGAGAGTACATTGTGCCTGGGACGTTTTTCATTTTCCAACCAAACATGGGGTTCCAGCCAACAAAGTTTAAATCCCGTCTGTTTAGCGCACTTCCCATAATGATTACATGTTAGGTCAATGGCCGGAGAGTGGGCAGACTTTTGTGGCTAAATGCATTCGACCACATCAGCGTCTACAATACTAAAGCAATCCAGTCAACTCATCTTAATACCAGGTGTAAACAGGACCAGTGTCCACCAGTTGACTCA
This sequence comes from Leuciscus leuciscus, assembly GCF_965113295.1. Classification (NCBI taxonomy): domain Eukaryota; kingdom Metazoa; phylum Chordata; class Actinopteri; order Cypriniformes; family Leuciscidae; genus Leuciscus; species Leuciscus leuciscus. Next base: position 26,366,428 of record NC_138730.1, read on the forward strand.
AGAACAGATGCAATTGGATCAGTCCAATTCGCAAATGAATTGTTCAGTGTTATTTGTGAACCAATTCAACCTTTACAGGTTTAGTGTAAATAAGCAACTTGTTCACAAATCAGACATCACTCTTGTGTTTCAGAGGGGGCGGTGATTTCTTTCTTCAGTTTGAAATAATGAGGAACAATATGCTTTTATGAAATGTAGTCAAGAAAAAAATATGATGTTATGCTTTGGAATGAAGTAAAAAATAAAATAAATACTTTTGACTGTCCACCACTGTTCAGATGGTATGATTTGCTCAATGCTTTGGAGTTGTATATCCTACAAGCCATTAAATCTACGACTCTCAGGAGAGATTTACATCACCATTCCTGCATCTGAGGAATGAAGATGGGCTTGTAATTTGTAATTGGAACCCAATGCATAAATAGGACCTGACATTTTTGTCACATCAAAGTTTATTGCATATACACAAAAAAGGAAGCCTTTGGTTGATGTTATTGTATGTTTTTTATACATTTTATTTTCTCTGTAGAAATCTAGCCACGATTATCTATTGGCTGCTCTTTGTCACTTTTGGCATTTTAAACACTTTTGTTGGCCAGTGAGTGAACCAGTGAAAAGGTCACAGCATGGCTTCAGTGTGTTGCCCAGCAGTGGACTAGAGAGGGGAAACAAGCTGTAAGATAAGTGCACCCACACTGGAGACTTCACAGATTGGATAAAGCTGGCCAGCGTTGTGTTTTTCCTGGACTCCCAAGTGCTTTTCCAATGCTGTCAATGAGATGTGGCGAAAGGAAATGGCTGCATGGTGTTGAAACTTTTCAAAGAGTTTCGCCTCAGTCTTCCATTCCTAAAGCAGTGCTGTTCTAATTTGCATAGAGTTTTAGAACGAGTTAAATTTATTGCAGATAAGTAAAAAAATAAATAAATAAAAACCTGCTAAAGAACTGGTAAGATTATGTTATTGAGTGGAAGAGGATTATGAAACAAGACTAACACATTCGTGAAAATCATCTGAAGTGGCCATTTAAATATGGTCAAGTTCAGAGGTGTCTATGCTAGAGATTATACAGAGACGTTTGGTGTTAGACTAGGTTTCCTACAGTCATAGAAAATCTAGAAACATCAAGGAATTCTTAAATTGTGATTTCCATGGCTGGAAAAGTTATGGAAATCAATAAAAATATTGGATAAAAAGGTTTTTATCCAGTAATCAATCCCCGGAAAAGTCGTGGAATTCCACTGGTTGAATGGTGGGGTCCTGTTCATCAACTGTTATCTCTGAATCATTTGCTTATTGCTTTTGTTACAGTCCATGTTGCTCCACTTTTGATGAGTGGGCAATACTGCTCCATGAATCATCCTCGGTGTGATCTCAAGTGCTGCATTTGTGACTATCTGCACTAGTGGTTTAAAATGCAGGTGTTAATGCAACATTGAGTATTTTACACTGAGGAGTGGGTCTGGGGTGAGATTGAGTTCAACCGTTATTCCATCAGTCAACAGATAATACTTTGGTCTGAATGTACAGAAGTAAATTACTTAAGCTATTGCTTAGATTTCATCTTGCATGATCAGTTCCATTGTGAGTGATTCTTTAGGTCTGAATTTAGAGAGAGATAACATATCGACAAACATTCCCTGTGAGGGAGTGAACATGTGACTAGCTCTGCTCGGGTGGGCCATTGAGATCACTAATCAGCTGGATGACTCTCCCCTACAGCCATTTTCAGGAGAGAAGCTCTTTCTCTGTGGACCAGAGCAAAACCCTGCAGTAAAACAGGCTTTGACAAAAGACATCATTGTGCCAGGTTTATCATGGGCTTCCACTGCGCATCTTCCCATTCCATGGTTGACCTCTTTTTATCCATGTGTCCCTTTTCCTTTGATATTTTGTTCTAAGTTTTGTATGTTTTGCCTCCCTCTCACAGGATGCCCATCAGTGTATTTTGCTCGACCTTGCCACCTTCAATTATAAATTCAAATAAGTGTTTTGGTTTCTCTTTTACAGTATCAAAGTCATACTGAACTAGTGGAACCAATAGATTATAAAGCGTTTGCTTTTTAATCTCTCCAGCAACATTGGTCTTCCCTCAGCCTTATGTTGGAGATCTGGAATCAATTTAGGGAGGAATGCAAAGGCCTGTTAACATTTTTGATATTTACATGCCATTCATAACTTCTCCCTTCATCGTTGTTGGACTGGTGTGCTGTGAAAAAGATTTGCAATATATATCGGTGCATATGTGAAGTTTGATTTCTGAGAAGAGAAAAAGAGCTGGCCACTTTTTTTATCGATTCCTATCGACCTGCTTTCCCTCGAAGGAGAGAAGTCCAAAACACTCTTGACAGTCTGGGCTCATATTTTACAGGTGTTCAGCATGTGTAGACATAAAACGGGGTCCATCTGTAATGCATTGTGAAAGAGTACAAGATGTTCATTTTTGCAGGTAAAGGAACAAAGTCTTCAATAGGAAATGATGTGTGTGTGTGTGTATAAAGATCAGGCAGGGATCTGGCAATGCATTATTGAACAAAAATGTTATATAATGTTAAACAACAAATAATGTTAAATATTGAATGCTTTGAAGAAATGCTATGGTTTCAGGTAAATGTAAAGTGATGCTAATTACTCCTGTTACTGCATTTTTTGCAGGATGTCGGAAGCTTTGTCACAGCAAGAGAGACTTCGGGCCATTGCTGTAAGTACACTGTAAAAAAAGAAAAGAAAAAAAGAAAACTTGAAAATGTAGCCTGCTGCCTACTTGTAATTTTCTGCCAGGACATTATCCAGTAATTTTATGGAAATTTCCATGAACACCTAAACCACAACCTAATGCAATGTGTAATTAAAAAAAACAGGTAAAACACCTGTAAAAAACCAATACAGAAAATTCCTTCATATTTATACAGTACATTGTGCCCTATTGTATGGACTTTTTTTTACATTGTAAATAATTACACTAATTCTAACTTATTTTTATTAGGACAACTAGTTAAAAGTAATTGATAAAAAAATAAAAAAAAGATTTTCATTATTGATAAGTCAGGTCTGTGCACCAGGCATGGGAAATTTTATTCTTGCATTATTTTATTTAATGCAAGTATGCATTCATTGTTCAATAGTGACATTAAAGACATTTATAATGTTTCAAAAGATTTCTATTTTAAATAAATGCTGTTTCTTTTAAACTTTCTGATCATCAAAGGATCCTGAAATCCAGCTTTGCCATTACAGGAATACATTACATTTTAGTATAAATTTTAATATTTTAAATTGTAATAAGATTTCACAATATTACTATTTTATTGTATTTTTTTATCAAATAAAACCTTGGTTTGCATAAGAGACTTTTTATGCTAACTTATGTCAACTTTGACCCCTTGGTTAGCCTTAGAATGTTTTTCTGACCTCAAACATTTGAACAGTAGTATATACCGAATATATATATATATTAAAAAAATAATAAAAATAAATGAATAAGCCTTAATATATATGATTAGCACATATATATATATGTTATTAATCACACAGGATTAGCATGAGGACAAATGTGAGGATACAGTTTAGATGCACAGAAGGCCTAAGTGATGTTAGTCATGGTTAGTCTATGAGGTATTATGGTCCTATAGTATGTCAATGACCATCTATAATGACTAATGTATGTCCAGCCATCAGCACTAAAGCACTTCTGTGTTTAATTATTGATGGGTCTTGCATTGTTTGTGAACAACCAGACTAATGTTGCCTTCAGCTGTTTCCCTTCATCCATCTTCTGAGAAGTGGAGACTTCCTGGATGTGCATGGTCAAGTGTTTTATTGGGAGTTGTGCTTTTCAGTTTAATGAAACTCTGTCTACAGTATGTTCAGATAGCCGCAGAATACAGCAATCAGTCCTGTTTTAAAGCGCTAAATACGGCTTTGGGTCATTGAAGGTTTTAGATCCAGTCACTGTCTTTCATCTGAGCTTCTCCTTTCAGTTTTGTTGCCTGTGCATCACTCAAAGGCTGCACTATACATTCAGTTCAAAAAACATTCCGCGCCTCAAATGGACTTGTTTATTAAATAACGTTTTTATTAAGAAAAACTTTCTGGTGTTATGGAAGTCAGAATGTTTTATATTTACTTCAGTCACTGTCACTATGGCTACTACAGGCGTTATCTGCAGATACTGTAAAAAATAGAAAAGGTGCTTGACTGGCCTCTCCTGTAAGCTGTTGCATGAGCGGGAAAATTAGAATCAGACCTGTTAGTAAATGTATTTATATGAATAAATATTATATTTTTATATTTTAATAAATATATATGTAGTCAAATTTATAACTAAAATTAAAACCGTTTAAAACAATTTTGTTGCTGGAAATAAAATTAAAGTTAACTGAAATAAAATGAATAAAAACTATAGACATATTTTTACATTTTTTTAAATAAAAATGACAAAAGTACAACAAAATTACTAAAACTTTAAATAAAATGAAAAAGAAAATGGTAAATATAAAAATAAAACCTATATTAAAATATTAATAAAACTAATTGATACTGAAACAACATGATTGTAACTCAAAAAATAAAGGATTTTTACTATTTCTTTAACTAAATCAGTTTTGTTAACTGAGATTTGCAGAGAAGTTATTTGATTTTGTTAAGTGAGAAGTTTGATTTCTTTCAGCAGTTTAATATTTTGTCTCTTTTTAGGAGAAGAGAAAGAGGGAGGCTGAGATTGAGAACAAAAGAAGACAACTGGAGGATGACCGCAGACAACTCCAGCATCTCAAGGTATCCAGACAAAACAGCTGAAATGTTTTCACAAGCCGAGCAGGTGTGTGTTTGTCATTGTCCCTGTGTCATCATTCTGACTGCTGTCTGAGTCTTTCACACAGAGGTTAAGAGTCAGGGTCTCGTGGCGTATCTTCCTTATGTAATTTACTGTCCGTCTGGTCACACACACACTTCAAATTTCTATTTTAAGCAGTAGTGTTGAAATTCATAATGTGCGAACGATTTTGCGAGATTTTGAAGTTGCTGAAAGGAGAGGGGGAGTTTTAACAGCAGTTTCCTGTTTGAGGGGACAAGGGAAAAAATCTGTATCCTCCCTTTAAGTAAAGTTCTGCCTTGTTATGGTAAGTCAGGCCCTCTCACACATTTTTAAAAGGCTCAGTTCTAAAAGGCTCATGTACATTCTCTGGAATCATGAGAACCTTGAACTTTTTATTGCCATTTTTAATTAATGTTTTTAAATTAATCCTCATTCTATGTACAAGGTAGTTGTCAGCAACTATCTGCCTTGGTAAGACTATCTGCCTTTTTTTTAAAGCTGCAGTCTGTATTTTGTCCACAACTATAAAATACAGCCTCACTCCATTCTGTTTAGATTTGAATTTTAGTTGTCTCTGCACATTAAGCCTGGATACACTGTAAACCCTAATAAGTTGAGTTCAAGGGCGTAGGTTTGATTTTGACATACACTGTAAAAAAAATATTGTCATGATTTGTTATCACAACTTTTTTTCTTTTGTCAAATCAACTTAGATAATTAATGTGGTTCAGATAACATCATATTTTGAAATTCTGTTGATTAAACCAATCTCCTTCTCTGTATTCACTCAAATTTTTTATTTCAATGAACTCAAAATTTTAAGGCAACCAGTTAACTTACTTTGTTTAAGTTAAACCAACATTTATTTTTTACAGTGTAGGAGGGGACTTAAAAGTCCCCCTTTTTTGCATTTATGATAGACTTTTGACTGCAATATCATGTCATCTAAAGCCTTTATTTATAGATATGGTAGTCAACCCATTAATAACATAATTTGGATTATGTAAACCAACAACATTACAATTTAGCTTTTTGTACTTCATGATAGAGTATGTAAACAAGCATACATTCATAACTGAAAAAAGTTATTCAACATTATAAAAAAAAATTGTCTAAATTGTTTAATCAATTAATCAATTCTGTAATGTTATAAGTTGAAGGTAAGTAATGATGACAAGGAGGCAGTTTTATTTTTAACTTTATTCAAAGTTCAATTGCTAACTGGCATGTAAATCGTAATTGGCAGAGTGCAAATTACACAGTGTTTTTTGGGGGTCAGAGCGCTCTTAATGATGCTGTACATCACTTTATTTAAATGTTAAAAATGAATTGGACCAAAGATAATTCTAGAGGAAAACACACCTGGGAGTCTACTGTTGCTATAGACCTTATACGGCAGAGAATCATTAGAATTTTGTGTTTGAACTTCCGTTTTTGCAGTAGCTCTGTATATTTATATGGCGTCACTGTCTAAGAGTAATTAGTTGGTGAAGTGGATTGACTTACTGTAGAGTTAACAGAAGTTATCATTTCAAAACGAGCTGTTCATTCATAAATCCGTAAGATCTTACCTTCATGCTGTGGAAATGCAAACCAGAAGAAAGAATACAACGAGTGCAGTGCTGAAAAAGGGCAGGGCTACCTAAGGTCTATAGTGGCGAACATAACTTTCACGTGCATCTGATTGACAGATAAATTGCATGCTCTTATTTCAGTGTTTTGTTTTTAATTTTGTGGATATTTTAGTTAACAGTTAACTCTAAAGAGGGAAAACATTATCATTTAACAGAACTGTGCAGTTATGTTTTAAACATTTTCATATTACTTATTTACACCTCGCAAATAACATAAATATACAAAACATATAAGACGGTTAAAGGTGCACTATTCAGGATTTTCCATTTACTTTTATAGACTATAAGTAATGCTACTTATTCTACTAACCCTAATCTAACAGTCTACTACAGTCTACTAATACTCTTGAGAGTTAGCTGATATAGTGGACCATCGAAATAAAATTTAACTGATTTTGCTGCCAAATGAGTTATGATGTTAAGTTACGATAACATTGTTTTATTAATGACAACATTAGGGTTTACAATGTAGGAGAAAATATTTTAACAACTAATAATAATAATAATAATAATAATAATAATACTAATAAACACAAGTGGATAGATGTAACTTGACAGATCAGAAACTCCCTTTTGCACACATCCATGACTAAAGACACTCATATTTATTCATGGCAATATATTTTAAATGCATGCAGTAATAATACAATGTGTAATATTTATTATTTGACAGAATCTAAACAATCAGGAGGTTATATAAACATTTAATTAATGGGTATACAGTATGGAATGTGTCATTCTATTTATGATTACACAATTATCTCTGGATGCCTGCATACATTATTACCACAATTATTTTCATCATTCAGCCCAAAATATAAAAACGGCAAAATGTATGCAAATCCTAAAGTTCCCAAGTCTGCTGCAGAGGATCCATGGTCAAAAATAGTTCGCCTGCGTGCCTATCCTCAGCTCCCAAATATCCGGCAAGACGATTGTTTCCCTTTTGTTATCTGTCACAACGTGATATTTTTTGTTTGTTAGTTTTATACCTGCCATTGTTTTTTGTGCATAAGGGATTTTGCTCAATAGGGAACAATGGAACAGGCCTTAGTTTCCTACTGAGCGAGACTCAGATCCTTTGTCCTCCCCTCTGTGCTGGGATTGTATTGCGTGTGCATGTGGATGGGTGTGAACATGTGGTGATGTCAGCATATCTGTCACCATGCCAGAATTTGCGGTCACAAAGCCAGAGCGGAGGGCGGGGGCTGAGGGACGAGAACGAGAGCAGGAGAGGGTCAGTTTGGACTGTTTTCAATCTGTACAAGTCACAAGATATTATATGAAATTGAGTAACTTGTTGCTAATTCTGTGTGAAGGATTACATTTAATATTGACCCAGTTTCATAAGAAAAGGGAGTAGCTAAGAGTTTTGAGAAAGCAAAATGAATAGTAAGATCTAATGTTAAAGGGTGTTTCCATTTGGTAATTTTCAGACTGTACACAAAAATGTCAGTAATTGCCTTGAGTCAGTCTTTTTAGTTCATGTGACTGTGCTTTTTCATTCTGCGAATCTGTTTTTCTTGTGATGGTGACTTTTTTTGTTGTGTACTTTCATTAATATTTTTAGGTAATTTGCCTTTAAAATACTAATTGCACACATACACTTTTTTTGCTATAAGAAATGTCTTGAGTATAGTGATAAAGCAGGTACCAGTAAGGATGGACTTGCTACAGAGAGCATTGGTACATGTCCCAGTAGGCTAGGCTGGTTGAAGGAAAAAAGTTCACTGTTAGTGAACATCTCTGCTGTCTTCTTCTTCTTCTTCTTCTTTTTTTTTTTTACCATTATCTTCCTTCTTGTCTGATGAGGTCTCTTGTTTGTCCATTGACCTTCTTCCTCATGATTTTGTTATTTTCTTGTCCTTGTTCTTGACCTCACCTTCCCCCTGTTTCTTTCTTCCCACTCTTAGTTAAATCTTTTTTTTTTTTTTTTTTTTTTTTTTTTTTTAGAGGCCTGTCTGAATGAATCTTTCAGATGTTCAGCCTTGCGGAGCTCAGACACTACCGTCTGTACAGTAGACAGTGTAAGAATGAAAGAAGGAAGAACAACAACAACCTCATATACGTAATTGTAAAAGTTTGTGATCCGAACTTAATTATTTATTTATTTATTCTCATATAATGTCATCACCTTTATCTCAGCCTCCTTTTTTGCTCTTTATGAAACAACAGGTGTTATCAAGCGCTCTGTGATGTTTCTCTTCGGTTTTGCCCTATCATGGGTCTTCGTTCACTGTTTGATGTTCAGCAGATGTTTGTTTTTATCTGCTGCAGGTTTAACAGCCTCTTCTGTCTCTGCTGCAAGAATAGAAACAGCACTGTTGGCAGCAGCAGTTTGTAATGCTAAACTAGTTTGTCTCGAATAAGCTTACTTTAATGCCTTGATCACTCGTGCTCATTGAGAAGGACTTTGTTTTTTTACATTTTGCTTTCTTAATGTGACATTTCTTAATGAAACATAGGGCAGTCTTTGTTTTTATCCATATGACAGGTGACTGGATGGAACGGGTTGAGATTTCTAAGAACGCACAGTGTGCCAGGATGCCTTGCATTGCTAATTGTGGTCCAGTGCCATCTCTAGGGCCACCTTTGTACCCGAAATATCTTCCATCCCTGTGCCAGAAAATTTTCTTTTCAGACAGCAGTGGCTTATTCTGCTTATCTGCTGTCTGTTTCTTCCCAACATGGTCTAGAAGCTCTGTCAGGAAGCCCTGTTTTAGCAGGCGCCTGTCAAAATGTTTCACTATCCAGAAATGTGCATAGTGTGCATTAGCTGCCAAGGAGAATGCCCTAAAGTGAAAAACTAATGGACAGCTAATAGTCATGTGCTACACTAACCTTAATGGTCCAGATAATGTTTACATCGTCAGCACAATGAATCAGACTGACATAATCTCATTTTCAAGATCTCATTTTGTTAATATTAAGCAATTAGGGACCATGATATATATTTTTATAGATATACTACCAAAAGTTTGGGGTCTGTAATATTTAATAATGATTTTGAAATAAGTCACTTATGCTCACCAAGGCTGCATTTATTTGATAAAAAATACAGTAAAAACAGTCATACGAAAGTACTAATGCAATTTCAAACAACAATTTTCAATTTGAATATTTTAAAATGTAATTTATTCCTGTGATGTCAAAGCTGAATTTTCAGTATCATTACTCCAGTCTTCAGTGTCAAATGATCCTTCAGAAATCATTCTAATATGATATGGTGCTCAAGAGATTATTAATTATTCATTCAATATTATTTCCAATGTTAAAAACAGTTATGCTGCATAATATTTTCGTGGAAACTATGATACAGTTTTTTGGGGATTGTTGATGAACAGAAAGTTCATAAGAACATCATCTTTAAAACAAATCATTTTTAGCAGTATACATGTTTTACTGTCACTTTTGATCAATTTAATGCATCATTGCTGAATAATTTCTTTTTTTATCTTACTGACCCCGAACCTTTGAACAGTAGTGTGATCTGATCTCACCATCACCGAGTCCACCTGAGATTACATGAAGAAACAGAAAATACTGAGATTGTAACGAGAGCTGTAAAGAGAGGATGCTTTCAAAAATAATGTCATAAATAAATAGATTTTATTTATCAATTAACTTCTATTAACTAATTCAGTGGTTCTCAAACCTGTCCTGGAGTACCACCAGCACTGCACATTTTGTATGTCTCCCTAATCTATCACACCTGATTCAACTCATGAGCTCATTAGTAGAGTCTGCAAGACCTGAAATGGGTGTGTCATAGGGAGACAAACAAAGGCCCTGTCCCAAATGGCACACTTCATATGCACTTTCGGTCTTGTGGACTTACAATGGCTGCTGCGTGCGCGTGTCCGTTAAGTCCTGATGCGGTTAAGACCGTTAAGTCCTGATGCGGTTAAGTCCGTTAGGTCCTAATGCGGTTAAGTCCGTTAGGTCCTGATGCGGTTAAGACCGTTAGGTCCTGATGCGGTTAAGACCGTTGGGTCCTGATGCGGTTAAGTCCGTTAGGTCCTGATGCGGTTAAGTCCGTTAGGTCCTGATGCGGTTAAGACCGTTGGGTCCTGATGCGGTTAAGTCCGTTAGGTCCTGATGCGGTTAAGTCCGTTAGGTCCTGATGCGGTTAAGACCGTTAGGTCCTGATGCGGTTAAGACCGTTGGGTCCTGATGCGGTTAAGTCCGTTAGGTCCTGATGCGGTTAAGTCCGTTAGGTCCTGATGCGGTTAAGACCGTTAGGTCCTGATGCGGTTAAGACCGTTGGGTCCTGTTGCAGTTAAGACCGTTAAGTCCTGATGCACTGATGCGGGCTCCGCAGCAGACTTCTTCCTGACAGTCAAAGCGGCATTACGTCACGAAAGTGCGGACTCGTAGGAAGACCACGAGTGCTTAGGGTGCCATTTGGGACAGGGCCAAAATGTGCAGGGCTGGTGGTGTTCCAGGACAGGTTTGAGAACCACTGAACTAAATCAAATCAATATTTGGTGTGACCACCCTTTACGTTTAAAACAGCTTTTGTCCAGGTACACTTGCTCATGTTTTTTCAGGTAGTTTGCAGGTAGGTTTCTTCAAGCGTCTTGGAGACGTTGCCGCAGTTCTTCTGGATTTTTTCAGTCTCAGTTTTCTTCATGCAATCACAGACAGATTTGATGATGGTAAGATCAGATATCCGTGTGGATCATACCGGCTGTTGTCAGACTCCTTGTGCATACAAACATCTCACTGGATTATTACAATTAATGGCAAAATTAATGTTTGGAGATGTAAACTGATACTTCCTACTGACGCACTACAGCTAAAGATATAAATAACTGGCTTAAAACCTTTTTATTTGTGGTGAAAATACTAACGTGCCTAAGACTTTTGCACAGTACTGTGTGTGTGTATATATATATATATATATATATATATATATTAGTTAGTGTAATATTTGCAAGATGTTTTTGATGTTAGCTGTTGTTTAAGTGATGTTAACTTCTCTAAAAAGAAATCTCTAAGCTATATGGCCTTTTTTGACAGTCAAAGGCTTTGAGAGAGAGATGGCTGTTGGACGGAGCGCCATCCAGTGGAGAGGACGAGGCACAGAAACAACTACAAGAGGATGAAGCCAAGACCAAACTACTGGAACAGACCATCCTCAGGTTAAGACCAGTCATTTAGCATTTTTATACATTCCATACAAAAATCTAGCATACATTGCTGCATGTAGTTAATGTTTACTTATACATATTTTGTTATTAATAGACTAGAACAGGAGATTGATGAGCTTGAGACTGGCGTGCCTTTGAAAAAAGGAGAACAGGGCAATGAAAATGTAAGGCTAAGTTTACTCAATATGCTTTTAACTAAATTTGCATATCTGTTCAGTTTAGTTAAGGTTTTAATGCCAATGATAATACTGACTTTCTGTCATATGTCTTCTCTGCCAGGCACCTGATGGTCCAGTAAAGGGTGAGTGTCAAAATACTTTGTATATTTCAATATTTTGAGTTCTCCATCATTCTCTGTTTTCACATGGCATTACACAAAATGGAATATGACTAAAAAGGATTGCCTTGTTTCAAACAGTTATCAGTTTGTTTGCAATTATGGTGACTGTGTAATTTCACTGTTGTCATGTGAAAGAGCCACCGGGTCGAACAGTGAACCGGGTGAAACGTTCAGTGAATGTTCATATTATAGGCTTATTAATAAATACTTAATAGCAGCTCCTGAAAAATAAAAACTCTTAATATTTCATTTGAATGTCCATTTAAACTTAATAACTGGTTATTCACATTTGGCATAAACAGCAGTGAAGCTAAATGAATCTCGTTCTCTTTCCCCAGCAGTTGAGAATGGCATACATCAGCCCAGTCCTAGTGCAGATCAAAATAGCAAGAAACAGATCACAGGCATTGAGGCAAAGCTGCAGTGCACCAACCCTGATGTAGCCATTGAGAATGCCAGCGCAGAGCATCCCGTCACCATGGTCTTCATGGGCTACAAGAATGTAGAGGATGAGGCTGAGACCAAGAAGGCACTGGGCATAGAGGAGACAGTCAAAGCTGAATTTGTGGTCATTGAGGACGGTGAGAACAAAGGTGGAAACGAAGGGGCCAAAGAGGACCTGGCCCCACCAAACGGCAGTGCCTCCAGTCCTGACAAAGCTCAGGACGAGGCCAAGAAGGAGGAATCGAAAGAAGAGGGCACTTCAAAAGAAAAGCAGCCGTGCAAGTGCTGCACAGTCATGTGAGTGCGACCGCTCACCCTGAAGTTTAGACACTGGCGGAAAACTGACCCCCTGACCATAACGAAACAATGAATGAGTATACCCCGTATACTTCTAATTAACTTTTGTTGTCTAGTATGTATTTCTTTTTTATTTCTATTAATATTTTTCTATATTTCTGTCTTGACATTTATATATCTATATATACATATATTTTCATTATGTAATGAAGTCCAGTATTTTACTTGTTGAAGAACTGAAAAATGAGGACCACAACACAACATAGTTAAAAGAACATCTTTGTGGTCCTCACCCTTATTTTGTTTTAAGAAAAATAAGATGAACGTCTCAAAATATGAACTAGTTATTTATCTCCCGTATACATTTGTGTTTCTAAGATATTACTTTATTACTGAGAAGAAATTACTATATTGATATTACAATGTTATGCTTTTAATATATATTTTGAGCATTTTGCTTTGTTTTTATTATTATTATTATTATTTTATTTTTATTGTTTTGCTAAATCATCTCAAACCACTGTGAACACTGGTACATAGAGTGTAGTCTTCGTCCACAGTCATACATTCTGCATTACACCTCACAGTAGACCAATATGTTTGTAAATATGATCCAATTATTTATGACTCTTCATGCTATGATAGAATACATATAATCATTTTGTTTAAAACAGGCTGCTGTAATTTCCCCCGGAGTCCAATTATAACCACAGCAGCTATATCTGCTTTAACAGTAAATCACGTTTTATAAGCCAAATTCTATTTACAAAATTACTCATTTTAAACTCATTCTCTTTTCTACATGAAGGATAACATTGTTAGATATCATTATAATCAATATTAATTTTTGAAAATGTAATAACAACATTGCAATGCCTCATATTACATATATGTAGTCCATATTGTTAAAAAGCATTCTTACAGTATGTAAAATATATCTTAATATAATTTGAAAAAAATGCATTGTTTGAAGTTGAGGGTTTTTTGTTAAATGGGTTGCTGTAAGTTGCCCTCTTCAGGCAGATAATTCCCAATAATGAATCATTCATTGGTGTTAATTCAAGTTCAATAGCCTGGGGTCTAAAACATGTTTCTCATTCCAAGACCAACAGCTTGGTAAATGTAGTTTTGCTGTCTTTATAATATTACAATTTAATGAATTATTTCATTTCCTGTAAGACAGTATGTGTTGTGGATATCAGATAATGTCATGAGTTAAAGGTGCTTTATTGATATGGCCAATGCCTGTTATGGTCCAAGTGTTTAAAACTGGAACAATGACAATAAAACAAAACAAAACAAAAACATTTTTACAGTTGTGTAATGGTAATTCTTTGATAATTTGGTATTTTTCCTCACCTACAATCAGTGAAGTCTGACACAGTTACAAATGTGAGTCATTTGGAAAACAAATTGTTTAGATTTGCCAAGGAACATGATGATGATACTACTGTATCTATTCAATGCAGAGAGTTTCTGTGAAAAAAGAACTCAATCCCCCGGTTTCACAGACAGGGTTTAAGCTAGTCCCAGACTAAAAAGCATGTTTGAGCTGTTTTAACTGAAAGCAACGTGCACTGACATATATTAAAATATGTCAGTGCCATTGTTTTGTCTCAAGATGCACACCAATAATGTTGTTTCTTTTTTCTACAGCATTTTTATAAAAGCTATCTAAATGCCCTAGTTGAATTAAGGCCTAATCCTGGCTTAATCTAAACCCTGGCTGTGAAACCAGGGCAATACGTTCCAATATTTGCTCTGACATTACTGTCATTGTTTTAGATGTAAAGACTTCAAATTCCATATCAAATTCAATTCATGATTGCAGAGCATTCAACCCATATGGGCTTCAAAGTTTCTAATATGTGAAGGTTGCCATCTGCAGGCTAAAATCCAGTTTGGTTACAAGTGAAGCAGCAGTTTGTTGGCTAAAATGATGCTACTCACTATACTGTCATGTTATATTCAGAGCTGGTGTGTTGGGGGTGGGGGCGGAACATTGTCCTGGGCCCTGATGAGGGGGCCCTACTGTGGTCTTTTATGGTATAGCCTATTTATTGGGCCTGAAGAAGGGGAGGCCTACCCATTACATTTTTTCCAAGGCACATACATTTTAGTGACAGTGCCAAGTATAGTAGCACTACACACAGATGGTAAGTGAATGACTCAATCATTCTGACCTGAGTACATAGTAACTCTATAATATGGTGAATTCGGTCTGGTAAATTAGGCCACCTTTTGAAATCTCAATGACAAAAAGTGGCTTACTTTAAGGGACAGTTCACCAAAAAATTCAAATGTTGTCATCATTTACTCACCCATGTGTCCTTCCAAAACAGAAAGTGTCATACACTTTCTGAACTTTCTTCAGCATAATACAAAAGAAAGTATTTTGAAGAATGTTGGTAACCAAATGGTTTAGGTGACCATTGACTTCTGTTATATGGATAAAACAAAACACTGAAACATTTCTCAAAATATTTCATTTTGTGGTCCACAGGAGAATAATTTTTGGGTGAACGATGCAATGCATCATACATAGAACAATATTTAAAGGTGCTAGAAGTGGTCCAAGCTAATAAATACATTTTCTAAATGTATTAAAGGTTTTCTTTTTTGTCCAGAGTTATGTTTAGATTTTACATTTAATAACGGCTGATATTAACCATATAAAATTCCTTAATAATAGGCTACTTCCAAGACTGTGCCTGTTCCACTTCCACCCATATCTAGTTTCTACCGACATTATTATAATCCTACTGTTCTTAGCCTATAATATATCTTAGCAATGCGTCTGGTAAAACTGTTTTCCCTTTAACACTGAAGAGCTTCGTCCTTTTCGTGGCTGATAATGGTGGGTTCAAGCACAGTTCACTCTTCAACTTCATTTTTCATGGTGGCAACAGGGAAAAGTTTTCGCAAACTTTTTTCGACCGCCTTTCCAGATTGACAGCTCTTCTGTCCAATCGCGCTATCCAAGGACAAGTGAGGTCCCGCCCACACTCGGCGCTCCAGAGTCGATTGACTAATCAGAGAGCGACAATCCCCCCTCCGCCATTTTGTTAGGATATAAGATATACTAGACGGTCTACCTCCCGTCTACGACAACCTGTAGTTTTGTGTAGTGCCATGGACGGGTAAGTTGAAAACATCTTCATTCCAATTATGATACCCCTTAAACACGTTTTTTCGTTGGATGTTTGATTCATTGTGGTGACATAATACATTATGATCGTTTAAATTGTGTTAAATAACCTAAAGTGAAGTGGAAATGGTGATTTTTGACTCGTCTCTGCCGCTCTTCATGTCTCCCGTGCCGGAAGAGCCCAAAAGTTGAACCAAACTGACCAACAACCTGTTGCAAGTAGTCTAGATGAGACAGCTTTATGAAACACTTGCGAACTTAAACTACAGTATTTTTTTTTTAACCTAACTGGCAAGACGAAAATGTAAAATAGACCTTGTAACGGATAGAAGACACAGAACAGTCACTATTTGGCAACCAACGTGTCTCAGTTTCCGCATTGTTGTTGGGTGGCTAGCTAATTACCTGCTAGCCTGCTAAACCGATACCAGTTCAACTTTATTGTAGCTTCACTCGTTTGAATGTTCGATGCACGTTAAATATTTTTTTTCCATCAGTACTAAGTAAGTTTGATACACGTACAATGGTCCGATTACAGTAACTATTTTCGATAATGACGCGTTGAAGATATCAGCTGCGTTTACACTGGCACAAAAATACGTTTTTTTTTGTAGTCCCATTTGAAACAGGTCCGAATTTGTTACACAAATGAAAGGATCTCTCTTTGAGATTTGTTTTTTTTCACCCGTTCTGAGCCACTTCAAAATGTGTTTTTTAATCCCATATCTGGACATTTGACCAACATCTAACCTCAAATATTCGATTTCCACTGGAATTCCAAGCCACAACAATGCGAGTTCGACACGTTTGCCCACAAAGATAGCTTTATAAAATGTCGCATTATGAAGCAGACTTTCCTGAGGTGGAAAATTCTTAAGAGATTGTGCACATACAAACATTCAGGAGCATAGAAACGTGTTTTCAACCTCTGCCCCCTGAATTATTTTAATAAAATAGCTTCTCTACTGAAAGCTGCATTATATTTCTCAATAAGAAGGTGAATTAAACTCACAGCTTCACAATTAGCCTACATAGAGACGCTGTAAAGAACGCGGGTATCTTCATCAGACTTTATTGCTGACTCAAGGTCCATAAGAAACGAAACAAAACAAACAGAAAAGAACATTAATAAAATTCAATGCATTACGAAAAATATAATAATACCAGTTTATCCACAACTTATACTGATAATGTGTAGTACTGACCCTTATATTTGAGAAGCCCACAATAATCTCAATTTTTTTTTAAAAACATTGTAACAATTATACATAAGATTTCATAACACCGCTTGGAAAGTATTAACTCCTGCACTCACAAACATTTCACTTGCACAATGCCATCTAGGTCTCCA
This sequence comes from Leuciscus leuciscus, assembly GCF_965113295.1. NCBI lineage: Eukaryota > Metazoa > Chordata > Actinopteri > Cypriniformes > Leuciscidae > Leuciscus > Leuciscus leuciscus. The sequence goes on from NC_138730.1 coordinate 26,383,609, forward strand.
TAACAGAGTTCTCATTGCATCATTATAAACTACTCAAAGTCTCTGCAAACTTGCTGTTCTATAATTTGACCACAATTGAGCAGTATAAAGTGGTGTACAATATGCTTTAAACAATGATATCTTCTCTTCATCTGATCTAGAACTAAACTTGCATAGATGTCCAAGATATTTTACTTTCACACAGTAAGATCTCTCTCTTACTGTTTCTCTCTCATTAATTTATCTGAATTAGATTTAAACGAACCATTGATAAAATAACAAATGAAAACTACCGTTATTTTTCGGTAGCCTATATATCCGTTTAGTCAAATTGTGTGCGAAAACGTCCATAACCGCTTTTAACTTGTACGTGCGTTTAAAAGACTTGCAGTGTAAACACAACCTCATTGTTCAGAACTGATCATCAAGGTTGGAACATGTAATGTTTTATTTACGTATCAGTAAAGTATAATCAAAACAATTATATTTAGGCCTATGTTTTGAACTGAATCATTTGCATGAGAATGCTTATTATAAATTTGCACATTATATCCACAAGGGATATTTCACCCTTAACATTTTTTATTCTGTCATTTGTACTTGCTACTTTCCAAATTGTTAAGACTTTATTTCATTCAGTAGAATAGATCTAGGCTGAAAATAGATTTTAGGCAGAATGACAGCCTACAATAGAAGTGAATGCTGACTGAGACCTTTCATTCAGCCTAATCTCCTTGTGAGGAGGAGCAACTTACAGGTTTAAAACATGATAGTGAATGAATGACAAAATATTGGCATAAAATCCTGTTTTTGTCTTCTGCAGCCGGTTAGAGACTGATCTGTATCCTCTGGGATCCAGTTACGTCACTGAAATAGAGTAAGTTTTGCATCTCTTTGCATTTAAGTAGAAACAGAACTGGTTTTACAGCATTATCAACTGAATCTACCTGAACTAAATAGTTCAAGAAATGTTCTCAAGAGAAGTGTGAAACTGATTGATACTGTTGAGTGGGTGAAGAGTGGCTTAACAGGCATGCTTTGTTTTACTGTTTGCTTTTATATCAGGTTGCATCCTAGAAGGTGTGCCTGAATTGCAACTCTTGTTTTGTACAACAGCAGTCTGTAGTTCCTGCTGGGCCTGTTTGTGTACCAATCAGAAATTACATTTTCTGGACACCTATTGTACTAAAGCCCTGTTCACACAGAATGACAATCTTTAAAATGATGCACTGTATCCAACTGTATCTGGCAACATGTCTGCACTCACATTGGTAGTTGCCGCATTGTTACTGTTTATTTGCATGAACTTGAGCACTTAACAGACATACATTTTCAGTGAATTGCAGAATTTGTTGGCAAAGCATTGTGACTTGGTGAAATACACTAATGAAATGAAGAATTATTCAAATGAAAATTCATCCTATCTATTTTCTAAATTCATTTTCAATGTTTTTTTTAATTAAATAAGTCATAACTTAATCTTCCAGTGAAATTACAGACTTCTTTCTGATGATATTTGCTGGACTTCTCCAATCATCTAGTCTGCAAAAAAAAAAAGACCAAGCTCACATTCAGTTTTGCCTCTATCCAATCAACAATTGATGGGTAGTACCAACTCTCTGCTCTACATTTTTCTTTAATAGTCCGTTTCACTTTGTATTTCACAATATGGAAGAAAAAATGTGTTCCAGCTTCTGTTACATAGCAAATATACTTTAAGGATTGCATAGCCCTATCTTTTGCTAAATTTATCAAATGTGATTGAGCCTCTGATTTCTAATTTCTGTTTAATGTTTTTTTTTATTTTTTATATATAGCAGTGTCCATGATATAACGGTCGGCACAAAGGTATGTCTATTTATTTATTTTATAAACATATACATGCATACATACATAATCTATGTGTAACGGTTGTTTCCCTGTTTGGTTGTTGTGGGTGTTCAGTAACAATATTAGTTTGGGTTGTATGTCTGGTTTTAGAGGTTGTGTGTTCCTCCTATTTGATTTCTAAATTGCTGAGTCTGAAATTCTTCTCCCATTTGCATCTGATCCTTCGACTGTAATTATTCTGGTCAAAGGGCACCTGCTGTTTAAACAATCACTGTGATAACTGACCCAATGGTGAAAGTAGCAGCCTACACTCAAATCTTGATGTTCTGGAGGCAATTCAGAAATGGCGACCTGGGGAATTTAGTTTCTGTTTTTTATATTTTGCTATTTAAGATTTTGCTAAATGGTTGCATCGTACAGTTATTTACAATATTGCTCTCTTCACACTCATTTGGATGTGTTTGTACATGGAGACTGCCTGCTGTTGTTTCCCCTGATGTCTTTCCCACATGTGAGGAGTAAAGATGTAGTAGATGAAGTCGGAGTCTGGGCACTAATTACTGTGGTTGGAATGCTGTGCTTGCATTCCTGTCTCCCTGACCTCCTTATTCAACACAGACTGTGCTCTCACCCTGAAGGCTTGCACTTTGTCAATGGATGTAAACATGTTGGCACCTGCAAGTCTTAAGCTCCTAGAGACCAGTGTGGGAGTCATGGTTCTCGGCTCCTTTTTTCCTTTCCTAAGCGAGCACTCAAGCTGCAATGCCCCGCAGTTAAAAATAGCGGAAGGAAATGCTGTAGTTGGGTGGATGTCTCGCCCAAAAACAATGGATGGTTCAACCAGAGAAGGCTTTCCTGTCATAACTGTTTTATAAAAGTGATGTTGAAACCTGACTCCTGCAGGATTTAGCTGGGAGGAATGTGGCGTCATCCCTTTTCTTTTTTTTTTTAGGAAATGATGTGCCACATAAACAGTATGAAGTTATTTTTCCCTTTCTCCGCAATGTTATTGACTGTTTACTGTAGGCTGTTTATTGAGCCTATGGGCTGTATTTAAGGTAAACATTTATCCAGGGTGTGGTAAAGTGCTCTTGAGGCTGTTTGTAGTAGACCATAGGGGAGAAATCAGCCCGAGGACCAGGCGTTCAGCTTTGTTAACAATACTTTCTTTTGGGCTGGAACAGAACACACATTGTGGTAATGGAGTGTAAAGGCTTTGGCTTATCCAGCGCATGTGACCACTTCAGCAGAGACTTGCCATTTGAAGTGGTTTATTAAGAGAGTGATGCTGAATGATTTGCTCATTGCTCCATTGGCCAGCCAAGTGGCTCCAGCTTGGCCTTGAGTGAGAGACTTTGTGTTAGTGTTATGGCAGGACACAGCTGCCTCTGTTTACATTTCTGTCTTTCTTTGTTCTGCTTTTACCAGCAGTAAAGTGTAGTGAATCTCTTGTGCTTAGATGCCTATGTAGTAGTAATTAATTGTAACCATTAGGCCGTGTGTCCACCAAAAGCGTTTTTAGCCAGCTGAAAACGCCAAGATGTGGGCGCTTGAGAGTGTTTTGGCAGCGCAGTATTTTTTTCAGTTGAGACACTTTGCTTGTTATGATACGGAATATCCGCCAAAGTGTTACTAGTATCTCATTTCTCACATATTTTGTTTCTGTGTTTTCTACATTAAAAGGTCAATATGATGTAATGAATTTTCTCTGGCTCTTGTTTTAAATGATTTGTTTCGTTATTATGCTTGTTGTTGTCATCTGTTGACATTGTACAAGCAGAATGTGGCTGTTGGTAGGTGTGGTATTAGTCCCGCCCCTCCTCCACTGTGATTGGACAGTTGGGTAAAAAGTGACAGTGAGCGCTGCGTTTTACCCAAAGTTGAACATTCTTCAACTCTCGGCGACCTGTAAAAAAATGCTGAACGCTCAGCGCTTCAGCGTGAAAAAGACGCTCAGCGCCTCGTTACGCTCATGGCGTTTTAAATACGCGGCGCTCCCATTGAAAACAATTGAAAAAACACGCCAGCCTCGTGAAAACGCTTTGGTGGACACGGCCTTAGGCAATGAGGTTTTTTTGTTGTTGTCATTTGGAAATGTTCCAATTGGATCATATTAATTGTGTAATCAGACTGGTTTGGTGCATGCTTATCTTTGTCATATGAGTTAATACTATGTCAGATGACAATTTATGTTACCCTTTTGTCACTAATGCACTGATGTAGCTGATTCACATCTTGTCGCAGTGTTTAGGTTCTTCTGGTTTGGTGGTTTGAGTGTCCTATTTTGCAAACCTTGTATATGTGTCCTGCTTAATGAATCACTTCCCTTCTCTTTTCAGAGGGGATCTGACGAACTCTTTTCCTCCTGCATTCCTAACGGACCTTATATAATGAGCTCTGGAGCAGGTAGGCATTTATGGCTGTGGGTTTATACGCTACTGTTCAAAAGCTTTGGGACAGTATGCATTTATTTTTATTTTATTTTTATTAAAGATTATCAAATAAATTGTTAAATTATAGCCTGGCAATATTTGAAATATTATATCCAATTTTACCTGCATACATAATACATTCATGCATGGTAATGTATGCTATAGTAAATCTCGGCTGTTTATAATGCTGCAAAATGTAAACTATTATTGTCCAGATCTAATATGCTCTAATGCAGGCATAAAAATATGAATGCATTATAAACCTTGACTTTTTTTGTAAGGCTGCTTTGTGTAATGTGAAGGTTTTTACCAATTAAATCGACTTGAATTAACTACATTTTAAAATGGGAAATGTTTATTTTAAATGGGAGTAATATTTCATTATTATTATTATTATTTTACATAAATGCAGCCTTGATGAACATAAGAGACTTCTTTCAAAAACATTAAAACAAATCTTATTGACCTCAAACCTTTGAAAGTTAATGTACATGTATTTGGATTCTTAATTATGAAATTAAATTGAGATGCATTGTTTTTGTCAGCAAATGGTAATGACAGCAAGAAGTTCAAAGGGGACATCAGGAGCCCTGGCATTCCTTCAAGAGTGATACATGTACGCAAGCTGCCAAATGACATAAATGAAGCAGAAGTCATTTCTTTGGGTCTTCCCTTTGGAAAAGTGACTAACCTTCTGATGCTGAAAGGAAAGAACCAGGTAAATATTACTGCTGCCTTTCATTTCCCTCAAAATATGATTATACCCCGCTTTGAATGTACATCATCGGGCCTTTCCTTATTGTGTTATCTCCTCACAGGCCTTCCTGGAGATGAACACGGAGGAGTCAGCACAGACCATGGTCAGCTACTACTCCTCTGTCACCCCTGTCATCCGCAACCATCCGATCTACATGCAGTATTCCAATCACAAGGAACTGAAGACTGACAACTCACCCAACCAAGTTGTTAGTACAAATTACATCACATTAGACATTTAATCAAGGGTAATTACTCAATATAAATAACTCTTTCAAGAATGATAATGCATACTTGTGCCCTGCCCCCTCCATTCCCATAGAGAGCACAGGCAGCACTGCAGGCGGTGAATGCGGTCCAGACAGGAAGCATGTCTTTGAGCGCTGTTGATGGAGCAGGTATGGGCAGCCAGAGCCCTGTGCTGAGAGTAATCGTTGAAAATCTCTTCTACCCAGTTACTCTTGATGTCCTTCACCAGGTACTGACTTAAAAAAAAAAAAAGATTGTCCTTAATTAATTTGATTATATTACTATTAAATAATATTGCTATTATTATTATTATTATTCCTCCATTACTTATTATCTCACCCTCCCAGATCTTCTCAAAGTTTGGGACTGTTTTGAAGATCATAACATTTACCAAAAACAACCAGTTCCAAGCACTGGTTCAGTACTCAGATGGAATGACTGCACAGCATGCAAAGCTGGTGAGTGGCATAGTGGATCAATATATTTATGGATGAATGGGCAGCTAAATCCCTTCTAAACCATGTAATCATTTGGCCTAACATTCAACAGTCTTTGGATGGACAGAACATCTACAATGCCTGCTGTACCCTTCGCATCAGTTTCTCTAAGCTCACCAGCTTGAATGTTAAGTACAACAACGATAAGAGCAGAGACTACACTCGTCCTGACCTGCCTACAGGAGACAGTCAGCCCTCCCTCGATGCACAGACGATGGCTGCAGCTGCCTTGTGTAAAACTTAATTACATTTTTTTTTTTTACTGCTGTTAATAAATGGCTTTTTCAAAATGCATATCACAAACTGCATTTAAAAAAAAAAAAAAATTTTATTTAAATAAATTTTTTTCTCAGCTGCTCCTGGGATCATCTCTGCATCACCATATGGGGCTCATGGTTTCCCACCAACGTTTACCATTCAGCAGGCAGCAGGTCAGTCATTGCCCTCATAATAACTCTCTGTGGATTGCTTTAGCACAGTTTCCCAGCATAGCATCAATGCTGTGTAGTGATGGCTGTCCCTCCCACAGGTCTGTCTCTGCAGGGCATGCCTGCCGGGGCTCTCGCATCGCTCGGTATTCCCGGTGCTGCGGCAGCCGCCGCCGCTGCTGCTGGACGCCTGAGTTTTTCCAGTCTCACTGCGGGAGGAAACAGTGTCCTGCTAGTCAGCAACCTTAACCCTGAGGTTAGTGCCATTTTGAATAGTTTAGATTCCCTTAGCCTTTAGTTAATTAGCCTATGGTTCTTGTTTCAACAAGCCATACTCCATTTTGGTTGGTAGAACTGTAAAAATAGAGAAATGTTGGAAGGAAATGAAATTAGATGGTATATGGTGATGAATTAACCTAATACTTCATAATATGTGTAGCTCTTCAAACCATGTAATAAGTGTTTATGACTGTGGAGGCTCATTTGACTACTGTACAAACATGCATTTCAACCATTTCTTAATATTTGTTGACCCTTGTCTGAAGCCATCTGAAACATTTCATTTCTAGTATTCCTTTAGAGCTATGAATATGTATTGTCTCTATCTTTCCTGTATTTCATTGTTAATCTTCTCTCCTTTCTTTATTTATTTATTGCCTTAGTGTTCCTATAGTGAAAAGCATTTTAATTTAGCAAGTTCTGCTGACTGGAACACTACATTTTTCTTTGTGTATACTGACCTTGTTTTTTACTTCCTTTTTCTTGTTTCTCTCCCTCCCCATTCCCCTTCCCCCTTTTATTATTTTAATACTTTGACCTGGAATCTTTTGCCAACTGACTGCACCACTTTTGTTTTTTGTAATAATTTTAACTCCCTACCCACCCAAACAATATGATTCCCTATTCACACCAATACTGGATACATAAACAATTTGTTTTTCTACTGTGCAACCAACACACAACATCCCCACCATACATTGTCGGATATCCTCCTTTACTTCTACCCTTCCCCCACCTTTTCATCATGAACAATATCACCCACCTTCATGATCCTACCACCGTTTTTCGCCATTCCTGTGGAACTGCCTTGCTGTGGACATGTTCAACCTCCACTGTCCTGCCTCCGATCTTTTCCTGTCCCTTCCTCCCTACGCTGCCTTCCTCTGCTGTCTTAAGAGCGTTACGCCCCAATGCCTCTTTATTCTTTTCGGTATGTTATCATTGGCATCTCCTTTTTTATTACCTTTTTGTTTTTCATATTTTAACTTCATCTAAGATGTGTACTTTGGTTTGTATGTGCTGGAGTTTTAAAGAATTTTTTGGGCTCCTTCATTTGGTGGATGCTAAATATCTTTTGCAAGTGGCTAAATTGTTAAATATTGTGGTCATAACTGTTGTGTAGTTTAGACTGATCTTAGCCACATGGCTCTACATTCAATTTGAGAGCCAAGTTTATAGCAACTTGCTGCTTATTTTAAATGCCATACCCTCTCAATAAGCCGTATTGAATACTGCATTTAATAATCTATTCGTTTAATCAAAGGTTAACGTGCAAATTTCCTGCATTCCTAAACGTACTATTAACCAATCAAGATTACTTTGAGTAAATCTTTCGAATAGCGACATACTGTGTTTGTTGTGAAGTAATTATACATTCATAAATGTAGAAAGCCAGGTCCAGTAGTGATGGGTCACAATGTAGTCTGTTTGTAGCAGTAATGCATGCCTTACTTGGCTATAAAATTACTTCATTGTATAGATATTTCATTGAAACATTCTTGAGTGTTTGGTTGAGAAAATGGTAATCAATTGTCCTGTCATACAGTAGTCACGTCCTTATGTAGCTACTGCTATCTTTTGTTAGGTGTGTATGGTGATGTCATGAGAGTGAAGATCCTGTTCAACAAGAAGGAAAATGCATTGGTGCAGATGTCTGATGGAACCCAAGCCCAGCTAGGTATTTATAAAGGTCTTTAACTTTTTAGCAACTTTCCTAAGAAGCAACACCAACCTCTCTTGCCCTTTTTAGCCATGAGCCACTTGAACGGGCAGAAACTGTATGGTAAGGCTTTGCGGGCCACTCTTTCCAAACACACCACGGTACAGTTGCCACGTGAAGGCCATGAGGATCAGGGGCTCACCAAGGACTACAGCAACTCTCCTCTTCACCGCTTCAAAAAGCCAGGCTCCAAGAACTACTCCAACATCTTCCCTCCTTCCTCTACTCTCCATCTCTCCAACATCCCGTGAGTCCCCAAAACTAATACCCGTTAGTAACGCATCTGTTTGGCTTCTTTAGCACGGCTTTATTCAATGTCAAAAAATGTTTCTCTTCTTAGTCCTGCTGTCACTGAGGATGATCTCAGAGGATTGTTTCTAAGTTCAGGAGCTGTGGTTAAAGCCTTCAAGTTTTTCCAGTAAGACATTTTTACAGATTTGATTTCCACAGATTGTCACGATATTTCCTGGAAGTTTTAAAATATTGTGTTAATCCTTTCAGGAAAGATCGTAAAATGGCTCTCATCCAATTGGGCTCTGTGGAGGAAGCAATTGAGTCTCTGATCAAATTTCACAATCACGACCTGGGAGAGAACCATCACCTCAGAGTGTCCTTCTCCAAGTCCACCATCTGATGGAGGTTGTTTTGTTTTAAAGAGGTTGAAAGGACTGTCACTTTAGACCAAACTGTAAGCCTTCCACAATTTATATCACTGTGGACAAATGTGTTCCACAACACACACTTGATCATTCCTTTAATTATATCTATATTCACACATGTATGTCTATTTTGTAATTCCACTTTAAACCAGTAGACCAGAGGAACTCTTCAACCCAATGTGACTTGGGTTTTAATAGTACATTTTCTCAGACGGTTTGTTTTTTGACTTAGTTCATTGTTGGCACACATCGGTTTTGGATCATAGATGCTGCATAGTTTACACTTGTGCCTCTGCGGAAAGCCGCACCCCTTCAGGTTGCACACGCAAAGCCTTGTTTCGTTTGTTGAACCTGTAATTAACCTTTTCGAACCTATTCCCTATTTGCCTTTCCAAAAAAAGCAACTGTGCCTTACATGGTGCTTAAAGTTTATCTTCTTAATGGCCTTAGTAATATTTTGATGTTTTTGGCTTCTTTACATGAAGCATTAACCTCAAACTTAAAAAAAAAAAACTAAAAAAACCTGCCTGCTGTTCCTAGGTGGTCCCCCATTTAAATTTGACTAGTGAAAACAAGAATGTTTTCTGGTAAATTACTTGAGTTTATTAACAGGCTTTGGTTTTGTACCTGACTGTCACAGCTTATTTTGCATATAGTTATTCTAAATGTGGATCTTTTCCTTATGTACCGTATGTAAGATATTCTATAATCTATAGTTTCATTCCTTTTTTTTGTATTGTAGTCACACATACTTCTATACTGTCATCTATTTGGGCTTTGGCCCACTGGGTTCTCTGTGCCTAGACTGTTATATTCTCAGTTTAGTTGGGAGAAACGCTTCATAATTGCCCCATTTTTACCCAATTGCCTTGCTTTTTATAGGTTTTGTCCGCTTGGAACCAAACCAGAGTTCACAGATTTTTACATAATTTGATTACTCTGCGTATGGCAAAATAAGTCAGTTTTTCTCTTACTGTCACTTGCCATTTATGTTCAAGAAAATTTAGCATTACAGAGTCTTAAGTTCCTATGTGACGTTTGTGTGAACCGAGACACCTGTGACAAGACTTCGGATTGTTTTTGGCACTTCTGTGTTGGGGAGGGGGGAGGGGTTGGGAAACATTAAGGCCACGGTCTTTCCGACACATCCATTTCATGTTGTTTGTGGCAGAAGTCCTAATGCTCAGACATTCCCTTTTACCTTTGAGCTTGTGTTTGTAATCTTTCCATTTCAATTTTTTTTCTTTTTTTTTTTAGCCTTTTGTAATTAATATTTTTTTGAGTGGGTTTTTTTTTTTTCTTCCTGAAGAGTAGCATGATGGACCAAAGCATCTTCCCTGTACTGCCAGACAATTTTTCCTATTTCTTATTGAAGTGTATCTTACTGTGCAGCAATATTGTTTCATTGACTGCTTTGATTTCAGTGAGCAGAGGCAAAACGTTTAGAGGCCTTATCTTTATATTATTGCCTTTTGTTTACAAGAAGCAACGCAAGACCTTAAAAGAAAATATTACAACTTGGACAAGACATTGTGGGCTTTTTTTTTTTTTTTTAGGCCTAAAGCATGGATCAAATCATTTCTGTTGTCAGAACAGAACCAAACAAAAGTCTTAAAGTAGCGACAGAGCTCCTTTCTATTACGTTATATAGATACTACTTTCTATTGCGTATAGTTATACTTGTTTTTCCCACTATGGATGTAATGTTGAGAAACAGAGTGGGTGAGGGCTACTGTATATATATATATTTTTTGTTTTGTACCAGTAATTGAAAATCAGCATCATTTCTGTGTCAAACATGTATATTTTGATAAGGTAATAGCAGACATTCAGCTCATTGTAGAGCCTTCCTTTTTTATTACACAATATTAAAGAGATTTCAACACGTGTCTGAACATGTAATTGCCCTCTTGAAAGCGTAACCTTCTTTTGATATAGATGCTCATACTTTTCTGTCTTCAATAAATCTTTCTGTTTCTTCCTTTCATCTGTCTTTTTTAATTTCTGAAATTATTAAACATCTTGATCTTTTCACGTTCTACATCTGTTTGCTTTGTCAGTCATGTGGTTAACAATCTCTCTTTTTAACCTTCCTGCATTTGGGAGACCTCTAATGACTCGCTGGTTTCACTAACTTATTTCCCACCATCTGTTTGCTGTTAGGGGATATAGAATGAGAAATTAGTGAATGAATTCACTTTAATTTTGATGGGAAGCTATTTGAATTCTTGGCGTTGCTTCAAGTGGCTCAATTAAAATATTTTTTAATGATTGTGACGTTCAAAATGAGTTTGTGTATCGAATAGCTGGAGATAAAATCTGCCGTCTAGACTGAAAAATGACAAATCCCCCTGTATAAACCTTATTCAGAACAGCGCCATGACAGTTATGAAAGTGAGGCTGTGAGGGATGGACTTACCGTGCTTTCAATGTCATCTTTTTCTTGGAAAGATATATTTTTGCAGTGTTTCATCAGCAGAACAATCCAAAAACACATTAAATAACAGTGCAACCCACTGAAAGCTGGCGCTGCTGTGAATAAGGTCTATTACTGCTTTGCTAATTTAGCGTCTTTTCTCTGCCATTGTCACTAGTAAATGTTTTGATGTGTCTTATTTTTAATTTTTTTTTACAGATTTTGCATATGGATGCATTAAGTATGAGCCATATGCCAATGTACGTTTAAAGTTAAAAGTTTATAGAGAGCCCAATAACTAGGTCTGTATTTGTATATCTTCTCTATACAGCATGCACTGTACATGGATGTGAAATGTTTCTCTCGACTTAATGTTATATTCTGCTTCTCGTACAGCAGGTGGCGCACTAGTTTAAGATTTAAAAGTGGGTCATTCTTACATTTTGGGCCGTTTAGACATTGATACTTGTGGAAAATACGTGTTTTGTTTTATTTATTTATTTTGGAAAAATAGGAATGTTTTCAAAGTCGTATAGGTCAAGAACAAGAATGCATTAAGCTATCTAATACATTTAGGAGGGTTGTGGTATAAATAAAAAAAAAAGTTTAGTCGAAATGTTATTTTGAGGTCACATGATTAGTCAAGGGCTGTCCTCTGATAAAATAGTCTCACTTTAGCATCTTTTTTTTTCGTACAGCTTTTAACCTCCTTCTCTACAAATCTTTTATTCGTGCCAATATGCCTATCTCTCCCCCATCTCCTTCTCATTTTCTAAAAGTATCGCCTCCTCTCCTCAGAGTCAGAATCCTTGGTATGCATCTGCTGCACATCCCTGCAATCAAGAAGATATACATAAAATATGCAAATGTATTTCATATCCGAATAAATAAATTCAGATGTCCATCCCATTAGCATCACTGAGACATCAGGATTATAAAAAGACTGGGCATTGAGTGGGTAAAATTAGCCACTTCATGGCTTGTAAACAATGTAACATTTGGTTACCATTTACAATATAAAAACTGTAACCTTTACTGGGAACTCAAAAGGCACAGAATCATATGAGTTTTGATGTGTTCATAGAGTTGAGATGCAATAGGCAAACCATTTTTCATGGCTCAGAGGATTGCTTTATTGGATCAGGTGAAGCAGCTCCTATAAAGATGAGGCAATGCAGAGTGAGAAAGTTATCTAATAGTCCTGTACCAGACTCTGTTTTTCAGATATTTTAATATTTTGGTTTGCATGCCATTTTCTGCTTGAAATCTCAGTAAATTAGGTATAAGCAAGGGAAACGTAGTTCATTGAATCTTCTGAGGCATGTTACATTAAATAGGCCACAGCTATAGTTCTCTCAGCAAACTTTCAAGGGCATTGAAAAGAGATAAAAAGGAAAAAGTACAACATACATTTTTTTTTGAAGAAGAAGAAGAACCTACAGTTAATAATAGTCTATCAATCTATGTAAATTTCTAAGTTTTGTTTATACGTTTTAAATCAAGCAACTTTATACCAAAATCTAAATTAATATTGTTTTGGGCCATGGATGATGACTATTACTGTAAAAAGACTATTTGAAGAAAAATGACCCTAAAATGCTTAAGAAAACGATTCAAAGACGCATATGAGCAATCTTGAGATGACAGTAAACGGCAGAGGTGAGTTTGAAGAGAGCTCGTCCAGGCCCCGCCCCCTCCTGAAGGTACACCGCTGATGAGAACTGTCGCACACGAATCAGATTCAGGATGATGAACCGATGAATTATGAAGAAGTGCGCGACTCAGATGCATCAGAAAGCTTGCGCGGTTTAGTGGATCTAAGCTAAATGTATACCAGATCCGAAAAGCTAATCCAAAGTGTGAGCACATGCGGAGATATTTAAGCCAGAATGGGGCAAAATTGCCTTTGTTCCTCCAGGACAGAAAGGACTCGTGCAAACGGCTTGAGATGTGCGTAGTATCTGCTTTTCAACTGGAGTGAGCTAGAAACAACACGATTCCGCCAACAACCGACAGATAACTTGTGCGAATAAGATGAAACGCTAAGCAGAAAGGCGTGCGTTACAGACGAGGATGTGTTTCTTGTGTGCTTCTCGAGCAGACCACATGGGGTAGAGGTATCTGGAAGTTGCAGCGCTGCAAACGGGGAGCATCACTGTAGGAGGCTCGAGACGCGCATTACACTGTCCCGCGTTCAGATGATGGACGGATTTCTGACAGAGCGATAGAAAATGACCGTGGACCACATTGGAGCCCCCTTGCCGCAAAAGAACCAATTGTAATGGATTTCCCTCTAAAAAAACATCAACTGTGTGCCGATTAAGAAGTAATAAGCTACAGAAAGTGATGCTGCTCGTTCTGAAGGAATGAAAATCGCTCTGGATTAGCCTACAAGCCTAGTTATGATGTTCAAAACTGCGTGTAGGCTATACATTCACTCAAGCAAGCGGGTATTTGAAAACTTGTCCGTGAAATAAGCGATCGAGAATCTTCGTTTGGAGGTGAAGACTATAACAACTCAAATGGAGTTGCCACTGGTGGTTTTTACGGTAGTGTGTTGGGTCTCCGTATGGTCGGACGACAGGATCATCTCAGACAGACATGCGGTCTACTGGAACAGTTCAAACTCCAGGTGAGTGTACGCTATGGCAAGCTATCTTAATATTTAGTCCTATATCATGTTAGCGTACAATTTCCTTTACATTACGTGTAGTATTGACTAAGTTGCTGAATTCTTTACCATTTAATTCAAATATGTTTCATACCTAGTCCTTTCCGATTATTCCAGTTGTTACTGATACCGATTTTACTTTTACTAGTAGAGTAAAACATTGAAACATTCGAAAAAATATCTATCCTGAATTGTTACTAGTGACATTTTCTCACCAGCTATAATTTGCATTTTGATTTGTCATATAATGACTTACTGCTACAAGATAAGTAGGCTATTTAAATAATCATTGTCTAACCAGGAGAATAAGCTAACTAGTACCTTATTAATAACTATACTAGTAAATCTGAAGGGCCAGCAATTGGAATACTAACTAATTAACTTTGAACAGTTGATTTTATCCTATCCAATGGCAAACCTTGCAATTTATTAGTAGGCTACTGGGATAGTGACTAGTAGCAAATTACCACTAGGATCTAATTATTAAGCACTAGCAACTAATTGATTAGGTTCTTCAAGTCACAAATGAATTAATTATGGTCATTAAAATAGGTACAACTTAGTTTTAAGGAATACATGCTAAAATGGTTTGCCATACTTTGTTCAAACCCTGGGCCATAAATAATTACTGCTATAAGGCACAGATGATGGAGATGGGCTTTTCTTGTGTTTGAAAAGTATTAATTTTATGAATTACAAAGCGTAAGTAAAATTGTGTGAACTGTAGAATATGCATCATCCACAAAATATTTGTGACTAAGTATGAGTTTAACACTTCTAATCCTCTTAGAAATGTACTCAGGGTTGGAGAAAAAAGCAAGAAGGGTTCATATAATTGCCAGGATTTGTTCACCGCTGCTGATGCTGTCAGAGCAGAGGCACTGTATCATTTACTAAATTAATAGGATAGCAAAACTTGTTAAATGTATATGATGTGGAGATGCCAAATAAACTGAAAATCATGGTATTTCACAAAAGATTTTGCATGAGCTGAATCAACAAAAATTGCTCATTATTATCATGATGTAGGCTATTTTAGTCAATCAAGAGTGCAGCGACCCCAGATGCATTCACGGGTTGACAGGTTTTGAAATCATAAGTTCCATGTGAAGTTCCTTGACATTGCTTATTCCTCCTTATTTCAAGGGTAACTGTGAGCAGGGTTCTCTTGCTGGCTTGGAGGGTTTGCTCAGGGGATGTCAGCCTAATGGCTTTTGACATGCAGCTCCTCAGGTAGAGCTTGGCTAGATAAATAAACACGGCGAAGGTGCTCTCACGGCTGAATTAACAAAGTTAAGAGTGGCTGTCTTGCAGTACATCAGTAGTCTGCCGAGGTTTAAAATATTAAAGAGGCTCAGAGGAAGATTTCTTCTCGAGCTGGGAGCATGCTCTTCCACCTCAATGAAATGTAGGGCTGGATTTGAATTTTTTTGCATTGAAAAAGCCACCCTGATGCGTTTAATCTTCATTGATCCTTATTTAGCAGGATACTTTACCTTTTTTCACTCTGTAGATGATAAATGTGCAGCGTTAGAGTCTAAAACCCATTTCCCCTGTTTATGATTTAGCTTGAATCAGTAGGCTTTGCTTACAATACGCTCTTAAAAATAAAGGTTCCGAAAGTTTTGCAATATGCCATAGAAGAACTATGTTTGGTTCCTCAAAAACCTTTTACTGAACAGTTCTTAAAATAACTATTTTCTTTCCACTAGTGTGAAGGATTAAAAACTTTTTCACTTTAAAGATCATTGTGTGGAATGGAAAGGTTCCATGGATGTGAAAGGTTATTCATGGCTGCCATTAAAGGCTTTTATTATGCTGGAATAGGTTTCAGAACTGAAAGAAAAACGCATTTCTTAGATGTGAGTAGCCAGCCAGTAACCCTGTTGGCGCTCACAAAGAACATGTATTTCTATTATTTTCCAGCTACTCTATCAAAAAGAGACGCGTTTGCGCCCCACCAAGGGATTGTACTAGAACCAATCCAAAAAAAGAAATCTTAGGGGTCAGCTTTACTTTTCAGCCCATCCTGACCTCCCTTCTAGTCCTCTTGCAGTATTGTAGTCACAATCGAGGTGAGCCTTTTGCAGGGCAATTCACCTTGAGCATTAAAAGCTTGCCATGAATCATATTTTCTCTCTCTTAAGCTCCCTGTCAGGGGTTTTCTATTGAAGCCCACACTGAAAAGAGGATGGACATCACCTCAATGCCAATATGCTTGTCCTCTTGGGGGTCCAGATGAAAAAAAAGAGAAGATGCCCAGCTCTGTAACCCAAGAGGATGGACTAATCTAATCCTGTGGTTTATCCTTCAAAAGGCCCTCTCTTCTTGAAAGCTTTGAGGTTCTTAACAGAAGTCCCGGCTCATAGCCCCTCGCTCAAGTTGTGCTGCGGTTGGCTGGGGACAGCTCAGTGCTGGATGTTGTCTCTGCCTTCGCAAAGGAAAGAAGAAGAAGAAAAAAAACAAGTGGAGCTGAGGAATCCAGTGCTCACAGTGATTCATAGATGGCTGCTGTCATTATTCCCTTGACAGCTCACACTGCTTTTTTTCTGAGACACTCTGCGGCTGCCTTTTGGGCCTGCAGTAGTGCTTTCTGTTGGAAGTCCTGGCAAAGCAACTGAGTGTTATTTGCATGCAGGTTCATCTCTAAATTGTTACCATTATGGAAACAATGAATATGTGAAAAGGTCTTGATGGAAGCCACGAATAGGCCTGGCTCTGAGAAAGGCTATGAATATCTTAACGTAAATTGCCTGTGCAACATACAATGCGTAGAAGAGTCCAGTTTGCAAGTCATTATATCGGCTTATTGTTATTCGTGATTGAATTTAATTAAACATAACCTCTCCTCTCGTCTGATTGTTTGCTATTAGATGGAGTTGCACAACCATGTCTAATGATTTTGACGATCCACAGCTGTGTTGATGATGATGATGTAACGGCTTTGAAATACCCATCTTTGAGCTGTCTTAACCATGGGGAGAATCTCAAGCACTCCGGCTCAGATTTATACGGTACCCTTCTCAGTTGGTCTAGTCATTCACATTTGCTCTGTTGTTTTTAGGTGGAATTACATTTTTTAAATGAAACTTATTTATCTCTTCATGCTCATTTGCCTTGCACTGAGATAGCACTCGGATACTCAGAAGTGTATCAAATTTCCTCTTGTCAGACAAAGCAGGTAGAAGCTCAAGTAGCCGTTCGCACAGTAAAGAGGTTTGACGCTCATGTTCTGATTTGTCATTCCTGTCTATCTCAGGTTTACAACCTTTGTGGCTAAAAATGTATTTTCAAGATGTTTTCACCCAGCTGTCTCTGCAGAGATGGTCCCGATTTAAGGCCACAGTGCTGAAATCTTTTACCATATGAATTATGTTTTCAAAACACAGCACTATCCTGTCAGGAAACGGGAATGGTTGTTAGTTAAGTTTTATTCTTTCCCTCTCTGTTTGAACGTCTCTTTCTGATTTTACTGCACTCTCCAGGTGCTTCACCAGTGACTCATTGTCATATGGGAATATGTCTTGAAATATGTAGGTTCACTGGTTAAAGATTCATCCCCTTTGGTTATATCATTTGGTTGTAGTGCCGCTAGCGCGTCAAAGTGCACCATTCTGTTTTTAGTTTTAGCCCTGATTGTTCGGTATTTTCATCCGAATTTTCAACATTAGCAGTGGTAAATATTTTACTTTGCATGGTAAAAGTGTTTTAGTGCTTAAGTTTGCAAGCCCTATTACACCCTAATTACATCTCAGTATCTGATGTGTATTAATGTAGTTTCATGGTTTTCCCAAGGCTTAAACATTTCAGTATTTAGAGCAACTGTGTATGTTTATCTAAGAAAAACAGAATAAAACATGTTCTTTGAGATAGACATGCTGGTCTAAATCATACCATTACATAAACGTGCTCTTTTTACACTTTTTAAATGCTCTTAAACGTTTATAAATAGCACAAGGTGCAGCTTTAACCCTGGGGCTACAGTAAGACCTGTGGCAAACCACTACATTAATGCGTGTTTTTCCACTTTCCACAAGCAATCTGGGGGGAAAAAGACTGTCCTTTTTCCAGTGAACTTTCATAAATCTTTCTCTTTAAATACATAGCAATGGTTGTGGATGTTGCTTTTGCTGTATATCTTGCTTTCAATGCTTGCACAGTATGCTGTGTCTGTCTTGGGAATACAACTCAAGGAATTTTTCAAGCTGTCGGAGCACTTGCGGCGCTGTGGAACAGAAGCTCGGTATTGTTTTAGGGTGTGCAGTTTCAGACCTGACACATGCTTGTTCAGCAGTCATTGAATAAACCAACTGTATGTGAAATGTGAAAATCAGATTGTGGGATTCCTGTGCTGATGGAATGAGATTTCTTCTTTTGTGATTTATTTTTGTTAATTATCACTTCTCTGCAGCTTTTACACCTCAGAGCACAAAAGCTAAAAAGGCAATGTACACAACAAAAAGGTGCATTTACACAGTCTAATGTTGCACAAAGGATGTATAAATGCATTTACATAGTAATTTCGTGAGCTTAGAATTATAAGGTTCTATCTCCACTTTTGGTCGAAATTGAGTTTTTGACATAATCTGATCCATTAGGTGTTTATTAATGCCTGTGTGGTGTTATTTTTGTAAAAAAAAAAAAAAATTAGTAGTTATTAATAATTAATCAAATAAAAAGGTTCTATCTCACAAAAACATAAACCGAGTTGGGATTATAAGGTTCTATCTCCAGTAGATTCAATATCCAATCAAAATCAAAAATCCAATCAAGCTGTGTGTTTGTATTATAAATATATAAATTGATTAAAATCAATGGTTATATACATTTATTCTTTGAAATGTGGGGTTTTATTTGTAAAAGTGGAGATAGAACCTTATAATTCCAAACAGAATCAGAGCTCTCAGAATTATAAGGTTCTATCTCCATTTGGGCCATCTTAAAAAATCCCATTTCCAAATGTGCCAGGATTTTGATATTCTATCCTCAAAGTACCTGTAGGGTGATGGTCTTGTTGAGCTATAATAGTAGATTATACTACATAACAGTTTTGCCAGCTGGGATGTAAAAACTTTGATGCTCAATATCTCAGAACTACCCTAAACGGAGATAGAACCTTATAATTCTAAGCTCACGATTTGCAACAGCAGATATAATAATAATAATACTAATAATAATAACATTATGAAATTTAATGTTTTTCAAGTATTGAATTGTTCATGTAGAAATATGAAATGATTGGAAAAATATAAAATGAAAAAAATATATAAAATGAATACTCTTTCATGGCAATGACAAATTGTATAGTTCACCTAAAAATAGAAATTCTCTCATCATTTATGTATCACCGATACATATCAGGGTTGGGTATCATTTGAATTTTAGCGATTCCAATTCTGCTTATCGATTCTTAGTTTCGATTCAAATAAGGGAAAAAAACATTAGTTATCATTCTTTTTGCAAAACATTGCAAAACAGCTGAATATCATGAACAAAAGTCAACAGGCTAAAAAACACTTACACAAGGAACTTTTCCTATGGTTTTAAAATGCCATAGCAAAAACAATTAGCCTGACTAGTATACATTTCAAGCATTATTAAAGACAAGTAAAC
Source organism: Leuciscus leuciscus (assembly GCF_965113295.1). Lineage (NCBI taxonomy): Eukaryota > Metazoa > Chordata > Actinopteri > Cypriniformes > Leuciscidae > Leuciscus > Leuciscus leuciscus. The sequence continues at coordinate 26,403,138 of NC_138730.1, forward strand.
ACTTAGAAATTAAATAAGAACAAATAAATTAGCATTAGCACAAACAAATGAACAAAGATACAAATAAAATAAGTTTTTTTTAAGATGTTCAGGTAGGTTTATGTAAAATAACACTGAACTTTATAAATAAAATATACATTACAAATATAGTTAAAGTTATTCAGTCAAGATGACTTTTGTTGTTTGATTAACATTAATTACACAGATGGCAGCAGGATTATTAGGCTGCTGTCACTTTAAAGGAGTAGTTCACTTTAAAATGAAAATTACCCTATGATTTACTCACCCTGAAGCCATCCTAGGTGTATGTGACTTTCTTCTTTCAGACGAATACGATCGGAGTTATATTAATAAACACCCGGAGGCTTCCGAGCTTGATAATGGCAGTGGATTGCAACCATCAGTTTGAAGCTCAAAAAAGTGCATCCATCCATTATAAAAGAACTCCACACAGCTCCGGGGGGTTAATAAAGGCCTTCTGAAGCAAAGCGAGGAGTATGTGTAAGAAAAATATCTATATTTAAAACTTTATAAAGTAAAATAACTAGCTTCAGGCCAAACGAACATACGGATTCGACTTAAGTCTAAAGCGCAACTTATGCGAGTAATGCGACGTACTGCTGATATTTCAATACGCCATGATATTTCTGACGTCTTAAGTCATAAGTAAGACTGCGTTTTGGCCGGAAGCTATCATTTTATTTTGTAACGTGTTAAATATGAATATATTTTCATATATTCATATATATGAATATATTTTCCACCCGGAGCCGTGTGGAGCTTCAAACTGATGGTTGCAATCCACTGCCATTATAAAGCTCGGAAGCGTCAGGGTGTTTATTAATATAACTCCGATTGTATTCGTCTGAAAGAAGAAAGTCATGTGCACCTAGGATGTCTTGAGGGTGAGAAAATCATGGGGTAATTTTCATTTTAAAGTGAATCCAATATACTGTTACAAATGCATTTTCTTTCTCAACTGTTTACTAAATTTGTATCACGTGAATTTTTCAAAAGGTGATTTAAAAAAAAAAAATGTTACCACATCAAAATCTAAAATTACCACAAAAAAGATTATGAAAATATATTTTTCAAATAAATGCAGCCTTGGTAAGCATAAGCATTGACTCACTTCAAAAACAGTCAAATAAAAACTTTAGATATACGACATAATGAGTATTTTATAGCTTAAAGCTGAACAGTATCTGTCTCTTGCATTCCCTGCTAATTAAGTGCTCTCAATAAATTGTGATAATGTCCTTCACTCGTTTTAGGTGAAGAGCGGAATTCATGATAAGGGATCCAATCACTAAATCGGGGACTGAGTGTTTGCAGCTCATCAGACCTCGCTGATTAATGACATCTTAACGGCACTTTGCGCTTTCTGCATCATATAATGAAGAGTCCATATATTTCGCTAGATGTCCTCAGGCAATTCTGCACAGCACACGGGATGTGTTCTTCCATCCAGCCAGTGTGTTACTTTACATGTATTAAAGAACAAAAAAACAAGGTTATAATGCTGTTTTCATCCAAGAACATTTGTGATTTAGAGTTTCCTGACATAGATGATCCACTGTGAGTTAGGTAGCGTGAAGTTCTAATTTCTGTTGCCTTAAACCAAGCTATAACTTTCCATTGTGCTCAGCACCGGAAAGTGGTTGTCCTATATCAAGCCCATCGCTGTCTGTGTTTCTCAGACCCTCGCAGACATGCCCACAGTGGCTCTTAATTAAGAATGTTGTCACAGAATATAACTTCAACAGATTGGTTATTGATTGAACCTCTTTTCTTGGCAACAGTCTCCAAATCCCCCATGACTTTTTGCCAGCGGCAGCTATTACACACGAGCAGTAGGTACTGCATGTTTAACTCTGCCATTATTCTCCAAAGCCATTTTACTTGCTTTATTTCTGTTATGTGTGGTTATTTATCAGTGCCTTCTAACTGAGGATTAAAATGGGTTGTAGCATAATTCCTAAATACATTACACACAGCTCTGCTTCGGTCTGTGCGTTTAAAGGCAGATAAAAGCCAGATACTAAACCTGTTTGCAGTCCTTAGGCATAGATTTCAGGATGTGGGATAAAATCCCTCCCTGAGGCTTGGTCTCACATATGATTAGGACATTACACTAGTGTGAGATAAGATATCATTTAACATTTGTGTTTCAGACCTTGGCTAACCCCAGATCATCTTATTGATTAGCACCTTGATACACTTTTGAGCAAAATTGCAAAAAAGCACCATGAAAGTATCATAAAAGTAGACATCAGTGTTTATATCTGAAATATAAACTTTTATCCCTGTACTTCTGTGGTAACTTGAATTATTGTAACACAGAAATAATGATACCGAGTGGCTGAAAAGAAGTTTGGGAAGCTGTTTCATACCTCTACATCATAATAATAATAATAAATGTTATTTATGGGCGCCTTACGTGACACTCAAGGACACCTTGCATGCAGATAAAAAACGTAAAACAATTTACAAGCAACAATTAAAAAAGCAACAAAACAACCTTTACATTTGCAACCAGTAGGAGATATGCGTTTTTAGAGATGCATTTTCAAACGAGATTTAAAAGTAGGGAGAGAGTCACTATTGTGAATGTCCTGTGGAAGTAAATTCCACAGATGAGGAGCAGCATAGCTAAAAGCTCAAGATCTCATAGAAGCCAAACAAATGCGAGGGAAGAACTAAGGAGAATGTAGACGATGATCTAAGAGTTCGAGAGTGAGTATGTTGAAAGTAGGTCAGATAAGTATAAAGGAGCCAGGTTATGCAGTGCCTTGTAAACAAGAAGCAACATTTTAAATCCAGTATGTGGTTTAACAGGAAGCCAGCATATTTGTTCCATCGTAGGAGTTCCAGTAATTATTTGTACAGCTGAGTTCTGCACTAACTGTAACTTGTGTACAATTTTAAGGGGAAGACCATAAAATAGAGTATTGCAATAGTCAAAACATTAAGGGCCCTATTTTAACGATCTGAAACGCAAGTGTCAAGCGCAAAGCGCAAGTAACTTTGTGGGCGGATCTCCGGCGCTGTTGCTATTTTCCCGGCGGGATAAATGCCTCTTGCGCCCTGCGCAAATCTAAAAGGGGTTGGTCTGAAGTAGCTTCATTATTCATAGGTGTGGTTTGGGCGTAACGTGAAATAAACCAATCAGAGCGACATCTCACATTCCCTTTAAGAGCAGGCACGCTTGTTCTAAAGCGGATTCCTATTATAACGGCGGATTTGCCAGACGCGCGCCAGGAGCGGTTCACAGCCGAGGAGACCGACGTTCTCGTCAGGGACATTGGGGATGGAGAAACCCACCCAAATTAACTTCGGTTAAACAGGCGTATGATAATTTGGGTAAATGTGTTAGTTAGATGTATGCTTTTATAATAAATTGTCTGTCTATCTATCTATCTATCTATCTATCTATCTATCTATCTATCTATCTATCTATCTATCTATCTATCTATCTATCTATCTATCTATCTATCGTAATAATGTATGATTTGCAAAAATGAAAACTGCTGCTTCTGTGTAGATGAGAGAATCAAAGTGCGCGTTGTGCACACGCTACATTGATTATGGCCATGCATGCGCCCTTAAAATAGCATATGAATAACATGCGCAACGCGCCACTGACTTTAAACTATTTTACCTGCAAAATAGCATGAAGGAACGTTTGCGCCGGAACACGCCTCCTCTTTGCGCTGAACCGCCCCTGGGAGCGCAAGTGTATTTCTTAGTTAACCGACGTGCTTCTGTGGAGGGAAAAGTCCGCTTTGCGCGGGTGCAAAATAGGAATGATACATGCGTCGCTGTACTAAGTCAATTGCGCTGGGTGCAAGATAGGGCCCTAAGTGTCAAGAGTATGAATCATAATGGCAGTGCTCCTCGTTGAAAGGGCTGGGCGGAGGCGATTAATGTTACGTATGTGATAATAATCCGTCCGAGTAATCTTGTTAATATGTGCTTCGAAAGACACCCAAGCTCTTAACCAGCGTTGAAAGAGCAATTGTAGAGCCATCAATACACATAACCACTGGTCATTGACAGATTCTTTTTTGTACCTACAAAAAGTGTTTCTGTTTTACTACTGTTAAGCTTGGTGAAAATCAAGTTTTTAATGTTGTTTATATATCTATGTGGTGTTTTTAATATACTTTAAGACAAACCATGAGCCTGTTACTGTGTAAAACATGACAACTGCTCTCTCCAGGTCAGCGGCAGCGTTGAATGTTCGCTGTGATTGTACTTAATATGTAAAAATGTAATAGATAGACAGATGAATCATTGTCGTTTAGGAATAAGATTTTGTCAGTGTTGGAATTGAGATCACCAATTTTTGATGGGATTAATCGTGCTGCTCTACTAGTGTCGTGTTTTTTAGTTTTTGGTTTTTTTGTCACCATTAACTTTCATTATATGGAAAAATATATATTTTATGTAACACAGAAGAAAGTCAGTTATATGGGTTTGTAACAGGGCCAGATATTTAATAGAGCACAGGGTAAAATTTTCATCAAAAAATGACAAAGATGCCCCATATGTTTCAAATTTGAGGGTTACATGTATTTAGAATTACTGTTTTTTTTATCTGTTTTTTTAACAATCAATATTTTGAATATTATTATATTAAGTTCTGAGTCGTAGTTACCATTTTAATTTATTAATTTAATTAATTTTTTTTAAAAAGAAGAAAGTATTGATTAAAGTATTTGACAAATTGGTGACAGTGTATTTTTTTTGAATAAAAGTTGTCCTCAAAAGTAAAATGTAATGACAAGAGTTAAACATTTTTAGTGAGACGTATTTAAAAAGACAACAGCTAAGTAAACTTTATAAAGTTTGCATGTGTGTGGGTGGAGAAACTAAAGCCCTGAGGTTTCAGGCATTAGAGAAGGACAGTTTGTGGCCCCTTTTGCATCTCTTTACTATGTCATGCTCTTTTTGGTATTAATGCCAAATGTACTGCTAAGAATATCAATGAAGTAGATGGCGTAGAGAGCGAGGGATGGCATCACTCATTTTTAACGCCCTGAGGAATATTTTATGCATCATATCAGAAAGAGCTGCTTAGTACTTGATTGGATACACTTCAAACAAAACAGTGTGGATGTTTCACACAAACATGCAAGTCATGTGTATGTTCATGTGTCTGTTGAAGTTTGAGTTTGAATCAATGTTTATTAACAGTTAACCTTCTAATCTGCTTTTCTTAGGGGTTAAGGAACTAGTTCAAGAAGGAACTGTTAAGATCTCCAATTGTAGCCTGTGGTCAGAAGCACAGCATTTTGCTGTAAAGCGACTTGACTAGAAGGTTCTCTCTGCCCCAATGCCACACAAGGTGCCAGACACATTTTCACCCATGGGACTTCTTTGGCTGCTCAGATTAATGGCAGTGATGTTCTCTAATGGACCATAAGAGCTGCTTCCTGTAATGCACTCAGTGACCAAGTAATAATTTATTCACCTTTTGCCAGACTGTTTTGAACATTTCTCTAGCAAAACATGGCAACTTACTCTGCAGCTATTTTTTAAGTTTCCCTCCACTAAGCATGTGTCTCTACACCCCCCAGAGAACTCATTAATTTTCTGAAATCTTACTTCTCTCAGTCTGTTTTCTAATATGAGGGGCTGTAGGCATAAGTTTGTTGTAGGAAATAGTATGTGCATTTGGAGATGACAAAACACAACTTTAATATTTCTAGAATTGCTGGTCTTTGAAACCTTTCCGTGATAGTCGTTTTTAAATTTGCACCAATATAGTGGATTTATTAGTGGATAATTATTTATTTTAATCCATTTATTTATATTTATTTTGCAGACAAATGACATATGGCCCTTAGGCTTAGTTCACCCAAAAATGAAAAGTCTGTCATTAATTACTCGCCCTCATATCGTTCCACCCGTGAGACCTTCGTTTATCTTCAGAACACAAATGAAGATATTTTTGATGAAATCCGAGAGCTTTCTGTTCCTCCATTGACAGCTACGCAGCTACCACATTCAAGGTCCAGAAAGGTAGTAAAGACATTATTAAAGTAATTGTTTGCGCAAAAAAAACAAACAAACAAAACATTTTTTACCATTTTATTTACAAAATAATATTATCCAAATTATGTCAGCTCTCAGGTCAACACAACATGCATGCATCGTGGTGTTCAGTATTTTTGTAAATAAAGTGTTAAAAAAATTTTTTGGGATCAAACACAGCACTCGCGTCCCTTCAAAAAATTAGGGTTAAACCACTGGAGTCACATGGATTACTTTAATGATGTCTTTCCTGTTCTGGTCTGGACCTTGAATATGGTAGTTGCGTAGCTCCCAATGGAGGGACAGAAAGCTCTCTGATTTCATAAAAAATATCTTCATTTGTGTTCCGAAGAAGAACAAAGGTTTCATGGGTGTGGAACGACATGAAGGTGAGGAATTAATGACAGAATTTTCATTTTTGGGTGTAATATCCCTTTAAGCCAAAGCATCATCCACCCAGCTGATAGTGATCCCTGTTGTACAATTAAAATGAAGGATGCAGATTGTCTTGTTTTTGTTGACTGTATTGCATTACCAGTAGTTAAGTGCAGATGAAACAGATTAACTAGCCTTACTGGGTTCAGAGAGTAGGTCAACGGCTACTAGTCAACAGAATTGTAAATAAACAGTTCCTGTCATTTTTTTCGGTCTTCAATGGCCTGAATCATGTTTGTCATGAAAATGGTATCCCTCTTTGTGTTTTGCATCAATTTTATGTGTGTTTATGTGTGTGTACCTGTGTTTGTCGCTCGCAGTGTGTTGGCTCTGAGCTCCCCTGTCCCTTTCTGCTCACGTTGAGGGAGTCTCATGGTGCTCACTTTAATTCTGAAAGGCAGGCCCGTATAAATAATTCATTTCCCCATTGCTTGCCTTATTTCTGCATGTGGTACAAGTGTTACAGCCAGTCTGCAGGGGAGGGTTTTGGGGAAATGCAAGAAGGTTACAAAGAAAGTAAAAACAGGGGTTGGCAGTCACTTTTTCGCTCCTCCTGCTTCACTCTTTCTCTCTACTCCTTTTCCTCCTTTCTCTCGCTCCGTATGCACTTTCTTTTGTTTACACATTGTCTTTGTTCCACATATCATCATTGTGCAGATTGTTTTTTCTGGAGCCAAGAGCGATCAAACACTCAAATACTTTGACAAAAGAAATCATCAGAGCCTTACAACCATTGAACGGTTTAGAAACCCCAATTTTAAAGAGTGTGAAATGCCAAGTTGACATTTCAGGAGCCATCAAGTTATTGTTGTCAAAAATGGAGACTGCCCTTCACTGTCCAGTTTGGTCACTCGAAAAGTTGAGCATTAAAAAGGTGAGGAGAATATTCAGTTTAACCTTGTAGGCATTGTCCACCTAAAAAATTAAATCATTTATTCATTCTCATGTCTTTCCAACCCTGTATGACCTGTGGATAACAAAAGGAGATACTTTAGATCTGTGCTTTTTTGATATGATGAAAGTCAATGTGTTTCAGTGTTGTTTTAGACCCCGTTGACTTTCATTGTATGACAGTTGAAACATTCATCAATACATAATTTGAAGGTGGGATTGGGGGGAGGTGGCACTTTTTTGAAAAATCTTGCTGCACAGACATACATAACACATCCAGATGACGTTAATTTGTCTTAAATAGGAGGCGATCTGGCGCTGGAATGTGTTTTTGAAATCATGCTGAGTGTTTGTTGCCAGTGTTTTGGCTCATGCGTATTCTTCACAGTTTACACAGACGAGCGCAGCAATCAATCGCTTAATGCCGTTGCAGAGACTAATTTTTTTAAGGTGAAATCGCAAAACAAAATGTACACAAACGTCTCCCTGTTCTTGATATATAATCATTGATGAACATCTTTGATTTTAAGGCGAGAAGACTATATTACTGTTTTTACTGTATTTTTTATCAATTAAATGCATCTTTGGTGAACATAAGAGACTTCTTTCAAAAACATTAAAACATCTTACCACCCCAAACTTTTGAATGGTAGTGCATGTGATACTGTGATAGTTCTCCACTTGATGTCCAAATTAACATCTGGATCCTGAAGTAACACCAATTGAGAACTACTGCTGTAAAGATAATCTGTGTTGACCTAGACTACATTGTGCAATGTGGAACTATTTAGAAGTGTTGAAGAACTTCAAAAATCGAGTCTGCATGTTCACCATGAGAAAATGTTGTAACACAAAACTGTTCTTTGAATGCACACAGATGGCTCCTGCAATGACTCGACTCTAGGGATGTCAGTCTACATAAATTCTCATAATCGATCGTTGTTTAAATGAATGATAAATGACTTGATTAACTACTAAGTAATAATGTTACTTAACAACCACTTGCTTAACCAACAAAATCGGTGTCGTTTTAAAGCTTAGAATCTTGGCTTTACAGTGAATATAGGGAATATGACCATCACTTAACAATTGGTTTTAAATTTGCTGACATATTAGAAGTACTCTATTTTCATTGTAGGAAAAAAACAACTACTTAACATGAATATGTGATCTGTAAAATTATCGTACACAACAGATAGACTTCAGGGTTGAAACGGTATAACGAAAAAGAAGTTAAAATTTGCAGTATTAGAAATGTTTGGATTTAGAAAAAACAAATGCTAGTTGTCATCAAGGATAGATATCTAATTTTGAATCACAGAGTCCAGTCATGAAAATGTAATTTACAGTATAACGCAGATGTTATATAAAACGTTTGAATTGATGGATGGATGAATAAATCGAAAGTAGAGCTGTGCAATAAATCACATCACAACATGGTCTGTGAAAATTGCAAGAAGACTGTTCCAGGCCGCCACCTACCAATTGTCAAATACACTCAAAACTTGAAGAAATTATGACAGAAATATATTGCTATTGTACAATAGAATGTACTTCTCAAAATAATAATAACAATAATAATAACATTTATTTAAACATTAAGGGATATATTTTTTGTCCATGTTTTATTTGAGTAAAATTGTGCAGCACTTTTTATAAAGATAAAATTAGTTACATTTTCATTTGATTACATTTTAAAATAAATGTTATCAATCAAATTATCAAAAATGTAATTAATCAAAATATTAGTTTTATGCATTCATTTGATTACCAGCATTTGTATTCAATCGTAAAAAGATTTTTATTCTATTACACTATTATTTTTAAAATAAATTATTAATGATAAAAATAAGTTGTTAATCCATAATCGATTATTACATTTAATTGATTAGACTTGTTTTTGATGATGGCAATTTTAATAAACAAAACAAACAAATGGTTTCAAGTTTGTTAGAATGAAGCCTTTGTTCAACCAAAAAAATCGTTTTTTAAATTAATTTACCGGTCATTTTAAATGATGGTAATAATAAGAAATGATTGTTTAATACCATATACTGTGAAACTGATATTTTCTGATACGGTCATCATACCGTGAAAATCTCATACCGTTACAACACTATTCTCAACTTGCAGAATATAATAAGCATATTTATTTCAGTTAGAGTTAGAGACCAAACTATACCAAGTCTTTGTGGTGTGTAGATGTGTAGCTCGCCTGGATTGCTTTGATCGCTAAGATTGACATGTCTTGATTTACCATGACAGCATCACTACTCGACTCACATTGTTATTGCTTTTAAATTATTAGTGTCACTGAGAAGCCACTTTCCCAAAAAACTGTCTTGGCATAGGCAATGAGATTGTTCCACACAATGCAATGCATTTTTTTCAGCTTGTGACTTTATAACCAGACCATTTCCCTGGAAACCCCTCTAAACAGACCCTGCAGTTCTTGAGGCTTGAAGAAAAGTGCTTTTTCCCCTTGAACCCACAAAATTACTGTCTCGTTATGGTCTATTTGTGTTGGATAGATTTCCTCAGTGCTAATCTCTGCCACAGAGGACATTGATGCAGCACAGTGATAGCGATGCATTATATCCAGACCCAATCCTGGACCACCTCATCTCCTTAGAGGGCTATTTCACTTCTACTCTACCCCGGTTTAATGTCGCTCTGTACAATTATACAAGCCTCTCTCATGCACACAATGCTCTGCCCTGCAATCTCAGGCCCTTTTCTGATATGGGTTATTATGCAGGCTTAGAGGTGACTTGCAAAAACTTTTGTCGGTAAACAGGGCTTGAGAGGCAATTCAACGCACAGGTTCTTCGCTCAGCGTTGACATTCAAGAGTCTGGCAGAGAGTGTGGGAGGACCGCTGGGCCACAGAATATAGTTTCCATGACTGCTCAAGCTCACATTTCACAATTCAGATTTGGAAACTGCTATATGACATGACACTGTTTTCTCAAGCCGTGCTGCTGGTGGTCTTTGTATTTGTCTTATAAACTGAGAGAACATGGTCGTTCTGTTAGTCATCTAGAAGTTTTACAGAGCTCAAACATTCATCTTGATTACTGACTGGCAATGACTGATTTTATTGTGTGATTCTACCTGTTTTTCTTGATGTTGCAGTCTGAGAGTGTGGAGAAGACTAGGAGTGCCACTTAAATTGATTCCTTCGTTTTAATTTCATTTTTAAGAGTTAATTTTCAAATGACACTACAGTTCAGAAATATGGAGTCAGTAACATTTCTTTTTTAAATGATTGTTTTGAAAGAAATTCGTGGTTTTATTCAGCAAGGATGCATTAAATTAATCAAAAGTGACATTTAGAATGTTACAAAAGATTTCTATTTTAAATAAATGCTTTTCTTTTGAACTTTATATTTATTGAAGAAAAAATGCAGCAACTATTTCCAACATATATCATAATAAAAGTTTCTTGAGCACCAAATCAGCATATTAGAAGGATTTTTGAAGGATCATGTGACACTGCGGACTGGAGCAATGATGCTGAAAATTCAGCTTTCACATCACAGAATTAAATTACATTTTAAAATGTACTTAATGTTACTGTTTTTGTTCATATAAATGCAGCCCTGGTGTAGCCTGGGTTTCCCCATACTGCCTTGAGCAGCGCGATTTTATTCACGCTGCAAGGTAGTCTGGCTACCATGGGCTAATTTTTCCCCTGAAATAGGGAACCAATCACAGAACGGGGAGGGAGCAGCAAGACGATGACGAAGTATATGCGACACACCGAAGCAGTTTGTTTATCTATGGATCCAACATGACAGACGTAAAAATATATGCATATTTAGTTTAGCAAGCATCTCATCTACAAAAATATGCCTGTATTTCAAGTTGATAAAATAATTTAAAATCCACATCAGTTTATTTGTGCCGACGCGCCACCCCTCCCAGGATCTATAACGTTACCTAGGCTACTTCCACTTTTAAAAATTCATCATAACCGCGCGCGCGATCTGCTTGCAGTCGTCGAGATGGATGCTGAGGAGTTGAAGAAAAGAATAGCTAGTGGAGATTGTAAAGTTGTCGACAATACGTCATCAAAAATCAAGTCCAGTGTGTGGGAGAAATTTGGAGTTATCTGAAGAAAATATTGTAAAAAGCTTTGCTGCAAACATTTTCGTGTTGGATAGCCGCAAATGTGGAACTTCATCCCTGAGGAAGCACGCAGATAACTGGTAACAAAGCCGTTCTATCGAACGGTATTTTTCATATTTAACACTGTTAGTATGTGTGGTGTGCAGGGCGTGTTTGAACCCAAAATTGTCAGATGTAGGCTAGACGAAATTGCGTGGCATATAGTGGTGTAGCCGCGTCTGTTCGATTTGTGTGGTAACGTTAGCCATGTTCTTAATGTACCGGCCTTTTGACAGCTTCGGCTGAAGTTGTCCTTGTGTTAATTGTCGTGTAACTTCTGTATGACCTGGCAATAAACATTTTTGTAAGTGTCTATAATGTGATAGTCTAAACTGATTTTATTTCGGGTGCGGGTCGGGTGTCGGTTCTATTTTAAGCGGGTCGGGTGCGAATTTTCAAAATCGGACCCGTGCAGGACTCTCTGGTGTACACATAAATCTCTGACCCATCGTCGTCTTCTTCGTTGAATATCTGTCGCTCTACTTACGTCATCTGGTATAATTTGAAACGATTGGCTATAAGCTACGTACAGGCGCATTTGATAGACATTTGTAGCGCCCAATAAACGGCTCTGGGCATTCGTAAACCACGCCTCAAATACGAGAAAATGAACATGTAGTATCCAGACCACGTCTCAAAGAGAAAGTGGTCTGACGTTAGCCAGGCTAGCCCTGGTGAGCATTTCATTGAAAAATCTTACCAACCCCAAACTTTTGAGCGGTATATTTTACACTGTTTATGTAGTTAAATGTAACAATAAAATACAATAATAAAAAAGTTTTTAAATTGACAAGTAAACGAACGTAATTTAAATGTAGCAAAAAAAATAGACATTTATTGACAAAATGCTAGTCGAAGATTTTTTTTACCCTTTAACATCAATTAATTAAGCAGTTATAAATACATATATTGTTAATTGGTTTCTTAATTTGTTGTATCTGCCACTAGTCCCCCACAAACTGTATTTTCTACATTTTCTGTGGATAGACAGTGATTGATGAGACCTCTGGACATTCAAGCTAACAAGACTAACCATCTTGTCTTCAAGGATTTAAAGGTTTTTTTGTACCACCTTAACAAGATCAATCCATTGCCATTTCTTCTGAAAATAAGTATCGACTCTTCTGAATTGAAGCAAGCACTCTAGTCAGCAGATAACAGGAGTCAAGTATGGTCAAGAAGGCTTGGAGAGGATCTTTAAGGAGTGTGTATTTCAGTATGGAGCTTGATAACTTTTCTTCCTGCTCCACTGGTCTTTTTTTTTTTCTCTTCTTTTTTTGATGAAGGAAAAAGCAATCACTTTCTATTTGCAATGCATTCAGCCTATAACTGATTAAACATGAGAGGGCTCACAACATCTGTCATTTCAACCAATCAGGATTTGTTTATATAGCGTTTTGGATGTCTTTTGACTGTCTGTCTTGAACCTTATTAAATCCTCTCAGCACTCTCAGCACGTTTACCGAGTTCGTCAAAATGATCTGAGAAGATTTCAGACCACAGTGTTTGTGCTGATTCATGGCATTCATCAGTCAGCCACTGTAATGAGCTTCTCGAATCAATATCAATAAGCGGAGGATGAGAAATGTGATGAGGACGAGAAAGGCCGATTTAACACTGCCTTCTGCCTTCTCATCGCTCTCAGTCCTCCATTTATTGAATAGGATTGGACTCATCTGTCCATCACGGCTTAGTGTATCACTGACACCAGCCTTAACGGACTCTTGTATCTTTTTCCTCAGAAGAAGTAAACACGATTGAGTGCTCTTCAGCTTCATTAAATCTCGCCGAGTTTTCATACATATAAAGCAGGTGTGTTCTCTTAACAAAGATATCTATCTGCGTTGGAATATAGATTAAACACCCAGAATATAGAGGAGCTGATTTGTGCAAAAAACTGACAAATATCTCCTCTTTCCTCTGGCCTGTCTAGCAAAATGCTGACCAATGACACTTCTGTATTATTCATAGAACAGTAAATGTATTGATTAAAGGGCTGCGCATTAATAATTGGAAAATGCCTTGCAATATCGCTTTTCTGACATGGACTTGATGATGATTTTTGAGTTATTTTAACCACAATTTGAGCATTGTTGCACAGTACATGCTGAGTTTCTGGGTTGTTTCAGTAAATGTCATGCTTTGTAGCAACATGCTGTGTGGAGCAAGACAGCGCTACTCAACATGTGGCCCTCGAGCCTTTGCTTTGGAGCCTGCTTGACATCAACAGTAACAATCACAAACATGCCATCTTACTGTTTTTGTAAGCAGCAGGGCGGTATGACAATATAAAAAATGGTAGAAATGTGTCAAGTGGCAGAGATTGTGCTGAACCATGTAATGTATTGTATTCTGCAAAGTGTCGCAGAGCAAGCGCTTCAAATGTAGACAGCATTGTTGATTAGAATGGGAGTGATTTAGTTTTCACTTTCAGCCCGTGCCCAGTTTAAACACAAAGAACATGTCGGTTATTTACAGCAAGGGTTTTTAAGATGGGGTCCGCGACCTGCTATTGTATACAAAATATAAGAGAAAAGAAAACCATTTTACAGAATGTATTTTTGTAGGACTGTCAAAATGAACTGTAAATCTGCTCAGGGTTGATAATGATTTTGAGAAGTGTTAAACTAATCAATTTTATATCAAGTTTATATTTATGTATTGTATTATATTTATATTTGGGGTAATTTTTTTTTTTTAAGAAATGAATTATTTTATTCAGGGTGCGTTACTTTATCAAAAGTGACAGTAAAGACATTTAAATCTCAATAAGATTCATTTTTCAAATAAATGCTGTTCTTTTGAACTTTCTGTTCATCAATGAATCCTGAAACAAAGATAGTCACAGTTTCCACAAAAATGTTAAGCAGCACAACTGTTTTTAACATTGATAATAATATGTTTCTTGAGCATCAAATTATCATATTAGAATTATTTCTGAAGGATCATGTGACACTGAAGACTGAGTAATGAGGCAGAAAATTCAGCTTTGTCAATGCATGAATAAATTAAATTAAAAATATATTACAATAGAAAACAGTTATTTTAAAATGTGATAATATTTCACTTTATTACTGTTTTAATATATTTCTGATCAAATAAATGCAGCCTTGGTGAGCATAAGAGACCAGATCAAGTTTAAGTACAGTAACAATATAGAAGGCAAATATTTTTTCTTTATTTTATAAACTTTGTTTGAAAACCCTTACAGTTAACCCTTACAGGTTACAGTTACCAAGCAGTGTTACAACTTGGAGCACATATTATTTAATGATGAGCAGTCACAGGTGTGTTGTAAATATGCTTTTTTTATATAACCGTTTCAAACATGACTCACTTAATCAATTTTATAATGTATGCCGGTTCTGAGTATGTTAAGTGTTACATAATGTGCATCTGTTTTTGCCCTGATGCCAAACTCAGTTTTCATCCATCAAGTTTAAAAAAGAGATGAAGTGCCATTCATTTTGTACTCTCTTTAATTTCCCGGATAATCAGACAATAGGCATTAATTCAAGGTTTTATAATTTTTGGATACAATCCGGGTTAGTACCTGTACATCCCTTTCAGACATCCCTTTTATCCCTTTCTCTTGCGTCAACAGTTACTCCTGTTAGTTGGGGTTCATCCAATGTGGTGGTATGCCGACATTACCCTGGATATCATAGCTCTCCATACACCACAAAGACTTGCTGTCCTGGTCACAGATCAGCCAGCAAGGCTGATTTGTCCTCTTTTGAACTCTGATATGTCCCCCATTATGTTGTGTGGATTGCAATAGTACTATTGCTCTGGAAATTTAACCTTCAAACTCTCAAGCTCTTACTGATGGAATGTAAAATCAGTGAAGATTGGCCACCAGGCCACCCATATATAGGCGTGAAACCTCCAACATTGGCCAGTGTTTCAGTTTCATTGTCCGACCCCTTGTCTGACCCACACCTCGGCTCTCCTGTATCCACCAAAACTGTTTGTCGAGAGCTCCACAGAGTCAATATTCATGGTCGGGCTGCTATAACCAAACCTTTGTTTACTCGTGCCAATGCCAAATGTCGGTTTAATTGGTTCCAGCAGTGCAAATCTTAGGCTGTGGACAATGTGAAACGTGTTGTTCTCTGATGAGTCCACATTCACTGTCTCGGACTCGAGAAGCCTCAAAGAGGCTCAAAACCCGTTCTGTACTTGTGACAGAATGGTTCGATAAACATGAAAGTGAATTGAACTTCTCCCGCATTGGCGCCACATTGGGGCATTTTGGAGAAGTAAGTCAGAAAACGTTTTCCTCCACCAGCATCACATAGTGACCTGGCCAATGTCCTGGAAGGCTCAAAATCCCTCAGGCCACTGTGCGGGACTTGTATCTGTCATTCCCAAGACCAATTGATGATGTATTGGCTGCAAAAAGAGGCTCTACACCATTCTACACCCTACACCATTTCATTGTCTACTCTAACCCATTGTCAAAAAAACATATATATATACAACTATAATATACAAAAATACCACCACACATGTCTATATACTTTGTTATTAAAAAATTAATTACTATATAAATCAGAAGTGTGGCTCTTGATGATAAAGACCTGCTTTGTGGCCCCCGTTTGTTTTCCAAAGTTAATTAACCTTGGAGTAAACTGTGAATATACAAATATTTAATATTATTTTTGGAAGGAAAGATGTTTTTCCACCAAAGAAGGGGGCAGCAATAGTAAACACACCTCCTCTAAGTAGGCACGTGGAGCGGATCAGAGGGCACGCTGATTGCCCATTGGTGCATTGTGTGGCGAGTTTATTCAAGGCTCCAAAACTGGAACGAGTGGCCCCTCCTGGTGAATGATGGGTCAGGTCCCAACAGAGACTGCTTTCCTCTCTGAGTGGGCCTTGTTTCCCCTGGCAACATCACAATCCAGGAGGTCACAAAGGGCTGGGGGAAAGAGGCTTTAGGGTTCAGTTCTGATGGTTATTTCTCCCCTTGTCTGTCAGAGGCTGAATGAGACGGGGAGCTAGGATTACACTGGACAATTCCTCCCTCTCTCACTCCTTCCTCTTGTAATGTGCGTTAGAGCAGCACTGAGAGAAAACGTACACGATCTGCGCTTTTTGTTTCCGCCTTCTCGTTCCCTGCTGAGCATGGACCTCCACCAATTCTCAGAGCTGTAGTGTGGAAAGCAGGCGAGAGACTCTTCTGTTCTCACTCATTTAAGTCCTCTCATTCACTAACACAGAAACAAATAGACACAGAACAAGATTTGATTGGCTATTAGAGGAGTTTGCATGACTCGAGACAGGAGTGATGGATAAAACGATGGTAGACTGCAGAACTCCAATATAAAGTTCGCCTGAAACTTTGAAGTTAAGTGAGCGTGAGCTAATTCGGTCTGAAAACAAAACAACAGATATAACAAATGATCCATCCTTTGAGCCTTTCCCGTTTGAATTCGGCAGCATGCAGGGGTATTCATTAAGTGCAAATAAATGAAATCCTCTGAAATCTCCCTCTCCGCTTTTGTTGAGGCGATGAAACACAGAAGCTAATGCTAAAAATTGAAAAGAAAAATAGCAATAGAAAATGACAATGAATAATTCATGAGACATAAAGTCACCATTTTGTGTTCCTGTTTATACTTGTTCCTCTGGAGAATGAGAAACAAACATGAATGCAAAATGCATGTCAGTTTGCTTATTGGAATCACTTTCTGTTATTGTTAGAGCGTTTGTTTTGTCATTTTGTTTGACCTCCCTGGGGAGAGATGAGCTTGTAAATCTCTGATAACATATCACTGAACTTTACTCTCATGAGGTGTGTTCTCAATTTACATGGTGAGCTTTTAGAGCTCTTTGCATGACAAATGAGTCCTATAAAATAAAATAATTTGAAGATGTTTATTTGTACTGTTGTCTTGCTGACATACTCTACTCTAAAGATGACAACGGCGTCCCTTCAGGCCTTCCACCCTATTTAACCATCGTTCTCAGCAAATGAAAATACTACTAATGATGATGAACCAGGGAAGGGCTGTGTTGAACCAGGGAAAATGATTTAGGAGATTTAATCTCCAGGTCTGATGTTTAGAAATGCAGCATTATGCCTGCAGGGAAAAATGACTAGAAGTTTTGGCTATAATTGTCCTTGCTTTGGATTAAAAGAGCTGCTTTTTGTAGATTTCCCACTAGCTTCTCTCTGTAGACGGGGTCTCTGTAGACATCTTTGCTTATTGAACCATAGATCAGAGAGCTCAACCTGGATAGAGTGATGCAGTGCTGCTTTAAAATACAAAAACTGTGACCATTTAAAAGGGGACATCAAATGTAATGAATTTTTGTGCAAAATAATGTAATGGGTATATTTTGTATGGCTAAGGTTATAAGACTAACAGTAAAATAATACAATTTCCATAATCTAACCAAATCTTCCATAATGTAACCAAAAAATTCTAACATTTTACTGTATGCATTTTGGCAGATGTTTTTATCTAAAAGCCTACTGCACATTGTACAATTTATAATAGTCCTTTGCAACTATTGCTTGTCAGACTGTGCGAACATGATCCACGCTGTAAGCCATGTCACACTGTGGGATCTCAGTTGTCATTGATGTCAGACTCCACGGCAGTCAAGACGCATTAAAAACGGACTCAAACAAGAAGGCTCGTCCAGAGATTTACATCATCAATCCGTGACACGTTTAGTGACGTGATCTGCATTTACATGCGGGATAGAAATGGTGGCTAGCAAACGAAAACAATCTCTAGCGTTGATTTTGATCATCTTAAAAAAACACAAAAAAAAACAAACAATGTGTGTGAAGCAAGTGGTGGTTTGTTGTTGTCTCACTAATTGCGTCATCAGGTTCAACGCTCCTATTTGATTTTGATTTTGTTGTAGGAGAAGTCACATGACAGGGTTGTGCGTCAAATCTTCTGACGCTGCCAGAATTTCTTTGGAGGTAAAATTGATCTCAATGGTCATTAATCTGGCTGTCGATCCCAGATAGCCAAAATCGTACATTGTGAACCCGGTTTAAAGCAATTTAAGCTACTAAATATTAAAATATGCTATTTATGGCAAGACGTGACAATTATATTGATAGACATATTTCACATGCAACTTTAAAAGTATGATGATAATGTTAGCGACGTTTATTTCATGACTTTCTGGAATTATTTTATTCTGGTCGGTTATGGCATTCTGTGGTCAAATGTTATTAAAACTGCAGAACTATTTGACCATTGTCTTTGGCAACCATGAAGTCTCCTAAAACTCATGTTTCATGTCTCTTGTATCACTCCACTGCCTCTTCTCATATGATGAAGTAATCTAAACTCAAATCAATATGTCATGTCCATTTATTTATTTATTTGGTAAGTAGCCATGTAATAAGTGGGATAATGTACATTTCAGCTTGTCATTTTCTGAAAATAAACCACTCCAGGATAATACAAGAACTCTCAGCTTTGTGTCAGGGTCATGATCACCCTGTCAGGGGTTGTTTTGCGATAATGACCGGCTCGCTGTACATTATACCTTACATAACCGCTATTTGTTACGTGATCAAATAGCACGTCTTGTAGCATGAAATGGAAACTATGGAAAACATCAACATCAAACCATCAAATCTCAGGGAACAAGAATTATTATGCAGGCTAGATATGTTGAATGTGCTTTTTGAATTTTTTTTAAGCAAAGTTAAACCGAAATAATGCACTTTACTAAGGGTAAATAGTCTGAGCAATGTCAGGCAAGTTGGTCAAAATCGCCTTTGGCAACAAGGTCAGCTACTTGAACATAGTGTAAATAGACTCTGCCTATTTTTTTTAACCTTTTTGACACATTTTGCTAAGCTTATACGATGCATCACAAATATTCAATCCACATGGCAGTGAGCCTGCAGGCAGAGGCATGTCTCTTGCACAGTGTTCCCATCAGTTGAGCTACAGCTACAGTGTGTTTATCATCCAAAGATATGTGTGTATTTTATCGCAAACATCTACTGGACATTTACACTTTAAAAAATGGTGTCAAGGTCACATAAAATACAAGTTTGACCAGATAACCGAAATTACATATTGATTTGTTTTGCATGCAACTCCCGTTCTGTAGAAACACATCAGTTCTTGTGTGATTTCATCTACATTTGTTTGAGGAACTGTCAAAACCTTCCCACAAAGCATTTCATGTTTCTGTCGAGGGCATCAGCGCAATAGTCTTCTGGACATGAAGTCTGACAGAATGCTGAATACCTCACATGAGTTACTGTGTCTCTCACTGATTTTATCTTGCCATTACACTCTCATCCATTTTGTTTTGAAGGTTAGGGAGTTGGCAGTAGCCCCATAAAGCTGTACAGGAGCAAACAGCAATCTTTCCTTAGACCTTTCAGACATAAAGAACAAAATGCCAGGAGGATTTGAACAGTTATGTCAATAACACAAGCTCCCTCTCAATTCTGTTTTGTCATTCTGCATCCAGAATGTGGTTCCAATACCATTAGTGCATTAAATGAGTGGGGTGTCACTTAATTGATATTTCATTATTTTATTCATCCAAGTGTAAAGACAAACAACATAGGAAATGATACACTGATCTGGTAATGGAAAAGGAGGTCAATGCTCAATATGTTATTCCAGCATGCCATAGCGCAGAAATCAGAGCCCCCGTTCAGCTTCGGCTCTTGACAGCATCCTACTTATGAGATGCAGTTGGTACAGTGACACCTGTTTGGAATTTTTTTTCTCTCTCTCTCTCTCTCTCTGCGTGGTTTATGTTCCCTTGAGTGTTCTAAGCCCCAGCTGGTGAGAGTCTCTCATCTGAGAGATGATTAATGAACAGGCATACAGAAGGCTGCCCAAAGAGCTCTTCAGGACCCCTCCAGACCGCACCACAGCTCTGCTTGTAAATCATCAGTTAACGCTAGCATCCTGCTGTCAGTGCTTTAGTTTAAATGTGTTTAATGTGTCATTCGTACATGTGCATGTGGGAAATCATTGTTTGTGGAGGTGATGGATTTGTTCTGCCTTTTCAAATAATTGGTAAGTACGGTGGCCCAGTAGTGCACAACACAGCTAAATTTGAAAAGCAAACATAAGTTCACAACACAACGAAATTAAGCCACAACACAACGAAATGAATCCACAAGACAATGAAAAATGTACAACACAATGAAAAATGTACCACACAACGGAAATAAGCCACAACACAACGGAAAATGTACAACACAATGGAAATGAGCCACAACACAATGAAAAATTTACCACACACAACACAACGGAAATGCTCCCGACCACTAGAGGGCTCTCGGAGCGCGACAACGTTTTTGCCTTGCCATTGTTATATAGAGTCAGCAGTCTTAATATATCACCACCATGATTAGTTTTAACAGTATGTAGCTAACCATTGTATATCGACATTTATTAATTCAAAATCACCTACGTGCATTATAGCTGCATATTTATACTCTAGTCTAGAATACTCTAGTCTAGGGTGGTAGTGGCGCAGTGGATAAGACACATGCCTTTGGTGTGAGAGACCCGGGTTCGAATCCACTGTGAGACACCAATGTGTCCCTGAGCAAGACACTTAACCCCTAGTTGCTCCAGAGGCGTGCGACCTCTGACATATATAGCAATTGTAAGTCGCCTTGGATAAAAGCGTCAGCTAAATGAATAAATGTAAATGTAAATGTAGAATGCTTTGACGCGCTACCACAGCGCATGATCTCAAAGGGAACGTCTGGCAATTCCACCAAGTGGTTAAAACGTATAATTTATTATAATATAATTTGATAAATAAAAATAAAAACCATTTGGTGAATTATAGAATTACAGGGAGGGAATTGGCACAATTTCACCTGTTGTAAGTCAGTCTGGTTAATAGGAATTACAAACTTTGAAACATTATCAAAGAAAAAAAACGTATATTACAAAACTTTCCTAAAAAAGAATTGTTTACTGTAAATACATGAAGTTTACGGTGAATACATGAAGTTCAAACATAAGTTGTGAACTTATGTTTACTTTTTAAATTTCGTTGTGTTGTGCACTACTGCCACACTGTAGTTAAGAGTGATGATTTGTGGAAACCTGTTAAATGGGTAGTTCTCCGAAAAATGGAAATTGTGTCATTATTTAATCACTCTCGTCTCGTTCCAAACCTGTGTGGAACATAAAGGGAGATTTTTTAAACATGTTCATAAACTCCTCTTCAAAAAATGAAAGTGAATTGGGAAAGGGTGTAAAACTCCAATTATGAAAAATAAATAAATAAATAACACCTTAAAAAGCAGTTCATAATCTTATGGTCCATTTCAGGGTTCAGTTTTCACTGCCTGATAGTCAAAGGGTCTTATATGGGAAAAAGTAGGGCTGGATTTCGACAAACATTTGATTCATTTCTGATTCACAAGCTCTTGATCCAATTTAATTCAAATTTTAATTTGTTTCCATCACTGCACTGTAAGTAATAATAACTTGAAATTGATTCAGTAATTGCTATACTGGACTTGCTATCTCGTCAGTTTGATTCAAATGGTAACTCTGAAGCTTGTGAGTCTTTGAATAATTTCAGAACCCAAATTTCAGTTTTGGTGGAACCATTACTTTAAAAGTAACAGGACTAGGTGAGATAAGCATGAAGCTCACATTGCCTCTTTCTTGCAGATGATCGTAGAGCTGGTGGAGGTGTGCGCCAACAGAGAGACAGGGAAGCAGTGTGGATGTGCAAATAAAGTACTTGTCAGACGTTGACTGTGCTAAACACAAATTCATGACATATGAAATGACATAGTACAACATTTATTACTTAAAAGCATCCAGAATCTGCTGTCACAGATATACTCGCATATTTAACATGGTGGATTACTTTTTGAGAGCTGAATCAAGTACTATACTTGCAGAGCGCTTAGAAAGAGCATAAAGCGATTCTACAAAGGCAGAACAGTGAGAGCCATCCGGCAAATTCCCTCGATATAAATGCATCTTGTTAGACATCATTAAGAGTATAAAGGTCTAGAAACATAAAAGGCCTGAGATAATTCTGCATGAAAGAGAGGTGAGAGCTCATGGGAAAGCTGGTTATGTTAACGTCATTATGCTACGCAGTTTCATCAAATGACTTCTTTGATGCATCTGGTTCTTGCATAGAATCAATTTTACAGAGTTAATGTGCAAATACAAATCTGATATCTACAGTATTTATTACTATTGTTTCAAATGTATGAGTACTGTATGCTTGTCTATTAGTGCATACAATACAAATACTGTACACATAAAGTGTATTTATTCTTTAATAGGTTCTGAGAAGTTGTGTACTGTGTATTGAGCATGAATATTATTTTGACATAATATCCGCCAGCAGGTGATATTACTCGGTGTGCCTCCAGTTTCTTGGAAAAACTAAAAAAGGAAAGATAGTTACACTCTCTTCCAGTTCCTGTATTTATCATATGTTTTCCTGTGTTCTGGAGTGTAATTGTCCATCTGTTTGACTTGATCATGCGGAGGATTCAGTGTGACTCCTCTCATGCAATTTATAATTTATTTATCAAGTGACATTTAAAAAGCTAGAATTTCATTTGCAAGAATCCTATAAATGTTAACACAAAGTCGAGCAGTCACTAAAGGTGCCCTACAGCAGTTATATAAGACAGTCAAGTCCCTAATGACTCAGTAAAAGTCACTGAATCACTGAGTCATTGCGCATTACAATGTGTGGGTAAATGTTTAAGACCACATTGCGTTCTAACTTGCAGATAGAGATTTTGTACTAGCATAATTAGTGCAAAGTTAACTTTGTATGTACAAGTTATTTAATAAAGTGTTTACCTGCTAGAGGCATTCATTCACTGATGAAGTGTGCACTAGTGGCACCAAATGGAATAGCAATCTATTTGTTTTAATGGCCTGACTTGGCTAGACATAATAACTTACTTTGGTTCAACTAAACCTAACTGATACTGTTACAAAAGCAAATGTGAGATAAAAAAGCATTTGCTGAAGTAACCATGCTATCTTAGAATGCTTTGAGCTCTTTTATTGTAATGCACAGGACTCGTACCCGAGCGCTCCACATCGCAAGTGCAGTGCTGTTCCAGTTAAACTACTGAGCAAGTTTACTATGTTAGAAAAGCCATTATAGAGCTGGTTATGTGATGCAAATTAATTAGTTTACCGCATGAAAATAAGTCTTTATTAATTGTAAACGTTATTGCAATTTTACTGCCACTAGAGTTCATTTTAGCTGGATACTGCAGTGACTTGTATTTATAAGTGTGGAGGCACGTTTTCCCAGTGAGCCTAGGTTGCATATAATAGCTGATTTTTAGACAACTGTGACCACACGTATTCTATAGATTCTGCCACTTTTTTGTTCTCACCTTACCTACTGTAAAATCTGCTTTAGCGCTTTCATTAGCATTCTTAAAAGGAAAAGTTTAAGGGCACCAAGTCATGCATAGTTTAACATTTTGCCTATAATTGAAATTCTAGTTGGCCAACATACCTTTTGCCCAACAGAACCATTAGACCATTATAGGGGGAGGCACAAAATGGTGTCTTAGATCAAGATGACAGATTTCGTGTTATGTGCTAATGTGGAGCTCTTTGCCCCTAGCACTTAGCTCCATGAATGTGAACTCTTGACAGCTGTTGCCAGTAATAACACTACACTTACACAACAGTAACGGGACAGTTCCCCCAAGCATAATGGTCTGCAGGGGTAGAGATATATTACAGTAAGTCTCATCAATGCTAATAAGCTCCAGAGGGGCTCTCAATAACAATTAGTTTCATCATCTGATCCCCAAGCTCTGTGACACACTCATGAGAAACTTTGACTGCCGTATGCCAACAACTACAGATATGTGTGTGTGTATGATCAGGGTGAAAATACCATGATCATTAGTTGACATTAATGTTATTCTTCGCAGTGTCAGCAGGGTAATAAACAAGATGAATATTTCCTACAGATTTTGTCTAACCATGATGATCATTTAAAGTTGTAGATAAACAGCATAATGAAGCAGAAAACATTGTAAATACAATGGGGTACAGAAGCGAGAAACCAGTAGAATACTTATATTGTGCATTTAATACATTTTTATTACAAATATTTTCAACATAACAGTTTGAGTAAAATATTTAATTGAACAATTGAATATTTAGGATTGTCCCTCTTTTTTTTTAATGACAACTGTGCTTATCCATTGTATCCAAGCATGTTTTGCGAATGTTTCAGAACATCTGACCATCTGTACAAAGGTGTCACATGATCATTTATTAAAATTCACATGATCATTTATTAAAATTCACATGATCATAGTCACAAAGTTACTTATTTGATTAGTCACCAAGAAATAATGCAGACTTTCTCCAAATACTATATTTAAGGTGCAGTCCAATTGACGAAATTTTGGCAATATTTTGCAGAAAACAAGGTCCATTGTCAATTGTGAATGGCAAATCAAGCAGTTTTCTGTTAGTCAACACGGAATGAACTTGAGCTCGTTGCAAAGTCTGTGTGGGAAAATCTTTCAGCCTCACACGTAATTCCTAATTGTGTGGATTCCTATAGAAATGGTCTATTTTATACATATGTATCAAATATAAATTTCACTTTCCCTTTTTAATTTGAATTAATTTATTGTAGTGCATGATGCTTATTGATTTCATATGGGTTCATTCATTTTCAAGCACCGTTTGATGCGCCACTACCCCAAGGGCTAATTGCTACAATGAATCCATTCATTCTCCATTAACACAAGAATGAGGTTTTGTTTTTTCCTAACAATGGGAGAGAAAAAGCATCTGGAAAGTGGGGTGGGGGTGTGGGACCAACGGGTGTTGATATTTCAAAATGTCCTCAGCACAAACTGACTACACTCACTCAGCCACAGGCTATCTCAGATGACTTTCTGAGTAGCAGCAGGATGAATTTTGTGTTGAAAAAATGCTGCAGTTGTGTTGTGTTCCTCTGTGTTGTTGACAGGCTGGTCAGGTGTGGGAGGGTGGGAACTCTTGAGGGACAGTGCAGACACCCTGGATAACTCTAATTGGCCCCGGGTGAATAGTTCTGTCAGCGGTGGAGGAGCGTGGGAGATGGAAGAGGGCCTTATGGAATAGATCGAAAGAGCAGGATCGATCACAATTACAGATTCACTCATATCCCAAGTGCTTGTTAATGACTCTGTGTGATTATGATGGCTGAGAGGTGGATCGTAGGTGGAGTAGTTTTCAGCTACAGCCAGTGATTGGTTTGACATGTCACTGACCATAGTTCATCATGATGCCACTTCATAGGATGAGTATGAGTTATGAATAGTGTGCGCTGTCACAAATTAGGCTTGTTTCACTCTGCATATATAAGCAGTGCGTAAGCAAAGCTGCAACCTAACTAACAGCATCTTTGCTGCACGACTGAGCTGTTGGTTTATCTGTTACATATCAGTTAATGGTCGATATTACTCATTTAAAGAGAGATGAGACATTTATAATGTTACAAAAGATTTCTATTTCAATAAGTGTTGTTCTTTTTAACTTGCTATTCATACAAAAATCCTGAAAAAAGGTAGGCTATCACTGTTTCCACAAAAATATTAAGCAACACATGTTTTCAGAATTGATAATAATACGATTTTCTTGAGCAGCAAATCAGCATATTAGAATGATTTCTGAATGATCATGTGAGACTCTAAACTGGAATTATAATGCTGAAAATGTGTTAAATTGTGATAATATTACTGTTTCTACTTTTTTATCAAATAAATAAAAATCTTACAGACCCCAAACCTTTGAACGAGTACATTATAATGTAGTGTAATTTAATTTAGTTTAACGTAATTGTTTTTTGAGACCGTAAAGAATTTGGTTACACTTTATTTTAAGGTGTCAAAACATTTAGGTACTGAGTACTATTAAGTAACTACATGTACTTACTATAGGGTTAAGGTAGGATTAGGATTTGGCTGAGGGTTAATTGCATGTAATTATGCATAATATACTGTTATTACTATGGTAAGTACATATAACATAACAAGGACACTGTAAAATAAAGTGTTACCTAGAATTTTAATGTCTCCCATTTACTGTTTTACCAGTGGTAGATAGTTAGAGGCAATATTTTGTCATGTTATAAAAGCCTATTTCAGAAGATTGTTCATCAATATTTTTGTAGTGCATTTTCTATGTGTTTT
The DNA here is from genome assembly GCF_965113295.1 of Leuciscus leuciscus. Taxonomy (NCBI): domain Eukaryota; kingdom Metazoa; phylum Chordata; class Actinopteri; order Cypriniformes; family Leuciscidae; genus Leuciscus; species Leuciscus leuciscus. Next base: position 26,429,856 of record NC_138730.1, read on the forward strand.
CTCCAGGGTTTTTAGCAATGCAGAGTCGCGCTGCTTACATGAGCACTGCGAAGACTGTGACCTGTTAATGTGGGTGCCAAAATGCATACACGCTGCTTATGTGTTGGTGTGAAACAGGCTTTAACAGAAGCCGTGAATGAGCTTCTCGCTTGAGCATCGATTTTGAGGAGATAGTCAGCAAAATCAATTTGCCTTTTTTCTTTTTTCAAAGATCATTTATGTGCCAGAGGTGGAGTGTAAAGTTGTTAAAAGCTGTGAGAGAAGGAGGAAATGAGCAATATTGTCAAGCTGGAGGAACTTCCTGAAGGTTGGCTAAGATCAACTGACAAGCCTCACAGGGGAATAAAATCAAAGCTCGGTTCAACATCAGCTTCAGTTAGGCTAACGTTCTTTAAAATGCGCAGAGCAGTCAGGCATCTCATTTTGAGGAGACTAACCCTTCTATCTCTTTTATCAGCAAGTTTAACCTACACAACAATTAACATGCCACTTTCCTTATGATGACTAGCATCTCTTGCTGCTTTGATGTGTAAATGAGCGGAGGTCGTTTTTTTCCCTCTCCTTCCCCATCGCAGAGTATGTTTACATAACGCAGAGCGCTGGGAGCCAATGAGAGGCAGCGTGCCAGTGCTGCCAAGAGAGGACCGATAGATCTCAGTGTCTGATCTCCGCTTAGCCATGGGCACTGAGAGGCGGTGGGAGAACCCGGGAATACATTATCCACTCAGGGAATTTTAAAGAGGGGGAGAAAGGTGGAGGATGGAAGAGAGTGAGAGATAGGTGGGGGGAAGGGCGGCTGTTGGGATGGGAAGGAAGAGGGAAGATTCCCACAGACCACTTGGCCGGATTCACCCACCCAACCCCCTCACTCTCTCTTTCTCTCTTCGCCTTTCACTTCCTCACTGTATGAATTGCTCCATCCAAGTGCTCACTAATGTACTGTACTTTTGTCCTCGATCCGCAGTTTGCTTTTGCTTTATTTATTTACCCTAACAGGAACGCTGCAATCCGCTCAAGGTCAAACTCACTTAAGTACCTCCATCTGTATTACGTAACCTCAGTAAATATTCTCTTTGTTTCTTATGCCTGACTCGAATACTAAAGCGCGTACTAAGTTGTGCATGCTGATTTGGAAAGTTAGGGAGGAATCTCATCTGGCACAGCTGATTGAAGTTTAACATTGCATCTTATTAATTCGATTTAAATATTTCATACACATAGTCTGATTACTGGTGCATGGATACCACGGCTTCATTAATTACACTGCTGAGAAGACCTGCGTTGAACAACGTTCGGTTTCATTTGGGTTCAAGTTGGATGGGACTGGTTTGGTTGTTGGTGGTTGACAAAAGTAGCCTTGCTGGTTAAGCTAGTGGAAATTCCTGGTTTGGTCAGGGTTTATTTGGTAAGCATAGCCCAGTTAGCCCCTGGTTGTAGATCCCTGAACTACACCAACTGGCAAAAAAAAAATATATATATATATATATATATAATTCTCATTTGAAGCCTAAGTCATGTATTCTGTCAGAATATTTTATTCATTATCAAATTTCTAGTATGGTCCAGGATCAGAAATGGCACATTTTAAATCTCATACTTCCAGGGAGCTCTATATCAGCCGAGAAACTGCCATTAAGATGAATGGGAGTGCTAACAGATAGCTTTCTTTTAGGATCTTAGACCTCATTGGATAAACTAGCATTGCATGCTGGAGAACATTGTCCAACATAACATAAGCTGGTGACCAGGGTTTTCAGCAGTAATCTTTTGTTTTATTTTTAATATGGTAATTGCTGGCTATATCAAACGATTTTTTCATGAATTATTTATGAAAACCTTGAGGAAATTTAGTAGAGAGTATTTGCAGCCAGTGTTGTTTCTAAATATTCTTAGTTCAATAAATAATATTTAGGGATTTGTGAGGAAAAAAGTAAATAAAAATCATTAGACTGTGTTCATCCGTAAATTTTTGTAGACATTTTTTATAAAATGTATATCAGCTCTAGTTTAGGCTATGACCTGTGGTTTATCTGACTCTCGTTATTTTCTAAATCACTTGAAACAAAGAGAAATCCTCGAGTGAAGATAGTGTGGCTAGAAAGTGCCGTAGTGGGATGAAAATAAGTGGCTCAAAGTGCAATACTTATCCCAGACCTCGATCATTTGCTGGACACAGACCAAACCTCAGACACAGCACAGTGCCAGGGACCCGGGAAATCAATCGATGTGACAAACTGCTCGCCATCTGTTTAGGAGGGTCTTCCCCCTTTGAAACCACCTGCCGAGGGGGCGTTGATCTCAGAGACTTGGGCAAGATATCATTAACATTATTTGTGGATTATGCATCGCCAAGCATTAGCGTTATTTAAAAAAAAACACAGTCCTTTTTGGTTTTCTTCAAAGTGTGGTACCATGGTATTTTTGGGCATGGTACTGTTGTATTATCATTGTTGTTTTTTATACATTTTGCAATAATTTTACCATATATTTGCTGACTTATAAACATGTACTGTGGCATTACTATGGTACAGTGATGGTAACAGATGATAATACAAAATGATTAATATGTTATTGTCATGAAATTCATACATTTTCAAAACGCCATGCAGTGTTACCATGTCTAAAAACAATGTTTTGTATTTTTGTGGAAAGTATGGTAAGATTTGTACAGTGATGTAACAAGCTAATACTATGGTACTTTGAAACATACCAAGAATACCATGGTACCATTATTTAAGGTGTGTAACAACTAAAATAAACAACTTTTATGATTTATATTAACATAAAATCTGTTGCTTCATCAATGTTCAATACAAACTTCTATTTTTTTTATTTTTTTTTGCAATCATACACTATATGGGAGTAGTGAAAAGCATTTTTCTTACGGTATGCTTGTAGCCCCCTTGTACCCTATATCATGCCATAACCATGATATTTTGGGCGGTATGATACTATGGCACGTTACCTTGTTTTTGTAAAGCCCTGCCATCCTGCGTTCCTCACCTCTAATGTAGTGGGAAATATCATCAAGTTATGTCATTCTTTCAAACCAAAGCCTCATTGTGTTTCTCAGTCATCTATCCATTGAGTGACCGAAGAAATGAAGAGTGAAGGAAAAGGAAACAAGCTCAGCGGGCATTATCAGAGTGTGTCGTAATTAAATCAGCGTTATTTAATGCTATTCAGCTATCCTTCAGAGGCCCTAGAGAAGTCCCGAGAATATATCAGCGTTACAGTATTACCCATCCTCCTTTGCTGAGCTCTTATGCCTATCTGTCACTGTCCTGTTTTCAAGTAGCACACAGCAGCACTTCTTCCTCACAGGTGTGAGTTAGGAGATAGCAGGACACCACTTAATTCAGATGTTTCCCCTCACAGTTATCTTGCTGTGATCAATGCAACATGACAGTGCTGCTTTTATCAGGGGTATTTATAGGCCAGACCTTGGTGGTCTGTCCCTTCCCCTGACACTGCAAACTCATTAAGGGCCAATCAGAGAGCTTCCACACCTAAGATCTAGTCTCATGGTAAGTGAAAAACCTTGTCTGTATCTTTGCAAGCCTGTCTGTCACCTGACTGTCCTCTCGGTATGATCATGAGAAGGATCTGGAAGGACTGAAAGGACTCAGTTCATACCGCAGAGTGTTAGTCAGACATGAATTGCTTCAAACTGATTGAATGCTTCATTGAAGAAGATAATTCCTGACATGTCACCCTCACGGCTCATTCCTACAGAGTCAAATGTTTGTTCCTTGAAAATAGTTCCTGCTTTGTTTACTTAAGGCCTATTACATATGCAGTTTTTATAGACAATAGCTCATTCACAAACCAAGTCAAGCAGTTAATTAAAAATCAACAAAGACTCTTGACAGTTTACATTTAGAGTCGCACGTAAAGTGCTAAACATTACATATGTTAGCTTCGGCTAATCCACACTGTAGGGCTATTTCAACATTATGTGGTTATCACAAATCGGTTGTTATGCTACTGTCACCGCATGCCAAACATCCACTCTTTTTTACGCTTCACTTTATAGGCTGTTAAACAGGAGGAGAAGGATCGTCCCTTTTTGAGTCTAATTAGCTAATGGCACAGAACAAGGCAGCGAGGGGCTAAAGGAAGGAAAATAGGATAAGAAAAACAGCAGAGCTAGCAGAGCTAATTAATGAACTTCAAAAGAAAATATTAAAAGTGAGTAAAACCAGGAGCAACAGTTTGGTTAAGTGAATAATTAAGCAGAAGTGCTTACCCTGGTGCCAAATTTCTTTTTTTGGGGGGTGAAAAAGGCTTTGTGTCTACATTGTTGTTAGCATCAGTTTTAACCCAAGGGGCTCAGTAGCTGTTCAGCAGTTAGCCTTGCATCCCGCAACACTCTTCTGGCCGATGGCTAAACTGTTGAGAGTGAAAGTTTAATTTGCACCAGCTAATGCTCGAAAGTCACCTACTGTGGCTAAATAATATAAAATTATGTTTGTCAAGCTTTTTATTTGAATGACTGTCTTTCGTTGACCTTGATAGAACTAGATATGAAAGTCAGCGGGTTCTTTTGTTGTTGAGTCACCTCTTTGACAGCTATTCCCCTGCGCTTGCGTGGGAAACATCAAAAATTGATGTTTGTAAGAGGACTCTTTTATTTTGAGCTGATGCCCCAAGACATAGCCCTTCATTCTGTACTTTTGGATTTCAGTAAGCAGTCCTTTCATTCAAGCTAAAGGAAACAAAGCATTGACCCTGTAATGTAAGTCAAGAGGAAGCTAGTCGAGCCGCTGTTAAGGTGATTAAGGTGAAGCTACTTAATGAAACTAAGAAGTGACTGATAAATTATTTTGTTGAGGAAACTCAAAATGAAAAAGATGTAGAAGATTATGCCAATTTAATTACCAAATCATTTATCTACGTAGAACATGTTATGTTATCTAACATAACAATATAGCATAACACAACAACATAACATATAATGCATGACATAACCCTAAATTCTATACTGTTCTGTTCAAGTTGTTCATTTAGTGTATTCAAGCCCTTAGCTTCGTTTATGATGGAAGTGGTTGTACGTTGTGTTTGATTCCTTTGTTCTCCTGCGTATTTTCTAAGGAAATAATTTATTATTTTTACAGCTACCAATAACACCTAACAGTAACATAACAACATAAATTCAGAAGCATCTTTCCGCCTATATTATCTTATACGTAGACAAATTAAGTTTATTTTATGTAAGAATAACATAACATAACATAACCCTAAATTCATTCCTTCAGCTCGGAAGCACCTTTCTCCATATATTATCTTATATGTAGATAAATTGTCATGTTTTATGTTATGTTATGTAACGTAATGTAAACCTTCAGGTCAGAAACATATCTCTGCTTAGATTATCTTGGATGTAGATGTTTCGTTATGCTGAAATTCTCAGTAATGTAGTTTTTGTATTCTGCTTGTAAAAGGAGTACAAAATAAATAAAAAATACCATTTGGAGTCGAGTCTCAAGACAGCGATTTGTTCATTTGCTTTAAAATTAGGCTGTTGCAGGAGCCTGTTTTTCCCTGGAGTATGTACCTATTTCAAGAGCTCTACGAGGGTCAAGGTTTGGTCAGTGGAGGAGAAAAATAGCGTCCTCGTTTAAACAAGAGCAACTGCCATTTTAGAGCACTGTACTGGCAATTTAGAGATTAGCCAAACCTCCCACAAACTGCTGTAGTTATAGCTCCAACACTCTAGAGACAGAGTCCCCATCTACAATAAACAGAGATAACTAGCAAAATTATTCACACTTTAATAGGGCGGTTGACATGACACATTGCAGCAGAGTCCTGCTTTTTTTCCAATTGTGCCGGTTTGTGGCCTCATATTAATTGAGACACTACATGGAGAATTTGTTTATACAATGGAGTTATACTCTGTTTGTGTGTGTGTGTGTGTGTGTGTGTGTGTGTGTGTGTGTGTGTGTGTGTATATACAGTACTGTGCAAAAAGTCCTAGGCATTTTCACCATAAAAAAATGGTTTTAAGCCAGTTATTTATATATTTTGCTTTAGTGTGTCAGTAGGAAATATCAGTTTACATTTCCAAACATTCCTTGTGCCATTAATTGTAGTAATCCAGTGAGATTTTTGACAACAGCCGGTTGTGCTCCACACGGGGATTTATATGTATTAGGCCTATTGATTTAACGTGTTGATGTAATGAATTAATTATGGAAAAATAAGGTGTTACATTTTTTAACGCACCCTATATTATATATTAAACTTTTATTTCAATTATATTATATTATATTAGGCTATATTATATTATATTATATTATTTTATATTATAGGCCTGTTATATTTGTCAACATTGATTTATGCTACTTATACTGTGTGTGTGTGTGTGTGTGTGTGTGTGTGTGTGTGTGTGTGTGTGTGTGTGTGTGTGTGTGTGTGTGTGTGTGTGTGTGTGTGTGTGTGTGTGTGTGTGTGTGTGTGTGTGTGTGTGTGTGTGTGTGTGTGTGTGTTTGTTTGTTGCTATTGTTGCTGCAGCTGTTGAAGGACTTGAAGATTTAATTTAGCTGTTTAGGTCCTTAAAGCACTCAGTATTCCGATCACTTTCTATACCACCTCTCAAGTTTGTAGCCTTGTGCCTCTGTGTTAAATTGACCGTTCTGTCTCAGACCAGTCATGCATTTCAGTAGTGAGGACAGCTTTCCACAGGAGCCCTCCTGATTAGAGCCAGTCAAAGAAGAGTCGATGGAGGGTGAAAGCAGAGCAAAGTACTGTTTAGAGCGTATACACATTCATCTGGAATTTTTGTTCAGGACCGTGCCGTATGGTTGCTCTTTTATGTGTGCAGCACGCTCTCATTTGCAGCAGAAGGGGGGGGCTGGCCTGGTCAGTTGTCTCGTAAGAGATGGATCTCCCAAGAGCTCTGGTCTGAAACCGATTTTTCAGCTGTGTTTATGGGACAAAAAAGAGAAATGGGGAAAGCGGTGAATTGTGTCTAACTGGCGGGACTGCTGAACACATGCTGTATTTGTTGATTAATGCTCTGAAAAAGGCAACAGATGGTAATGTTTTGCATCTGTCAGAGCAATTACAGAATCAATCAACCTACCCCGACCTTCACTTCAAATAGTCCTAATTTATTTATCATCAGTGGCGTAGGGGTTGCATATCGAAATTTGTTATATTTATTGAAGTTGGTTTACCTCTTGAGAGTGATAAAGGTCTGTTATAGCAGATAAAGCCGTATCGCAGACATAGTCATATTTACTTCATATCTCATTATATTATCTCACCTATAAAAGAGGTTTCTGTGCATACATTTGCAATGTTTTCCAGATAAGGTGCAAGGCAGTTACTAAATCATCTGGTAGATATTGCTGCTTTATACAATCACAGTTTCAATTGGCACATGAACTTGCTCTTTTGGTTTGTTCCAGTTTATGGAAGTTTTTCATGTATAATTTCAGGTTTGTGTTGGATTTTGGAGTCGAGTCACAGGGTCTCGTTTATGGGCCATGTTCGGGCTTCAGCTCGACTGTGTGGATCTGTGCGGACTCCTCAGCAGTCACCTTCACCGAGCTAGTCTTCTGCATGTAAAGGCAATCAGGATATTCATTCTCTCTCCTTCCGCACAAGTCACAATCATGTTGTAAAGTGGGTGATGAAAGTCAGGTGAGCTGCATGTAGGGGCACGGCCTCATTGGAGTCCTGTCAGTGGACAGAAGAGGCCCTTTCACTCAGTTTTCGATCCACTGTGGGAATTCAAGAGTCTTTTTTAGTTTCAGGCACGAGTGTAAAATCTACTCCACGACAGCTCCGAGCCCAGCTTCATCTGTAGGACTCTCACGAAGAGGCTGAGTGTCTCCTCTGTGGACAGCTGTCCAGCATCATTAGGCTTCCTCCATCAGGGAGACACGTGCCCACTGTGGATCACCTCTGCAGGTGAAGTGAGACGAGACTCAAAACCTCTCAGTTCCCTTCAGCAGAAAGCCTTTGTTCACACTGCACGCAAATCCGATTTGGTTTTCAAATCCGATCTGATCCGTCCGCACTGTCGTTTAGCAAGTGATAAAATCTGATCCGTTTGTTCAGAGCGTGTAGTCAATATCCACTGAATGTGTTTGCTACAACGTGTAAGCGTCAGAACAAATCTAAGAGACTTTCATTTAAAACGACTGAGAATAACTGTCTGTGTAAAAGGAGAGGACACAAAACTGGAAATTGTACCTCTGCTCATGTCCATAATGAAATCATGCTGTGATGCTGAACTCACAAGGAATATCGTGTGCCTAAAACTGCTGACTCTATTTCTCATTCACTACTAAACACATCATGTCTCACAGTTCGATATATGATGAAACAGTGAGCAAAAAGGAGAGTATTTGAGCTCCAGTAGTGAATACTTGGTATTCTGTTACATGCATGTCATGTACTGAATAAGAAAAAAAAAACTACTTGACACTTGATCTGACCATTGAGACTGGAATATCTGGAATCAGATTGCAAAAAATAAAAATAAAACAAAATATTGGATCAGGTTTGTAAACATCGATTCAGAACTGGGTTTGCTAACACATTTAATGTTTTTTTGGTGTAGATTAGACTACAAAACACTAATTGACTTTATTAGTAATAATAAAAGTAATAATAATAAGGTTAATTAATAAAGTCAATTAACCCCGTTCGGGAGTATTACAAGTGTAAATGCGTTCTGCGTTTTTATATTCCACTGCGCTAGACGAACATGTTTGACCCCTGTGCTTGTGTCTTTTGCAGTGTCTCATGCATGACACGGTGCTCTAATAACAAGATGTTCAGCTTTTAAAATACGAGTCTCAGGACCTTGTGTGTGTGTGTTTTTTCTCTCGTCCCATTTACCTGCATCTCATGCTTTTTACCCACAAAAAAACGCATATTGTGTAAATAGCCCACAAGGCTGCATTAATTGGATGAATAATAAAGTAAAAAATAAATTTTGTGAAACATTATTACAATTTCAAATATTTTTTTCTGTTTTAATATTTTTTTAAATGTATTCCTGTGATGGTAAAGCTACATTTTTAGCAGACTTCAGTGTCACATGATACTTCAGAAATCATTCTAATATGCTGATTTGCTGCTTAAGAAACATTTCATATTATTATCAATGTTGAAAACAGTTGTGCTGCTTAATATTTTTGTGGAAACAAACCCTTTCTTTCAGGATTCTTTGGTGAATAGAAAGTTTGAAAAGAACAGCTTTTATGTGAAACAGAAATCTTTTGTAATAATGTACAAAAGTCACTTCTGATCATTTTAATGAATCCTTGAAAAAAAAAATAAAAAATCTTAATGACCCCAAACGTTTAAACAATAGTGTATACAACATAGACATAGCATTGGATTTGTACTAAGCAGTAATTTGCTTTGTCCTTTTTTCCGTTGATGGATTTTCTTATCCATTATTGCTGTATCCTCCTAAAGGATTCACCAGTGACCCAAATGACTCTTGACAATTTACAGACAAAAAGTACTATCATTGTCACTCTTCATGGCATTATCCATTTTGTAGTCTAACAATAAGACACTTTTGGACTGCTTCTTGATGCTCTAAAATTCATTCCATGAGAAAAGAATAAAAAATGATGTTTTTTTTCATGTCCTGCCCTCTTTAATAAGTTACACAGGAGCCAAAGCTTTGGGTCCTGCCTCCAGTATCATGCAAAAGAGCGGACAAATCTCCTGGTTGTGACTTCCGTACGTGAAAGCTCATAATTTCACGTTTAAAATGATTACGGCCCCTGCGAGGCTGCACAGGCTCCCCGCTGGCATGTCGCTCCCTATTCGGTGCCGGAGCTAGCCGTGCAAACCGAGCTGCCTAACAATGAGTCAAATATTAGGACCGACACTGCCTGTGGTAAGATGCCACACTCCCGATCCGGTAATTGTATTCAAAAGTATTATTTCTTCCCATGGAGATGCTGCAGTATCCCTGCTGTGTTTCTGTCTGAGCGGAGGGGAATAATGAGGCCGGCTGTATGCTGCAAGGAGGCTGTGGACGGCCTTCATCATCAGGATGGGTCGCTCCCTCCAGAGCCCAGGAGCCTGACTGCAGATTTTTGCCATTGTGACCAGAGGCAGACTTACGATCCAGACGCCATCTATCATACAGCAGCTTGCTAAAGCAGTCAATGGCCCTGATTAATCACTTCGGCCAAGCATTGCTGATTGAGTCTGGATATTAGGGCTTTATTTTATTTTTTTACGCCCTTTATCAATGCCACATAATAGATTAGATTGCATAGTGCCTGAATTCAGTCACTCGCTGTGATGTGTGTTGCAAAGTCATTTAGAATCTTTCTAGAAAATGTCAGTAATTGCTCAATGAAATATTAAGAGTATCCACGATAAAAGAAACGTAAAATCTTAATACACACTTGCCAAGTTCTTAGAAATGCTCTCATGTTGGTTTCGCATGGTTTTGAAAAGCTTCTATACCGTTTTATAGGAAAGTTTCAATTAACAACTTTAAAAATGTCATGGGGTGTGATTAAGTAAAGAGAATTTCCTCTTATTAAACATGTTTTCCTCAAACCTTACATTTGTACACAAGTACATGTGACACATTTTATTGATTATTTAAAATATATACAGTGGTGGCCAAAATTATTAGAACGGTAAGATTTTTTTATGTTTTAAAAGAAGTCTCTTCTGTTCACCAAGTCTTCATTTATTTAATCCAAAATACAGCAAAAACAGTAATATTGTGAAATTTAAAATGACTGTTTTCTATTTGAATATATTTTAAAATGTAATTTATTCCTGTGATCAAAGCTGAATTTTCAGCATCATTACTCCAGTCTTCAGTGTCACATGATCCTTCAGAAATCATTATAATATGCCGATTTGCTGCTCAAGAAACATGTATTATTATTATCACTGTTGACAGCAGTTGTGTACAATTTCTTTTCAGGATTCTTTGATAAATAGAAAGTTCAAAAGAACAGCATTTATGTGAAATAGAAGCTTTTGAACGGTATAGTGATAATGTTACAAAAGCTTTCTATTTCAGATAAATGCTGTTCTTTTGAACTTTCTATTCATCAAATAATCCTAAAAAAAATGTGCACACAACTGTTTTCAACAATGATAATAATAATAAATGTTTCTTGAGCATCAAATCATCATATTGTAATGATTTTCTGAAGGATCATGCAGACTGGAATAATGATGCTGAAAATTCAGCTTTACCAACACAGAAATAAATTGCATTTTAAAATATATTCAAATAGAAAACAGTTATTTTAAATTGTAAGAATATTTCACAATATTACTGTTTTTGCTGTATTTTGGATCAAATAATTGAAGCCTTGGTGAGCAGAAGAGACTTCTTTTAAAACATTTTAAAAAATCTTACCGGTCTAATAATTTCAGAACATGGAATATATTTAATAATATTGACATTTTTTATTACAAAGAAAATATATAAATATTAGTTTTTAAATATTTAATATATTAAAGTATTGAAAAGTATTTTTTCTTTGCAAATGCCATTATTTATTCATAAATATAATTTAGCCTTGCCTTGTCAAATGATCTGATGATTTTTAAGACATTTATTGACCTTGACACACAGCCATGAGGCATTCTCTATGATATCGCTTATTATCATTTTGATTGTGCTGATTTAAAATGATGTATCAACCTTATGAAGTACCCTGGAAACAGCAGCCGTGTTGACATCATCATGGAGGCTAGATTTGGCCCTCTCATCCAGCATGGCTGTCATTTGGGGAAACTTGTTCAGAATGGCAGCACTCTCTCTCTCTCTCTCTCTCTCTCGCTGTCCCTTTCTCTTTCTCTTTTGGCAGCGTCAGTACATCCTCGCTCCTCTTGACATAACAAGGTCCGGTTCCCAAGCCCCTGCATCAGATGCGGGCAGCAGATAGCCCCAGCGATAAGTGGCTTTTCTCCTCTCTTTTATCTCGCATGGAAGAGCTTTGCCTTGGAGCTTTGCATTCACAACATTGTGGCAGCCCTTTGCTTTTCCATATCATTAAAAGCCCCCAGTGTCTAGCAGGGCTGGCATGATGGCAAAAGGCCTGCTTGTGGCAAGAACACAATAAGTGGGGCTGGAAAGCCTCCAGAATCACATCGTACCGAACCGCGGCAATGCCTCACAATGTGTAACGCAAGTGTGTGTAATGCCAGAGTTTCGGCTCCACCACCTTTGGATTTACAGCAGTGTGTGCGTGCATGTGCCTCAAGTGATCCTTTGGTACAAAGACTCGGGGAAAAAAGTATGCAAGACTTCCTGCGAGGCTTAAAGAAATGCTCACATGCTGCCATCTTCACTATTAATAGCAAAATTTGCAGATTTACTGAACTCTGCCATAGAATATATGTACTTGCTTAATGTGTGTGTGTGTGTGTGTGTGTGTGTGTGTGTGTGTGTGTGTGTGTGTGTGTGTGTGTGTGTGTGTGTGTGTGTGTGTGTGTGTGTGTGTGTGTGTGTGTGTGTGTGTGTGTGTGTGTGTGTGTGTGTGTGTGCGTGCGTGCGTGCGTTTGTGTGTGTGCGTGTGTATGAAATGTTTGTAGAAATGCATTATTTCTGTTTTGTTTGTTTTTTACCAAACAAAATCTCTTTGAATTGTTCTAAGTGATTTACATAGAATTAAATTACTATGGTGGAAATCCATTTTTAACCAATCATGTGCAAACCACCATGGATGATGACATTTGACCCTTACCTATAACTCTAAATGTTTGTCTGACTTTATGTCATTGTGTATTTGTAGCAATTTAAATTCAACATGATTGAAGAAAGTTGGGAAGTATTCTATTCAGCTGAAATCTCTCAAAACACATTATTTTGATAAAAGAAGAAGAAAATTGAGAATAATTATTTTCTTGGTCACAAAGATGTTTTTCTCCTTTGGGATTGAATTATTTATGCATAAACATATTTAGAAGTTTTTCTACCAGCGCATTTATGTCCTTCACAAAGCTTGTGTGTGCAACGTTTACAATTTTCTCAAATGTTGTTTACCAGAATATGAATGTTCAGCTCCGGTATTGTTGCATATTTTCTCCGATTGTGACAGTTTAGATCCATCGAGCTCTCTGTCTAAAAGCAGCTTCAGATACTTGAATGTGAAGATCTTCTGAATATCAAAGTTGTAAGAGACAAAGGGAAGACGACAGCAGGTGAATGAGGAGTGGCATGCTGTGAGGAACTGAAGAGTGTTTGTTTAGAATTCTCCATGATGCTCCGCCTATTTGGGAAAGCAGGGAGATGTGCGTGCGTGTGTGTATGTACATGAGAGAGAGATCTTTTGATATTTCTGAGCACGAGCGTCAGTCTGTTTATGATTCAGCTGTCTCCTCATCATGTCTGTTAACACTCGCCCACCCCCCACCACCTCCCGAACCACCGTGAAAAAAAAAAAATCCATTTATTGTGCAATCCCGCGTTTGCCGTTAGAACCAATCTGCGGTTATTTTTAATGAGGTTATGGAAGCCACTGTAAATTCACAAATCGATATTTCACCATGAACCATAAACAAGTTCCTGATGTGCTTTGGGAGAGTTTGAGAAGGTCAGACTCAACAGGAGAAATGTGTTCCTGGAAAGATTGTGAAGGATGAGTTTCACGCACACACACACAAGGTTGTGATCCCTCAACATCTGGGATGTTCTGCTCAAACTGATATATGTTCCCTCTGTAATCTGTTCATGCTTGATTAGAAAGAAATATCTCTGCAGCGTTTATGTTGAAGGTCAGGAGCTCCAAACTTTCTGGAGATTTATTCCTTTTGATAGTATAAACAAGTGATTAGACAAACAAGTCACTTGGACTTGTTTGAAAGGACCTAAAATACATTTGTCCGCTTAATGTAAACGTGGCTGAAGAAAGATGGAATTGAGGTAACAGTTTGGGAGTGTGGCTAATCTACAACAGGTGGACCCGATTTAGACTGTGAGAGCTGAATTACAGTAACATATCCAGAGATGTTCCGCCGCATGGAAGTAATTTACGGCACGTTTTATGGTGCGCGGGTATTTGTGTGTGTGTAAATGTGACTGCAAACATCTGAAAGAGCCATTAATCGAGGGCAAAACAAGCTGCCTTTAGAAAAGCATGATGTGGGCTGCACTGTGAGGAAATCACCGTGCCAAGAGTTTGTCTTGTTAAAGGACAGACAGGCAGGTGCTGTAGAGGGCAGCTTGTGAAGATGAGAGCACAGGACCTCATACTGAACACTGAAGGCAAATAGACCAGTGCCTGATGGTCCTTCCTCGCTTACAGAGGTGTGAGTGCTTTCTGCTGTTTTCACTTAGATACATGTCGTTCTATAAAAAAAGGAAGGTTCATAGAGTAGTTCACATGTGGCACAAGGACACTTTTAGAAAATATTGTGCTCTTGGTTAAATTTTGGTTATTCAGTGCAGTTTGAAAAATCATTGTCTTGTTTTGTTTTCCAGTACAAATTTCTAAACATTCATGAAACAAAATGCATGGATGCATCTCACGAAAACATGTTTTGGTCATATTTCACCCTAAAAGATAAAAGAAATGCACACACACTGTGTATATTATATTCAAATGTTTGGGGTCAGTACGATTTTTTATGTTTTCTCCTATGCTCACCAAGGCGGCATTTATTTGATCAAAAACAGAAATATTGTGAAATATTATTACAATTAGAAATAACCTTTTTTTTTTATTGTTATATATCTTAAAGTGTAGTTTCTTCCTGTGATGGCAAAGCTGAATTTTCAGTATAAGTCTTTAGTGTCTGTCACATGATCCTTCAGAAATCATTCTAATATGCTGATTTGGTGCTCAAGAAACATTTCTGATTATTATCATTGTTAAAAACAGTTGTGCTACTTCATATGGAAACCATAATAAAAAAAAATTCCAGGATTTATAGAAACTAGAAAGTTCAAATGTAGGGCATTTACTTGAAATAGAAATCTCTTGTAACATTATAAATGTCTTTGATGTCATGTTTGATCAGTTTAATGCATAAATATATGAAGCCCCGCCCCTTTTCAGCGCTGCGCTTGTTGTCCTTTGTCTTCCGGTTTGTTTTTTCACAGCAATCTTAAGAATTTATGAATTAACATAACATTGGGTGCTGATGACTCATACCAAGTTCCGTAACAATCCGTTGATGCTTTCTTAAAATACAGCATTTTGGTGCAAAATTCAAAATGGCCGACGCCTAAAATGGTCAATATGGACAAGTTGGATATCAGTCAACTCGTGCCCGTTTTAAAATCTTCCCGGTCTACTGATATATGTTAGACATCTGCTTTAGACATTACAATGCTCGTGATAACTTTCATTAACTCTACAATAAGTAAATCCACTTCACCAGCTAATTACTCTTCCACAGCGATGCCATAGAAATACATTCAGCTACCGCTAAAACGGAAGTTCAAAGACAATATTCTAAAGATGGCTGCACACTTGTTTCACTGGCGCATAAGGTGTGTGTGTGTGTGTGTGTGTGTGTGTGTGTGTGTGTGTGTGTGTGTGTGTGTGTGTGTGTGTGTGTGTGTGTGTGTGTCACATCTGAGTTTGCAAGCTTTGTTGTTCTTTTAAAATTCACTACTGTAATACAAACACAAAAACAATGCTTTTATTTGTATTAATTAAAATCAGAACAGTAAATACAGCCATGTTGTATAAACACTACAATATAGAAAAATCCATTGCATTAGTGACATTTTTTGCATTATAATAATAATGCAATAATTCTTGATGGTACAATAATTTGAATAATTGTATCATGCAAAAAATATCTTTGTTTTTTGGATAAAAGATGACCCTGACATATCCATGCCAAACAAAATTGCTTTAAGGCAGTGAGACTTGTTTTCATAAAAATATATGTCTTTAAAAAGTGTCTTATCTTGTTCCAGTTGGCACATTTGTTACTTGTTTTAAGCATAAAAACCTCAATACATCTATTGTTTTATTTTTTATTTTGTCAACAGCAATTTATTTTTCAGTCAAAGGCATATACTCACAGGACTCTGACAACACAGTACTGTCACACACATTCGCAGCCTCTGTAGGTCACACTGACTTTCAAACTGATTCACTCATGCTATCTTTTGCCTCTCCACCCGTTCTCTCTCCCTCTACCTTCTTTTTTCT
The DNA here is from genome assembly GCF_965113295.1 of Leuciscus leuciscus. Lineage (NCBI taxonomy): Eukaryota > Metazoa > Chordata > Actinopteri > Cypriniformes > Leuciscidae > Leuciscus > Leuciscus leuciscus. The sequence goes on from NC_138730.1 coordinate 26,445,986, forward strand.
TACACTCTGAGAGCTGCATTTTCATGAAACGCACACTATATAGAGAGAAAATCAAATGCGAAGCATGAAAAATTATTTTATGGTGCCAGTGTGGTTCAAAGCTTGGATTAAGGGTGGAATTTAATATGAAGTTGATGATTTATATGACAAGCTCAACTCGCTGACAAAATTTGTGTTTTTTGTGAATATAATCAACATTTTCATTGATAAATGTTGCTACTGCACTAACCCAAAAATATGAACAAAGCCAAAACTAAGTTGTTTTTTTAAGAGGTCTATTTTAGGCCCTAGTCAAAAGATTATTTTTTTTTTTAAACATCCCCCTTCTCATTACAGTATTACATCGAGAGTTTGGTTTTCTGTGTGTTCTGGTTTGCCATTCTCTCTCTGCATAATGGTGACCTAGATAGAAAATATGCATTGTGGTTATTCATTCCAGCTTATTCTGTTGTGTTCCCTGTGATTTTCTGCCCAACAGATTTAGCCTTTGTGTGTTAAACATCGTTCTTTGCTGCTGTATGGTTTGAATGGAGGCCAAATAAAAAACTGAACTAAAGAATATTTCAGTTGTCCCTGTAACAGGAGTTATGTCAGTCATCCTAATCTAATGCTCTGACTCTCTGTTGCAGGTTCTGGCAGGGCGAATACACTGTGGCCGTGAGCATCAACGACTACCTGGATGTGTACTGTCCGTACTACGAGAGCCCTCAGCCTCACAGTCGCATGGAGCGCTACATCCTTTTCATGGTGAACCATGATGGTTACCTTACCTGTGAGCACCGCATGAGGGGCTTCAAACGGTGGGAGTGTAACCGGCCCCAGAGTCCCGACGGACCCCTGCGCTTCTCTGAGAAGTTTCAGCTCTTCACCCCCTTCTCGCTTGGTTTTGAGTTTCGGCCTGGGCACGAGTACTATTACATATGTAAGTGTGTGCATTTTTCAGTGTGTGCACGTCTCAGAAGTGGCTTGTGGTAAACTTCTAAAATGAGAAGTCAAAGTTGACTCAATGTTGCAGTGGTTCTCAACCTTTTTGACTCTCCATTGTACCCGTCCCCAACAGTATTCGAAGGCCTAACACTTCTAGTTTCTGTAAATTTTATTTTAGGATTCCAGAAGATTTCAAAACTGAATGTTCTTAAACCAGTGAAACCATTGTGATTCACTGGATAAGGATTAGGATTTTTTTACTCTCAATTTCTACCCAATTAAAAATTTTGTTAATTTACCTAGATTTGTCTAGAAATCACACTTTCAAAATTATATTTCGCTAGTACTGGTCTCTCTTCACTGGCTTCCAGTCAAATGTTGTATCCAGTTTAAAGCATTATTGTTTGTTTATAAAGGCCTCCAGGGTTTGGCTCCTCCTTATATTTTTGATCTTCTTTCCCTCCATCATACATCCAGACACCTCCGATCAACCAGTAGTTTATGGTTGATTGTTCCCGGAAACGTCTTAAACTGAAAAGAGATAATGCCTTTTCAGTGGCTGCTCCACACCTCTGGAATAATCTGCCACTTTACATTAAATCAACATGATGATTTTAAATCCCTTCTGAAAACTCATCTATTTATTACTGCATATAGTCATAAGTGAAGTGGTATACTTTGTACATTGCATGTGATTGTTTTGTTTTCTAGTTTTAATATTATTTTCTTAACTTTGTACAGCACTTGTTGTTTTTAAATGTGCTTTATAAATAAATGTGACTGACTGACACTTTTAAAATTAGGCTACCACCTCAGTGTTATTTTAGCATTTATTATTATTTTACTATAAATGTTTTATTCTTTTTTTTACATTTTCAGTTTTAACTCTTTTTATTACTTAACCTATTTCACTTATTCACTTATTAACATATTTCATTTACTTGCCCAGACAACGTTTCTAAGGTTTTCTATCTACTATTTGTTTTATTTACTAAAATTAGTTTTACTTTTAGTTCATTATTACAACACTGCCTCACTTAAGTTTTCCAAGACAGTGTGAACCAGTTGTTGTGGAGGTTAAATTCAAATATCTTGTTTGTGCTTGTTTTGGCTTATTTTAAATAATTTAGTCATCTTGAGATTCCAGAGTTTTCTGGGAGGCCCTGGTTAAGAACCACTGCACTGCGGCTTATTTATTTAGGACAAAAAAGCTCCATTTACATGTGATGTTTACACAGTTTTGAGGTAAAAGGAACATCATTGTAAATTTTATATAATGCTATTATAATTCTTATTGATATCATAATACATAAAGGCCTGGTTTCACGACAGGGCTTAGATTAAGCCAGGATTAGGCCTTAGTTTAATTAGCAAATTTAAGTAGCTTTTATAAACATGCCTTAGAAAAAAACTGTTGTGCATCTAGGGACAAAACAATGGCACTGACATATTTTAAGATATGTCAGTATAAGTTGTTTCCAGTTAACATGGAACATGCATTTTAGTCTGGGACAAGGCTTAAGCCTTGTCTTTGGAACCAGGGGAAATATTACTTATTAAATCCAAGTCTCAAAAGAGGTACATCTTTAATATAATTATATTATTATACATATATTATTATATATATATTTAATTATACGTATAGTAGTTACTATACGTAATTTGAACATGAGTTGTTTTCTTTGTGATTACTTTGTTTCCACCAGTTTGACCCATTCGTGTGGATTTGTGGACTGGCTGTGAACATGACAGGCAGGCATTATTGCATTGACAGGGTCAATCAGCCAATCACAGAGACTTTCTGTGACTTTTCAGACTCTCTTCACGTTCAGCATTCATTGGAATCTCTGAGAACACAATGAGCTGCAGGGAAGCAAAAGAGACGCTGCCTAACTCTGAAACCTCAGCTGGTGGACCTGAGAAAAATCAGTGTTTTACGCACAGTTTGAGCTTGTATTTCACACTATTTGTTTTGGTTTTTTTTTTCTTCCATCCACGGGCAGAAAGTTCTAAAGTTACAGGACATTTAGAAAGACCCGGATAGTTTGTGAGAGAAATAGAAATGTTGAAATAGAGATGCTTTAATCTCAAAAGCTTTAGCTTTTCCTAAATGAAAAACATCCAATAGCTCATTCCCATTATCCTCACAAAGCTTTAAACTGGTGTGTTCAAATGGAAAACTTGTCCTTCAAGCATTTGTTTTACTCTCCTCTAGTGAAGACAATTTAGTGTGGCTAAACCAAATTAAAAGTAGACATTAAACAAAAAACATCATTTTTTTGTACTTCAACCGCCTAGCTGTTTTAATATGATAACATGAAAGACTTTTATCAGTAAGATGCCGGGAGAAAACAGGGAGCGGCAAGCAAATCAATAATTTATATGGTAATTACAATTCCTGACATGGGAGGCTGTGTTGTGGGCAGATGTGGCTGGGCCGGGAGCCACCTGTGTACAGTACAGAGAGTCTGGTGACTTTGAGCTCTCGCCGGCTTTGTGTCGCAGAACCGCACTGTCCATCAGAAGCCATTCGCACAGCGGCCGGACGGGCCTTCCTTTCTCCCATGGAGATTACCAAAGATCCTACATGCTTTTCATTTGACTGCTGATTATTCCCTGATTGACAGCTCAGACTGAAAGAGAGCGAAGCAGGCGCGGAGGGGGCGTCGTTCTGAGTCAACATCCCCTCCGCCCAAGCCCCCCTAAATCAGTGGGGCGTAGCGCTGCTTATCATAAACGCCGCAGTGTTGTCTCCGTGCACCAGAGAGAGAGGGAGAGAGAGATGCCATAATAAGCAGGCAAAAAAAGTTCAAAGATACCCTTCAACTCTGTGTTTCTGCCCCCAAACTGATTTTTAATGCATCTGCCTCGCAGCTCCCGAGCCAGGTCCTGCATTGTGAAGGCTTTTGTTTCAGGCTGAAGGGTCAGGGCTGGAAAAGGCCTTCGGACACCTCCCCCACCAAGACGGCCCCATTCAGCACCCCTGCCGCTCCCTGAGAGGATTGTTTGGTTACCGGCAGCCCTATGGGCGTCATGGTCCCTTGGGGGATTGATGCTTTGAGGCAGGGTCGGTGGGGTCAGCGATGAGAGATGGATCTGAGAGGTTATCACGGGGAAGTGGGGGCTGATCTCGATTGTCTGCTTGTAAAAGAACACGTCCATCAGACCTGGTCAGACTTAACCCCCGGACTTCCATCTCTCCGCCCGTATTGATCGGCTGTGATGACATCTTGACAGGCGTCTTCTACACAGCTGCCGGCGGTTGAGGTTGGGTGCTCTCCAATGAACCTAGGATCCGGTGTGCTAGACATGCCACAAGAATACACAATGACCTGGGGTGGGCAATGCGGCGTGGGGGAGGGTTGTTCAGGTTGAAGATGACGAACCGAAGACCAGGGTTGGATTTTTTTCAGGGATCCACTGAAAATTTGAGTGGAAATTCAAAAAAAATCTAGCAATACTCTAATAGTGGTTAGAAAGAAAAGATGCATCGGCAACGTAATTTGTAAACATTTTCAAGATAATATTTGAATAATTTTAATACATTTTTGGCTTTAATATGGTGATAAAACAATATACTAAATAAAAAAGGCAATAATTTATTTTTGGAAACATCATGTTTCTCAATCATATTTAATTAGTTTAAAAAAAATAATTATGAGTTTATTTTGACTTATGAGTGTTCTCATTGGCTGCATGTTCATGTCTCGTTTTGTGTTACCACATGGCTTGTGTTTTAGTCATGTTTGGTGTGAGCACATGGCTTGTCATGTACAGTATGTTTCCTTGTGCCATGTGCTCTCCTGTCAGTTGTCTAACATAGGCTATAGGCTTATTTATAAAATAAAAAAAATGCTAGTAAATGGACTTAAACTTCCAAAAACCTGTAGAGTAGTGGTCTGGGTTCAAACATTCCGACACGCAAAGTGAAGCATTCACGTGACTGGCTTCATTTTTCGTTGATCTGAAAACAATACGTGCTCCGGCACGGAGCTTCATGAGAAATTGTGCTGTGTACTCGATACGCGCTTTGAAGCTTAAGTGTTAAATGGAACATCACTACTGTCTTGTTTCCCCCACGGGGTAGTTTTTGTTTGTTTTTGTTTTATTTAATGCTTAATAAAAACCCATCACTCTGCATTTGAGTCCTCACTACTTTCATCAGCCCAAACCCTGAGAGAGAGAGAGAGAGAGAGAGAGAGAGTTTGGGGTCAGTAAGACTCTTTTTTTTTTTTATGTTTTGGAAAGCCTCTCAGCAAGACTGCATTTATTTGATCAAAAATAAGATTATTACAATTCAATAATTTTTTATACATTTCTATTTTAATACATGTTACTATTAAATTGCTGTCACTTTTGGTCAATTGAAGGCATCCTAGCTGAATAAAAGTATTAACTTAAAAAAGGTCTTTCTGACCCCATATATATATAAACTTTCGTCATTTCTTGCCTGTATTCAGATGGGAATCTAGACCACTCCGACTGTGACTCGTACTCACCAGCTTGAGCGGTACATTATGCTGTTTTCTTCATGTGCTGGGTTTTCTTTGTGGACATTAGACTGTGGCCAAGTTCAAATAAATGATTTCACTCCCCTCTTCTTTCACACAAGACCCTATAAGGAAATAAGCAGGAGATGTGTTGTGTCTGGAGTACAGAGATGAATGAAGTAATCTGTCAGAAAGCTTGTGTCTGGGGAGCAGAGATGAACGGTGTTGCTGATGTTCTGGTGGAGCCGATCTGATGGTAGACTGCTGGCTGACTCAATAGTGACTCTTTGCTCTCAGGTCACTGAGTGCTATGTGGGGTAATTTGCTATGGGAACATTGCGTGTCGCAGGCCATTGTATATGAAGACACCAAGCTGGTGAAGGTCATAGCAATTTCCCTGAAATGAAGAAAATCTCAGACTTTGTTCTTGATTTGGTTGTCAAGGGGTTAAACATTCACAAGTGTCACCTCACAACAGCAGAAGGATCTTAAACCAGATTGATTCAATGTCTTGCTGAATGATTCTGTTTGTCACAAGCACATTTAGCTCATTATTTCTCTTCTACTTCCTTTTCAACAGCCTCTCCTCATCCTAACCACGCTGGCAAGCCGTGTTTAAAGTTGAAGGTGTACGTGAAGCCTACAAGTAAGTCACGCTCTAACTGTTTCGCCCCGTCGGCGTAGAAAATAATATCCCCCTCATGTCTACAGGCCAGCCTTCTGTTAGGCATAACAGGAATGCAATAATAAGCAGTGTTTGACACATTTTCCAGGAACATTTTGTTAATGAGATGTCATATTTATTTTCAAGCTGTGAGAATGTGTTCAAATGCAGTCTGCAGCTGCTGAGGTCTAATGGGAATGATTAGGACTATTGTGGATTTTTCCTTTAGGATTTTACCTTCATTACTCACCAATGGAAACTGAATATTAAAGGGATAGTTCTCCCAAAAATGAAAATTCAGTCATCATTTATGTATGATGTATAACTTTCTTTTTTCTGTGGAATAAGATATTTAGATATGTCTCAGTGTTGTAGTTTTTTCCCATACGATGCAAGTTATTGGTCACAAAAGCCAATGCCTGGTTATTCAATTCAACATTATTCAAAATATGTTATTTTGTGTTACCCAGAAGAAAGAAAATCATACTATCCCATTTATTGTTGCAGAATCCTGAAAAAATATTATCACATTTTCCACAGAAATATTAGGCAGCACAACTGTTTTCAACATTGATAATAAAAATACATGATTTTTGAGCACAAAATAAGCATATTAGAATATCTATGTTTTGATCTTCGTTCTGAATCTGATCCAGTAGTTTTTGACAAAAACATGATTTTCTCCGCTTTTTGCTCAAAATGTTGCTTTTTTTATGAAACTTGCCCACATTCAAGTGTTGATAAAAAATAATGCATTAAGCTAGAATAAAACATTTTCGTTTTTTTTAAGCAGAGGGTCTGTTCTTTCTTTTGATATATAGCCTGTTCATATATTCATACAACAAAATATTCTGGATGCCATGAAATTTCTGTGAAAATTATAAAAAATGCTGGCTCAGCTGGTCATTTTTTTATTAAATTTTTTTAAATGCTGGGAAAGAGTTAAAATACATTTAAATAGAAAACAGTTATTTAAAGCTGCAGTCCGTAACTTTTTTGGGTTAAAAATTATCCAAAATATTTTTTTGAGCAAATACATAACCAGCCAGTGTTCAAAACTATCTGCTTGCCTTAGCTCGATTCAAAATGGTAAGCTTGTGATAATGTTTTTAATTCCAGTGGTACTGGTGGATTTCCGTGGGAAATTCGAGCATGTCTTTGCGTCATTACGTCACATCTGTACACATAAAGGAGTCTCGGCTAGTAGGCTATATTGCGTGTGAGGATGTTGGAGGTGGAGATTTATAGCGCTTTCTCACGGCACTTGATATAATTAAACTTATCAATTTGATGGCGGATCCAGAAAAGTTCAAACAACAATCACCAGTGACAACTAGAGATTCACCCGTTGAAAATCCAGAAGACTTTGGAGTGGCTACAGAAAAAAAGAGACTGCAACCGGCCCATGTGAAAACAAGGAAATATCGAAAAGGCATTAAATGTAGTCACGCAATGCTGATGTTGTTAACATTAACAATTTGAGAACAAAGTATAATTTGCACGGTTTGACGTGGTATGATAAGCGATCGTTAGAATTAATCGGCGCGATTTACTGCAACATTTTTTTTCCCTTAGTTGGTCAGAACAAAAGTGGATGTTACTTACTTGTTCAGACGACATTTTCCAGTGAAAATTCTTATGTTGGTCATACTTCCAAAAAGTAGAATCTGTGATTCCGAATGACAGTATCAACACCACCGGCACGGTGACTGACAGTCTCACATTCTCCTCAAAACATTGGATTCATCCGCACTGTGCCGTGCCGAGCCGAGACACAACCCACGTAAAGTTGATAATTCCGCGAATAACTGCAATTGCGGATTTCGAACAGAGATGGTGACAAAGAGGAAAAACTACGGACTGTAGCTTTAAATGGTAATAATATTTCACAATTTTTTTACTTTTTTTTTTTTTACTGTCTCCATGAGACTTCTTTTAGAGACATTTGGGGAAAAAATCATATCAACCCCAAACTTTTGAACAGTATTCCTTGTGCTTTGTCATTGCTAATTGTTTAGATCAGGGGAGTCCAAACTCGGTACTGGAGGGCCACTGTCCTGCAGAGTTTAACTCCAACTTGCCTCAACACTCCTGCCTGGAAGTTTCTAGTATGCCTATAGACCTTGATTAGCTGGTTCAGGTATGTTTAATTGGGGTTGGAGCTAAACTCTGCCAGACAGTGGCCCTCTAGGAGCAGGATTGGACACCCATGGTTCAGAACAACAGCGTTCAAGCTCCATTTGGAAATACAGCGTTTATTTTCAATTCATTGGCACAGATATGTCAGGTTGGTGTAATCTATGAAAACTGTGTGTGAAATGTGAACCAGATCCTCTGCCTCAGTAATTAAACTCTAATTAGGTCACTGCTGTGGGCCCCTGCTGCTTTGAGTAAAGGTATGCATTTCCTAGCGCTTCCTCTTCGTGTGCTGTCTCTCTGTGTTTGTGTGTTTCAGATGGTTCTGGCTATGAGTCTCCAGAGCCCTTCCTGACTGATCAGAGCCAGCGCTGCAAGGCGGACGGCCCGTGCCTAGCTGTGCTCCTGCTTCTGGCCTTTCTGCTGGCCCGCGTTTAAGAAGCTCCACCGCTGCCCAGACTGCCTACCGCTCTCCCTCCATCCATACTCCCTCAGGGAAGCCCTCTCATCCAGCCCCCCCGGCCCACCGGCTAACGCGCAGTCATCCTCTTTTTTTTACTGAACGAGCTCCTCGCAGCTGATCCGAGGACAGAGACGTTCGCCCTGCTTAGCGGCTCATGTAAAGCAGTTGTGAGACTTAGACACCTGTCGTGGAATGTGACCTTTTATATATGCTGTCACGTAATCGAGGCTTGTATTCATGTGCCATTTTGTCACATTTCAGGGCATAGCAGTTTACAAAAGATTTCAGATTTCACTTATTTGGTTAGCTATAATGCCCCCCCACATCATTTTTACTCCATACTCAGCCCCTGTTTACCCAGAAATTAAGGGATTTTTCCTCCCAATAACAAATGACACCAAAGGACTCTCTTCAGAGTTTAGTTTTATTTTCCGTTTGAAGGGAGAGAAGAAATGTGTTTTGTGGTAGCCAGCAGTTAGGGACTTAGTGTTAGACATTCACGTGCATGTGAAACACTGTGAAACAAACTGATCTTCTTACAATAGTAACGATATATTTTTATTAGCAAAAAGGAAACAAAAGTAGACCTTCTAGCCACTCGTTCAGTGTACGGCTCAGCTGGTGGAGTTTGGATGAGACCCAGCCAAATGTCAGTGCTCACTGCTGGCCTTCGCCTCAAAACTATATGTCTACTGGCGGGACAAGGACACTGAATCTCCAAGATGAGAATAATCGCTTTGGTGCAAACCCAAATGCCGCTTAATAAAACTCTGCATTGTTTTTTCTTTCCAGCTCTGTGGGACAAACAAGCAATGAAACACAGTGTGTGTTTCAAAAAATGATCTGTGAGGGTCAGGGACTAGCCACTTTTAATTCACCGACGCACGCACTGCGGGCATGGGCGAAAAGGAAATGGATTTTTTGTATTCTATTTCATGTTATTTTTGTAGCATTTAAAAGCAACATTAATTATTCATGTGATATGAGGAATGGTTTTAGTGGCGATACAGTGTGTGAGTCAGCAGTCGGATGTATTCAGATGGGCCCACTCTCACTCTTACTGTTGTTATTGTGATCTTGTCAAACTGTATTCAGTATTTAAAGAGACAGAAAGCATTTCTTTCCATCTGATTTGATTGTGTCCTCTTTTTCATGTGACGTTTTGTACAGCCAACATGTTCTGTCGAACTGAAGAAACATGCAGAAATGAAAAACAAAAAAATAAAGCATTTTTGTCTACGAGATGTGAGAAAAGATGCATTGTTTAGAGTTGACAAGTAACATTTTGACTCCGCTTTGTATAGAATAGATGTTATATGAAATATTTTAGATGATCTCTGCAGACATTAATGCTAAAGGTGCTAAAAGGCCTTTTTGATTTTTTTTTCTCCTCCCAAAATCAAACGACAACAAAACACAACGCAGCACATATCTAAAAACGTATTTATTTTGCTATGCACTGCTAAATTTTCCTGATCTGTAAAGTTTGATCCATTTTGTACAGTATCTAAAGATTGATTGTTAAGTGACTTTATGTAACTGAACATTATAGAAAATGATGTGCTTAAGAGAATACTTGATATTAAGACATATATTTTGAGATAAAAAAAAACAGCTTTTATGATTTGATTTTCACTTTTGTTCAAGGTGATTAAATCAGCAAATTATAAGAAACTAATCATTTTCTTCAACAAGGATGCATTTAATCCATCAAAAGTGACAGATATTTATAATGTTAAAAAATATTTCTGTTTCAAATAAATGCTGTTCTTTTTTTTTTATGAAAACAGATCACGGTTTCCACAAAAATAGTAAGCAACTGTTTTTATCATAGGGAGTTAACTAGTTAACTGAGGTTCGGGAGTGGGGCCATGCCTCAACCTATCACCTGACTTTTCAAAACCTTCTTATATCAGGCCGCCCCTTACAGTACTCGAACCCTCCCTTCCCCTCCCTCTCTCATCCATGATTCAACCGTTCAATCTCCCCTTCCAGGTTGTTTCGGGGGGTCCTAATTTAACTCGGCCTACATTTAACTGAAATGATGCCCCCACTCTGAGTCTCCAGGCCACCAACACCAGATGCCCCGATCAACCTGACTACCATCCCTTTCCCCTTCCCATTCATCCTATCCTTATTCATCCCTAACTTTCTTCAATAAATAATTCTCCAACATTCATGGTTGTGGCGTGGTACTTGCTCGTGATTGATGATAATAAGAAATGTTTTTTGAGCAGCAAATCATCATGTTAGAATGATTTCTGAAGGATCATGTGACACTGAAGACTGGAGTAATGATGAAAACAGTTATTTTAAATGTTATGATAAGTCACAATATTACTGTTCCACTGTATTTTTCTTTTACTGTATTATTTTACTGTATTATCATTTATTGAATTGTAAGTGTTTTAGTCATTCATTTATACAAGTATAAACTACATTTTATAGAATATGTACTTCTATTATAACTCATAAAATGTAATTAAAAAATATAATAATTATAATAATACTGACAATAGATAAATCAAATGAATGCAGCTTTTGTGAGCATAAGAGACTTCTTTCAAAAATATTTAAATATATTACCAACCCCAACTTCTGTACAGTAATGTATGCCATAATTTACTAAAAGCTAAATAACATATCAGATTTTAAATAATACTTGAGGTTATGAAAGTAAACAAAACAGAAACGTAGTACATTAGTTCAAAAATATTGCTATTTCCAATATTCCCCTATATATACTATATCACTCTAGCGAGTGCACATGTAGCTCCATTTGAAAAACTCCTTTTGGCATTTGTTGCTTCATCTATATTAAATACAATTTTATTTTATGTTTTATTATTATTAATATTACTATTATTATTGTCATATACTTTGACACTAACCTTTCCTTAAAGGAATAGTTCTCCCAAAAATGAAAATGCTGTCATCATTTACTCAACCTCAAGTTTTTCCAAACTTGTATAAATTTCTTTCTTCTGAACAGAAAAGAAGATATTTTGAAGAATGTCAGTAACCAAACAGTTGATAAGCCCCATTGACTTCCATAGCAATTTTTTTGGAAGTCAATGGCTACCATCCACAGTTTAGTTACCCATATTCTTTCAAATATCTTCTTTTGTGTTTGTGTTCAGCAGAAGAAAGAAATTCATACAGGTTTGAAACCACTTGAGGGTGAGTAAATTATGACAGAATTGTTATTTTTGGGTGAACTAACCCTTTAAAGGGAAGCTTTTAGCCCTGCTGTATAATTTTGGATTATTTTGTCCAATGTCCTGAAAGACCAGCCTCAGGAAATCTCTTACCTAAACCATGAAAAATGTGATTAAACATGTTTAATACTTTAGCAGAAGCTATTCAGCTTATTTTTACACAGACATTTAAGATGTGATTGCTTTTCGCTGTGTTTTCGGATGCAGGACGGATGGAATGAGTCATGGTCATACTTGACTTGACATTCAGGCGGGTGTCTGTTGATACCGGCTCTAGGCTTTGGCCTGGATGCTCATCCAACTATTAGGTGAGGGATCAGTAGCCTGGCTGGGCTCAGAAAAGTGAATGTCCTATCTGAATATTTTATGCAATGTAGACTATGATAAAAAATACATGCGCTAGAAAAGCATCAGTGCAGGATTTGCAGACTTGGAGATGGTGCTGCAAATGCGAACCAAACCGCCAGTTTGAGGCTGATGTTAGAGGCATTCAAAATGATTATTCCTGATGATTAAAATATCCAGTATAAATAGTGAGTAAAAGATTGATGTCTTACATATTCGGGCTGTGTCACAGTATGATGTGCTTAAGCTGTCATTTGTAATAATAATTTTAGATAATTTTAATGAAATGTTAGACTCAATATAAGAAACACAGCATGCGTGTTACATGCTGATTTCCTCATGAAAAATAGCCATTTGCTGCCCCCTTGTGAATGAGACCTTTTAGTAGCTACTCTTGGTCTGTTTTTGCAGAGGTGGACAGTAACAAAGTACATTTACTTGAGTACTGTACTTAAGTACACTTTTTGAGTATCTGTACTTTACTTGAGTATAATTTTTTCTGGAAACTTTTTACTTTAACTTCACTACATTTGAAAGACAAATATCGTACTTTTTACTCCACTACAATTCTGTCAAGGTCATTGAGTAGAAAGTAGTAACGTCGTCAGTCAGGGGATGATTTTGGATTTAGGGGTTGCATTTTGGTTGGAAATGAAAGTCGGGTTGACGTCAGAACCCGACTGGGTTTGGATTCTACATGCACATTTTTTCATTGTTTTGGAGCACACTAGATAACAGATAATAGATAACAGTAAGGCTAACATATTCATTATAACTAAACGCCCAAAAACTTTAAATGGGGCACTATTTGAGGGAACAGCCATTTGCGTGTCCGAAACTATTGTGGACGTTGTTGAGTGCACTTATTCAATCTAGAAATAAATGTGATATTGATATGAGGGTAGGTTGGCATAGATTCAGGCATAAGGTACTGTGCATTGAAAAACAATGCATTGACATTTACTTTTTACTTTTGATACTTAAGTACTTTTAAAAACGAGTACTTCTGTACTTTTACTTAAGTAAAAATCGGCCTTTACAACTTTTACTTGTAACAGAGTAATATTTGACCGGTAGTATCTGTACTTTCACTCAAATAAGGAAGTTGTGTACTTTGTCCACCTCTGCGTATTTGTATTGTCAAAGGTCATATAAAGCTAATCTCTCACAGAACTTTACTTTTGATTCATATTTCAAATATTTAAAGGAATAGTCCACCCAAAAATGTAAATTTTGTCATCATTTACTCACCCTCATCATGTATTTCCAAACCTGTGCATTTCTTTCTTCTGGTGAACACAAAAGGAGATATTTTGAAGAATGTTGATAACCAAAGAGTTTCAGTTCCTGCTGATTTACATTACAAATTTTGTCTATGTAATGGAAGCCGATGGGGACCACATTTTTTTGTTATCAACATCCTTCACAATATCGGAAGAATTTATCATCATTTACTCATAAGGGTGAGTAAATGACAGAATTGTAATTTTTGGATGGACTATTTCCTTTTAACCAATCTCTTATTCCTGTATCTCTGCGGCACATCCAACAGTTCCCTGAGGTATACAACACAAACACACACGTCTCAAGGCTCCTGTACAATCATTACATGTTGAATCTGTCAGAGGCATGAGCTCTTTGAAAGCGAGAAAAGCGAACACATCGAGAGTTGAACATTTACAGAGTGCACACTTCAAAAACTATTATGAAATGAAAAGGTTTATGGATGAGCGAGAAATTCTGTGCAGAGATCACAGGAGATCGATGTTTTTGATCAACAAAGAAATACAAGAGCTTCAAAAGGATTTGATGGACATAAACCTGATAAGCGGATATTGTCATGAAGCCTACGCTGCTCATCTGAGATCAGTGAGTATTGCCTTTTCAACTTGTAAAGAATCCAAGGAAGAAAACACATGTGGTAGTATTGACTTCAATGTTGAAAACGGTGACTCAGTGAAGTCCAAACGCATGTTTAGCCAGAAGCATGACGGTTTGGGTGATGAAACCTCTGTTGATTGTGAAAAGGATCTGTCAGAAGTCAAAAATCATACATTGACTCTACAAACGTATAAAAAGTCAAAGACTAATACTTACATTTCAAGACATAAGGATGTAAAAAACAATAAGGATTACTTAAAAGCCTCATTGTCTCATTCTGAGTTCTCCTTAAGGGAATGCAATGAAAAACATGAGGATAAAAGTGATGGATGTCCTCAGAGGAGTTTGCCCAAGAGCCCTTCATATATCGCAGAGACAGATCTGAAGAACAGTTCCTCGACTCCTAGACATTTCACCCTTGACAGAAGAGCAAAACCAGTGCATCAAAGACGACAAAAAGTCACTCTTCTTAAGAGTCCTGCTCCAAGAATGAGAAACCCTTTGCTTGAACACCATTACCGTTATATGGGTATACAGCAGCAAGTCCAAGACAGCAAGTCATTGTCAAGATACTTACAAAATAAAGATGGCATGGACAACGGCAGAAGTCACATATCTAAAGCAGCCATTAAGCACAGCCTTGATCTGCTCATCAAAGAATACAATCATTCTCAAAATGCTGATATGGTGAGCAACAACAAGCAGAGGAGTTTGGAGGAAAAGGTCTCTAACTTTGTGTCAGAGCTTTCAGAGTTCAGGTGTGACATGTGACATTCTGTAGTTTAGTTCTTCTGTTTGTCTTTAAATAAACCAACATTATATTTTATTATTTGAATATTACAGAGGATCCTTAGAACTAGCACATAAAGACCCACATAACACATGTCAGATAACGATGATAACCACCATCCTAAAGTAGAGTAATCAGATTCTTGTTTTAAAGGCTATGGGGTCTTGAATTTATGATCAATTGATTGGTAAATCTTTCCACACTATTATATGAAACTCACTCATCATCCTTTCTATCTGATTCACACTTCATGCACGGATAGACATAATGCCCTACATTCAGGTCATCAATAGAGGCATCAATATCATTCTGCAATGTTTCCAGGCTTGAAAAAGAAGCACAGACATGAAAAAGATGTACTTGTTTTATCTACTTGAAAAAGGTGTCAGTCAGAGAGAGGCTTATTATAACACAAATGCAGAGCTGGATTTTTTCTCTCTCTAGTGGATGAATAAAATGGTTCAAACAAAAGACTGTGTTTGAAGATTATGTAGGCAAAGTTAATGTAGCCTACTGATTTCCCCATGTCTTATTAATTTATCATAATCAAGTAAATCTCATTTTCATAAAGCAAGCCAAACATTTACAGGTGAGTAAACATTAGCTATGAATTACCTCCAGAGCAAACTTATTTCATTAGAGAAACCAAACAGGCTGATGCATTTTAAGCACATCTTTGTATCCCTGTCACATAAACCAGTGGTTCTAAACCTTTCTGACTCTTTCCAAGAGATTATTTGAAGGAGATCCTATCTAAGCTGATTTGTACCTCAGGTACTTTATTGTAATACAAATAAGCTCGACATTTTTTATTTTAATGTAATATTACTAAATATAGTTCAGTTTAATGTAATTTTTATTTAGAGTGTTTTGTTGGATGTAAATTAAGATGAACTTTTTTGTAATTTTGGTACATTTCTCTCATCCTTATTTGCATTACATACACATTTTTTAAATACAGCAACTCAATTGCAGCAGATAATTGCATTTATTCAGTTAGCAGATGCCTTTAGCCAAAGCGACTTACAAACAAGAAATACAGCAAGCAATTCATTATGAAGAGGCAAAGAACATAAGAAGTGCTCAAAAATACAAAGTTTCCATCATTGCTTAGAGTAGCATAAGCTTGACAAGGGAGGGATTAAAGGAAAAGGAAATTGTACATAATCAACTGCATGAATGTATCTAAGCAAATGAGAAATTGCTTTTATGATGTGCACAAGTGACAATATGTGATGTGGAGGTTGAACAAGCAGTCGCAAGGATTTCAATTGTGATCTGAGAAATGTACCAAAGCAACTGAGAGAAACTGATAACTAAAATAAAAAAAGTTAGCCTTATTGAGAATCACTAATCCAAACCTTTAATCTAATGCCTTATGAGCAAATGCTTAAAAATATTTGACTTCTAGTGTGTTAATAGAATCAACACCCAGTTTTTGTTCGTTTGTAACAAAAATGACTTATTTACAAAATTACATGTTTTTGCCTGAAATAAAATGATTACATTTAAAATGGTTTCGATGCTTTTGGTGTTATGGTCTTAATAAAACTAACAGAGGCAGTGTATGGTGTTGTGTAACAACAACACGAGTGCCAGGAGGGCACATCTCTCGCAGTCACACTCTGAACAGGGTGTAATGAGAGCCGGTGGGGTTTCAGCGTAACCTAACAACCCTTGTGTTTGTTTCTGCATATCAGTCAGGGATCTGTAGATTGCTCCTCTCCTGATGATTTCACACACTCTGAATTGATTGCCTCTTCACTTTTCCCAACTACGTGCTCATTTACTTGAAAGTTTTACAGATTTTTTTTTTTAAATACAAATTGAAAAGCTCTGTATGAAAAGCTTATTTTGAACTGAATATTAGAAAACACAATATCATAAGAAAATCTGTGACATTGATTGAAAGCATGATTGACTAAAACTGGCAATCAATTCAGTTGAAAGGTTGATACAAATTTCTAACCTACAGTGTGCAAAGAAATGTACAAGCACCACTGAGGAACATCACGTAACAGCAGGCCACCGAAATCTCTTCACAATCAGTGTCAGAAGCTCTAGGGGTGATGAACATCAACAGATTAACACCTGACAATGAATTATCCAAATTACACCAATGAAGCAAAATCACTTGAGTTTTTGATATTAACATCACATTTATTCCATCCCACACCACAGGCATGTTCACACACTGGCATCAATGCCAGAACGACAGAATAATTCATCATTCATACCACAACAGCAAAAGTCTCTCCCAAATCTGTTGCAAACCGAACATGACTTTTAAAATGGTCGCGCAATAGTTCTCATGAATGCTTTAGGGATGTGACGACTAACACAACCTTGATGATTGGGTGTGAACAAACTACAGTAAGAGAATTTGGACATAAAATGTATCTCATGCATGAAAAGTATGATGTAACACATGTAAATGTTAGTTTTGTATACTCACTTTGAAAAAGCCATCAGAGATGAGTGACTGATCTCTCTCCTCATTGACTAAATGCTTGTGATACCAAAAAGTGACCTGCTGAATTAGTCATATAAATAAAGTTATGTTTCTATACACAGTGAAAGCTGTAATAATATCAGATGTACCTCTTCGACCAGCATCTTTAAAGAAAGAAAGCCTACTAACGGATGTAAGTTCTGTAATATTGTGCCTACATGATGACCAGAACAAATCTCTGAACAAAAGCACACAATGTTTTCCTAAAATCCTCGGTCCCTCTATGCGGTGTGCCGATCATTAGATGTAGATGAGAGCTTTCCACGGTTTGCTTGTTTTAAAACTGGGCTGGCTGTGCAGGTGAAGGAGAAGTGTAAAACGGCCATGCTGAAAATGTAAATTTAGCTCAGCAAGTCTGGTTGGAGGCCAATTCTTTGAAGCACATCCTCGGGCATGCAAAACACAGGGTTCACTGGTTTGATCTGCTCATCTCCCAGCAAAGACAGACCAGCCACACCAAACAGAGTGTGGAAAGGATCCACCTGGACAGAAAGAAGAATGAAAAATATATATTATAATCACAACAATGAACTGCGGAGACTGATAAGATCTGATTAAAGAATGGTAAGTCCTATAGAAATAACAAGCAAAATATTTATGCATATGCAACATTTTTGTGTGATAATTGACAAACTCCATAGAGCTTACCATGTCTCCAGGCCTGTCAGCGAAGCCGCCGGTCTCTTCATCCTGGCAAGCAAGAATAAAATTGCGCAGTTTCGATTTGTCAATCCAGTGAATTCTGCCAATGATCTTCAAAGACGCAAGAACCCACCAGGAATAGCAGACATCAGGCAGCTGAAATTAGAAAGAAAAAAGAAAAAAATCATCCACCGTATTTTCTCTTTCAGATATAAATTAGTATCTAGGACATAGTTGTGAAAATTTCATTATTTTCTATTTTGTTTATTTATTTGGTCAATTTCAGTTTAGTAAAACTAAAAGTTTTAAGGTGTACAAATAAATGTAATCTGATTTTATAAATAATTAAAAAATATATATATTATTTTTTATTTAGTTTCAATAGGCTTTAAAGGTTCGGCTTTAATCTTTTATAACACCACAAATTGTACTCAATTCAACTTTATTTCCAGACTCAAGGTCCATTAGAAAAGAAACAATAACAGACACAAAATACAATATATTACAAAACACTTAAAAGAGACAATTATACCATAATATACTATTTATGATCCCGCAACAATGACTGGATCAGATGCTCTCTTCCTGAGCAGAATGCACTGATAGTTAAAAGTCAGATTAAATCATACTTTCCAGCATTGATAGAAAATATGAGAACAAATGTCATTTCATCTATAATACCATTTAGTTTTTATTCTTTTAACACTTTTATATTATTTTAATTCAAGTTATTTTTCATTAATACCTATGATCTGCAAGACATCTTACCTTCTCTGGTCTCCCATTCAGACCTCCTGACGGCAACTGTCTTTCACAGAGCCACCAGCCCAACAAATCTGCATTTACTTGATGAAGCTGCCCAGTGACGGACAAGAAACCTGTGCAGCAGTAAATCTAAAGACAGGATGAGAAAAACATGACTGAGAGACAGAGCATCACTAACAAATACACTAAAAGGACATAAAAACCTAAAATATCTCACCTGACCAGCATGAGACTCTGAACCAGGCCTACAACCAAATCCACCATCAAAGTTCATACAGGACAGCACAAACTCAACGGCCTTGTCCATGTTGATAGCATCCAACTTGCCCTACAGAGAAATTTGTCTTGTTATATGCATTTAAAACCTTCAAAGGTTGCAGGTAACATCATAAAAGGCAATTTAATAAAATATTAAATGCAAAAGTAGTACCAGTAGTGCCAATGTCGCAACCGCACAAAAGGAAAACCGTGTATCTATTTCACCTGTTAAGGGAAAAAACAGGCCTTCATGTAGTCATATACCATTTAAATGTTGTTTATTTAACTAAAGACAGAAAAAATATATATATATAAATGTACCCCATTTGTCCCCAGCGAATGAGCCGTCCTCCTGCTGCAGTCCTCTAACATAGTCCACCACTTTGTCCACATCAATGACATTAATGCAATCATACAAGGACAGGATCTAAAAAATAAAAATAAAAAGTTTTTTCCCCCCCTTGAATTTCCACTTCTGTGTAGTAATTTTTGTACAGCAATTTATTAATCATTGTGGTCACCTTGTAAGGAATATTGCAGCATTTATTAGAATTAATCAGTGCACTTCATTATTTTTTGAAAAAGTATGAGCCCTCGTAATCTTTTATCAAAATAACTCCTCCTCCATCTTACAGCGAAATCTCTTCTCTTCTATGACGACGTGTTTACTGGCATGAGGGTGGGACAACCTGTCACTCACATGAGATCAACCAATAGCAAACCACAACCATCCAACAATCCAATCAATTCCCACCCTACATTTTTTTCTTGTTCAGGAAGCAGTTTTCCTTGGATATACGTCACATTATATATATATATATATATATATATATATGGCAACTTCAGTTTAATGCCGATTCCTACTGACCTGTACAGCACTGAGGGTGTAGAGGAGATGAGGGTCGTGGCCGATGCTGGCGCTGATGCCTCCACAGTCGTGCTGGCAGGACTTGATGAAGTCTATGATCTCCTCACGGTTCATTCGAGAGAGCTGACCCATCAGGTCCATTACTGTCAGACCCCAGTAGATGCCACTCATTCTCAAGTACTCTGACAGTGTGTACTCCTGCAAGGAGCCGGTGCCAAATTCATGGGAATTAGCCTCTAATTGTATTTATTTATTGAAGGGCAACCATTTTTTGCATTTTTATAAGCCATAAACTTACATAATCATCCTTCTTGGAGCCATAGGCTGCAATATAGTCTGCATGCTTGTCTAGGAAGAGAGTGTTTGGAGCATCAGGTTTAATGATCACGTCTTTAACCTGGGTTCCCTGAAAGAAAAAAATAATTGTCATCAATTTCTGATAATAAGCTCAAAAACTGCAGTCTGGTACATTCGTCTTAGCTCAGACAGTAAACTGTGTTGAATTGACTGGGCGGATGACATGACATGCTGCAATCATTCTCCTCTTTTAATGTACGCTGTTTTCTTCACAATCGCATGCCCTTTCTTTATGGGGAAACATTATTTGATACACAATTAAATAACTATACAAGCAAAGTAGTGTTTTACATTACCATCCTGGCGGAGAAGTAAGAGAGGACTACAGGCGTACTTCAGCAGTCACACACATTTTACATCATCACATTACTCGTCATTTCTACGGGTGCTCATGAAGGACAAAACGCATTTACTGGGGACGTTATGCGATTCTGCATTCGCATCTTCTAGAGACAGACGTTTATATTCACTCATATCACAAAGCGGAGAAAGCAATATAGGTTGCCCTTACCATTTTTTCCCCAGATTATTGTCATAATCTTAACAATGTAGATTGTCATACGGAACAAGTTTTATATGAGCCGTTTTTATAGTTTATTCATTTTCTAAGGGGGATGAAACGCTGTTAGCAAAATGGTAGACATGTTTAAATAAATTTTAAAATCGTGATTAAAAAAAATAAAATAATAATAATAATAATAAACATTCAGAAAAAAAAAAGGAAGTGATTAGAATAATTTTTTTTTACTCGTTTACCCAACATTACTTCTTGAGTATCACCCTTTTTATTATATTTTTCACAATGGGGCCAATCATTAGGTCACACAGTTGCACGAAAAAAATATATTACATAAGACACTGCAAAATATTACTTATTTTGTCATTAACCTCCTCAGACCCGGTGTCCACATACGTGGACATCACATTTTTGGATGTGTGCAGCATAATACTTAATTCTGTGTAACTGGAACATGTTTTTCACAAACGTGGACACTTACACTGCCATCTGGTGGTGTCAGAAGAAAAAAAAATGTAACATAAATAATGTCAAGATGGCGGAGAACACAGGCGAAATGTCACGCAGCCACATCAGACCAAAACGTCCACAATGTATAAAAAAAAAAAAAAACATTTCATTGTTGATTCTTGTTAAGTTATGCATAATAGTGTTGTATGATTAAAATGGCATGCACATTTGACAAAATTTTGTAACAGGGAAGATTTACTATGCTGCTAAATTTGATGTCCACATATGTGGACACTGACTTAACTTCGATGAAACTGTATAAGAATGTGAGCAAAAAAATGAGAATTTGTAGTTGCACTGAGCTTCGTGACGCAAACTGGCTCACGATCACGCGCACACACACACACACACACACACACACACACACACACACACACTCTTGCTCACTCGCGATTGCGTGCACAAACACACACACACACACACACACACACACACTCTTGCTCACTCGCGATCGCGTGCACAAACACACACACAAACACACTTTTGCTCACTCACTCGCGCACACACACACACACTTGCTCACTCGCGATCGCGTGCACAAACACACACACACTCTCTTGCTTACTCGCGATCTCGCACACACACACAAACACACACACACACACACACACACACACACACACTTGCTCACTCGCGATCGCGCGCGCGCATACACACGCTCACTCTCTCACACACACTCTCTTGCTCACTCGCGATCGCACCTTACACACACACACACACACACACAAATAAAAAGAACATTACTAGTTTGGAGAAGTTGAAGTTTTGGATTGTTACAAAAAAGAAAGCAAATTTTCATGTTTTTTGGATCTGTTTTTTATGCATTTTGTTTTTCCATATCAATGTTCAGAAGTGGTGATCGGTTGACAGCTCCGCCCCTCTCTTCACTCGAGTGTCCAAGACATACGGCCAGATGAAACGACCACAAAGTCGATCATCGACCTCCGGCCTAGGGCGTCCTGGTGCCATGTGCACTGATGGGCACCCTTATGCTTGAACATGGTGTTCGTTATGGACAAGCTGTAACTGGCACAGAAGTCCAATAACAGAACACCGCTCGGGTTCAGATCAGGGGGGCTGTTCCTCCCAATCACGCCCCTCCAGGTGTCACTGTCGCTGCCCACGTGGGCGTTGAAGTCCCCCAGTAGAACAACGGAGTCCCCAGTCGGAGCACTTTCCAGCACCCCTCCCAGAGACCCCAAGAAGGCCGTGTACTCTACACTGCCGTTTGGCCCATAGGCGCACACAACAGTGAGAGACCAATCCCCGACCCGAAGGCGCAGGGAAGCGACCCTCTTGTTCACTGGGGTGAATTCCAACACATGGCGGCTGAGCTGGGGGGCTATAAGCAAACCCACACCAGCCCGCCGCCTCTCACCATGGGCAACTCCAGAGTGGTAAAGAGTCCATCCTCTCTCCAGGAGTGTGGTTCCAGAGCCCAAGCTGTGCTTGGAGGTGATCCCGACCATGTCTAGTCGGTACCTCTCAACCTCACGCACAATCTCAGGCTCCTTCCCCGCCAGCGAGGTGACATTTCACGTCCCTAGAGCTAGTTTCCGTGTCCAGGGATCGGGTCGTCGAGGCCCCTGCCTTCGACTGCTGCCCGATCCTCTAAGCACCGGTCCCTTACAGTCCCTCCTACGGGTGGTAAGCCCATGGGAGGGCGGCCCCAGGTTGCTTCCTCGGGCTGAGCCCGGCCGGACCCCATGGGGGGAGGCCCGGCCACCAGGCGCTCTCATACTCCAGGGTGGGGCCCCGGCTAAATTTTCGGATCCAACTCACCTGGGCTGAGCTGTGGGTCCTGTGCTGTGGGTCATGACCGAAAGGACAAGATCCCCGATACAGGTGACCGAAATGAGCTTTCTCCCCAGGGTGGCTGGGCGATCCCTTAGAGATATGGTGAGAAGCTCGGTCACTCGATAGGAGCTCAGCTGAGGTGGCTCGGGCATCTGTTCCGGATGCCTCCTGGACGCCTTCCCGGGAAGGTGTTCCGGGCGCGTCCCACCGGAAGGGACTATGTCTTCCAGCTGGCCTGGGAACGCCTCGGTGTCCCCCCGGAAGAGCTGGAGGAAGTGTCTAGAGTGAGGGAAGTCTGGGCATTTCTTCTTTCTTCTTCTGCCCCGCGACCCGGACCCGGATAAGCGGAAGATGTATGTTATGTATGTTCAGAAGTTATACAAGAGTAACAACGAAAAATGTTCAGGCACAGGCTGTAAATAAAAGAGATTTGCATTTTGTTACACAATGGTGTCTTGATTGTTTTCTGTGAATTCAGACCCAGTGTCCACATATGTGGACATCATTTTTTTCAAAAAGTGCTTCATGTTCAAAGATAATATCTGGTTATTATATGTATTGGTCCCTCCTAACCCCAAAAAGCTAGAAGAAATCTAAAATGCACGTCAAACCAAAGCTCGGGTCTGAGGAGGTTAAAATGTCAATAATACAGTTTCTACTACTGGCCACAATCATTCAGGCAAGAAAATAAACACTTTTTCAAAGCAGATTTTTATTTTTTATTTTGAGGACGTAATAGTTACAAAAAAAATTCTGACAGAGCCATGTAACCATGTTACTTTGTTCAGCTTAACATTTGATCAACTTAGTTGTTTAACGCTACAAACACAAAGATGGCAAGGCATGCTGATATGACATAAGGCAACGTGAGTTCTGTGTAGGCAATTTACAATCTGTAGATACAATCCTGAGATCTATTGATCAAATACATCATTTACAAAAGACACTAAACCAAACGATTAGCTCTTGGCATGGAAGTCCTGGGTTTACAGGTTCACTGTTTGAATCTTCCAAGATGTTCTCTTGAGATGATGAGCCTTTGGATTTGAGCAGTCCCTTCATAAATCTGTGGATTCAGACAATAAGCCATTAATCAAATTTGAGCATTTTTTTAAATTAACAAATTAATAAAGGTCTACAATCCTGACCTGGTAAATCTTAGCGTCTCTCATCAGCTTCTCCACAGGATATTCACTATTGAAACCGTTCCCACCAAAGATCTGGACGGCATCAGTGGCACACTGGTTTGCAATGTCTCCAGCAAAGGCCTTGGCAATCGATGCATAGTAGGTGTTCCTGCGGCCCTCATCCACTTCCCAAGCTGCTCTCTGATAGGCCATCCTGGCAAGCTCCACTTTCATGGCCATTTCAGCCAGAAGGAATGACACTGCCTGGTGCTGGCGGTCACAAAACAGAAGCAGCGTATTCATTATTTATACTGTAGAATTAAGTAAATTTATTTTAGAATTTACTGTATTAGCTTCATAGCATCAGTTTAGGTTGTCAAACATACACCTACCTCAGCAATAAACTTGCCAAAAGTCTTTCTTTCCAAAGCGTACTTTGTGGCCTCTTCCAGTGCTCTCTGTGCAAGACCCACTGCACCAGCAGCCACCTGAAAAGCATCAAGATATGGTTGACATGGCATTATGATTAGCCAACTGCAATTTGTTAGAAGTAATAACTGCAAAAGGACACTTACTGGTGGTCTGGTCTTGTCAAAGGCACCCATGGCAATCTTGAAGCCGGCTCCTTCTCCAATCAAAACATTCTCCTTCGGGATTCTTACATCCTCAAACGTGATGCCCCTGGTGTCTGAGCATCTCTGGCCCATGTTCAGTTCCTGTTAAACAGGAGAATGCAGACATAAGCAAATAGTGCAAAATCTCAAAGTGGTATTATAGTGTCTATGTATCGTCTGAGTGCATCAGACTGCGCTTGTCAGCAGCTCTTACCTTTCTGCCAGGCTGGAGTCCTGGGGTGTCAGCTTCAACAATAAAGCCTGTGAAAGCCTTGCTAGTAGGACATTTGGGATCGGAATCTGTGCGGGCCAGCAGGAAGTACCTTTAAATGCAAACAAAAAGGTTTATAATTGCCCCAAAAATAGTAATGAATCCAAAGCAGTTCACCTACCAGTTCGCTTTTCCTCCATTGGTGATCCACATTTTCTGACCGTTGACCACATACTCGTCTCCTTTCTTCACAGCCCGGGTCTTTATTGCAGCCACATCAGAGCCTGCTCCCGGCTCGGTCACACAGTACGCCTGTCAACACGGTCACATGCAAAAGCACGTATTTATGTACTTACTATTTCTATGGGAAAGCTTCATATCAAAATCAAAAATATTGATTATTAGAAAAATGATGACAAACTTACACACATTAGAGGTTCTTCTGTCATTCTGCCCAAATATTTCTTCTTCTGGGCATCATTACCACCAATAATGACTGGCATTTGCTGCATGGGAAAAAAATACCATTTAATATAATTATTAAATGAATCACACTCAAAAATAAGGTCCTAAAACTCCACTTACTCCCAGAGAGTTTGCCTCAATGGCTGTCTGTACACCAGTGCAGCCAAAGGCCAGCTCCTCTGTGATGAGACAGGCATCAAATATGCCCAGACCCATTCCACCTGGAACATATTGCAATATCCAACATGGTCAGAATTAAAGGAATAGTGTCCTCATGTTGATCCAAACTCCTGTGACACCACTTTGAAAACCCCTGCCATAAAAGTATCATAAAAGGGTTCCATTTGACTTTCACGCTGCATTTCAGCTAATTGCATCTTAAATGTCAGGATGTTCTTTACAGAAAGCTTTCGTATGGCTTTAGACATATGGACTACTTTTATGATACTTTATTGTGCTTTTATGGTATAACTGCATGGAAACTAGCAATCAGTAGATTATTAAAATATAGAATTTTATGCTTAATGGATTTTTTTTTTTTTTGGTTTAGGTTTGGATTTGGAATGACATGCAGGCAAGTAAATGATGACAGAATTATCATTTTGGGCATCAGCCTTTAGGTCACTCCATAATGCTAGGACCTTAAAGTACCTACCACAGTCCTCAGGAATATGTCCATTCATTAGACCCAGCTCCCATGCTCTCTTAATGAGAGGAAATGGATACTGCCAGGAGGAAATCACCCATTACAATTTTGGCAAATCAAAATATGTAATATGGTGGACATGTAGATTTAAATAACTTACTTCACCACTTCTGTCATATGCTGGGGCAGCTGGTACAATCTCCTCTCGTGCAAACTTTCTTGCCAGCTCCTGGAACTCTTTCTGCTGGTCAGTTAATTCTGTTAAATTGGAGGAATGGTGTGTTGAGATGGTGTAATGGTGCCTTGGCATTTTTGGAAACACAGTGAGCAGAAGTAACATTATAATCAGAGGATGATCATACATACCAAAGCTGAAGCCTCCATGAGCTCCCTTCAAGCTGGCAGTCGCTGCTCTGGCACTAGCTTGAGGGCCAGAACTCTGAAACCTGAGTCCAGCCTGAACACCTGCCCTCAAAACCTGTTGGACAATGATTAAATACAGATCATTACAAATTTCTGCACTGACCTTACTATTTTAAAGATTTACCACGGTAAAATTCCATCATTCAAATAATCCTCAATTTAAACTATACAATTGTATTGCATTTAATCACTGTCATCTTAATTTAATAAAATCTAATAAAATTAATATAATTCTAATATAGAATGAGTTTGGCAAAAGTATGATACTGTAGGCTATATTTGCAGTAAGTTACAGTATGTCAAGACTTGGTTTATATCCTGCCAGGCACTTTGTATAAAGACAGGGTTACAAAAACTACGAGTAGGAGAAGAGCAGAAACTTCACCACATTAATCAATAAACGTATCACATTTGTGAAAACTTCATGATCCCAGATGTAATGATATTATCTCTTAACTGCGTAGACTAGTTGTTCCGTCGACTAGGAATTCAGCTTATCTAACAGCCTAGCGTTAGGCTAGCTATCTCTCAAATTCACCAGATTTTAGATTCGAAACAAATAAAATGGCATGCATATGCAAAATAGTTACTGTTCGCAAATACGTCAAGAGAAATGCGTATATACCTTGTTAAAAAGCATCGCTTCGCTATTTCTCAGCTTCAGCAGCTCAGCTCCTTCAATGCCCTTACACTGTTCACCAAACAGAAATCATGAAATGCCAACCAATCAACGACCTCTGTTTTATCACGTGAGTAGGCACCGTCGCTCTAGTGACTTTTGCCCTACTTTTGTTATAAAACCCCAAAGATGATAAAAATATTACTTCTTTTTAAGAAGATTTGTTTTTAATCCTCAAGACCATTAGTCAAATTGAGGACAGTCGTGTCTTATTAATCTTATTAATATTATGTTAAATAAATAACCTTTGCTTCATTCATTTATTCATATACTCATTTATTCATGTACTATCCAATCTTAATTCAATTATTTAAATATACTAATTCTTATTTTTAAAAATAGGATTTAAAAACGTTATGACTTAAAATGAAAAAGAAAAATAATAAACCAAAATGAGTGGAGTGTAGCAGGCAGTCTTTCCAGTAGGGGGGATGAGTAAACACACATGGGCGGGTCGCCCTTTAGACCGGTGACATAGCTGTCTTGACAGATGCCAGTATCCGTAGCTTTGGCGCTAGTAAAAATGCTTAACTGTATCTAACTTAGTCTTTTGTCGTACTGTTCGTTTATTACATCGGATATCAATAAAAAGCGGACAGACAGGTAACTAAATGACAAGCATATGCGAGTGTAATGCTTGCTGACGGCCGAACTGCTCAGTTTTGACACATCCTCAGCTAGCTCTCCGGCTAGCGCACTCAAACTTGAGGAGGGGATGTCTCCGGACGTGAACCCCAACATCCTCCTGGGGAGAATACGCTTTTTAAACAAGTGCATTGAATGTTTCCGAAAAAGTGAACATCTGCCGGAGTCCCTGTGTTACGTGCCGAAAGAGGTTTGCTACAAAATCTGCAAGGATTCGTCGTCGGGCTCCGTTTCCGCGTCCTCGTCAACTGCTGGCAACTCGGGTGGCAAAAGCGTGGTGTCGGTGAGGGAGAGCCCGCATCAGGCGCCACACAAGAAATCATGCAAGTGCAACATCGAGCCCAAGAAATCGACATGTATACGGACAACAGGGGAGGAGTACTGCAACGGTCATGGCCTGTGGGTCAAAATAAGCAAGGTAGAACATGTATATGTATTATTATGTGTTGCCTGGAACTAGTGTCAGAATCAGACGCTATTCTAATTGATCTGCTGTATCATCATTGATATCAGAATACACGGGGCTTCCTGGTTCATGACGTCACTGCATGTAATCTGTTGGTGTGGCTCCCGGAATCTTCCACTCTTCAGCTCAATGGACATTCAAATGAGAGTCAGCCTGTTTTGTTTGTCCCTCTGATTGTTTGAGTGCTCTGTCCATCACAGGAGCAGCTGGAGGAGTATCGTGCTGGTTTGGACATAGAGGAGGGCTGGATCCTGGTGTGTAAACACACAGAAGGTGGAGACAGACTTGTGCCGGTGGAATCTCCCGAAACCATCAGCCGCCAACAGCAGCTCTTTGGCTATGACCACAAGCCTTGTAGCAGGTTTGTGAATTTTTAAATGTCCACCATTCTCTATTTCCCTGACCCATGTAAACTTACACTGTGAATCTTCAAATTGTGAGCAAAATTTTGACATTCAAAAGAACGTTTATTTATTTAAAGATAAATGCTTGTATTCAGCAACGATGCATCAATTGATCAAAAGTGACATCAAAGATAGATAGATAGATAGATAGATGGATAGATATAGTTTTATTTGTCCTCGAGAGGAAATTAGTTACCACTGTAGATGCGTAAATAACACAGACAACACATAACATTAAATTATCGACATATGTGACCCTGGACCACAAAACCAGTCACATGGGTCACAATTTTTAAATTGAGATTTATACATCATATGAAAGCTGAATAAATAAGCTTTCCATCCACTGATGTATGGTTTGTTAGGATATTTGGCCGGAAAACAACTATTTGAACATCTGGAATCTGAGGCTGCAAAAAAATCGAAACATTTTGAAAATCACCTTTAAAGTTGTCCATTTATGTCCGCGATTGTGCTGCATTCACTCACAAAATGTTTTATATATTTACGGTAGGAAATTTACCAAATATCTTCATGGAACATGATCTTTACTTAATATCCCAATAATTTTTGGCATAAAAGAAAAATCGATAATTTTGACCCGTACAATGTATTGTTGGCTACTGCCACAAATATACCCATGCGACTTGTGACTGGTCCAGGGTCACATAATACAATCAAAACCAATCACAGACATCACAAAAAAAGAGAGAGCATAAGATGACATACAGTATCAATGGCTAGAGCTCGTATAGATACAGGAACAAAACTCTTATTATACCTGGCCTTTCTACACATCGGTAATCTATATCTCTGGCCAGAAGGCAGGGGATAAAACTTTTATAATGTTCTTCTAATTACATTCTATAAAATAAACTGCCATTAAAATTTAACTAGGAAGTCTGACATATTCAGTTTAGTTACGGCTCAGTACTTGAATTGACTGTCAATGTGAAATGCGTGTATTAACATATAAAAACTGTTGATAGTAAAAAAAATAAAATAATAATAATTCTGACGATTCAACGGATATAAATAACCAGCATTTTTCCTTAATGGCTATGTAGGTGGGAGCAGGTGGTGGATGTGGAAAACTCCTTACACATGGGTGCCAAACCCAAGGTTGCAGAGCCGGACGAGTCCGCTGTTCGAAAGCTGAGGTGAATAGATGCTCTGCCTCTGACACAAACATTTTAAAAAGACAAAACAATTCTCTATAATATAATTAAACAAAACTCTCTGTGATATTTCCTGTTTAAGTCTAATTAATATTTTCTAATATTAATAATAAACAGTTAAGAAGTTTTGTTCAAATATTTTTTTCCTAAGAATAATCAAATCTATGGCCAAAAAACGAATATATATGAATATATATATATATATATATAAATAAAAAAAAAATTTTAATTAGCCTGTTTTTCTTCATTATGATATCAGAAAATTAGAAACATGCTTTTGTAGAGGAGGTGTTTTCAAGTAAAATTAAAATAAAACCTAAAATAATTTTATGTACAGTATGAATACATTTTTTTTTGAATAAATGAGTAGATCCAGAAAAAAATTAGAACTAATTAGAAATTCCAGAACTAATTCTGTGAGGGACTGTGTCTTCCAGGTATGTCCCTCCTACATGGATGTTTGAATGTGACGAGGACCTCGTACACTACTTCTACGACCACATTGGGAAGGAAGATGAAAATCTTGGCAGTGTGAAGCAATGCGTGACCAGCATTGATGTGTCTTCTAGTTCGGTGTGTGAGGGCTTAGTATCATTTTGTGTAATAGTGAAGGGCAGAGTGCTGTGAGTGAACATATACGATGTTCTAGACTAGTACTAAGTAGTATTAGTAGTAAGTAAGTTTTTATGTTTGAAGGAGGACCCCAGTGGTGGTGCAAGCTGCCTGACAGATGGAGACACTGAGACATTCTGGGAGAGCGATGGCATGCAGGGACAGCACTGGATCCGTCTGCACATGAAGAGAGGCACTGTGGTAAAGTAAGGACAACTGATTTTCTAGTCACTCTAATTATCATGGACTTTGTTCACAATGCACTCAAACCTGGTTTGGTTATCAAATCCGAACCTTTGAGACTGACGGTCTGTATTTCAGTGTGTCAACATCGTATGAAATCCGATCTGATCACATTCCAAAAAATCTGATTTTTATTGAATTCAAACATCATGTGTTTGTCAACATCATATTTGATCTGAACGTATTTGAGTCAGATTATAAACTCTGAACATAAAAACATATCAATTATTTTATTTTCTCTTCTTTTAGCAAACTGATATTAACAGTGGACTCA
Source organism: Leuciscus leuciscus (assembly GCF_965113295.1). Taxonomy (NCBI): domain Eukaryota; kingdom Metazoa; phylum Chordata; class Actinopteri; order Cypriniformes; family Leuciscidae; genus Leuciscus; species Leuciscus leuciscus. The sequence continues at coordinate 26,477,113 of NC_138730.1, forward strand.
ACAGATGATAACTACATGCCCAAAAGAGTGACTGTATATGGTGGAGAGGGAGATAATCTCAAGAAATACAGTGATGTAACAATAGATGAGTAAGTAATGTGTTTCATTATTTAAAGCCTACCAAACTTTTTTGGTGCAATGTTTTGTTTGGAAAGTGTGCTTGGGATATTTACATTTTTCTTAAATAAATGTCTCTTTGTTATTTTGTTATCTAATTCAATAACTTTCATGCATTGGAAGTGTGGGTTAAAAGCCCAGTTTTTGTAGCCATTTATCATTTTATATGTATATGCTCATGCTATATTAGTAGCACCATTTTCAAGTTATAAATATGTAAAGGCTATATACAGTTTTGAATATTGCAACAGTATGGCTTTATTTCTCTCATAGCAACTTAATAGGAGAGGTTTGTGTTCTGGAGGACATGACATCACATTTGCCTGTCATAGAGATCAGGATTGAGGAATGCAGAGGTAAGATTCATCTGACATGACATGCTGTCATCTGAAAGAGAAAGCCAGACTCATGACTGTTCATCTCGATTCTTAGCTATTTCTTGTCATTATATTCTGCTGTAGATGAGGGAATCGATGTACGGATCAGGGGTCTAAAGATCAAATCGTCCTGCGAGCGTGACTTGGGCCTCAACGCAGACGTGTTCCAGTCTCCCAACCTAGTGCGCTACCCGAGATTGGAGGGCACCCCTCCTGATGTCCTCTATCGCCGTGCTCTGGTCATTCAGAGGTAACACCCAGCAATATGTGATATGGTAAGGCAGAGTCCTGCACGGGTCCGATTTTGTAAATCTGCACCCGCCCGTACCTGCAATGCTTAAAACCGCATCCGATCCGTTTTCCGACAGCAGCACTAATTAAAATCCGCACCTGACCCGACCCACACCCAAAATTAAATCAGTTTAGCCTATCACATTATAGACACACTTACAAAAATGTGTATTGCCAGGTCATACAGAAATTACGACCATTAACACAAGGACTACTTCAGGCGAAGCTGTCAAAAGGCCTATCCTAGGCTACATGAAGAACATGGCTACCACAAAACTGAACAGACGCGGCTACAACACTATATCTGCCACGCAATTTCGTCTAGCCTACATCTGACAATTTCGGGTTCAAACACGCCCTGCACACCACACATACTTGACAGTGTTAAATTAAACAAAATAAAAATACTGAAAAATACTGTTCGATAGAACTGCTTGGTTTGTTACCAGAGTTTTCTGCGTGCTTCCTCAGCGATGAAGTTCCACATTTGCGGCTATCCAACACCAAAACTTTAAGGCAGGTTTTGGATGCAGCAAAGCCTTTCACAGTATTTTTTTCTTCATCTGAGATAACTCCAAATTCTCCCACCTGCTGGACTTGATTTTTGATGACATATTGTCGACAACTTTACAATCTCCACTAGCTATTCTTTTCTTCAACTCTTCAGGATCCATCTCGATGACTGCAGGCAGATTGCTCGTTTGTGTTTTTTTTTTGTTTTGTTTTTGTGAAAGTAGGCCTAGAGACTCCTGGGAGGACGTGGGCACAAATAAACTGATATGGATTTAAAATTATTTTATCAACTTGAAATACAGGCATATTTTTGTAGATGTGTTCCTAAAAATATGCATCTATTTTTACGTTTGCACGTGACTGTTTTAAACCCGTGTTTAGACCTGTGTTTCAGCCTTGACCGACCCGACCCGCACCCGTATCCGACACAGTTGGATATTTTTCGCCAGTTTCAGTAAAATTTGCGGGTCACCCGAACCCGTGCAGGACTCCGTGGTAATGCCTATATGTGAGCTTTTGTTGACACAGTATTGTTTTTTTGTGTCTGAAGGTTCATCACACTCCTGGATAGTCTATTGCCACATATGGTGCCTGCATGGGACTACAGCCTTGGAACATTCAACCAGATCAAAGTTAGTTCTCTTTTCTAGGTCAAGTGTGTCTTGTTTGTATATCAGAAGTTTAAACTGGCAAGGCTTTAAATCTCATGCAAATAATAAACTTCCCTGATGATGAAAAACCGTAATGTCACGTGAGAGTAACCGCGATAAAGATGATAATCAAAAAAACTGTAACCGAGAGAATGTGCAGCATGAGGCGAATGTTGGAGACATTTTAATCACTCACAATCTAATATTGTCATATCGCCAAACCAAGCCAAACTCTCTTTTTTTAACTCTTTCCTCAAACTTTGTGCTGCTCTGTAGTGTATAAAGCAGTTCCTGCTGTTGTCCAAGCGTCGCTCTGCCCTCATCACCCAGTGCCTGAAGGACTCTGAGACCAGTAAGCCTAACTTCATGCCCCGCCTTTACATCAACCGTCGCCTTGCCATGGAGCACCGTGACAACCCCACTCTGGACTCCACGTGTAAAAATGCTGTCTTCACTCAGGTAGTCCACAAAACATGTGCCTATATATGTTCAAAATGTATTTGTTCTGTGTTTGCCTAACACACATACTACCTTGCAATGTTTTTTTTGTTTTTTTTAAGAAATGAGTGCTGCATTCAGCAAAACACTTTCAAAATATTACAAAAGATTTCTAATTCAAATAAATGCTGTACGTTTGAACTTTCTATTCGTCAAATATTCATGAAAAATTGTTTCCACAAAAGTATTAAACAGCTGTTTTCAACATTGACAGTAATTAGAGATGTTTCTGGAGCAGCAAATCATCATATTAGAATGATTTCTGAAGGATCATGTGACACTGAAGATGGGAGTAATGATGCTGAAAATTCAGCTTCGCCATTACAGGAATAAATAGCTTTTTTTAATATATTGAAATAGAAAACAGTTATTTTTATTGTAATGTTATACAATGTTTACAATATTACCATTTGTACTGTATTTTTGATCAAACAAATGCAGTCTTGGTGAGAATAAGAGACTTAAAAATCTTACAGAGATCAAAAGACACCCCAGTCTTTTGATTAGTAGTGTTTATAATTTTAATTTGTCGTTATGTAGGTGTATGAGGGTCTGAAGCCGTCTGACAAGTATGAAAAAACTCTGGACTACAGGTAGTCTCTCTCTCTCTCTCTCTCTCTCTCTCTCTCTCTCTTCTCTCTCTTCTCTCTCTCTCTCTCTCTCTCTCTCTCTCTCTCTCTCTCTCTCTCTCTCCCTCTCTCTCTCTCTCTCTCTCTCTCTCTCTCTCTCTCTCTCTCTATATATATATATATATATATATATATATATAGACAAACAAATATACTAGTTCTAATAAACAATCATTTTATTATACTTTATACACACAAATATATATATATATTTTTTTTTTTCTTACAGGTGGCCAGCACGATATGACCAGTGGTGGGAGTGTAAATTCATTGCAGAAGGCATCATCGATCAAGGTCATACAGTGATAAACTTATTTCACATGTCTAAATTTAAACAGTATCCTCATCTGAGATTTCTTTCTAGCAGGCGGTGGATTTCGAGACAGCCTGGCAGACATGTCTGAAGAGCTTTGTCCCAGCTCATCAGAGTGCCCTGTACCACTTCCATTCTTCACTCGAACCTCTAACCAGGTAACAAACAAGTTATTGCATGCACTTTCTGTAATTGTACATTTTATGTTTTGTTTTGTTTTTTAACCCTGCTGTAGTCCATTGCAATGGAGTTAACTCTAATGTAACTGACAAGTTAGTTATGAACCTCTCTTTGTATTAGGGAGCTGGAGAGGCTAGAGACTTCTATGTGCCAAATCCTTCATGCAGAGAATTCCACAAGTTTGAGTGGATTGGGCAACTAATGGGCGCAGCTCTTCGTGGAAAAGACTTTCTGGTCAGTTGTGTTGTGTAATTGCAGTGGGACCTTAGTATTCATTTAAAGTTGCCTTTCCTTGATCATTTGGTAGAAAAGGAGATTTCATAATATTTATCCTTTAGGTTCTGGCTTTGCCAGGGCTGGTGTGGAAGCAGCTGATTGGAGAAACAGTCAGCTGGACGAAAGATTTTCCTGCAGTAGATTCAGTGCTGGTAAGAAGCCCATATATCTCTCCCCGCAGTCTTTTCTTTGCATCTTGGTGCTGACTACTGGAATCAGTGGAACTGATGGAACATGTTTGATGTTGTTCCTTAGGTAAAGTTGTTGGAGGCTATGGAGCATATGGACAAGGACACATTTGATTTTAAGTTTGGCCAGGAGCTTGTGTACACCACGCCCCTGAGTGACGGGCGGCTGGTGGAGCTGATTCCAGGAGGAAGTGGAGTGGTGGTCCGATATGAGGATCGCATGGAGTTCATACGCCTGGTACAGAAATCGAGACTAGACGAGAGCCGGGAACAGGTAAAAAAGAAGAGAAAAAAAGTCTGTTAAAACTATTGCATTTGGAGTTAACAGAAGAAACAACATCCTTTTTGAGGACGTACTAAGCATATATTTCTCAATCAGTCCATTAAATCCTGTGCTTAATCCAAGCTGTGTTCCTGCACTACAGGTAGCTGCCATGCAGGCAGGACTGGTGAAAGTGGTCCCGCAAGCTGTGCTTGATCTCCTGACATGGCAGGAAGTGGAGAAGAAAGTGTGCGGAGACCCAGAGATCACAGTGGAGGCCCTTAAACGCCTCAGTGAGTCATACAGCAGCTGACATGAGCATTAAATAATTTATATTCTCTGTCTCAGCATGAATTCTCGAAGGCGCTGAACCGAATAGTGGATGAAAGTATAACAGCTCTGTACAGCAGTCATTCTCAACTAGTTTTATTTCAGGACCCAAGTTTTATATTGAATTTGAGTTGAGTGTTTTGTTTTGCTAGAATTTTATCAAATGTTTGTTAATGTAATGGGAAATTTCATTTATATTACATTAAATTACTTGCATTATATATTTTTATTGATTTATTTTCTATCAGCACGCTATGAAGACTTGGAACAAACAGATGTCAGAGTGCAGTACTTATGGGAAGCCCTGATGAACTTCACCAATGGTTAGTAAGGTTCCTTATCATACGTGAAACAACTGTTTTTAGTTATTTGCAAAAGGAAGTACCTAAATTTCTCATGTTGATTTATTTACACTTTTGCCAGAGGATCGTAGCAGGTTTTTGAGGTTTGTGACTGGCAGAAGTCGTCTTCCTGCCCCCATTTACATCTTCCCAGACAAACAAGGGTAAGTTGTAAAGAAAATAACAAGATATCATGTTCATTTAGGTTGTGATCTAAATAAACATTAAACAAATGCATTTTTGTCTAGGTCTGAATCCACAGATGCACTTCCTCAATCTTCCACATGTTCCAGCACCCTTTATCTACCCAAATACCCAAGGTGTGTTTATGTAATATAATATTTGGATGATTTCATAATAACGGAATAAAAGTTATTACCTTTTTTGACTGTATTTTAAATGTGTTTAATCCGCAGTGCTAAAGTTTGTGAAGAGAAGCTTCGCTATGCTGCATATAACTGTGTGGCCATAGACACAGACATGAGCCCTTGGGAGGAGTGACCTGATTTTGCCATGTTTACTAATTTTACACAGCAGGGTTTTGGCATAAATGAACTGTAGCACCGTGCACATGACCTTGTCTACACTATTGCCAATTACATCTGTACAGTATAAATAAATATGTTATAAACAACTCCTGGTTTGTAGTTCTTTCTTAATAATTTTACAGTTTGAAATTGTTGGGAAATCGACAGAGACCACTCATGACAATTTCAATTTAGCGTTTTGTATTTTTTACAAAATATATTACCATTATAACAATTAGAAAAATGTAACTGAAAAATAAATTGTATTGAATATGAACATTTTATTTTGTAATGTCCCCCTTTTGCTTTACTGACAACAGCACTAAACAAAACTACATGAACTTCAAGAATGCCATGATCCAACAGAACAGCTTGTGCTTCAATTCAAGTCAGAACATCTGACAGATATGAGCAATGTCAAATTTGATAGGTGAAATAGTCCCTAAATAGTTCAAAAGCCTAAATATCCTAATTCTAAATCCCCTGTGTTTAAAGTTAAAGCCATCAATGTTTAGTAAAGTGAATGTTGTTTCTTAAAGGCCAGACATCAGTTACTGACATACTTTCATGTAGGCTACTCTTCTCAAAAGAACATTGCTTATGGACTTGTTATGAGCAAAAACAAAGACGACTTTCTTAACATAAATATACTATATAAATATTTGTATATACACAAATATAAATACTTGGGACTGAGTGAAACCTAGGTTTTGTATATTTCACAATGAGTTCATTTCCTGTACAAAATAAAACTTTTTTTTGTGATGGTAGAATAGGATTTACAAGAAAAGCCCAAGCCTTTTTTATTTTTGCACCTAATCCTACTGGTTTAATGCAAAAAGATGTGTTCAATAAAATTATTGTAACAATTTGTTCAATAAAAGAAACTTTCATGTAGGCTAGAAATAAAACAGATGCGATTTATAGTACATTGCACCATGCTGCACGCCTGATTCAGTGCATAAGTCCAGTAGTTCTATGACCTTGGGTGCAGCAAATTAGTGAGAAAACTAAATATGTAGAGCATGGTTATAAATTATTGTTTTTATGTATATATGTATATATATATATATATATATATATATATATATATATATATATATATTAAAAAAACACTGGAAATGCTCGGAGTTATGACCTACTAACGCGTGGTGGCAGTCAAGTGTTTTTCCACTGAACCCAAACCGCTATTCTCGCGATTTCTCCAGGAATTCTCGCGATATGTGTTTGCTTGAAACCCGCCCATGAGCCTTTGCTAACCCTCTTTCTAGCCGGCGCCTGAGAATGGGTAAGTGTTTTCAGATTCTCATCGCTGGGACAATCCGTCATCATCTGATCTATCCGATGGTGCTTTTGTTTAAACTCATTCTGTGCTATATCACAAAGGTAGATTTCAAGCAATATAGGCGCAAATTAGACGATGCAATGCTTTTTTTCAGATATTTTAACGAGAAAAAATAGGAAAGTGACTGAAGCCATTGCACAAGATGGCTGCGCTCATTCGAAATATGCTCTCAACCTGCGTTTAGAGTGTAGTTAAGGCTGTAGTTCTATGACTAGACTTGTACAAGGCGGATTTATTCCTAGATAAAGGTTCTTCGTTTTTGAGAGCTAAAATTTAGCTGAGAAACCAGTTAACACGACAGGCTAAACGGGCAGAAGATAACGTAACGTGTTAACCACTGGTGGCTGCATGGCCATCTAACGTGAGCTGAAAGTTACGTTAGATTTGGGTAACGTTATTTGTAAATGTTAACTAAAGCTGTCGTTTACTTCATATTGGTCGTCTTAAATGGGGTGCAGCTTTTACCAATGTGTTATTGTGGTGGCTCGTGAAGTTGGAGCTAAAGACGTCCAAACCGTAACGTTAGCGTATTGCTAATGTGAACCTTTTAGCTGCAGTTTTTGTGATTCACACCAGATTTTGCTCTTAAAGGGGGCAGTTAAACGAAAAATGAATCCTGCCGTCTTCTACGTTGTTACAAGCCTGTATGACTTTCTTCCATAGAGCACGAAAGGAGATTTTAGGCAGGATGACTGAGTTGTGTTCTATGAAGAAAGTCATACAGGTGTGGAACGACATGAGGGTGCGTAACTTAGACTTATATTTTTTTGTTTGTTTTACTTTTAAACTTGAGTGTACATGATGAATCCATTTGCGGAATCCGATTTTACATGCGGATAACACCTTGGAGAACTGAACACTCATGCATGCGATATGAGTGAATTCTCTGATTTCTTTGATTTGTTTGTAATGCATCTCAATCTTTCCACTTCCAGGTATCTCAAGGGATAACTGGCATAAACGCCGTAAGACCGGTGGCAAACGCAAGCCCGTCCACAAGAAAAGGAAATATGAGCTCGGGCGTCCTCCCGCAAACACCAAGGTAAATCTAGCTTAAATGTGTGTTATCAGAAAGTGTCTCTTCATGCCATTGTGGATGATGTAAAAACGTCCTTAGGTTGGTCATTTTTGTCCGTTTTGGTCAAAGTCTTTGACCTTCCGATGTTAGGATTAGTCATAGTTACTCTGACACATAGCCGAACTCAAAGTATGTTTTCACGGGTCTTTGTTACTTTATATAACCACGTTTTTGTGCCTCTTCATAGATTGGACCTCGCCGCATTCACACAATAAGAGTCCGTGGTGGAAACAAGAAATACCGTGCCTTGAGGCTTGATGTGGGCAATTTCTCATGGGGCTCAGAATGTAAGTTTATAAATGTCTGGTGCTGCTTAAACGGGTGTAGCTCTTTCAATGAAGATAATCTGTCCAGTTCTGCTACTGAATGTGCATGATGGATAACATTGTTCTAACTCTGAGAAAGATACGTTCAGCCTGATGTTTCATGTGTTTTCTCAGCGTTTGTTGGATGTTTAGTTTCAGGTTGTTTTAATGTATTAATGACATTTCAGGCTGTACCCGCAAGACCAGGATCATTGATGTGGTCTACAACGCCTCTAACAATGAGCTGGTGAGAACCAAGACCCTGGTGAAGAACTGCGTGGTCCTTGTGGACAGCACTCCTTACAGACAGTGGTTTGAGTCTCACTACGCCCTCCCACTTGGCAGGAAGAAGGGTGCCAAGCTGGTAAATCAAATCAAATTTCCTAATTCAGTTTTTAAGTGATGGTCTTTCTTTGATGATAATATTTGTCAGTTCTGCTACTGAATGAGAGTGATGCAGTTTAAGACTCTGAGGAAGGCTTGTAGTTCATAAACCTTAAATATTAAAATGCACAATGTATCAGCATAATTCTAATTGTATTTGATTTGTCAATCCAGACCCCTGAGGAAGAGGAGATCCTGAACAAAAAGAGGTCGAAAAAGGTCCAAAAGAAGTTTGACGTGCGCAGAAAGACCAGCAAAATCAGTCCTCTGTTGGAGGAGCAGTTCTTGCAGGGGAAGCTTCTTGGTAAGTTGTTGAAGAGGCCTTTAAGTGATACTGATGTGATGATCATGATGAAACTTTAACCAGTTCTGCTACTGAGACAACAGTGCTGATGTTTATACCATTTCTGATACCCACTGAAATGTTTTCTGCAGCAACACTACCCTTCACTTTAAGTGTTTAATCTATGGTTTTGTCTCTCTCCAGCCTGCATTGCCTCCAGACCAGGACAGTGTGGCAGGGCCGATGGCTACATCATCGAGGGCAAAGAACTGGAGTTTTACCTGAGGAAGATTAAAGCCAAGAAAGGCAAATAAATGTACAGCTCTGTTTGATACGACCATTAAAGAAAATTCCCCAACTCTGCATGTTTCTGCTGTTCTCATTTCAAGCAACACTGTGTAGTTGTCTTTGCAAAGAGAAGACTCAGTTCCTAATGATATCTTGCAATTTGTTTCTGGTGTATGTTGACATGGCAAGTAAAATGAAAGATTTTCCTCAAACATTTTATTAAAAGGAGGATTGAGAAAGTTAAGCAGCTGTCCTCGTACTGCATTAACTGGTTGTAAACTCCTAGAAAAACCACAAGTGTTGAAATTGTTCTTTTAATTTACTGTTTGAAAGTAGTCATTGCAATACTTGTGTACATTTCTTGATGATAAAGCCAAATTGATCAGTCTACTACATGTAAATGCATATTGTGAATGGCAAGCCTTTCATAAACTTCAAATACAAGTTTTATTTTTTAGTTCTGCTCATCTTCAAAATATTGTAAGGTCAAGAAAGAACTACACATTACAACTTTGACATCTGGTTAATACATTAGCTATGATGAATCGTGATTGAAAAGACAATTTGTTCATGTTCATTTGTACATTTTAAATTTGAAGCTGTAATAAACAACCAGACAGCAACAGTGTCGGCCCACATCTGGTATGCGTGTAATCCACCGGATCTGGGTCGACACTGTGTCCGTCTGGGTAGAGTCTTTATAAATTTACAATGATTAAAAAAAGTTGTTCATTAATCAATGGAAAAGTCAAGAAAGCACATTACTGTTTAAAACAAGAGTTTTAAAAGTTTTTTAATGAAGTCATTTGTGCTCACTGCTGCTAGGCTGATCATTACAATTTAAAATATATTTTCTATATGTAACTTTTCGATGTGTATTTTGCCTGTAATGTCAAAGCTGAGTTTTCACCATTACTGGTGCTCAAGAAATATTTTTATCAATGTTGGAAGAATTGTGCTGCTTGATATTTTAGTGAAACTGTTTTTCAGGATTCTTTCATCAGTCGACTTAACATATGAAAAAGAAATCCTTTATAACACATCTTTACTGATACTTTTAAACAATTGAATGCATCATTGATGAATAAAATAATTTATTTTAGAAAATCTCACTGACCCAGAACTTTTGAACAGTAGTGTACATTTGTCAAAAGTGCAAGAAGGGATGAGGGTTTAAATATTGCATCAAGTACATGAATACATGACAAGTCAAATCTGAGTGGGAAGTGGCACATTTATCTATGGGTCTTGGTTTGCTGGTCCTGTAGTTTCAGGTGACCCCAAGAGTTGTTCCTGGCAGACGTGTTGAATGGTCATGTTTTGTTGCTGCTGTGGTGAGAGGACGCTGCTCTTGGAAGGCTGTTCATGTCTACAGCGCTCTCCCTTACATGTAGATCTGCAGCAAAGACATAACTGCTGCAAGCTCTTGCTCTTCTGCTTTTTTACTTTGTGTGTAGTCGGCCACACATTGATGGCAAGCATTTGTGTCTTGGGGGTTGGCACAGATTCCTCATTGTCATCCTCAAGTATCCTAATAAATACAGAATTACAACAGTCAATTATGCAAGAAGACTTTTGAGAATAAATCGTGTTTTCAAGGATTTGATGCATAGGCCTAAATACTGACAACTTAAAGGTTTCATATCATATATCAGTTTCCAGTTACTCTTCAGTACCTGTTTCTGTTTAACACTATTTAATCACCAAGAACCTACAAATTTATTATGTTTGATAAGATAACATTTACAGTTAAACAACTTAGCCAATGCATTTGATTATTCCATAGCAAGTTAAGTGACCAACCGTGATTGGAATAATTATATGGAGTAATATGGGATAAACACCTTTTTTCTCCCTACATACAATTCCTCCCGTTTGATATTTACAAATTTGAAGTATTTATGAATTATAAATAGATTTCAGTTCTCCACCTCATGTCATGTGTAGAACCCATGAAGACAGGTTTCTTATTAGCTAATGGATATGAAGGACCCTTATCCACCCAGTATTTGTCCTTCTCAAGGGGAGGAAGATTTTGATGCATGTCATCTACAGCTAGCATAGAAACCTAGATAAAATAAACATTTCCATGAGTGGTTATGATCAAACATGCGTCCTTTGAAATGCAGTAGGGTATGTATCAATTTACTGACCTGAATGTTTCGATCTATGAGTTGGTTGGTTTCAAAATCATCATCGTCTTCTCCAAATGGGTTAATGATAAGTTCGCCTACCTTTAGGAATGAATGCACTCTTGATTTTAGAGAAATTGAATCAGTTTTGTAGAAAAAAAATTTGTGCTATTTGCATGCTACCCATCGTACCTTTAACCAGCCCGCGTAAAAGAAGAACTCCAGAAGGGTGAAAATCGGGACATACAAGTCCACAACCTTCTCCTCAGGTTTCTCAGGTTTCACAAACTGCCGCCCAATTAAGCAAAATGTAAAGAAGGAGTAGACAGCCACGGTCACTACCTGCATCCAAACAGAAGTGAGATGACCTCAGGTGAATACTGTGAGCTAAACCCATGAAAGATCTGTGAGATGAGCTTCACCTGTGTGTAGACCAAGGGAATGCTGATCCAGTCATAGTGGAAGAGCATGCTGCATTTTGACCTATAGTTGTTCAGCTCCTGACAAAGAGGAAGAAAGTATAACAAATTAGTGTGCTTTTATTGTGCATATGCATTATCTTGACATGTTTAAACACACTTACATCCATAAGCAGTCGCAAGGCTATATCATCTTTCACACGCCCTTCTTTTCTCGCGTTTGATGCCAGGTTTGCAAACCATGCAAGTGGCATCCAGTATTTGTTAAAGTCAGAGTACAGATGGTTTAGTTTCTTGAGCTCCTCTGCAGTCATGAATCCTGCAAAATAGATAATAATAAGAGGATTTCAATCTTTTAGAGGCCGTGAGACCACCCAAAATAGATCATCCTTGCATCTAAAATATAGGCTATATTTTCACGGATAAAGACCAATTTAAAGACATTTTTGGAAAATATTTCACATCTGTTCAGTTACATTAAGTTTTTTTCTACTTACTCTAATACTGTACTGTTAAATGTTTTATTTATTATCTATTTAAATCACATTTGTATTTTATTTTAACCTAATTTTTTATATTTATTTATTTATCTTAAAATAATCTATTCAATATGAATCTAATGTGTATTTTTTATTTGAATCTTTTTATTTTATTTCAATTAATTAAGAATATATTTCAATTTGAAAATATTCATCTAATTCATTTGAATTATTAATTTTTATAAATTCTTTATTGGTAAATTTTTTACACTGTTTTTCTCTAAACTTTTTCCACTGACCCGCTAGCACTTCCTTGCGGGTCCCGCGGATCCCAGTAAAAAAAAAAAACATGCACCGTATACAAACAATGCAGTAGCTGTTTACTTCATTCGGTATAATGAAGATATGGAAAGCACCTTAAAAGTACAATCCTCCAAAACATTATCAGATGTGAATTTAGATCTTACCTGCCTCCACAATGTCCTCCAGGGTTGGGAATCTCTTGCGTACTCGTGTACTGATGGAGCGCAGGATGAGGACCGATGACAGGTTTGCGTATCTCATCAGAGTTCTCCTCAGCAGACGGCCTCTTTCATCTGTGCCATGGACATTCCCAGAGACCACCATCATCAGGTTATCTGGCAGGGGAAAGCTTGTATATTGACCCCACCAGCGTTGAAACGCCTGTGTGACATAGAACCCTAACAAGGACCACAGACCAGTTTAACTTGTTACAAGGAATCCAAAGAGTAAGTAATGTCATGTTGCTATGGTCCAGAACATTTATGCTCACCAAGAACAAATGACATAGGGATGAGTTTAGCAAACTTGTTGCAATGCCGTGCAAGTCGCTCAAACATCTCCTGTTGTTCCATATTGAGGACACACCTGTAAGATGCAACACAGACCTTCTTAATGATCGATTATTGTAAATGTGGATTATCAGAATGTTTGGAAATGTCACAATACCTGTATATAACACTGATGAAGCTGTACAGTAAGCAGAAGACCATGAATTCTCTGTATAGAAGCTTGTAAATGCTTCCTTTCCATCGGAAGAGCAACTTTGAGAAGCCTCCAAACTTAGCATCGGCCACCTTTAGCGTGTAGGACACCGTCATGCTGGAGTTCTAGGGAAAACCCAAGGAATTTAGAAGTCATCACAGTTCTGTCACTGGAACAGTAATTTATTTATTTTTGTTCTTACCTCAAGCTCTTTTCAAGCCCGTCTTCTTTCAGAGAAAAAAAACACCTCTTGCTTTCACCTTTATATGTGTCTTTAATGTGGACCTATCAATCCATCTTGTGATTTATGGTTTGGGAACCCAGTTTAAAAGAACATGTTTGTGGTCAATGTCAGTTTCACACAGGTCTCATCATTATGAATGATTACTCTGGAAAACACACAGTAAAGGTCAAATTTATGACTAGGTATTCATCACTTGATTATGCATTTGCTAAATTATCTTTTGATCAAGATTTTGTTCTTTGTTTATAATAGTTTTTGTTTTAGTAAGAACAAAAAAAGCTTATGCAAGCCTCAAACGTCTTGGGAGAATGGTTGGGAAGCCCACTGTATATGAAACCCTGTTCTCTGATGCATGTTAATATTCATTTTAAATAGCAGCAAGTATAAAATAATCTAGGAATTCCTAGTTACATCATATGCAATAAAACCTGAATTCTCTGAAAGGCCGTAGTAATATTTACTTAAGTTATAAATCCTCTTTTATGTCACTGCTGTAAAACCATTCTCGTGTGAACTACTCATCGACAAACACACCCAAAAGAACAGTGATTTTTAAACCCAGTAGTGCTTTAAATCCAACCAAACAACCTTAACTCTGATTGCTGTTGAGTTGAATTGGGTTATATCCTTCTTCTTTTGTAGTCTTTATTAGACTTTTCCCATTGATAATATTGAAGATGTTCTTGAACATGAAAGGTTCACAAGGCTTAAAATTTAGCCATGAAGCCTGCTGCTCAAATTGTATTTATTTATTTATTTATTTATTTAAAAACGTTAAAAGTTACACATATAACATTTTTCATGCAGATGTAAATTTTACAGTTGAAATGCTTTTTAAATAATTAAAATATCAAATAAATTCTTCTTTAAATTCTATGTTTCAAACTATTTCCACAGAGAATGCGCTAATTCAGATGACCAGATGATGCACTGGGTGTGAGGGGTGACAAACACTAGGGGGCGCTAGACACTCAGAGAAAGAAAGTACATTGAGGGAGACCCATCACAGCGCTGGAGATTCCAGTTCACTTCATTCACGCAGAACACACATTTCCTCACTAGTTAAATACAGCAAACGCTTGATCAGATGAATTCATTAAAGGGATACTCCACTTTTTTTGGAAATAGGCTCATTTTACAACTCCCCCAGAGTTAAACAGTTGAGTTTGACCGTTTTCGAATCCATTCAGCTGATCTCCGGGTGGCGGTACCACTTTTAGCATAGCTTAGCATAGATCATTGAATCGGACAGGACCATTAGCATCTCTCTCAAAAAAAAAATGACCAAAGAGTTTCGATATCTTTCCTATTTAAAACTTGATCTTCTGTAGTTACATCGTGTACTGAGACGGACGGAAAATGTAAAGTTGCGATTTGCAGCAAATAGAAAAAAATAGGTCAGAAAATAGGTCTAAAAGGTTAGACAAACTTAGTCCCAGTCATGTTGGAAGTTACCGAGCTGGGGACTATTTTCAGGCGCTGCGTCATATCATTACGCCTGCTGGACTCATGGTACGGCAGCATTCTAGCCATATCAGCCTAGAAAATCGCAACTTTTCATTTTCCGTCGGTCTTAGTACACGATGTAACTACAGAAGAGTCAAGTTTTAAACAGGAAAAATATTGAAACTCTTTGGTCATTTTTTTGGAGAGAGATGCTAATGGTCCTGTCCGATTCAATGATCTATGCTAAGCTATGCTAAAAGTGGTACCACCAGACCCGGAGATCAGCTGAATGGATTCGAAAACGGTAAGACTCAACTGTTTAACTCTGGGAGAGTTGTAAAATGAGCCTACTTCCCAAAAAAGTGGAGTATCCCTTTTAGGCGAGAAGAATCATGATAAACGTTCCTTTTAGTTCCTTTAAATGTAAAATAGATACATCAAGACAGTAGTCAAACATTCAATTCCTTTTTAAATGGTAACTGTCCCTGAATTAGTAAAAAAAAAAAAGTAGGCTAATTGATGAAAAATGTTTGCTCTTAAAAGAACATTACATGCATTTTCATTATTCAAACAAACATCTATTTTGAAGAGGCATCTTTCTTTCTTTCTTTCTTTCTTTCTTTCTTTCTTTCTTTCTTTCTTTCTTTCTTTGTGTGTAAAATATGACCCTTTCAGTAACAACTAAATTAACTGTCTTTGTAACACTATTAAAAATAGTTTGCTAAGCAATTATAAATTGTATTATGGTATGGTCATAATTGCAATGATGGTTTAAATAAAATAATGCTTCTAAAAAAAAAAGAACAAGTTTTTGTTCTCAGAGGTATAATCTTGAGTGTTTCAAAATAGAGATTCACACAAAATGCAGCAGGGCAGGTATAGATGCCATTAGAGCGTTGCAGGTTTTACTGGGACTGAGTAACCCAATGCTATAATTACAAACTCCCACACAGGAGGAAATCAGAGCTAGCTTTTTATTACTGTTGAGTGATTTCAGCCACTAATGAATGGGCTGAATCATTATGGGGACACAGAAGCAGATAAATGGCATCTTGTGAAGGTCAGTGTGAGACTCTGGAAGGGCTGTATTCATTTCCTACTTGCTCCCTTAGGACTCAGTAAAATGAACAAATTTCACTTAAAAAATGTTTTTACAATTTCAGTTAAACAGCCAATGATATCGATACTCCAATTAAATAACACTGAAAACGTCTCAAAAACATCAGAACAACAATTATGTGAAAAAGCATTTATTCGAAGCCAAGAATGAAATATAATTTATTATTTTCAGGATTCTTTGTTAATGCTACAAGCTCTTATATTAAAAGCATACAGAATGACATATATCCAGTGTAACTCATGTACCCAAGATTAGAAAAACTGTTTTGTTTTTTTTGCATGTCAAAACATCTGTTGTTTTCCCATCACTCATGTTAGAGATTTTGTTCTGTCATTTTGTAAATATAGTGAGATTGGAAGTATTTTAATATTGTTTTTTAATATAGTATTACAGTATTCATTACTACACACAAACAAAACAAAAAATAATAATTCAATTGTATAGTAAAATTCCATCAAATTTCAAATTTTGGTTTCAGTGTAAGTTTTTCACCTGATATTTATATTTGATTTAATTTCAGCTTTATTTTAATTAACGAAAACTATAAAAAAAATTTAATAGTTTTAGTTAACAAAAAAAATGGACATGAGACAAAAAAAAGTGTCATTTTATAGATAAAAGTTGTGTTATGTGTTCTGTATGGTGTATTTACTCGACCTCTTTTGCTTTATTTAGTCTTTGCACTGAAATCTGCTTATGTTAAATGTTACTCGCTGAGTCAGCCAGACATTATCTGAAAGCCACTTCATTTGACCAGTATTATGCACATTTTTAACTCGCTAAGAGTAAATTAATTATTAACAAGGCCAAAAATAATGATTAGATCAGCTGTGGCCGGATACAGGCTAGATACTATTGAATAAATGGTCACTGTTTTTAACATATATAGTTACAAAAACAGTAACCCTCTATATTTCTGTGTAGGAGAGAAATGTTGGTCCATACATCAAATTTTAGCAAAGCATTGTTTTCATTTATAGTTACTATAGCAGATTTGGTTGCTTATGATAAGGACCAGAGGCTGGACTGTGGTTCTGTCTAATGTTCTCTTGTTCCTCTTCATAATATGATATATAAATTATATGTGACACCAAATCCATCGTACATTGACACTAAACACTGTAACTGAATTTGAAACAGTAATATTACAATAATAAAAAAAAACTTCCCATCTAAATTACAGTAGAAGACGAAGATATCAAAATCTCAATATAATGAAAATATCCAGGCGACAGCTATATGATAGCTTATCTTGACAACAGACTGATTGAGTCTGCAAACAGCATCGCTTGACACTTTCTCAGTACAGTAATTCATTCTCGTTGTATGCAAAAGTAATGGCTTCGCACTGGTGCAGTGACTTCCTTTATCACCAACATCATGAACAACGTAATGACCAGAGATCCAATTCAATTCATAGACACAAAACTCCAGTGTACTTAATATGATCTCTGAGTAAATCAACCAAATGCAGCATTTCCAGTAATGTCACGAGAGGTCCACACTTTCATACTCTCCATGATCGGAGTCTTCGATTTCAATCCCAGGAACCAGGCTGTAGTATTCAGTGGACTGGGTCAAGTACGCCTTCTCCCGATCGGCCGAGTCCTTCATCACCTCGCTCACACTCACCGTGTCCAGGTCCTGCTTTCCCGCGGTCCCTTCTGTGGAGCAAGTGGACGGCGGAGGAGCCAGCGAGTCCACAGAGCCCAGTTTGACCTCCACCTCTTCATAAATATCCCGAGTGCTGTCTAACAGGGTGGAGGGCTGAAGCATTAGCTGGTTCCTCAGTATGACCTCCTTTCCTCTGTCGACAGACACTGCTGACTCCTCAGTGGGCAGTTTGGCATGTGGCCACCGTCCGTTGCAATGGGAGTTGTTGGCCCTTTTGCGAGTTGGGCTGAATGAGGCGGTCTCTTTCTTCTTCTTCTTTCTGCCACAGCACCAGCACAGCACCAAGCTGAGGAGGAGGAGCAAGGGAAGCAGGATGAAGAGAGGGGTCAGGTTGGGCAAATGACACACGTCACTGGTCTGCAAAGACCAAAGCGTCTGCCCTGCAAGATTTTGAGGAGAGGCACAGGTCAGATTACCTACGAGGTCCTGAAGGCTGCTGGAGTTGTCATGCAGACCACCTTGAAGCCCCTTCCACAGCGAGCATGTACAGTCCCAGGGGTTTCCAACGAGCTCCAGATGCTGTAGCGAAGGCTTAAGTGCTGAATGAGGCAGAGCGCTCAGCTGGTTCCATCCCAGGATCAGCACCCGCAGTTTGTCCGAGTTCTGCAGAAATCGCTCGGGCAGATCCTTCAGATGATTCACTCCCAAATCCAGCACTTCCAAACTATAAGCTTTAGCGAGGAAGTCGGCTGGGAGAGATGTCAGTCTGTTCTGGCTGAGATGCAGCTCTCTCAGTGAACTGACAGCATCACCGACCTCACGGTGATCAATGTGACTGATATTACAGTTAGTCAGGTCCAAAACCTGCAGGTGTGTATGTGACAAAAAAGCCGGCCAAGACACCTGGTTGAATGTGGATCCTGAGTAGTTCAAGCAGCATGTGTCATTGGGTACCTTAGATGGAAAGTCAGACAAAATGCTGGCCGACGGACACACACATCTCCCAGTGCTTCCTTCAGTCACACACAGCATTTGGAGAATCCCCAACCCGCAGAAAAACACAAGCCCTACAAAAAGTAAAACAAACAAGGATTAGACAAAATATCAGACTTATAATATTTAAACAGTGAATTTCTATCCCATGTGTGGCACCAAATGGAATGACAAAAATAATGATGGTTTCCAAAGATATTTCCCAGACACTCCTATACATTAATCTATTGACTGCATCTAAAACATACTTTTAGAGATGTACAAATGCTCACGAAATACTGAACTAACAGGATGATTTAATCATACTATTATGCATGGTATCATATTTAATTAGGCCTAATTAATTTTACTCATTTGACATTATATTTTTTTCATTCTGTACTATTTAAAATCCTGGAGCAACAACAATTCGTTTCGAAGAATTCTGGCACTTACCCACTTAACCCAACCTTTAACATGTTAAATTGAATACATTTTTTTTCATTATTTCTAGATGCTCTCTGACTCTACATCTTCAGAGTGAAATATAACATGCAGGCCAATTCTCTCTTTCTGTTATGTTCTAGCTTGACCTCCAGGGATCTGCTTGCTCAGTTTGAGCAGAGAGGTAAAGATCCCATGTGCATGGCAACACTCAGGGCTTCGGCACTGTTGTCATTAGTGTGGGAGTTGGCATGGTGATGAGGTGAGTCTGGGATCACGAGTCCACGCTTCACGGAGAAACATCTTATCTGGCTACCATGCAGCTCACGGTTGGTTGGGAACTAAACAAATATATCACACACATATCCTTTGTTGACTGAGGTGCAAGACAATAAGTACTTTAGTTTTCACGTTCATTACACAGAAGTGAAACAATCATAAATGCTTACACTGATTATCGACAGCGATCACTGCATGTAACAATATATCCTAAAGAATTAATGCAAAAGTTTTTCTTTTATTAGTGAAACCATGCTTTTAGTTTTTTTTACTATTTTTTTTATTAGTAAATGTTTTCATGAGTAGTTTCAGAATCTTATCTTTAAGAAAACTTTACTCCAGTATCTTTTCCCCTGCTGTACATGTTTTTGTTCCCTCACAAGTATAGGCCTGGCATCAGACTTTCCTGATGTAAACAATGGAAGTGGAATGTGCAAACCCCCTGACAACACAGACTATCCACATCAGGAACGAGGGCTGAGGAACCAGGCCAATCCAGCCCTGCATTCACTACTGCTGAAACACTCAATTTAGTTTAGAGAATCATCAACAGATATTTGCTTACACAACACCAGCCCTGGATTTTCTGTCTCACTGAAATTATAAGGCATGCACGCACAAGTGACAAACATCATAAATCTAGATGTATTTAATACAGAAAATCAACTAATACGAGTAAATCTTATAATGAAGTAATGGTAATATAGAGTACCACAATTTAAAGATTTGCAGATTTAATATAAGATGTCCAAACCCACATTAAGTCCTTTATAATGTGCTCTAATTTTTATTTTATTTTAAGCTCTTAATACCATTGGAGAGAAACAATCTCCTTGGCTTAAGTTCAGCAAACTAACAAAAAATCACTTCAATTTTGATCTAAGCATCAGATAAGTGCTAATCTCTCTCTTACATGCACACAGGTTTGTTTTCCTATCATGGTCGAGACTTTCCATTGACTATTGTTTTATACTGAGCTAATGATATTATCTATCCTGTAAGCCTAAACCGGACCATCACAGAAACCTGTCTGTCTTGTGGTGGTTCTCAATGTAGTTACCTGTCCCAAACACACACGCAAACAAACAACTAGATCCTTCTAGAAATAACCTTTTTTTTAAACTAAATGTTAAAACAAATCCGGTCTTTGTGTTTCCCTGTTATTTCATATATTAGCCTAGTGGATGTAACTGGGCTAGTCCTCAAAATATGAGCTCACTTGGAAATATAACTATTTAAGAAGACAGCCTATAATAAAGAAACATCGACTGCTTTTCTTAAAAATTATGACAGTTATTGTGACTGATTGAGTTATCAATATTGTACAAGGGAGATCAATTCTGTGAGGTTAAAGGTACTTGGAGCGCAAGGTTTGTTCCAACTATTATGACATGCATGCTAAAAGTTTTCTTCCTAATGAGTGAACGAATGCATTAAAGCGATATATATCTATTCCTACCTATCCTACATGATCTCATGGCAGAACAATGCGCGCTGTTACACCCAGTCCAGCACTTTCCTCTCAGATAGCGGATCTTTTACTCAAGCGCAGCTTCACAATGTGTGTCAGTCTGGTTAACACTGATAAAACAGCAACAAGTCATTACAAAACACAATAAAAGTATGTCCGCAAAGCAGAAACGGTCAACATAGGACGTTTCTAATTAATAAATTGACTTATTTTAATGAACACAAACCAACCTCTCTATGTCCACCGCTGTATATTCCCGGAGCAATTCTAATTTACTAAAATCCACTCGGGCAAATATATGCGTGCAATAGTAACAGAGCAACGGTGAAGCGTTAAAGTGACGCTTACCTTCACTTGTCATGATTGAGAGCTGTTGGTATAACTGTCGTTCATTCAGATGAGCGCTAGAGCAGCAGTGTGTCCCATCGCGTCTCTACTGTACAGTGTGTGTGTGCGAGCGCTGGGTGTGTCCTGATCCACACAACACCGGCTGGAATGTGGAAATTCTGCTTCCTGTGTGTGTGATGCGGAGGAAAGTGTGTGTGTGAGTGAGTGAGTGAGTGAGTGAGTGAGTGAACACAGCGAGAGGGAAACGTAACGTTACCTGGCAGGGCAGACTTCCCTCATTTGCTTCATGTGGGTCTGAGTTTGTGGGGTGTTTGGAGGGGGCTCTTAAAAAGGCCTAACGTTATTCCTTTTACATGAAACTATATTCGTTTCAAGAGCATTTTCAAACAACGTTTTAGTAACCACAAGAGTTGGGTAAAAGTCCACAAACCATAAAAGAGTGTGCTAAGAAGCGCGGCGTTCGCCTGATGTGGTAACCATAGCAACAACACGCTGCTCGCGCTCTTTCTGTAAAATCAGAATGCTAGAATACTTTATATTGATTATTTTATATAAAATGTCCTACCAAGAGCTGAACTTTAGAATCAACTTACGATAATATAAGAATAATATAAATACCCAGAGTTGCTTAAGAGCTAGGCTGATCAGACCAGTCTGTTTTGTTTTCCGGACAGACCCGGTTTTTGGAGTTCTGTCTCCGACGAAGAGCTGTCCCCGAAAATGCCCCCGTTTTACAGCACGTTCAAAACAACCCGAAAATACACTGCAAAAACCCGACCAACAGAGACTGCTGGTTGCCAGAGCAGTCGTGTAGTGATTATTTTCACCAACAGAGGGCAATATACACTGATTACATGGTTGCGCTGACGCGCTCCACTGGCTCCAATACTTTAGCCATGAAGAACTTACGACGAGACATGATCGATGAGCAATCACTATTATCATCAATAATTAAAGAAGAGACAAAACTATCGGTTTCAATGTAGTCACATTATAACTACTCATGTTAAATTAAGCAAGTAATATTAAGTAATAATTAATATTATTTGTAAGTAATAATAAGTAGCCTAATATTATTTGTATACATGTAACGTTAGGCCTATTACATAAAAGGGCCTGAACATGATTTGCACACAATTTTAAACGTTCGCCAACGTTCCGCCGTCGCAACGCATATTATCATAATATTCATTATAGCCTAATAAATGAGATTTCATTGAGATCTTTTTGGACCAATGAACTAGGAAGTGACTTGGAGGTTTTCATTTCAGAAACCTGGACCACTTTTTATTAGCTGAAAGTTAAACTAGCCTACAGTGCGAGTAAAAGGAGGACGAACCTTTTAGGAGTTATTATTCGAGTTAACCACAAGATGGAAGCATTCTCCTTCTGTTAGCCTGCGGACGAGCATTTCAAACGCCTGAAACGATCCGGATAGATTGATATATAGATGGACAGACAGAACGATAGACAGGTGGCACGACAGACAGACAGATAGATAGACAGATTTTTTTCTGTCATTTATTTGAAAAAGGCAAAATAATACACCCATATTATGTGATACAGGCATCACACATGAAACTAATGTTTGAAAATACAGCAAAACATTATAGAAAGAATGTGTCATGTTACCATCTCAATGTAAACGGCATATCTCTTAACATTCTCTGTTCACACTCAGAAAATTACAGTGTCTGCTCAGCATCAAAGCATAAGGCTGCATCATCATCATCATCATCATCATCATCATCATCATCACCACCAGTGCCCAAGCCAAGGAGTTTCTCTTTTCTCTGACTCAATGCTCAAGGAATCTCTCAGTGGATGTTGCTCCACTTCCTCAAAGCCCATGCTTTCCTCGTTCCTACGCTGCTGCTCTCAGGTGCAGTGGGTCAAATCACAGTCTATGGGTCAAATGTGTGTCTCAGTCTATAGAGAGCAAATCTGTCCGTGGCAGTGTTCATATAGATCCCGACCGGAGCAGGACAGCGAGCAGGGCCGATTCCCACTCACCTACCGTATGTCCTGAGTTAGGCCGTATCCTGTCAACAAAGAGGGAGGTTTGAAGAACTGAACCAGAGATGAAGGTTAGGAGCTGACTGACATAAACTGACACTTACCAGAGGAGTTTATACAAGTAAAAGGAAATCCATTTTGGTCAAAATTATGCAGACCATCTCTTTCATTACTGGAAATCTGGTCAACACGATTAAAAGTGGCCTGAAAAACTAGACAAAGACACAGAAAGTACAGAATTAGCTAAATACATTGTATTTACATTTTCTACAAGTTGATATTCCACCAATAAAAAAGGACAAACATCGTTTTTAAATTAAATCACCTCAATATTTAAAGGATTTATGAAGCATCCTAAAAACTCACATTTTGTTTACAAAGGGGGTCTAATCATCTTTCCAGCCAAGTCAACATGCACATGGATCCGATTAAATTATCTAATTTAGCGGTTTTTGAGCTGTCGTTGAACACTGATTTAACAGAGCCAGATTTTAATCATTGCCACTTGTTATTATAAACTAACCACGTAGACAATAGGAAACGAGTAAATCCAACTATAAATCTTAAACAGCAACAATGAACCTCTTCATGAAATGCTCTGTGTTCCCGTAAATGAAGGCCTTCCTGAAACAGGCTGTAAAAATCAGTTGAAACGAGGTTTTTGTCCCAGACTTACTTTGCTGACTAACGCTGCTGCGTTTTGTAAAGTTAATGCATATTCCAGCATTGGTGCCAACAAGTTGTCAGTTTGCGGAAATATCGAGACTATAAAAACCAGCAGAGTGAAGAATGCCTTTCACCAATTTTTAGCATTAATGAAGGTAATACAGAATAGCTTTCTTACCGTGCTGATTTATTGGTACTTCATTAAACATCTGGTTGAGTTTCTGATGTGGGTTTAGGAAGGAGCTGTGTTTCTCAGAGACCAACTGGAGCTCACTGGTACCACTGACCAGGTTGATTCCACAAACCAGTGGAGAAAGTCTGAAAGGACACAGCAGTTGCTTTTAAATTCATGCATGCTTAACTTCTATTAAATTTCAAGTCCCATGATTCATTGTTGCATGAATTTAATCATTATTCTTTATAGATCAAATATAGTGTATCAAGAATAAAAAATGCATTAAGAATAAAATACAATGGATTTATCTTATTGTTATCAATGTTACATTCATTCAAGTGCATGTCAAATTCTGCCAAGAACTGCTTAAAAAAAAGAAAAAGAAAAAAAGATTGTCATGATGCATAAAAACAATTAGTTGACATGCAGTACTAACTAAGAGGAATGAGCACGTCTAATACATGAATCCAGCTAGAGTTCAGTAACCGATGAAAGAATGTTTCTATTTCGAACTCATTCCTCTTGAGAGCCATAGGCTTTATCTCAGAGGGACTCACAGCTAGCCTGCAAAGAAGCATCATTTAAATTATGTGGTCCCTTGCAGAGAGGCCAGAGGGCGTTCGGCCCGAGCATCTTTTGGAAGATCTTCAGTGTTATTCATCAACAAGATTCTTTTGTCAATATAACTCACATCAGCATAAATAGAGCTACACCCCAGTGTCAACTAACCAGTCATAAACAGATGAGCTGAGTTTGGAGAACAACAAGAGACCAGAGACCATTCCTCTATACAGAATCCCCAGCTCCATGTTGGTCCTTCTTCTCTTCAGTTCACCCCACTCATTTTCAGGTCAGGGAACTTGGGTAGTCATGGCAGAAGCTTCATTTTGTGCTCAGTGACATATTTTTTGTGTTGATTTTGATATTTGTTTTGGAACATTGCACTGATGGAAGATCCAACCACGGCCCATTATAAAATTTCTAGCAGAGGCCGTAAGGTTTTAATTTTTTTATCTGTTGGTATTTGCTAGAATCCACGATACCAAGTGTCTGAACAAGATGTCCAGGACCTCAAGAATTTTTTATTTTATTTTTTTTAAATAGGCCCATAACATTAAAGATCCAGCAGTATATTTAACCGTGGGCATGGGGTACTTTGTATCCCTGTTTGCACCAAACGCATCTGGTGGGTTTGCAGCCAAAAAGCTGCTCTTTTTTTTTTTCATCTGACCATTGAATTAGAATCTGGTCCCTTTTGAAGTTCCAGCCATGTCTGACAACTGAATATGCTGGAATTTATTTTTGGATGAGTGAGGAGGATTTTTCTTGAAACCCTCCCAACAACGTAGTGATGTAGGGGTTGTTTGTATATATTTTTAGGTTTTCTGACCCCCAAGACTCAAGTAATCTCACTCAAACCATCCTCCTCACCGTGCATTAAGACAATTTAGACACACGTCCTCTTCCAGGCAGATTCGTAATGTCTTTAGTTGATTGGAACTACTTAATTTTTTTACTCATTGTGATGGATGATTAAGGGTTCCTCATATTTATGTTTATATTTGTGTTCCCTCATATTTATATTCCTGCGAAAAAAGAAGTCTAGTTAGACAATTTCATGTTCCTAGTCACCCTGGTGTGCTAAACAAAAGTAAACATTAATGGGAATATACTTCTTAGTTATTTTACAAAAAAAAAAAAAAAAAATCTAGGGGTGCTAATAATTGTGGCCAACATGTTTTTGGAGAAAAACATTTATTTCATAATGTGATTTTCCCCCCATTTTCAATTTTACTTCAATGAAAGGTTAGATTTTTGTGCATTTAAAAAAAAAAAAAAGATCAAAAGTATAAACCATTCAGATTTATTTTCTACATTTTACAGCCATCTTTGATCTGTAATGGAAATTTTTATTCTAGCCAGCTAATACCATACATGGTGTTAAAGAAACTGCAAGTTGCATATCATCTTCTTCCTTACTGCTGAAGAACAAGGTCAAAATGATATTCACAGAAAGGACAGTTTGTTCTTTCTAAATACAGATAAGCTCGCTTGCACTAAGAGCAAAGGTGTTGCATTGGAAAAGATATACTCAATTGTTTTTAATGACATATGTGTGTAAGTGTGTGCGCATAAAGGGGTGTTAGAATAAGTGTGATAGGTTTTCTGTATATAAGCTGGGCAAAAAGGAGAAGTCGGCGCGCTTCTCTTATCAGACTCTGACTGATGGGTGAACAGCCTTTCTTGCAAGAAATAAAAGATCTTTTATAACTTTTGAAATTTCCAGCTGTCTTCCAATTATTATTTAAAGTCATGAAAGTAATTTCCACGACAGATCATATTTACCAGGGGTGCCAATAATTCTGACCACAACTGAATAATCATTTTTATTTTGTAATCTTGTAATCTTTATTTTGTTATAAAAAAATATTTTAGGTTATTACATTTCATTTTTTCAATTTTATTAATTTAATAATATTCATTATTATTTACAGCTCTAATTTATTTAATGTTTTTGACAATGTTGTGTGTACAGGTCCACAAGTCAAAAAAAAAAAAAAAAAACGGAAAAAGTTCAGGGAAAATAAATTTCCATTCAGTTTGATTGTTTTAGTACACAAATATTTGGGCTGGATGTTCCTGAATATACATTTTACTGTTCTGAATGTAACTTCAATTTACCCACCACTATATTAGAAACTAAATTGTATCTAACTTAAACTTATACTTGGATTTTAAAAACTTGTCAGCTCAAAGGGTTTGGTCAAATGAACACAGAATATGAGACGTCCATCCATCCATCCATCCATCCATCCATCCATCCATCATGTTACTGGTTTGTGGTGCTGTGTCCTATCACAGAGTATAAGAGGAAGATAAGTGCTCTGTGTGTGTTTGGAGGGGGAGGGCGTTGCGCTGCAGCGCTGCTCATGTGTGTGGAGCAGAGGGCCGAGTCCCAATAGAGCGGCTGTCAGCACAAAACTCAGAAAACAGTTCCACTCTCTATATTTTTTACAGCAAGCCTCTCTATATGCATTAATCACAGCCAGCTGCCCGTACGCACCCTTAGGCTGGAATGAGAGGAATCTTTCATGCAGCGTTTAAAAATCCCAATTTACCAATCACATTGATCCTCCTCATAGTTGACAGTGCGTTACATTCAGCAAGCACACTGAAGTGAAAGACCTGTTTAAAGACTTTTAGGTAACGTATCCTGTCATGTTTGAGGAGGTCATTCAATAAGTTAATGAAATAACTCAACTTTACAGGGCAGGAACTTTCATCTTGGAAAATATTTTATGGATCCAATAGTCCTCCTTTTAAACATACAGGTGGAAGAAAAGTTATTACTATTATCAAACATTGCTCTGACGACTAAATTATCTCTAAAAGCACCAAGACTAGATTTATTTGATTAGAAATAAAGTAAAAACATTAATATTGTGAAATATTGTGTTTGAATAATCATTTATTCCTGTTATAGCAAAGATGAATTTTCAGCAGCCATCACTCCAGTTTTCAGTGTCACATGATCCTAATATGCCATATGTGTTACATATTATATATACCAGTTTACTGCTTAAGAAACATTTCTTATCATTATCAATATTGAAAACAGTTGTGCTGCTTAATATTTTGTGGAAACTGTTATAACATAATTCAGGATTTTTTTTAGAAATTGAAAGTTCAAGAGAACAGCATTTATTTGGAATTTAAATCTTTTGTAACAATGTAATTACTGCTGCTTTTGAGCAATTTAATGCATCTTTTATGCATCTTTCTTAAAATAAGAAAAGTATCTTTCTTAAAATAAAATAAAAATCTTACTGACCCTAAACTTTTCGATGGTATTATATAAAGGAAAAGTGTGTGTTTTAGAAGCTGTGAAAGTTTTTCCACAATTGTAATCACTTTATTACCAACTTTTTTAGTAAATGGTGGTGTGAAGTGATGTATGCATTTTTAAAAAGTACAAAAAGTCCTTTAATATGAGTTTATAAAACAGCATGCATTTAAATGATAAAATCATGTGGAAAATGCTCAAATAGTTTTAGATTAAGTAAAGCTGGTCAATCTGCTGGACATGGCATCTTCAGAGTATTTCAACTACCCATATATTTTAATGCAAACATAAATCAAACTGAATGATCTGTTTGGCAGGAAGATCTAATGGCTAATAACCGATGAAAGACCAAATATCCAGAGGAACTCTAAATTATAGAATCTTACGTTTTAAAAGAAAGTCCATCAACATACACCCACATTCACACAAAAATCAACCACAAGTCACTCAAAATCTCACATTTCATAACATGGTTTTGAAATAACAACAATACTCAGTAAGCAACGTCTCCTAAATGCTTATTTTTTGCCAAACGAAACACATTTTGCAGTGGGATCAGATTCTGATGACGGGAGTTAGAAAAGATGATTTAGTTATAAAATGTTTAATATCATGTAAAACCCATTTAGGGAAAAATGAGCTTTCTGTTTTGGGATCACAAACCCAAGCCTTCAATGTTTCTGTCACATAGTCAATGGTACGTTAGCTAGCAACAAATAGTGTGCAGGAAGTGTAGGCTCTGCTGATATGTTTTGTTATTTGATAAAACACATTTCCTGTTTACAGACACAGAGTTTGTTGCACAGTGTTTTTGTCACATCACCTCAAGAGTGATTGTTGTTTACATAAAGCAAGTCATGGCATGTGTTCCCTTTCCGGACACGTCTGGATAAGCAAACGTTCAGAAACAAACACTGCCTGTTTGTGGTGAGCGACAACATAACAAAATGCTTCTTTAACAACAACAATAAAGAAAAATGAAATGACAAGAATAATTATTAAAGCATTTTCTAAGAACCAAAATTTACACAAGACACAATAGTGACCACAACAGTGACCAAAATTGCTAAAAAAAATCCCTATGATCTCTGAATTGTCCAAATGGCTTAAGATTGTATAAAGATCTTAATGCAAGACATCCAGATAAGATCAAATCCCTTCATAATCGGCACATATTTGCGTGACAGCGCAACAGTAATATTGAGAGAACAGGTCATGGGTTAACTGTGTTGTAAAAAAGACCCATGCGAAAGCATAATGATCATATTTTTCTACTGAGGAAACGTGTTGCCACACATCATAATGTCTTCGTTCTCAGGGCAGGGAGGATTTGCTCCCATCTCATCGGCTGTGCTTTTTTAATGTTTCACATCATAAGCACATGTTGCTAACTGCTGTGGTTGACGCACATATATGCACTGCAGATGGAGTCCTCCAGTCAGTGACAAATAGCCAATTAGACTCAAGTAAAACTGTTCCCATATGTGTCAGAGAGGCAAACTGGATTCCATGCTTTATGTTTGCTAAAATTTATTTTATGCTATGTTCTGAGGCAGTGGCGTTACTAGGATGCCATCCTGGGGTGGCCGACTAATGTTTGCCACCGAAATGTCCACTATCATCACAATGCAAAATAGTGCACTCAAAAACATGGGTATCACTTTGGTCACAAAAGAATCAAGATCCTCACCTCGTCTGATTGAGCTTGTTATTGTGCAGATGGTTGTGAAGGCTGATGCTGCTGTGCTCCAATCTGGGATGCTCCAGAGTTACACTGGAGGTTCCAGATAAGACTCTGCTACACGATTCATCCTCCTCTGAGTATGCTGTAAACCAACAGGAACGAAAGGAAAAAAAAAAGAAAAATCACAAATGAGATCTCTTTACTTCAAGACAGCAAGGCAATTAAGAGCAAATGGAGACACTGATTAAGTCTTTTACAATCAGATTTCAATATGAACTCAAACTACACTGAGAAGAAATATTTCTTGAGCAACAAATCAGACAAAAAATTCAGCTTTGCCATCACAGGAATAAATTATATTTTAAAATATATTAAAATAGAAAACAGTTATTTTAAATTGTAATAATATTTCACAATATTATTGTTTTTACTGTACTTTTGATCAAATAAATGCAGCCTTGGTGAGGACAAGAGACGAATTTTTTTCTTTTCTTTTTTAAAGACGCTTAACCAGAGACAACTTGGAGCTGGGCTTAATGGACAATATTAATGAACAAGAGGATTGTGCTGAACGGATTTCAAGCACGGTCTTTGCAAGCACGGATTTTACAGGACGTTTCAGAGTGGTACGTTTTTTTGTATTTTTTCTTTTAGATATTATGTTATCCACAATTTATTCATATTTGTCGGAAAACTATGGTAATACAAACAGTAATCAATCACAAAATCATGGATAATTTTCCTAAGGGGTGGTGAAGTCTTACAAAAGCAAGAGCTTACAAAAGCTAAAGTAAACACTACATCAATACATAATTTACATCATAGCTTAGCAACTACATAAAACTACAAAAAAATTTTTAACTGTTAATAGAAAACACAACTACAAATAATAAGACATTACAAGATATGTCAATAAGACAATAAGACTTACAAGTTGTGATCCATAAACAACAGATTGTCCCGACAAAATGGGAATGGCTATGTCTTTCAGGAAAAGCTTTTGTGCATATACCCTGACTTGTACTCTCTTCTGAAAGCTGTTCTCCGTAAAATGTACAGCGCACAGACAAATGTTGAGTTAATATTGTTCAGAAACAGTGTTAAAAATAAATTAACCAATAAGTTCGTCAGCCTTTGGACAAACTTTTACTGGGGTGTAAAAAACAGCAACAACACTCTCCATCTTCTCTAGTGCCGGTTCACTTTTTTTGCATATTCCGTTATGATTTCATAAGATCCAGAAAAAGTGCATTGTAGTCCAAACGAGCCGTTCGTTGTAGTTCTTGAAAAGTGTATTCTGTTAAATACAATATCTCCCTTTGGAGCGGACTTTGAGCTTTGTAACCTTGCAGATCTTTTTTATGCTCAAACATTAACATTACACACTAACTAAAGTTGAAAAAGTGAAAAAGCATAATAGGACCCCTTT
Source organism: Leuciscus leuciscus (assembly GCF_965113295.1). Lineage (NCBI taxonomy): Eukaryota > Metazoa > Chordata > Actinopteri > Cypriniformes > Leuciscidae > Leuciscus > Leuciscus leuciscus. The sequence continues at coordinate 26,508,075 of NC_138730.1, forward strand.
AAATGTGTACTGTAAAATACATATCACATAATGTGTTGTAAGACTGGGTAAAATCTTGCTGATTTAGTGGCAAAAATGTTGAAGAAACCTAAAATTTTAATTTTTAATTACATTCATGTGGTTTAAAATTTGAAGAACCGAAGAGGAACTGAAAGTCACAACATTAACGTTTAATTTAACTTATTCTTCCTGATTGATCAAGGTCAGAAATCATGTAATAATGTAGTCAGTTTGGCTTGTTGATCAAGGTCAGAAATCATGTAATAATGTAGTCAGTTTGGCTTGTTGATGTTAAACATCTTTCAGTCATTCTTCATTCGAAACAGTTGCTTCTTTCTTATTAGGCAGAATTAGACGACTGAAATATCTGTTGCTTCTGTCTGCCCGTCACATCTTTTTAAAAGTCGTCTAAGGCATTTAGTGTGCATTGCCCTCATGGATTTTCACTTCAGGTGTTGACTAAAAGAGCCCTGCACTGTCTGACAGCTTCTTGACTCAGTCTCAAGCATCTGAAGGAAAAACAGCTGGAATGGAAAAGATCCTGGAGTGTGAGAGACATGCGTGTGGTGGCCGTTTGCCCATGGTGTGAGCCCAGTGACTGCGCAAACACTGGCCTTTTGAGCTTGTCGGAACAGCTGATGTCAGAAATAGTACGTAGTGTAAATGATGGGTACAGGGAAATGAGGAAGGGAGTGGACGCTGCTCTGAGCACATACTCCACTCGACATCTATAATGCTAAATGGCATGCACATATAAACTTATTTTCTGTGCGCTGGTTAAAAATGGATAGCAGCTGGAATTATACAGACTGCTTGTGTGCAGGGTTACACAATGTCATCTTTTACCCTCATTATTGGGTTATTTTACACTAGCTTTCAAAAGTGTGAGGTCAATACGATTTCTTTTAAAGAACTGAATACTAGTATTCAGCAAGGATGCATCAAATTGATTAAAAGATAATAAATTCTATTAATCAAAGACTCCTGAAAAAAAATAGCTGTTTCTACAAAAATATTAAGCAGCAAAATTGTTTTTAACATTGATAATAAAAAATAAAAATCATACTGTACCCAAACTTTCGAACAGTAGTGTATATCTTACAGTACGTCTTACCAGTGGAGCCTGCAGCTGTGTGGCTGTACGCACTGTGCTGACCTGAGAAACGTTTTCCGTGCAAATATTTCAGCAGTTATTATGTCCCGTATTTCTATCGACTAAACCAGCGTTTCCAATCATTTGTGAAGTAGTGATTCTTGTGGGTTGATTCTTTCTTTTGGGCGAATTGGCCAAACGTGTTTGCAAAAACGTTCTTAAACGATTTGCATTCATGTGGAACACGCTCCCACTGAATCATCTGAAGCCATTTCTCAGTCAGTTAAAAATACAGACACAATCGGGAGAACAAACAGAGCTGTTTATCACTTGTTTTCATATGTAAACATGCACTAAATGGTGTCTTTGACAATTTTGTTGCTTTCAGCAGTTTTCAGGTTTAAAAAGACTTAAAATGCATCTAGAGATACAGTAGATGTTGCCGTCACATTCCGTCAGATGAATCCTATAGTCGCCCATGCATCTTACTTTAGTCTAAATAATAATGACTGGTATTATGTTTAGTTTTATACTATTATACTATATTTAGTTTTAAAATATTAGAATTTTGTATTTAGATTTTTTTTTTGTGTGAAATTTGCTGTACATTGATACAATATAGCTTCAAATTTTCTGAACTGAAAATTCAGAATTCTAATATTCAGAACTACAGTTTATGGTTCTGTGTTTCAAAGCAATGCTCGAACTGAGCATTTTGGACAAATAATTGTCAGAGAATTATAGTACAAAAAATACAATAAAACACAACTATAAAATTCATCTCAAATTGTTATGAATTTACAAATTCAAATATTTTTGACTCTTTTTCTAGAAAGAAAAACAAAACAGTGGGCCTTCCACAAAATATGTGTGCCGATCTGTGGAAGCTGGTTAGTTAGGATGCCAAGAAGATGCCAGGACCAGCATTTAAAACACAACATGCTGGTCATTTCTATCAGGCACACTTTGCTTTCTTCAGTTATACAGCACAAGCTGGTCTCTCAGGCCTTCCATAGCAAAAAGCCCAATGCAGCATTGCCCACAAGCACACCTACCAGTAAAGCCTTCCTGATGAATCTTAGTGAGGGAGGTGGGACACCTGTAGTTTGGGCTGTGTACTGAAGGAGTAGAGCCATGGAGATGCTGCAAGCCAAGGCTCACATCCACAACTTCCTGCTCCACCTTATTGCCTAGCTGGACCTGTCAAGATAAAGAAAACATATCTATAACATATAAAGCACTGATATCCCAATCTAAAACACAATCACTAGATGTCAAAATCAGGTCATGACCAGAATAAAGCCTTTAGACTAGAATCTGTCCTGTGACATGGATTTGGCTCAAGCAAAGTCAAAAAGAAAATCAGTGTGAAAACGAATAAAAAAAATGTTAAAAAATAATTAACTGTTCCAACGTATCGCATTTCCCGTATTTTGCCTTTGTAGAGCAGTACCGCTCATAACGTTTTTGCAAGGATCTATAGCTTGACTGTGAGTGGCAAAGTCTTATTGAGGCTGAGAAAACTTTCTGTTGTTGATTCATTTGAGCATTCAGTGGAGCTGGTGAGCATGTTTGCTATTTGCATGTCACATCTGGCGTCTTGAGGAATAGAACTGCACTGCTTATTAACTGTATTACGGGAACACATGTGTTCTTGTTTAGAATGCCAAAACCATGGGAATACACAAAGATCTCCTTCATTCTCTTTTGTTTGGAAAGCAGGAACAGCCCATAAAACAATAGGCATTTTCATCAAAGGTCTCTGAGATGACAATTACAGATGAAGTTAATGCAATAAACAATGTGACATAATTTATCAGGTAATCAAGTTCATCTAACTTGATGTGTGTGCGCATAATTTTTTTAGGTTATTAAGTTATGGAGTGAGGGTGAGCTTGTTACAAGAGTCTCCCGATACAAAAACAAACACTTGAAACCATTACCTTGTCCTGTGCCTGCAGGGATTTAGTGGAGTGGACCTTGATGTGTTTGCGCAACGAGCTGGGGTCGGTGTAACGTTTGGTGCATCCTGGGAGCTGACATGCATAGGGTTTCTATGAAGAGAGTCACATAAAATAATAAAGCAAGAGGCACAGAAGAAGAGATAAGGATAAATTAGTCATTCATATGCTTAATTCAATGAGTTATGAACAATGAACTGATGAAGAAGGAAAATATAAAATAACAAATATTTGCAAATTATAAATTCTTCTTTTAAAAATATCATTATATTTTCTAGAGTGGTCATATTCCATGACATTTTACAACCTGAACTAACCTTGGCTTGTCATATGGGTATGCAGGGGTCCTCTCTATGATATAATTTCCGGTTTTACGTTGTTGTTTTTTTTGTCCTGCATGTTGTACCACATGACTTTAATTTGATGAAAAAAGGTTTTCACATATTAATAATACAACAAAATAATAACAAATAAAACAAAACAGCTTCACTGCTTTAAAATAATAATAATATTAATAATAAAGTACCGTTCAAATGTGTTTTTGACCAGTAATATATTTTTTTCTAAAAGAAATGAATACATTTATTCAGCAAGGATGTATTAAACTGATCAAAAGTGAGAGTAAAACATTTATAATTGTACAAACCATTTAAATTTGAAATAAATGCTGTTCTTATAAGCAATGACTCTGTAGACAGTGTTTGCGTATTAAGGCACCTCACGATTTTGGCAGCGTAACAGTTTGATAATCATCAAAATAGAGAGAACTTTGGTGAGAACTAAACAAATATTTAATTACTAAAGTAGTCATTTCTTTGGTCAAAAATGTACATTTACACACAAACTGACCAGCAACCGCAAAGTTCAGACGCCATCTTTCTTTTTGTAGCTCAACAGTCACCGAATGGAACGTATAGGATTGTGGGATATCAAAAGGCAGCAAAGGATATTCTGGGATATTCTGCCTTCAAAAATCAGTCAGATGAAGGCATCTCAGGAGACAGGAAGTAAAATTAACTTTGGATTTGAACGTGCCTTGATGCCTTCCTACCTTGGAATGCATCCTTCGAAGGTATTTAAGCTTTCGGATGCAGCCATGGTTTTCTTTGTCACTGTTTTGCCTGTAGTTGTCATGGTTTCTGATTAGTTCACACCTGTCCCCTGTTCCATTAATTATCAAGCCTCGTGTATTTAACCCTCTGTTTCTTCAGTTCATGATTGTGCATCGTCAGTACTATGTTTCCATCCAAAGTTGCAAAATGGGAATAACGCATTACTTGAGAATAAAGCAGCGTATCCATCCAGTGAGTCGGAGAGAAAAAAAAATCATCACTTCCTGATAAACTGCCTTTAAATATCACTAGGAAGCATAGGAGAAGCTACTGTATATAATCATTTTCACATATAATAGAGAGCGCAGATGAAACGCAATGAACACATTTCTAGGGAAGATGCCTGCTGTTTGGGAATACAGTCATGTAAGATCGTTCTGGAAGGTAATTATTACTGATGACAGACTTTGCTCAAGCATTTCAGAACAATCAAAACAGCATTTCAGATGCTGCGCAAAAAGATCACTCCGCTAGTTAGTCCAGTTATGCGGTCCCATCGCAATTCGCAAAGTCACATCATTTTTTTGATGCGCATGGAGGAATTTATTCAATAAATTTGTTTCCATCATTGTTTATGAGCATGTTTTCTTATCGGATAAAAAAATTTATCCGACTCAAATGAGCACATACGTTTTTTGTATGCACATTTTTCAAATTTATGCACATCTTGGCGTTTCCATCCAGCAGTTTTTTATGCAATTTTCCAAAATGCGCATAAAAAAAGGTGGATGGAAAAATAGCTAGTGTTAAGTTGAGTTCTATGGTTCTTGTGTAGTGTAATTGCTTTTCGTGTTTGAGTCTGTTATTGTTCATTCTGTGTCACACATCATCCTTGGGATTTTAACTAAAAGCACATGACACCTTGATAATAATAAGAAATGTTTCTTGAATATCAAATCAGCATATTAGAATGATTTCTGAAGGATCATGTGATACTGAGGAATAAATTACATTTTTAATTTATTCAAATAGAAAACAGTTATTTTAAATTGTAATAATATTGAATAATTTTACTGTATTTTTCATAAAATAAATCCAGCCTTGGTGAGTATAAGAGACTTCTTTAAAAATCTACAAACTTTTGAACCGTAGTCTATATGCCAAACTAGTTAAGGTTTTCTTTTGAAGAATTTAATTTTTAATTAGAGCTTTTTCTTCATTATATTAACAGTTGAAAACACTTTATGTTGTTTTTGACTATGCGGCAAAATTAATTTTAATCCCAAAATTAAAAAATACACTATGTTATGAAAATTAATAAATACTTAACCTTCTAAACTCAAAAGTATGGGACAGTTCATGACTTTTTCAGATTCTTCACATGACAACATCAAACAAACCCTCCACAGGCTGATACACATGTGCAGAGTGATACGCACACAAAAACATTCAGTAAATATTATGAAATCTCTGCATCTGTCCACTTCAAATATTAACCACACACGTCACCTTGAGCTACACAAATTCTGAAAACAGTACAGACTAATCAATAATGTTGTCTCTCTAGCACTTCTTACATCATGTGTTTCAGCTGCACATTTAGAGGGTGAGAAGGAAAAATAAATGCTTTATTGGATAACTTTCCCAAGGTCTGCATTAATAATACGTAGTGACATAATGATAACAACCCTAAACAATCCCCTTCACAGATGTGCTCCTCATCTAAGTGACGAATTATGATTTTTGCACGGTTAGCACATCTACAATTAGAAGTGGTATAGCTGTCATCAAAACCTTACTGACAGCAGCGAATGAAACCAAACCACCCTGTTTTGAATAAATCAGCTCTGTTGACTTATATGTACTTAGGAGACAGATATCACTTGCAAGCTGGTTATTACACAGCTTTACAGGCTGGCATGAGAGCTGCGGAAAGAGATGTGCAGCCAGAGCTAGTAGTCACTGAAGTGGCTTAAGTTTTTTCTTAAGTCATTAAAGTAAAAGGAGACCTCTCCACTGTTCCAGACTATAATTCCTTACTCTGAATTGAGTGTAAATAAAACCCTGTTATTTTAGGGGACTACTATGTCTGGAAAAAGTGACAAGTAAGCTTTCCTCACTTGTTTGTTTTCATTATTGGTGTATACCTTTTCAGACTGGGTAACACACATGACTGAGTGCATATTCATGATGAAACATAACTACATAAATACACTGTGGGGTCTTAGTTTGTTTATTTAATTAGTGACCGAAAAACCTGCGATAATATTATATATATATATATATATATATATATATATATATATATATATATATATATATATTATGGGCTTATTCTGAATAAATGTTACATTAATTAAATATTTTATATTAATTTTTTTCTCTTCCCAGTCTTTTGAACTCCATTGTATAATTGTTTGCAGTGCATTTTTTAATGTCGTTTTTTTTGTGTGCGTGTTTTTTTAACCTGATAGAGCAGTAAGAACGGTAATGCATACCGTGTCCAGGTGTGTGCGCTGGTGTTTGGCGCGATCACTAGAGTTGCTGAAGGCCTTGAAACAGCCGGGATGCTGGCATATGTAGGGCTTCTCTCCGGTGTGGCTGCGTAGGTGGATCTTCAGGTTCTCCAGACGGGAAAAGGCCTTACTGCAGCCTTCAAACTGTAAGACAGCACCCATACACACAGAAATATGAAGAAAACAAGTCTTCACAAATATCTCCAGGTCCTTCACTGTATGAGAATGTACATATACATGCAAATTATGACTTAATAGTCCAGCGGCAGAGAGCACAACATGCTTTGCACTGTAAGCAGGAATTAATATTAATTAGAGGATGATATTAAACAGAAGGAAGATTGTTTTGGTGAAACTGTCACCTAATGCCATTCCACCTCAAAAAAACAAACATTTCTTGTCTGATACAAAAAAAAAAAAAAAAAAAACGCTTGCATGAAACATTTCCATGTCTTTTTTTAACACTCAAAATGATACCAGTTTTGAAACAGAAAATGCTTTTGCCACAGTGACAGTTATGTAACAGTAGTCCACCCAAAAATGAAAACCCTGGCATCATTCACTCACCCTCACAAACCCGTATGACTGACTCTCTTCCATGAAACACAAAAGGGGAACCTCTGAAGAATGTTCAAGCTGCTCTCTTTTATTCAATGAAAGTGGATGGGGGTGTCAAGCTCCAAAATGACACACAAAAAAAGCGTCATAAAAGAAGCGACTTCTATGTGTGTATATTTTCCAAGTTCTTCTGAAAAGACTGACATTTAAGCAATTATTTACTCAAAAATCATTCACTTTCATTGTATTAGCATTAGCTGTTCAAGTTAGCAATAATTCATTTAGTGTTCCACAGAACATTAGAAAGCAAGAAGAAAGAAAGGCATATGGGTTTCGAAAGACATGTGGGTAACTGCTTTAAGTTGAAAAATTATGTTGGGAAATTATAGATATCAAGCCACATAAAACTGTAATGTTCCTTTAGTTGTAAATTGCAAAAAGTGCCATTTGTGTTGTCAATTCATGCACATTTATGAGGCCTGTTCTGAAGATCCACACACAAGCACATGCCACTTGACAAAGTTTATTAAACAGACATGTTCAAAGTTGGTTCCTGTTAGAACAAGGCTCTGCTAAGATGTTTGAGTTGGAGAGAGGCCAGCGAGGGAGTCAGTAATAAGCCCGGCTGATTCAAGGTGGCAGCCGCAGTCATGCAGACTTTTGGTTGGAGCAATTCTGCAAAATTATAAAACACATTTTGGCGGTCACAGGTGTGATGTCATGATGAGGTTATATGAAAAAAGAATAGGGTTTCATTGAGCATCCTTATATCTATGCATAAAAAACTATAAAATGTAAATTAAGTTGACGTTTACATTTTTAGCAGACATTTATCCAAACTAAATATACTTTTGGTGAATTACACTTACACTTACGTTAACGTAGACAATTTCTGCATTATGTATGATATACTCTTACTTTTAAAATATGTTTGATCTTGATAACATAGTATTAAATTTTTTTTAAATTTTTTTTTTTACAAAATCCATATGAATGTTCATTTTGTATGGATAGCTATGCTGTAAAAAGAAAAAAGAAAAAAAGGCCTATATAAAAAATTCACAATGTTACAAATTGTAATAATCCAACTACATTTAAGTGTAAAAATCTGACAATTATAGTTCCCAAATTATAGTCCTTCGGCCATCACAGTTTAAAGAGAAAAATAAAACAAATAAAAACAGCAAATAGATTAAAAAAAAATATCCCATGGCTATCTTACATCACTAAAAAGAAACACATTTCCTATGTGGCTCATTGTGAAGGAAATGAAACACAGCTTCATTAAAGTATTAAATTATTATAGTTTATCCCTGCCTACAATAATATATTTGAGCATGTAATGGATATAACTGCTAACAGTTACTGCATTCTGTGTTATAGTCTGTATTATATATATTATATATATATCTGCAAATCTCTCTGCAAAAATAAGAGACGGAACAGTATTAAATACAATTCTTGTTCTTATAATTCAATATCAGCTAACAGAGCATAAGGGCACTTACAAGTCACACTTGTTGAGTACCTAAAGAACAATCAGGAAATTAATTTTAAAAAATCTTAGGCTAAAAAACTTCTTCAAAGTTATCCTGGAATAAGTTGACTAAATTGATCATTGCATAATATCAGACTTCAAGCATCTCTCACGAAGGCAATTTGTACGTGAACTATAAACAACTCTAAAATGTCTAAATCTCTCAAATCTGCAATGCATCCATCTTTGGAGGTTAAGAGAAATTGAGTCCACATGTCAGTCTTTCACAAATGTCTTACTTCAAAGAATTGGCATGATTTAAAAGAAAAATCTCTTGAATTTTTACTGATTGATACAAACTATGTATTAGTAAAACAACACCTGAGTCAGAGTCTGGCACAATTTGATATAGATGTGATACTTGTGTAAGTAAGCAACAAGAGGGTAAAAAAGACATCAGAAAATGATGTTTATGCAGCTCACCAAATATCATTTAAATATAAATTTCTATTCATTTTATATAAGATTTGTTTATTACCAACAACTGTTTGAATAATAATAGCAGGCTAGATCTAGTTTGGGAAAATTTTGAATTTGTTTGTAGATGTTGATAAATTCAGATTTTCCATCTTTTATCTTTGATTGATTACTTTGGTAACAGGGTTAAATGTTTTAGCTCGAAAAATGAAGTCAACGCTACAGTTTAGCCACTTTTTCACAATCAGGCTGAGCGGTTCTAAGAATGGTAAAGGACAGTTCCTGTTATATTTCCACTTGAGCTCGGTTCTGTACATTCTCGGCTAACCGTGCTGATAGAATGCATGTAATAACGTTGGGACTCAGGATTGGTCACTTGTCTTGTCTGGCTGCCAGTTTCTCTGTAGCTGGCAATGCATGCTATTTGAGTGAAGTTAACAAGATAATAATACAATTAAAAGAAATATCTGATCATCCTCCATAACATGGTCTCTATTTACATCTTATATAGTCTGTAAACTGTTGCATTACCAAGGTAACTACTGACGCATTTATGTAACATTCCAAAGAGCTCCGTTATCAGCCCCACTGTGGAAAATTAAACCATATCCTTACCGGCTGGGCCGGATCAGCACGTAATGAGAACGGCAATGAGAACGGTTTGGCCTGACCGTGGCTTTTGTGTAAAAACGATGAAAATGGAATTCGATTATTTGTTTTCCTAACATGCAGGTCAAGATGATGTCACAAGTTTGTGGAATTTTGGGACATTTTTTGTATGCCCTGTTCTTGCAGTAAAAGGGCAAATATGCATGTATACAGCATAAAAAAAATAAACTCACCGTGCATTTGTTGGGCTTCTCACCAGAATGGACTCTCATGTGAATAAGCAGTTTGTATCGAGCATTGAAGGGCTTGTGCCGACGGACACATCCAGCCCAGAAGCAGGTAAATTCCTCCCCTTTTCGCTGATCTATGTGAACTTTCTCTATGTGTCTCACCAGTTCTTCCTTCTGTCCATAGTTAGCCCTACAATCCATCCATCTACATGGCTGTTCTTCCCTCAGGTGTCCATTCATTCCCTCAACTCCAGGCATCCCACTCAGTGCCAAACCATTCTTGAACTGCTGCTGTGTGGGAAGCTCCTCAACATTAAGGTGCTGGGTTTGTTCCTTGGCTGTGCCCGAGTCAGTGCAGAGATAATGAAGCAGTTCTTCCTTGTGTAGAAGCTTCTTGTTACAAAGATGAAATTCAACAACAGGTTCTTGCTTAGGAGACTTGGAATACAAACATCCTTCTGGAGATTTCTCCTGTGGCGTGCAACTGTAGAGAAGGTCCTGGGCCTCAGGTGGACCGCAGAAAGTTGAAAAAGATGGAGAAGTCAAACTTAGCTCTGACATTGAGCCAGATGAGTGGCTGGAGGAAGGGGAAGAGAAGGACGGAGAGAAGGCACTGAAAGAAAACATGGACATGGAAGAGTAGAATAAGGAGGGGGACAATGTGTCGCTAACGTGCGATAGGTTATCTCCAACTGAGAGAGTGCAGGATGAGTCACTGTTAACCCCGCTGAAATACGACACAATGGCACTTTCTGTGGAACAGACCAAATCGAGATCATCTGTTCTTATCGACACAGGTGACTCAGACAAGCTACACATCTTCAGACCTTCCAAGTGAATCGCTTGATTTAAAGAGGAAAGGTACTTTTCATCACTGTTAACCGGGCCACACTGTTCCAGCTGTGCAACCGCTGGGCTGAGACCAGCAGGCCTCATGATGTTCTTCAAGTTCCTTTCCCTCTGAATGCAGATCATCAAACGGCCACTGTAGAAATGATTCAGGGGTCCCACAAATGTTTTTAAGTAGAGATGCACCTGTGATGATTCCCAAGGTACCTGGAAAAAACATCAGAAAAATGTACGCATTTGGACAATGAATTCAAACAAGAGATTTCAGATCAAGTGTGTTCGTGGAAGACCTCAAGAGGAACTGGTGCATGTTGAAGCGGAGTTTGGTGGTTCCATCTTCTAAACTGGTACAGAATGCAAAGCGCTGTTCAGCCCTTTCACCAGTCACTATTTACTACAAAGGGAAAACAATTATAGGATAATAATTATAATTAATATAATAATTACAATTATAAGGTGAACAAGAAAAGAACACATCCTCATACTATACAGTTCAAAGTTTTTTTTTAAAGAAATTACTACTTTTATTAAGCAAAGATGCACAGAATGTATCAAAAGTGACCATAAGAAGGATCATGTGACACTGAAGACTGGAGTAATGATGCTGACAATTTAGTCTTCCCATCACAGTGATACATTACATTTTAAAACATATTCAAATAGAAAAGTATTATTTTAAACTATTATTTTTTATAGTACTTTTAATCAAATAAATGCATCCTTGATGAGCATAAGAGACTTCTTTCAAACATTAAAAAAAATCTTACAAATCTTATTTGCAAATCATAAATGATTAAATGTAAGATATGCAAAAAGATATTATACATAATTCTGATGAGCCCAACTTAGTAACAAAATTTACATATTTGAGTAATGATAATACTGTACTACTTGTCTTATCAAAAGCTGGATTATGCTGTGCTCACAATGATAGAGTCTTCAGCCATTCATTTCCAGTAGGTGTTCCTGCTTGGTCTCACATAGTAAAAAGAAAATAAACCATTTTTCATTGTGAATCTCAGTCAGTGTGAACTTCCTTTTAAACATAGTCTTAAAGGGATAGTTCACCCAAAAATGAAAATTCTGTCAGTAATTACTCACCTTCATGTTGTTCCAACCCCGAAAGACTTTCGTTCATTTTCAGAACACAAATTAAGATATTTTTGATTAAATCTGAGAGCTGGATCACTCCTCCATAAGCTTCTATGTAATTGAAACCATAAGTTTATCAAATGACGAGAATACTTTTTGTGCGCAAAAACAAACAAAAATAACGACTTTATTCAACTATTCATTTTCTTCTGTGTGGGCCTCAGAGTGAGTTCACGTAGTGTAACAGCGCAGCGCTTCTGGGTTGTACATCAGAACGTAGGCTCACTATTGGCCAGCATCACACGCATCCACACACACGACCAGCGTCGAGCCTACGTTCTGACATACAACCTAGAAGCACTGCTCTGTTACCCTAAGTGAACTCACCAGAGACCCACATAGAAGAAAATGAATAGTTGAATTATTTACTAACTTTCTGCGCTGGCAAGTTTCAATAACATAGAAGCCTATGGAGGAGTGAGACAGCTCTCAGATTTAATCAAAAATATCTTCATTTGTGTTCCAAAGATGAATGAAAGTCTAACGGGGTTGGAACAACATGAGGGTGGGTAATTACTGACAGAATTTTCATTTTTGGGTGAACTAACCCTTTAACTGCAAGAATGCCTTTGTTATGGCAGCTCATCTTAATGGATGATACCAACTCGCCAAGCTCCACAGGGCAGGGGTGACATACACGACCACTGAGGTCAGAATCACTGCACATGGCAGAATGCATTAGTAGCCAATATGGTTAAAATAAAAAAACAACTCTGTCAGTCCTCTCATGCATTGGTCATGGTGTTTGTTTTGCTTTTCTTTGGGTGTGCAGGTTGTTCAGACACACTGGCCCAGTAAAGAGAAACAGTGACACATTTGTACCCTGACAGGTTGGTTGGAACCTCTGGCAGTAGAAGATACAGAGATCTGGTACCAAATGCAGAGATTCTAATGTACCACATCCCTCAGCTAACGAGAAGCAGGCCTGGAACAGTGGGGAATGGTCTTCAAAAGGTCTCTCCTGTCCAACAGTCGAACTACTGTGCTGAGTTCATGCACGCTTTAACACGCCGCACACATTCGCTTAAGTGATCCAGTGATGTGCTGCCATAATTGGGCTGGCAAGAGGATTTTAAGGTAAAATGAGTCCTCATGGGCGCTGCCCCACGCTACTGCTTTGACTAAACACATAAAAATTACTGAAAATTCTCACATCCCAAATTCTATTAATACTATATTGTAAATGAGTATAAACATTTAGGTACAATATCATAAGTTTATCAATTACTCTTGCAAAAAGTTCTCACTTTTTTTTAAAAGTCAGTTTAAGTTTACAACCATGCTGCCTTACAGAATGCGTCATTTAAATGGAAACATTCAGCAATGGGTCACAGTGGTTTTCTCTTGCAGAATAAGTGGCGAGGAATCTAATTAGCTAAATATAATGATGACTAAATGTCTGGCAGACTATCATAAATATATTATACTTACTAAAACTCCGATAACCACAACACAGAACTACATCTCAGAATTGTAATTTATGACAAACAAAATAAAGGCACACAAATTAATGAAAAATAAATAAAAGTAGACACTTCTTTAGCAAAATTGTTGTAGATTTCCATGGTTCATTGCAAAAATGTGGTCAGTTACCCACAGAAAATAAAGAAAACAAATGCGCATAATATTTGTAATGATTACTTCAATAAGCTCATTGTTTCTGCCTAAAATGAATACATGACGTCTGAGTGATTTGTATATGTACATTTCTGAAATACATTACTTAGTCACCTCTGGTAAAAGATCATTAAAATGTAATGTAGACATGCATTTTCAGTAAAGCTGCTTTTGAATATGTATTGTGAAAAGCGCTATACAAATGTGATTTGAATAATAAAATAATAAATCTCTACATACTCATGAGGACACACAAGTTACATCACAGCATGACTAATGGATTGATTCAGTGTAATTGGCCTAATAAGATTCCCTGAACCCACGGTATCTTCACCTTTTGCACTCAATGAACCTTTTTATCAGACTGTTAAAAGTAGTGCTTCACTAATGCGTTGTTGTCCATTACGCTTTCATCCCTAAAGAGCTCAATGGAGAAACATCATATGTCACTCTGTTCAGACTTTACCAGAGGTCTTTAAAATTCCTTCCAACCAAGTGTTAGGAGGATGAAATTAAACACCTCAGCTAAATTCAATTTTCAAGACATTCAATGGTATTTAAAGGAACTTTGTACCATTCACTATATAATATTTTATTAACAAACATTTTAAGAATGATGCTGAATGAAATAACCTGCTAAATAATTAAAAAAATAAGGTTTAAGTTTTAAAGGAAATTTCTAATTGGAACAAATTCATAAGACTGAGAACCATATGATTTAATTTAAGGAATTCTTTCTTTTTAATATAACCACAGATTGCTAAACACAGCTGTGTAATCTGACTGGGAAATGAATACTTATTTAGTCTTCATTTTCAGAGCACTTCTATGCTAGAACAAACATTATGATCGTATATAAAATGTGCCATGGCACGACAGATTCATTAGACAAATGAAAATAATGTTTTCATATGCTTTCATTCTTTTTTTATTATGCGGTATAATGTGTAAACTGTGGGACAAACTTGTGGCTGGCTGGCATGTTTATTGTCTACAGAACGGCTATGAAAAATGACTTAAACGAATCTGCTTTGTAATTGCTCTTATTTATTAGTTCGCAGCAGGTGCCAGGCAGCTGTTAACTGAACAGAGGGAAAAGACATAATTAACTGTGATGTTAAGGTTAAGAAAGTATTGTGTCATTTTCAACTCTGCCACTTTCAGCAAGCGAGACATCTTTGAAGTGAATTCAAAGACATGATTCCAGCTAAACTATCAGCACTAGCTCTATGAGACATGTGGCCTGGCCTTGAAGGGAGGAATAATATCACTTACCAAATTTACATTTACGTGTATAACAGATGCTTTCATTCAAAGAGACTTACAAATGAGAAACATCACAAGCAGTACTAATTTATTATACAAGAGCCAACAATACTTGGTAAGTTTGGTAAGTTTCAATATATATTTCAAGAATAAGCTAGCCTGGAAATCCAGACCTAAATCTGAAAGATTAATGGTCTGGCATCGACTAATGAAAATAAAAAGCCAAGTCTAACTCGTTCATTGTAGCATCCAAAGCTGTTTCAAACAACTGGTGTTCATCCACAGCCATCTTGCAATGTTTACTAATGACTTCGTCACTGCGCTGTCATCATCTGTTTAGCTCGCCTCTGGCCCGCCTATATCAAACAACCCGATGTGATTGGTGCAGCTCGGACAAGGGCATATTTAATGAGCATCCTTACTCGACGCCAGAGTAAACTCGCTGAGCAAATTCAACTTGTGCTCTCGCGAGAACTCTGGATTTCCACGGTAAGAATAAGCAAGAGTAATACTGAAGCTAGAGCAAAAAAATATATTTAAACAAAAATTTATTAATAATAGGATTTTGTTTTTACTACAATAGCAAATGAACAATTCTCACCTGAGAAGCAAAGGAGTGCAGTTTAAACTCCTCACTAGCAAGTTACTAATCCAGTACCACATAAATGCAATTCAAGATACTAGAGAGACAAAGGAGAAACTGCTTTTTAAATGTACTGTATCTTCATACACATCCAACCAAAGTTATCACCGTAATTAACACTGAAAATGTTATATCAATGCATAATAAAGTAATAAAGAACTAGTAATATAATAATATTAGGGCCAAAAAGAACTGCCTTTCTATGTTCCTCTAATTCAGTATTTACTTAGTGTTATGTTCTCTATTCTATGAAAAAAGTGAAACTGAAAAGAAAAACCATTTATTATACGTCAACTTGCAAGTATTCATTATGTGAATTTTTTCAATGACTATGTTTAGTCTGCTGTGACAAAATCCAGACAGTTATTTTATTCTATATAAAATATCACTTTCTCATCCAAACCCCTGAAATCGGTCATAATGCTCTTACAAGTGGAAATTGCCATCATTAAATATTATTTGTAAAGTCAAGTTGGTTATGTCAGTTCATGTATGTTTTTTCGTTACTTTTCATTTTTTTCTTGCATTAAAGTGGAAGAGAGACGACTGGCGCTTGAACTGGCGCTACAGCGATCTGTCACTTCACATTAAGAGCGTCAAAACACCATTTATTGTTTGAATTTCGTAATAAAATGGACAGAATTTGAAAGCTCAGACTTTGTTTCTTATCACAAGTAACAAAGCACAAAGCTTTTTGTGATTATTGGAAGGAAGGGGCCCTACAAATAATGTTTGGTGTAGGGAAAAACTGCAGACTTGGCAACCTTGGCTTGAACAGGTGATTCAACAGGGATTTCTCATTCCCGCAGATATTGTGCTCACACCCAAAGTGAGCTTAAACAGTCAAATACACACAAAATGTCAAAATGCTGGTCTTGGCAAGTATTCACGTAAACACAGTCAGTTATGTTTTAAGTGAATGTAAAAACAGCTGAGAAAGAAAACGCATGTGTAACAGTATAATGGATCTGTGCGTCAGGTCTTAAAGTGACAGCAGCCTAATATGCAGTACCTGCTACCAAATTATGAGATAATATAAAAAATATCTATATGGCATTTTTCCACATGGTATCGATGTCAAAATTGTGGCCAGTGAAAATGCTGAGTGGATAGTAACTTTGAAAAACCACTAGTCACGGTGGCTGCCTGGCTGGTGAGCAAAAAAAATAGTCAAGCCAGTGCTGTAAAATTCATTTATCACATTCAACATAAAAGTTGGTGTTTATATAACGTGTGCGTGTGTGTGCGTGTGTGTGATATATACACTCACCTAAAGGATTATTAGGAACACCTGTTCAATTTCTCATTAATGCAATTATCTAATCAACCAATCACATGGCAGTTGCTTCAATACATTTAGGGGTGTGGTCCTGGTCAAGACAATCTCCTGAACTCCAAACTGAATGTCAGAATGGGAAAGAAAGGTGATTTAAGCAATTTTGAGCGTGGCATGGTTGTTGGTGCCAGACGGGCCGGTCTGAGTATTTCACAATCTGCTCAGTTACTGGGATTTTCACGCACAACCATTTCTAGGGTTTACAAAGAATGGTGTGAAAAGGGAAAAACATCCCGTATGCGGCAGTCCTCTGGGCGAAAATGCCTTGTTGATGCTAGAGGTCAGAGGAGAATGGGCCGACTGATTCAAGCTGATAGAAGAGCAACTTTGACTGAAATAACCACTCGTTACAACCGAGGTATGCAGCAAAGCATTTGTGAAGCCACAACACGCACAACCTTGAGGCAGATGGGCTACAACAGCAGAAGACCCCACCGGGTACCACTCATCTCCACTACAAATAGGAAAAAGAGGCTACAATTTGCACGAGCTCACCAAAATTGGACAGTTGAAGACTGGAAAAATGTTGCCTGGTCTGATGAGTCTCGATTTCTGTTGAGACATTCAGATGGTAGAGTCAGAATTTGGCGTAAACAGAATGAGAACATGGATCCATCATGCCTTGGTACCACTGTGCAGGCTGGTGGTGGTGGTGTAATGGTGTGGGGGATGTTTTCTTGGCACACTTTAGGCCCCTTAGGCCTACCTGAGCATTGTTTCTGACCATGTCCATCCCTTTATGACCACCATGTACCCATCCTCTGATGGCTACTTCCAGCAGGATAATGCACCATGTCACAAAGCTCGAATCATTTCAAATTGGTTTCTTGAACATGACAATGCGTTCACTGTACTAAAATGGCCCCCACATATATATATATATATACACACACTCACCTAAAGGATTATTAGGAACACCATACTAATACTGTGTTTGACCCCCTTTCGCCTTCAGAACTGCCTTAATTCTATGTGGCATTGATTCAACAAGGTGCTGAAAGCATTCTTTAGAAATGTTGGCCCATATTGATAGGATAGCATCTTGCAGTTGATGGAGATTTGTGGGATGCACATCCAGGGCACGAAGCTCCCGTTCCACCACATCCCAAAGATGCTCTATTGGGTTGAGATCTGGTGACTGTGGGGGCCATTTTAGTACAGTGAACTCATTGTCATGTTCAAGAAACCAATTTGAAATGATTCGAGCTTTGTGACATGGTGCATTATCCTGCTGGAAGTAGCCATCAGAGGATGGGTACATGGTGGTCATAAAGGGATGGACATGGTCAGAAACAATGCTCAGGTAGGCCGTGGCATTTAAACGATGCCCAATTGGCACTAAGGGGCCTAAAGTGTGCCAAGAAAACATTCCCCACACCATTACACCACCACCACTAGCCTGCACAGTGGTAACAAGGCATGATGGATCCATGTTCTCATTCTGTTTACGCCAAATTCTGACTCTGAATGTCTCAACAGAAATCGAGACTCATCAGACCAGGCAACATTTTTCCAGTCTTCAACTGTCCAATTTTGGTGAGCTCGTGCAAATTGTAGCCTCTTTTTCCTATTTGTAGTGGAGATGAGTGGTACCCGGTGGGGTCTTCTGCTGTTGTAGCCCATCCGCCTCAAGGTTGTGCGTGTTGTGGCTTCACAAATGCTTTGCTGCATACCTCGGTTGTAACGAGTGGTTATTTCAGTCAAAGTTGCTCTTCTATCAGCTTGAATCAGTCGGCCCATTCTCCTCTGACCTCTAGCATCAACAAGGCATTTTCGCCCACAGGACTGCCGCATACGGGATGTTTTTCCCTTTTCACACCATTCTTTGTAAACCCTAGAAATGGTTGTGCGTGAAAATCCCAGTAACTGAGCAGATTGTGAAATACTCAGACCGGCCCGTCTGGCACCAACAACCATGCCACGCTCAAAATTGCTTAAATCACCTTTCTTTCCCATTCTGACATTCAGTTTGGAGTTCAGGAGATTGTCTTGACCAGGACCACACCCCTAAATGTATTGAAACAACTGCCATGTGATTGGTTGATTAGATAATTGCATTAATGAGAAATTGAACAGGTGTTCCTAATAATCCTTCAGGTGAGTGTATATATAAATAGAAGGCCATATTGTGGCGCCAGGACGTAACATTTTTCTTTGTATAGTGATGGAAGATGTCTGGATACGAGGACTAAAGGGATACTTCAGGATTTAGCATTAAGCTTTGTATTAGTAGAAAACCTGAAATATTTTCGAATTACCGTGCTTTCCACCCTCATATCCCCCTGAGACGAGAGATTTATGTATTTTTTGTCTGGAAAAAATCCTCTGATGACGCAAAAATCGTCATTTTGCGTCAGAGGATTTTTTTGGCCAGAGGCTAAAGACTACAGCCAGTAGGAGGGGCTGTCCCACAGGTTTTCAACCCGCCCATAGGGTGGGATCTCACTCACAGAATGTACACAGTGTCAGCCGTCTTTATTTGGAAGCTAAGCTAGCAGGCTCTTGTTCTGTGGAGAAAGCTGAGTAGTAGGAGAAAGCTGAATAGTAGGGGCTCTTTTATCCTCTTTTTCCCGGACATGTCCGGCCGTCGAGATCGTCCAAAATGTCCGGGATTCGGCTTTTGCTTTCTGCAGTCGCCATTCATTGTTTACATGCACACCTTTTGTTTCAATCAAACAATTCATTCCGATTGGTGAATCTGAATGTAGTGTTTACATGAACGCTAAACAAGTGATCGGTTGATGTGCGTTTTAACATTGCTAAGAACATTCCCGCTCCTCCGTGAGAGATACGAGACCGGTGCGTCTCGCTCATCAGTAATCACGCCACCAGCCTCGCCCTGCTCGCCACAGTAAACATAATGAATGGCGACTGTAGAACGCAATAGCCGAATCCCGGACATTTTGGGCGATCTCGAAATCCCAGGCAAACTCGTCACGGAGACTTACTAGTAGCCTAGCCTTGTTGTTTTCAACTGCGCTCTCTTACCGGTACATTTACATTTTACATTTAGTCATTTAGCAGACGCTTTTATCCAAAGCGACTTACAAATTAGGACTAAATTAAGCGAGTCATCATGAAGAGGCAAAAACAACAACAACGCAAGAAGTGCTCAAAATACGAAGTTCAGGTACTATTCAGAGTAGCATAAGCCTGATAAGTGATGTTTCAAGGGAAAGGAAGTGTTTTTTTTTTATTTTATTTTTTTATAAGGTTAAGGTGCTCACGGAAGAGATGGGTTTTCAGCTGTCTTTTGAATGTTGTCAGGGATTCTGCATTCCGGATGAGGGTGGGGAGAGCGTTCCACCAGCATGGAACTGTGAATGAGAATGTTCTGGAAAGTGATTTTGTGGCTTTCTGTGATGGAACCACGAGACGTCGCTCGTTGACCGATCGTAAGTGTCTGGTAGGGATGTAGACTCGTAGGAGTGAGTGAAAGTAGGAGGGAGCTGAGCCTGTGATAGATCTGTAAGCAAGCGTCAATGCCTTGAACTTGATGCGAGCAGCGAGAGGTAGCCAGTGTAGAGAGATGAACAGAGGAGTGACGTGGGCCCTCTTGGGCTCGTTGAAGACAAGACGAGCTGCAGCATTCTGGATCATCTGTAGGGGTTTGGTTGCACATGCTGGAAGTCCAGCCAGAAGAGCATTGCAGTAGTCAAGCCTAGAGATGACCAGGGCCTGGACGAGAAGTTGTGTTGCAAGCTCAGTTAGGAAGGGCCTGATCTTCCTGATGTTGTGCAGTGCAAACCTGCATGATCGAGCTGAAGGTCGATCGAAATGTGATCTGTGAAGGTCGATTGAAATGTGATCTGTGAAGGTCAGCTGGTCATCAAACGTTACTCCAAGATTTCTGACCGACCTTGATGGGGTGATTAATGATGACTGTAGCTGGATGATGATGATGATACCGGAATGATGATACCGGTAGGCGTGGCTTGGGAGTGGCCTCCTAGGACAGCGAAACAAGTGCACTCTGGGAGTTAACAAAACTATCCACATAAGCCAAAAACACATTTTCTGGCTTTTCTCAGTCTAGAAAGCTCCAAATTCAAAAATAATGTCACATTTCTTCTACATAAATGACCTATTTTAAATACACATTCATCTTTCCAGAGGTGAAGTATCCCTTTAACAATATAAAGAACAATATAAAAGGATCCTGGCGTCTCACATTACGACTTATTAAAGCACTGACGAAAGGACGCATCACTGAAGAACTAGAGCCGACCGCACAGCCACCTCGTCAGTCCAAACATATACAAGCAAGTGCAAATCTGTGAGAAAAACTCAGCTGAACTCTAAAGCTAGGAAATTCCACTGAAATGACAGTGGTTGAATCCAAACCACCAGACATGGACAGAGCTTCTCTACTGAATACGGTGGGCGGACAGTACGTGGAGCCAGTACTTACACACTCCACACATCTGCCACGTTAAGGAGACGAGACATCTTTAAATTACATGCGGCTAATTGTTTGTGACTTGTATTCCATATTTCAATAAAACTATTCTGGTTCTGGTTGAGTTAATGTCTATGATTATGGATTTACTAAATTAAATGTTTAAATGAGGAGTAACTTGAGACTTGAAGAGCAACAAACAAATGAAAAATGATTTAATGTCAAGCAATACTCTGGATGAAATATAAATTAAGCTCCATCAATTTGCATTTTTGGTATAATGTTGATTTTACCAACAAAAAACAATGTTAGAATGAAAAGGAAAATGCAACCAAATAGGATGAGCTGAAACAGTAATCGAATGAGGAATATAGGAAAAATATATAGGAATGGAATTGATTGGATCGTTGTAATTTGATAATTGCTGCAATCATTTCATGTGAGTGACAAGTTGCTAGAGAGAAAGAAGTGAAACTCATCTGGCCTTTGGACAATGTTCTTGATTGAAAGATTTTGATTAAAGATGTTTTGATTAAATATTACCGACAGATATATAAAAATATTGATGTGCGTGGATAAATCACTCATAATAAACACGGCAACGTTCCATAAAAATAAGAACTGTTAGTAATTGTTATTCCTTTGTAACTTAAAAAAATTCTAATTAAAATCGAGGTTATGGTGAGGTAATTACATTGGAAGTACACTATAAAAATATGCTGTTAAATTTATGGTTAAAATAATAATAATAATAATTCAGCTGTGGTTGCCTGAAATTTATACTTATATTTATATAATTTGATTAAATACAGTTATATCAATTTAGTAATACAACAGAAAAAAAAAAAATCACAACAGAGTTCATCATAAGTGGCCTGTCCATAAAACAAGGCCAATTCTTGTAAACAGATGGTGCAAGACAAAGAACAATAAGGGACAAACACGACACCAAAATAATGCAATAAACATTAACCAAATAACAGAAAATGTAACAAAACACCCTTATTTATCCATTACTGATAACTAAATATGAAAAAAAAAACGAATATATATATAAAAAATATAACAACACAACACAGTGTCAAACAGGGATATCTGGGATTTTTTTTCCCCATACAGTGATTCATACAGTACTTATTTACTAGGCAAAATCATCAATTTTACATTCTGTGATGCTTGATCATATGAAATAGGTTTTTACTGTAGCAATTTACTGCAGGTTTTCCTTTTCTCGCTAAAAATGAAAACTATTTTTTAAAGTGGGAATAAGACTGATTTTTGGATATACTTGCATATACAGTATGTCTCATATAGCTCCAGTATTAACAGTAGCCCTGTACGCCTCAGTAAAAACTCCTCAGCCATATAAAAGAAAATTCCCATCCTGTATTTCCAATCAGGTTTCCAAACCTCAGCTCCTTTAAATTTTCTGAGTGTAAATAAATCTTTGAAATGTAAACCTCTCTCGAGGATGTAGAGAAAGAAAAATGCATAAAAAGACAAATCTGAGTTTCACCTATAAAACACACCACACAAATAAAACTGCGTTCAGAAGTGCAACGTTTTGGGGCTTGTTGCAGTGAAAATATCTGATGATCCCCCACAGTGTTCTTGTTGGTCTCAGATCACATTACCCAGCATTCCATAACAGTTTATGGAATCTTGGCTTTTAGGCATGATGGCCCAATATGTGAGGTCGGTTCTTTTTAAACGGTTAAAGCCACAGTCAACGGGAAACTTAAAGTCATATTTTACTGTCCCTGTCAACACGATCATCATCACATTCAATTAACTTTAAGAGCATACTAAAACCACAGTAATACAAATAGCATGAGTGCTATAATGCTTTCAAGACATCTACATGGACATGAAAATAGATTTGACACTCACTGAAGCGTTTGTTTAAATGAACTTTTTGGAGTATTAAATGGCCAATAAAAATAACTTGTCACTGTAGGGATTTACAGCACTGCAACAATACTGGCAACATATAATGGAGCACCACAAAATCGTCACAGAGAATCAAAAGACACTGTGAATCAGTGTGTTCAGCATATTACAAAAATTTAACATGGCAGCAACAAGGGTTGTGAAGAAGAGCCAGTCGTCCACAAGTCCTGCACTATATAAAAATCACAAGAGTTTGAACTGAGGTGCCTGTTGCTGGATATTTCTTGTTACAGCACAATATAATTTTATCAGATAAACTGCAACTGTGCACCCAGACAAGTTTACAAGTCTACAACGCTGTGTTCAAGTCAAGACTAAAGTCTTTAGTCTAAGTCAGCTCAAGTCTTATGCATTTCAAGGCCAAAACTAAGTGATGGCTCAAGTCTTACTCTTTTTTTCACGAGATTCAAATATCTTTAGGTACGTTTTCTCTGTGCTGTAGGGGCATTTTACAAACTCTCTCACAGGACGATAAATGTAATGTATTTAAAAACAGTAGTAGTAAGTAATTTACTGTACATGTATGTATTTGGCATATATTTTATCCAAAGTGGCTTAAATTGCATTCAAGATCGCTATACAAGATATAATTCCCAAGGGATCGAACCCATGACCGTGGCGTTGTTGCTAGTACCACAGGTTTGAGTATTTCACTTCACTCACTGTTGGTAAGTCTCTAATTTGGAGAAACTTGACTTGTCTGACTGAAGTCTCTGCTATCACACTATGTCTGAGCAGTTAACCATCACATCTTACAAAACTCTTAAAATCCACTCTAAATACTAAATAAGTAAATAAGTATATAACTAAATAAGTACATAAACAAATATATATTTACTATAAATAATAAACAGCAAAAAAGAAAAAATAAGTAAAAATTGTACCTAAATTTAGATCAACTTCAACTAGACCACAAACATATAGAGGCTGAAAAACAAACCCAATCCATTCACATATTTGATGACATTGGGGACTTTTAAATGAGAAAGACAGCATTTACAGCCCATGATTGTATTTTAATAACTGCATTATTAATAAAGTTTTTATGAGAAGAACTTTTTCCAGCTCCTGGTAAATGTAGAACCTTTAGCTTTCCATTTATGTCTATCTTTATTGCACACGATGCAAGTAAAATTATCCTCTGCTTGACAGTTACAATGCGAGACTATGAATTGGATTTCACTGTAAACACATCAATTTGTTCAATTTCTGGCCAACTTTTTTATAGTTAAACACAAACTTAACTGTTGCTGCTCCAGCAATAGTGCAGGAAAACCAAGTTTTCTTTCATTCTATTCTTTCATGAAAAGTGGTAATTTCCTAAAATGTCTAACATACAGAAAAACGCCTGAATCAATCCATCATCATAAGAGTCAGACTTATGTATAATGCTTATGCTTATAATAAAAAAAAATGTAAACGACCAATTTACAGAGGATTTAGACAAACAAACATTGTAATTCTTCATAAACTTTAATTCTAAATATTTATCCAAACTGAACCCCTAAGACGGACAAGGACTAGTAGGATGAATTCAAATCCTCATAAAAAATATAATGTATTACACAAAAAGGAAAAGGGCTAAAATAGCGTTTTGGTCAGTGAGAAACAAAAGCTCTTGAAAGAGACAGAAAAGTCTATAACCTAAACCATTTCATCATGCATTTAACATTTCACCCGAAACAAAATAGCCATGGGCAGCAGATGAAGATTGCAGCAGTTTTTTCATTATGTGCTAAATTCAAAACAGCCATAGGCTTCAACTGGATATCAAAATATGCTCATCATAATAACCTTACCCTTTTTATTTCCCCATAGATAAATACCTCTCTCTTTTCAATGATTTTAAGAAAATCTTAGGGTCAAAGGAACTAGGGTTAGAGATCATTTCAAAAAATTAAAACTGTCATTTGCTCACCCACGTTACAAACGTGACATCTTTCATTTTTGGGTGAACCATCCCTTTTATAGTTTCTTGAAGTCTTAACATAAAAACTTTACTTCATAAATTATCTGTAATATGACCTAGCGAAATCAAGTTTGTGTTTAGTAAGAAAGATATTACCTTGTTGTGAGTGGTTTCCAGGACCTACAACCAAGCCTTTCATAATCATAATCACGTGCATTATTTTACAGGATCGAGTTTCATGTTTATCTAAAAATAAGGAAAAGAAGAAAAGAAAAACACGTTTTGCAAGTAGACACCACACCAAAGAGCATGCTCGTCTTCAGTATGTGTTACAGCAAACATATTAACATGAAACAAAACGATTAACTGAAAGCAAGTTCAGAGGTAGCTTAGTGTTGTTTTCATGCACGGTGGTAAAACTACAGTGAACTTACCCGTCGAATCACTGTTGGTCCACTGCTGCAGAAACAACACTAGTGTGTAAGACTCATCCATCCTTCCCTCGAGAGTGAAGACCAAACCCATAACCTTGCATTTGTTTCATCTCTTCCTCTAAAAAAGCGGCTGAAAGTGAAACATAATCGCCTTCTCGTTCTTAAAGCGTGTAAACCGGTAATATAATCTACCTGACACAACTAATAGAGACAGTCAAACATCATTCGAGGGATATCGGCGTTATGGTCTATAAAAGCGTAATACTGATTTTACGGAACATACTTCTGCTGGCGACTCATATGCACTTACGAACTACGAAACAAGAAAGTCTTTTAAACAAGAAATTATTTCTTTAAATCCATATTTATCCCAGATGACGTTTAAGGAATCACTATGGAAACATGTCATTAGTGTTATGTTACAAATTAACTTGTGGAGATATATATTAAAAAAAATCTAGAAGTCTCCCTGCATGGAAGTTTATATAATATTCAGTGATAAAACCCAATTATAATGAACTACATTACACTAAACACTTAAATGTAATACTAAATATAATTGATGTGCAGCGCAGAATACAAACAGTGACATCTGCTGTATAATCGGAGGAACTGGGCATTTAGAATAATCTGCACCCATTTGCATGACATTTTAGAAAAGTTTATTTAATTACATGAAAGTAAATATTTGATATTTAACCAAATAACCCAATCAGATGATCTCTTGGCAAATAAATACCATGTAAACCAGATTAATAAATGGAGCATAGTGAAAATCCATGTAACGCAAAAGGTCCTTGATAATTTACCATCCAACCAGAGTGCTGTTAAAAACCATCACAAACATAGAACGTGAACAATGACTCAAATGGAAAATGTTGACCCTTCATTTTTGTTAAAGGTAGGATACTAAAATCTAAATATACTGAAGATGAAAAGTGATGACATCTTAAACATTTCTTCAAATCTCCAGCATGATTTTGTAATCCACCAGATTTAAACTCTCATCAAATTCTAGTACACAGGTACATATACACAAACAAAATTCCCAGGTTAGGGAATTGTGTATGAAAGATGTAAATGTTAAAGTTACTGGGATCTCAAGGGGAAATACAGTGCAGCACCAGGCTGTAAAGCGATATACTTTATAAGGCTTTGACTGATGTACAGTGCTAATCCCCCAAATATCAGACCTTTCAAAGCAGCACATTGTCTCTTTTCCCCCCTGACACACACATATTCAAAGACATCTGAGAGGACGAGGTTGTGTGGTGCACTATTCCTTGAATTCCAAGAACTGTTGAAGCCTTTTTCTATGTTCTGATGAAATATTCACAGCACTGTAAACAAAGAAAATTAACAATAAGATTGAGCGTAAACATGCACCACTGCACTGTAAAAAAGGAAGATAAAGCTTTTTATTAAATACAGCAGGTTCAACTCTATCCCATTTACGTTTCGCAACAATATTACTACAAAGAATGATGCGACTTACTTCAAGTGCTCTCCAAAAGTGGTAGTTATCTTGTAGATGGCCGTCTTTAGCGCAGCCCTCAGTGCAAACCTTAGAGTTTTGTAAGTGGAATCACCCATACTGCAGATTGTCCTTGCAGGTTTGCTGGAAGCATGTGGCAGTTTGAAGTGTCTGTCAACAGCCTACAATTAATAAGTAAGATTAACCAAATGAATCAGACTGTCCCCATTTAAATTCATAGGCTCATCACTTTTAACACTTAAATGTCCAAAAATGACTTATTTTACCTCTAACAAGACTACTAAGCAGCTAAGAATACTAGGTAATGTAGTCTGCACCACTCCAAACTGATCCTCAGAGAAAGAGGCCGCCACCAGATAAGACAGTCCTAACAAATAGAAATAACAAAAGACTAAATAAATCATTCAAACAAATAAGCAAGCAAGATGGCATCTCTTAAAAATGAATCACTAATTTCTGACCTTGGAGAGCCCAGATATGAGCCTGGCTGTCAGCAAACAGAGCTTGGCTAGAGGCTTCTGGAAGCTGTTCAATAGAAGAAACTTTTTAATATGGAAAAAGCATGATTCAGATACCTATACATATTAGGTACAAAGCATAAAGATAAAGATGTAAAGATTACAAATGTGAATTTAATTATATTGAGTCTGAAATAAATTTCATACGTGATTTGATGCATGCAAGAAGGTATACAAACACACACTGTATAAACGGATTCAAATGATTTGGAAGCCCTTCACCTGACAATCTCAGTGAGAGAAACAACACTGGACTTGACTAAACCCCAACATACAGACCCAGTTTATCTACAGTTGCTCTAATAATGGCATTATAATGGATGGATAAGGATTAAACTGATTTTGTCTAAAGTAAAACTTTTAAAGCATAAACTGTAATATGCCATGCTTTTCTTTAAAACTGTGTGTAAACTGGGTCACTATAATCTAACACTACAACTGACCTACAGAACTAGAAGGACAGGGGAGACTAATGGTGTTAGTGTTAATTTAAACATGGGCAGAATCTAGACACATGCATTAATGATTCCTGCAACTAAAAATCTGTTGTGGGGACATGCAACATGCCTTTGCAGACAGATCCTCCATTCAAGTAATGCATGCTTAACCTTACCTTGTTAAATAAATACACTATCAGCACCCGCTTTGCCAAAAAGCTTTTAACCTGGGCAGAACAATTGAGAGTATGACAGGAACATTTGTTAACAGGTGTCTCTAGGCCATGTCATGGTATCACACTGTAACGTGAACTGGCTTCTTTTTTTTCCAGCAACCGAACTGGACACCCAAAAGCTTGTCATTTCAGTTCCTATGGATACACACACTTGGAAACCAAGAAAACCTTATGAAATAATAAAGGCTTCATTTACAGGTCAGTTGGAATTAGATGAAGATTCTACCTGTTCTCTCCTGTTCTGCATCCACTGGGTCAGGAAGCTGGGTTTCTGATTGGCTGCAGGAGGACTAGGAATGGTGGCTGGGGAGGCCAGAGGACTGCCATTGGTTTGTGACTCTAAAATGAAAAAATAAATGAGCTAGGTTATATCACAGTATGAATGAAAATTATTGTCCACAAGTGTGTAAATTTACAAAAACACTTAAGTCCACAGAACCACATGAACTCCAATAACATGACACTTAAAAATACATAATGCAATACCTTTTAAATAGTTATAATAAAAGTCTAATAAAATCCTATATAATATATTTATTCATTACATTAAATAATGAATAAATAAAATTAATAAGTACTGATACCAATTTTAACAAATTGAAATTTATTTTAAAAATTCTCAATTTATTATAAATTGATTTAAATTTGAATATTTAGTTATAATTCAATATGAATTAAATAATATTTTTTTTACTTTATTTTAATTATCCATTATTTAACAATTTAATAATTATTTTCATTGTTAAATATTAGCACATACAGACATAGAGATAGTTTTAGTTAATCTGCCTCACCTGTGGAGGCACTCCAAAGTTTGGGGCCCCTCCTCATGACGTGGGGGCTTTGTACAGTACCAAACCAGGGAGAATGGGGATCCTGTTGGCCAACCAGACGTCGGATAGCAGGAGAAGAGAAAGGGCTGTCCACGTCTGGGGTGAAAGGAGCAGTCATAGCGCTGTGCGCACCCCCCACCGATGACTTGAAGACTGAACCAGGGGTCCTTAGCGGGACACTGAGTCGAGGAGTCTCAAGAAAGTCCTCTGTTCCTGACATCACTACAGATAAAAGAAAAAAGAAAAATCACCCTCTCTGGAACATGTCACCAAGGGCAGTGCTGGACATTTTGCCCTTGTTGGATTTTATCCAAGCGGCCTTACCTGAGCTGCTTGAAGAGGCTGATCTGATGTCACTGCTGGCAGATTGAGATTTGACTCGGCCATTAGAGGCAACCGCATCCTGATGAGCCACCAGTCTTTGTGTCAGTTCACTCAGCAAAGACAGACATTCCTTACTGATGGCATTCCAGTTATGAGGGTGACCACCTTCATGTACAGGTTACATTAGTTTACCAGTGATGAAAAGGAATAAGTTTAGAGTTCTTTCAAAGTTTTTAGTTTGTACCTGGCTGACTCAGACTGAAGACTTCCCGTCTACGTGAGAGAGAGTGTTGCGATAACAAAGCCAGGTCTTGCAGAGCCAAAAACTGTGAAACAGACAGTTAATCAGTTGAGGAACTATAAAATCTGCAAACAAGTATCAATAATGACATTCAGGATTCATTTTGACCATGACTTTTCCAGTTGGTAATAACAAATATTAGCCTGGGAAAACCCAGACAACTTCCGGCAAATTTAGATTTGCTCTGCAAGTAGTCTGGCAAAGAGCTCATTCAAGGCCATTTCCATGCCGTGGAAATCGCGGCACCAATCAGAAACGTTGAGGCGGGCTTTACACGATGACAATCGCTCTGATTGGTTTTAGGTCTAGCCTATCCAATTGTGCCCAGAGGCATTTGAGCGACGTCCACTCTGTTGGTGAAGCGCACCAACTTTTAAATGCAGCATTATTATATTCAAATTGCAAACACATGAGGACAGTCTCCATGAAAGACCCAACATGCTACTACATTTTCTCTCCGAAACGGTAGGAAATTAAATTAGATTTAATAGAGGATTTTAACTGTGACAAGATGATTGACAGGGCAGTTTACATGACGGGATGCACGCGACAGATCCGTACGATAAAGATGATGAAGTAGTATGTCCAAAAGTTGCCTACTTTTTTGCTACACATTCAAAAGTAAATACATTTTCTTCACAAAAAGAGTATACTTTTATGGCGTAGTGTAACATAGGCGAATTGGGACGCAGCATTTGGCTTTACACGATGACGATCGCTCTGATTGGTTTTTGGAGTTTTAGGTCTATCCAATTGTGCCGATAGGCATTTGAGAGACGTCCGTTGGTGACGCCCCTTTGGAAATGATTTGTCTATGGAGCTTTGCCAGACCATAACTCAGTTACTACTGAGAATGGTCTGGTTTTAACCAGGCTAAACAAATATAACAAAATAGCAAAATTCAATAGCAAATTTTCTCAAAAATTATTTTACTGAGGTCGTACTTACAAAAATAAATATTCAACAGATAATTATAGTTTGCAACAACAACAACAAAAATTACATTCACTATAGAAATTCCCAAACCGTAATATGTTATTTATTTCCATGAGCCTAGAAATCACAATCTGAAAATTCCCTGACCCTGGAAACTGAGTTTTTCTGAAAATTAAGGAAGAAAACTGACCTTCATGACTGAAATGTTCTTCTCAGTCAAAACTTTGGGCAGACACTGCTCTGCATCCTCAGTAAATGTGGACTGCACTGGAAAACTGTAGGCCTGAAGATGCACAACAAGCCATCAGATTCATTTTCAAAACAGGTACTAGTGTAATGCCAATTGCTTTGATACATCCAAGAATCAAACCTCTGTACCTCTGTGACATAAATCCTGAAGAGAAGCACAGTGAGGTACCAGGTTAGGTACAGGAAAGTGCCACTGATCGCCAGGTGGTAGAGGAGGGAGAAGTCTAGAAGTCCAGTCAATGAATCTAGTGGTTGGAGAGAACTAAAGTAGCAAAAGAGATATAAAGATTCATGAATATAGGCTGATTTTACTATATTTATAAAATATTAATAAACATTAAATATTCTGACCTGTCTATCTGTAGATTAAGTGTGCTGGCGATCCAGGTCTTAGGAACATAACCTAAAGAAGTTAAAACAACGTTTAAAGAGAATCTAACAGGAAAATAAATGTATTTTAGAGTATGTATCTCTGATCATCAATGTAACTTACCAAAAAAGAAATAGAGAGCAGCAAAATTCCTGGCTGAATATAAGGATTGAATAACACTGCCCTTCACCACCGCTGGTAGACTGCCCTTGAACCGTGGATATTTGTATTGCTTCACCACCAATGTGGGAGAGACAAAGGAGTTTTGCATTGATAACTTATTATTGAAAGCATTAATGATTCAGCTAATTCTTATTCAATCCTTCTAAAGATTTTTGCAACTATCAAATCTTTAATGAATATGAGACAATAGAAATAGTGGTGGACTGATATATATCCGAAGCCGATAAATTGGCTATTATTTGTTTTGTTTTTTAAATTACCAGCGTTGGCCGATACATTTTTTCATTTGGCCGAAAAGTGTCAAAAACAGGACTTTTATTTTGACAGTGTTGCAAACCTAGCGCCCTTCTCACAGACAGAACTGTCAAACAACTGTAAATTAAGATTGATTAACCTTTGTCTCATAACTGAAAGGCAAATGATTTACCTTTTTCACTTACTATAGGAAAAAACGCATTTATATCATTTAAACAAGTATTTGAAAGTCTAATAAATAATTGGATTACAGAATCCAAAAGTTTCTATCTAAAGTAAAAAAAAAAATTATATTGACTCATTTGCAAAATAGTTATTTATTTCTAAATATTTTACTTAAAGGTGGTATCAGTGATTTCAGGCCCAAAAATATTTTTATCACATTCCTCTAATCTTTCCTAACGATCCGCTAGCTGCCCGCCCCATAAGCATGCCGTCAAAAAAACGCGTCTCTGTAGGCAGCCTAGGCTTTGAGATCTGCACACAAAAACAAATGGTTTAGCCAAACACTCAAAACCAAAACAAATAGTGTTCCAATCAATCACCGACAGGGGGAGGGTGCTGTGAGGTTTTGTGCTCGTGCACGGCTGCACGCGAAGTCAGAGCTGAAGAAAAAGTTGAGTGTTTGGCTAAACCATTTGTTTTTGTGTGCAGATCTCAGAGCCTAGGCTGCCTACAGAGACGCGTTCTTTTGACGGCATGCTTATGGGGCGGGCAGCTAGCGGATCGTTAGGAAAGATTAGATGAATGTGATAAAAATATTTTTGGGCCTGAAATCACTGATACCACCTTTAATATTATGTAAACTAAATATCAATTTAACGGCAGCAATTGTTATGCATGTGTTAATTACAATCTTTAAATGAAATAGTCTGATATATCTCATATTTGCCATCCCGCTCTCAAAGATATTGGCATAGGCCATACAATTTTTTTTTTTTTTTTAAATCCATATCAGTCGACTATTATGCATGACATTTAGCAAATGATCTGATAGACAAATACTTACTTGAATGGGTTGAAAGGACACATAGTACATATTTTGAACCACTCCCAAAAAACTATGACTGTATCCCATGAAGGCCCCAGCCAGGAGAAGAAAGAGATGATACTCATTCAGACAGGTCACGAATTCACCACTAGAAAAGTCCACATAAAATAAAGGACAGTCATTCCAGTTATTGGTAGAAACTGCAGAGTAACAAAAACACGTGTCATTAAAAACAAGCGCAGACAGAGAATGCATTTCATTTGCAATGTAGAGGTGCACTTGGCCTATATTAGGGTAAGAATGACCTCCGGTAATTTTGAGATAAGATTACACAGTGTTAATTAAAACAACTTAAGATATCTGTATGTGTGTCAATCTCTTCGTCTGGGGACGAAAGAACCGCAGCGCCTAGAATACAATTATTGAAACATGATCCTCTGCGCATGTCGACGGATCAGTGAATGTGGGACGAACAGAATCCGGTCATAACCCACCTCTCACTTTGCCTGCAGGGAGTTCCTAGAGTGCTGTAACGTCCACCGATGGTAACAGAAGCACACCACATTACCAGCATGCCCATGGTGCAGTAGACCAAAGAATGGACACACTGTCGCGGGTGGAGCACTGTCCCCAGAAGAGCCATACGTGAACACCGAATGGAAGGAACCACTTAGATAAACACAAAGAGTGAAATCAATAATCAGCATCATGTGTAATTCAATACAAAAATTACTAATGAAACCATTTTGCACATTCATGAAAGGCAAATCTATTTAGTCAATTTACTCACAAGTGTAGAACTCCAGGTTGAAAAAGCCAATCATCAGAACCACTCCACACAGCACGACAAGGGTAAAGATGGTGGTTGAGGCCGTAAGAAGACTTGTGCATTCTGAAAGCAATGTTTGAGATGCTGACTAAAGGGGAATTTAGATATTAACCAAATAATGCCAAAAAACTAAGGCCTCCAGATTACTGACATTATCAAAACATTGCTGAAAAACCTGTTGCACAAAATCTACTGCATGCCTTCTGTCATCTAATTGAAGATGCATACTTTTGGCAAATAAAAGGTAATTTAGTATGTGTATTGTAAAAAAAAAAAAAAACACTATGCAAATAAATGTGAATTTGCTTCTTTTTTTTTTTCTCCTAGTGTGAGCTCCATTTCCTCACTATATCATACTAGATGGGCCATAAAAGCCTGTTGGATCAAATATGATACAGAACAAAACAAACATGCATTTAACTTAAAATAAAGTTTATTTCACATGTCAGGCTTTACAAGGTTTAACACATTTTGTGTATTGATGTTCCTTGAGGTCAGAACTACTGCTTATATAAATAACGAATTCACACTCCAGCACTTCTCGGTATCAGTAACTTCTTGTAATTATGCAGTTTGTAAAAGGATCTTTTCTTGCTCTTTTCCTCACCTGAAATCCATTGGATGGGGTGAAACAGGCTGAATCTACTCAAGAGCACAAAGACTGCAGCTGTCACCGGCAAGAGAAGCACTGACCATGCAATACTCGCCACCGCCCTCCATATTACAACCTGAAAATAAAGAAGATGAGAATTTGGTTTTGTACAGGCTCATTTCATACACCTTCTCAAAGACAATCTTTCTACGATTATAATTTTAAAAGTTAACTCTAATTCATTACAAATAACTAATACAATGTAATACTAGTCTATCAATTTCTCAGAAACAGACACGAGAGCACACAAAACTACCAACCAAAGTTGGTTGGTTACCGTCCAGTTCTTTAAATACGGTTTATATTTAACCAGCCCTTACCTTTTTTATAAACCAACAGTTCTGTTTGAGCGAAAACATTTTGTCATGCTTGTTTCAGTTTTGCATCACTTGAGGAAAATCCATATCAACATGGCAAAAGTGAGGATAGTACCCGCGCCACTAATTCGAAGGACCTCATTAGGACCGCTGAGAGTGCGTCCGACTTACTGCCTGAGTACAATCACACTTATAGCGAAAGTTCGCCCAAAAATGAAAATTGTGTCATTATTTACTCACCCCTCATGTAGTTCCAGACCTGTATGACTTAAGTTCCTCTGTGGAACATAAAAGAAGATATTCTGATAAATGTCTGAGAATTGCGTTCATATTCCATTAATGGAAGTCAATGGTAGATAAACTGTTTGGTTATCAACATTCTTCAAAATATCTCCTTTTGTATTCTGCAGAGAAATAAAGAAATCATACCGGTTTGGAACGACATGAGGGCGGGTAAATGCCATTTTGGGAAGATTTTCCCTTTAAACACTGTAATTCTGCGCAAATTAATGATCCATTATTTTACTTGATTTTAAAATATAGTGGAGCATATTTTTTATCATTATAAATTAATTAGCCTACATATAGATTAATGACTTGTCCTATCAATTATCCTAAATTATCCTAATTAAATAGAGGAAAGCTGAATAAAAATGAATACATTTTATATTTAATGTTAAACAGTAATTCAGTATACACAATGTTGTGCAGCATTACATCAAACAGCAGTCTAAAAAATGTAATAATGAACCAACACATAATAAATAACTGGTAATTACACAGTCTTCAAATATGCTTCTATCATGTTATTTCTTAATTATTTTTTAAAAACAACATGTGTTTTATAGAATTATTTAGAGCAGCCTAATAATGCGTAGAAAGACAAAACAAATGTTTCATGGAATAATGTCAGTTGTGTATTCCTTTCGCTTCATTCTGAATTAACGCGTTTTTCTCCCGATGAGTGCCGTTTGCTAACGTGATGCTGCGTCTCTCCAGATTAGTTCTGCTTTTGTCGATCTCTCGGCGGGTCTTGGTCTCAAACGCATTAGTGGGTAATATCTGGGTTGAACTGATGGACATCTCCGTCTGGATGCCTTTATGCACCACCGGCTTTTGTCCGGGTCTCTGCGGTATCACGGGCAGGGACAGCTGTTCCCGCTGAGCCTTCTTGTCCTCCCAGAGCTTCAGAAGACGCCGCTGATTGTTTGTCATGTCCTTCAGGTTCTGTTGCAGGGAATGGACCTGGTCCTCCAGTAGAGTCTTTGAGGTGACAGTGTTCGCCAGTTCAGATGTTAGTTCATCAATGGTCAAACTTAACTTTCCCGCTTTTTCGACAAGTGAACTGCACTCGCGCTCCTTCTCGTGCAGGTCGTTGATTATATCCTTGGTGGTTTTACCGTGAAATTTGGGACTGGACTCTAAACCAATTTCAGCCCTCAGAATCTTCACTTGTTTCCGCAGCTCCTTGTTGTCCATAGCCAATTGCTTGAGTTTCTGTTTGAGAGCTTCGGTTGATCTCATTCGAGACTCATATTGTCTCATTTTCTCCCTCATCACATTCTCGCGGTGCAAAGCATCGTCTCTTTCTTTACGGCACTTTTCCAGAAGCTTTGAAGTTTCGTATTTGGACACCTTTTCCGCTTTCCCAGCCATCATTCATTTGCAGTCTTAAATGCAATATTGAAAATGCATGTTCCTTGATACAGGTCGTCAGGTCAAAGTCTCTTTAAATAGGGTTTCCATTTGCAGGTCATTAAAATAACAATGTCAGTATATACCTGTGTATTCAGAAATAAAGCCTCCTTATTTTTAATCCACTGTGTAAAGGGAAACAGTGACTTGTGAAGCTGACATTCCTCCACAAAGGTTATAGGTTTGGGAGGCAGCTTCAGTGTAACTCTAAGCTAAGGCTAGAATGACCATTAATTAGGACACACACACCGCACATTGGCACCGTTTCAAGTGACACAAATTTTCTATTTTGTTAATTTGGAAAATGTAGCTCAGCCATTTCATAATGCCAGTGCCAACTTAAAAAAAATATATATCTAATTAATCTATTGACAGTGATGAACGAAGGTTAAAAGTGCACTGCTGATGGTACTCGGAGATATACGAAACTTTGCACTGTATCAAATCCTGACATCAAAGACAAGATAGATGTTATCTATGACAATAAACCTTTGTTTGTGAATCTTGATGATGATCAGAATGAAATTCTATGATCTGTACCAAAACCACTTGGCTCTCAATATCACAATCAATCACTGAGACATTATAAATGGAAAAACAAAACTTTATACACTTAACATATGCTCACCACTTTGTTCTGTATTTATATGCATTTAATTTTAAATGGGGGAAAAAACAGCTAAATATTTATTTCAACATGACATCTTGGAATACATTTAATTGTTCTAGGCATTTTGTCTACAAGTATCTTGTTCAAAGAAAATAGATGGATTTGTTACAAATATAGAATGTAAAAAATCATAGAGAACTGAAAGTTTGTAAAATATTTAAATAAACTCTTGCTTTGACTTCCAACTTCATTATAATTTAATTATGTAATCAATTAATGTGAGTACGTATTGTGTTAAGGACATTTATAGCTTATTTTATTTTTCCATTCCTTTTTTCTGCTGACACTAGTGTTTTAAAGTGTTAAAACATTTAAAGTACATGTACATGTCTCAAAGTGGTAGAAACAGGAGAGTGACCCTTTTGAAAACCATCGCAAGCTCAATTATCACATACATATTTAAACAACATCTACACAGTATATACACATCCTCTGCTTTGTAACAGTAACGTGTCAGAACCTCAAATCAGAAAACCTCTAACATGTTGTAGATGATTATCTCAAGGTTTGGCTGCTCACCTACAAACATAAACCAATCGAAATTAAGACTTCACCTTCACAGAATATAAAATGAAGAAATCCAGACAGCCCACAATCGAATTATCAAGACACCTGATTCTCTCTAATAAGGCAAGAGGAGAAGCTGCAATTACAGAAGAAATACAGTTTCTCAAGGAGCACAGATTATGTACAGGAAGTCTTGTCTAATGTTAACATCTTGCCAAATGCAATGTCTTGTTTTCCCATTAGCAGCTACAATCAAATGACTTGGCTCATTTAAAAGTGCTGGCATTTCTATACCATTTCATCATTATTAAAACAGTTCAGTTCAACGTGAGAGTGCCACATCATCACTGAAGTCCTGTATTTACCCAAGGCTGTTATTCAGTTTGCCTATGTGGATGATAAAGTGCTGGTCGTTCTCAATGGCTCATTGTGATCCGCTGATGGATCCATCTCGTATGTAGGCCTACTGAAGAAACATGCCTGAAAAAAGAGAGAGGACACAAATCTTTCAGACTTTGACAGCACTTTTGTTCCTTAAACTCCGCTAACATGGCATTCCCTAATTAAATGAATGTAATTGAAGGCACATGATAGCCATAAGGATATGGTTCTGCTCACAAACTGGCACGTTTCCAAAGCCAGTCAATGACTTTTGCCAGTGTTTCCAAGAACACACCCCTCCACTGGGAAAATACATTTGACACCAAACTGTTTGATCCTTTAACGCTACAAAAAGCAGTGCCGGAGTTCTGATGTTGAGCTGCTAAAGCTACAAACTTTACTGTTATAAAATAACAGCATTTTTTTTGCAGCACTCAAAAGATGCCATTTTAATCAATTTGAATCCAATATATTTAAAATAGTACATAGTCATATGCATTCATATTAGGGATGCAGTGATATTAAAACACATACAAGCCAGTACTTCTTATCATGTTATAGCCAATTTTACAATTCTATAATATATTGTCTAAATAAATTTTAAAAAATTTTTAAATGCTATCATTCCATTTAGACATTACAACATTATTATTTATAGTATGAAAGATGAATATTTTATTTTGATATTTGCAAAAGATATGTTAAAGATTAAACATTTAACATTATTAATAAATTATAAGGGGCTTAAAAAATTTACTTATGTGACAGCAAAGGTAATCTAAAATGTAAAAATAGGGAAAACGAGTATGCACAACTAAATACCTGATATGGACTGACACTGCTTAATTAAATGTTGTGCATCCTGAATATGTATATTATGTAATAATATATATATAGTAAGAATCACATTCATTTATAATGTATAAGGATTCTTGAAAAAAGGTACCTTGCAACCAACAGCAAGTAAGACGTGAAGAATCACGATGGTGGCTATAATGGCTATGGTAATCCTTGGTTTATCGTCCCTGATGGCTGGCCAGAAAGTCATTACCAGCACAGATCCTGAGAGACACAAAGCTACCACGATGGAGAACCACCTCAACCCTTCACTTGGTATTATCCACAGTATCTGTTATTCACAAAGGCACACAAACAAGTAAATAAACTGTTACACTGTATCTGTAAAATAATAACAGAGAATGCTTGAAAACAAACTATCAGATGTGTCAATTATGCACAGATTAATGCATTATCATATTAATGCATATTTTATGATTGTACTACTCACCACAGCGGGGATGTAGATGGAGAGCGAGTAACCATAGACACAAACTATCTGCATGAAGGAGTAGGACACCAGGCTTGTGATCTTCGTATTTCGCCAGGTGAGAAAACCCCATAGAGCTAAAGGCACTAACCATGCATAGCTGTAGATTGCTGTGGCTGCCATGGTTACTGGAAAACAATCACCAAAAGAGGGTCATTTTTTTAGGGTGAGTGCGAAGGGTCTATTTTGTTTGGGTTATTTAGCAAATTTTCTTTCTTTATTCTTTTTTTCTTCTTCTTTAGAGCTATTCACAGCATAATACACTACTGTTCACACGTTTGGTGTAGTTAAGAAAAAAATTCCAGAAGGAAATGAATACTTTTATCCAGCAAGGATGCATGAAATTGATCAGAAGTGAGAATAAAGACACTTTTAATATTACAAAAGATTTCTATTTCAAATAAATGCCCTTTTTTACTGTAAAAATATTAAGCAGCAAATATTTTTTCAACAAAGACTTACCAACCCCAAACTCTGAAATGGTAGTGTATCTAAACATTTAATCTTTAACATTAACGTGTCCTATGACATTTCTTAATTTCTGTTAAAAATGTAACAGTGTATTACATATTTTTGTTAAAACTCTAGAAAAAGCTGTTCATTTTCCTGGCCATAAAACAAGATTATTTCATACAACATATCTCTAACCTTTCCTGAAGTCTGGCACATATTTGTACTTCGGCTGACCATGGTTCACCACAAAACTGGAGATGTTTCCACTAATAGCGATGGCGAAAACAAGAGTTGCACAGATCCAGAAAGGTCCTAAAACATATTCAAGTTTTAATCAACTTCTTTCTCTTTGCTGTAATCACTCAATTTTAGTTTAATTTAGCTTACCATACAGGTCCGGGTTACTCCGTAAATAGACCTCGACAAAGTTTTTCCCAGGCCAAGGCAGAATTGAACCAACTATTCTGTTCTTTACCTATAAGTAAACAAACAGAAGTTATTTCTGTCTTATCTTGACAGCATATTGTTGCCATCTTTTCAGTCACTTCACAAAATAATCATTCCATGTGCATGACATGAGCACTGTTTGGATTTAAATAACTAAAAGGGGAAAACAGCAGCAATTCATCTTTTAGCCTATATTTAAAAGGGATTAGAAAGTGTGAAAAAGTGTTTCTGAAATACACAATGAATGCTTTTTAACTGTTTGATGAATCGCTGTAGTGCGAGCGGTGAATCCTACGATAAAGATTCAGCTGGCTGACCTGATGGCTGTCCACATCGAATAATGTTTGGTAGAACTCAAACGTCCAGAAAGGTGCACTTTTTTTTTCACCTGACAGAAGCTGTTTGACAAAGCAACATATATTTTGAGTCAATACCTCATTTGGGGAAATGAATATGTCAGATTTTCACGATTCTGTTCCATTTACCTCAGTTTGGTCATTGCTGTCCAATGGATCAATCTCTTCTTCTTCAGGGGCAGTTCCAGTAGCTTTTCGTTGTTTTCGCGATTTGATGGGATCATCGATGGTCACTGTTGTGGAACCTTGGTTACTTTTAATGAATCCTTGATCATCTTCAAATTCTAGCACAATATTGAAAATATGTTTGGATAAATTTCAAGAGCAATAGGCAGACTCCACAATATCCTATTTATTATTATGCTAAATGAACAGTTTTCATTCATAAATAAATAAATAGTAATTATTTGTTTCGGGTAATATTTTTGGTATTCCTTTTTTCAAATATGTTGTTAAATGTTTGGGGACTCACCTTGAAATTCCAGATGAAAATCAGTATTTGCCATCACAGGTCTATGTGCTCTGTGAATGAAGGCATCAATAAAAGATCGATAAGTAGACAAGCTTTAGTTTATATTGTTGATACTGTAGGCTGTTAAATGGATAGTTAAAGCAAAATGACAATCAT
The DNA here is from genome assembly GCF_965113295.1 of Leuciscus leuciscus. NCBI lineage: Eukaryota > Metazoa > Chordata > Actinopteri > Cypriniformes > Leuciscidae > Leuciscus > Leuciscus leuciscus. The sequence continues at coordinate 26,548,993 of NC_138730.1, forward strand.
TTACTCATTCTGTTTTAAATCAGCCTTTTTTTATTCTGTGGAACACAAAGGGATATATTAGGCATAATGTGAGGGACTGACAGCCTCAGTCACCATTTACTTTCCCTGCATCTTCTTCCCACGAATGTAAATAATGACTGAGGCTCTCAATATTCCTAAACATTTTTATTTTGTGTTCCTCGGAAGAAAGTAATAGGTGAGTACGTGATGACAGAACTATCCCTTTAAGTATTAAGATGTACGTACCACATGAACGATAGATGACTTATTGGTGTAACTGAAGTGTCCTGATCACAAGTAGCAGGAGTGAGACACTGTACAACCTGTTGACAATCAGACGTATGCGGATATTATACACCAGAAACACAAAACTGCAGTTAGAACGTAACAAATTGTGTTAAGAAGTTGCAGTCTCTCAGATGCCTTTACATACAAGTAAGTAACGTTATAGCAAAACAAGACTTCTAATGTTGTCGTTGTGTTAAATAAACTTCTTAAAGGTGTCAGGAGCTTAAACTTTGCTTTGAAGTTGTGGAAATGGAAACACGGAAATAAATAATCACAGTGACGCGTAGCAAAATAAAAGTTGTCCATAATGAGGCCTTTCAAAAGTATTTTTAAACCTGGTGTTTTTCACCTTGTGGTTCAGTGAAAACATCACGTCAGAGTTATAAGGCACTGCAGGAAAAATAATGAAGGTAAAAGACTCAGAAGTCACTTCAAGAAAGTTTTTAACTACTGCAGTTTTCTGCGAAGTACAATGCGAGTTTAAATATAGTGTAAAGATTTCAGTAAAGACTTTTATTTTGGAATGCTCGTGAAACTCGACACAGAGGAGGGATGTTACTTCAACAGCCCGTCGCTTTTAAATCTCTTTAAGATTTCCAAACTTCTCGATATTTCCGGCAGTATACCCTTGAATTTAAAAAGACAACCGAATATTTTGGACATTAAACTCTCGGTTTGTGTCGAGAGGTGGTAAGGACGATGTATTTGAGCGAGGACTGCGGCGCTGTGTATGTCAGGGAGAAAGGAGAACTGCGATATGTCAGTGCAGACAAGAATGATGCTCCGCAGCACAGACTCTTCAACAGAGACTTCTCTTTTCAACTCTGCATCGACACTTTACCCTCCGCCAGCCACACAAAGAGAAGAGGCCACTTCATATTTACCTACAACAAGGAGGGGAGTCTGCGGTACACGGTGAAGTCTTTATTTGACATATCATTACAGTTCATCGCTGATCACATTGAGCATGTGGACTCGCTAGTCGGTTTTCCTGAGCAAATGGCTGATAAGTTGTTCTCGGCCGCCGAAGAGAGACACAAATTCACTGAGCCACAAACTGCACCCAGAGCACTGCAGGTCTTCTGTGAGGCCTATGGAGAGCTGGTGCTGAAATCCCTGTGTTTGAGAAACAGGTAAGCATTAAATGTAAAAACAACAACAACAGCAACAAAATCAATCAATCAACTTTTAAATGCCACGGACCCCAAAAATCCCCCATCCTCAAATTTCAAAGCCACCTATTTATTTATTTTCTTGTATAAAGGCCCAATTTAAATAGTGAAAAATTTATATTATAAATATGTCTAAATATTATTTGGAACATATTTCGTTTCTATTAATTTGAAAATAAATTTGTTTTACTCATTATAGCACTGTACTGTTAGATGCATTATTTATTTATTTGCTAACTTATTTACCTATTTTCTGATTTTAATATAATTTTAATATTTTTTTAATTATAATTATTTAAATCTTTACACTGTTTTTCTCACTCCCTTGTGGCCCCCACTTTGAAAAACCCTGAAGTAAACAACAATATGACTCAAAACCTAATGAAAGGTTTAGAGACATCCAAAATGCTGCCTAGGAAGGCCTATATACCCGTTATGATCAGAAACTAGCATTTACGGCAGTATTATTGTCTTTTCAGGTACCTTTTGATACCTGAGCGGTTGGAAGAGATCAGACAGTTTCAGAGTCTGGAGTCCCTGGACCTCTATGGATGTAGATTAGGTGACAACCATGAGATTTTTAAATACATAACCTCTGAAGCTCTGGCTAGGTATGGATAACACATAATTGTGTACATTGCATAAATAAAAGAAACATTTCAAATGATTGCTGGGTGTTCAATTTGTTCTAGTTTGTGATAAATCGTAAAATCACTTTCTTTTTTCCCCTTACATTTCCTTTTTTTTCTGTAGTCTTGTGAAACTTTTCATAGGTGCAAACTGCCTTTCTGATGCAGGCCTTCAGAGGCTGACTGCGCCGGTGAGGGTGATGAAGAAAGGCCTAGAAAACCTGCAGCTTTTGGACCTCTCTGGTTAGTTAATGTATTTGTATAGTCAGACACTACCTTTCAAAAAAGTCAGTACGATTTTTTGAAAGAAATCCTTTTTTTAGTTTTTTTTTCAGCAAGGATGCTTTAAAGGTGCACTGTGTAATATTTAGCGGCATCTAGTGGTGAGATTGCGAATTGCAACCAAGAGAAGTTATGGTGGCCGACAGGAAATGATGAGTAGACAGCAGAGAGTTAGTTGCCAGTTAAGCAATGAGGTTTCTTTACAAAGATAAATTAAGAAATTAGGTTTACTTAATTATTCAGTAAATCGATATGTTATTCCAAATATTATTGTTACTTATTCATCATTGTGTCAGTGTTTTATTCGCTGACTTTAGCTAGCTTCTTTGCACAAAGAACAACATAGTGGCGAAACGTGTTTGTTCGTTTAGGGCTACTGTAGAAACATGTTGGTGCATTTCAATGTAATGGACCCCGCGGTGTATGTAGATAGAAACGGCTCATTTTAAGGTCATAAAAACATAACGGTTCATTAAGTAAGGTGTTTATACACCACTGAAAACCTAGTTATGTATATGATATTGCATTTCTGTCAACAGATCCTCCTAAATATTACACAATGCACCTTTAAATTGATCAAAAGTGACAGTAAAGACATTTATAAGACTATAAAAGGTTTCTGTTCCAAGTAAATGCTGTTCTTTTAATTAAAAGTATCATGGTTTCCTCAAAAATATTAAGCAGAAAGAAATGTCCCTAAACTTTTGAAAGGTAGTGTTACATAATTATTTTCAGGTGTTTTATGCACAATAAAACATAATTTTATGCTAATTTACACTCTTGTACTTTGGTTTGTTTCTTAACAGAGAATCCCATCACCGAGAAAGGTCTTGGATATCTAACGTGCTTTAAAGCACTACAGAAACTAGACATATCTGGGACGAATGTGACGGTAACACAATTAAAAAGATAACATCTATGAGTTTCATTAACTTTGTATGAACTGCTGAAGTTTTAAATGAGGTCTTGTGTATTATTAACAATCTTTTTTAGGTGAATGTGTCTTTGAAAGGATTCTTCAGAATGAAGATGAGAATGGTCCTCTCAGAGACCCCATTGAAGGAGTTTGGACACTCGGATTGCAACACAGAAGGCTGGGCTGAACAGGTAACACATATAAGGCTTATAATGGTATCCATGATGGATAGGCAATGTTGAATGTAAAGTTGTGATGGTAGAGGTTTTATACTGTGGCCTCTCTGTATAAAAATTCAAATTTTTAATCAGGTAATAAACCAATGGGAAATTACAGCTTCAGAAGTACCAAAGAAAGACTCCAAACCAAGAACAAATGCTCTCCGTTTCTGTGAGTTTATTCTTTTTAGCTACATGTTCACTTTATCACACATTAATTATTATATAATATTAATAATAATAATTTGTATATTGTAATGATTTTCATTTTGTTCTGTAGATGGAAGAGAAAAGTTTGTTCGAGAGACATTGAACTCCTGGTCTGGGACAAGTGCCACCACAAACAAAGACAAAGTTGTGCCAGTTCACTTTTATACGGTTGATCTCTGTGGCCTGAGCTCAACAGAAGAACACAACACACATTCATCAGCAGTGGCAGCAGCACACAAGGGAAAGAAGAGGAGACTATCAGAGGAAGAGCAAAGTTCAACTCCTATGGCAAAGCGCCAATCCTTCTCAGCTCTGTCTGCGGAGGACTTAGATCTGTTAAATAGCTATTGAGTGGACACACACATGTATGCAGTGCATTCCTCTGTGAGGAACGTGACACTGAAATGCTTTTAGTTTGGATTATTTACAATTAAAAACAGCTTGCTTTTTATTTTTGTACTGCAATCTTTTATTTTCTCAGACAAACTGACTGGCTGCCAATCATGGGTATATTTATACAAAATCATTGAGTAAATCACTGAAAGTCGACATGAAACGGAAGATGCGATAGCCTTTTCTTCATCGTGGCTTATCCATGTGCAACGGCTTCTCGGACAAGAAAAAAAATATATAGGGCGGAACTTGATTTTGTCTATGGGGAATAGAGTTGTGCAGGGATGACATATTTTTGTAGGCCAATCCAGAAAGTAGCATCAACCTGGTTTCCTCGACAAATTTATCAATTGGCTTTTGGATTATTGTTGAAAAAAAGACTTACAAAAGCTTAAGATTCTTACATATTTTGTCCATCATGAATTTAAACTTCACAAATTAACACAACTCTTAAGGATTTGGAAGTGTACACTGTAAAAAAAAATTACATTCCCAAGCAACCATGGTGTGTAGTTTATTTATAGCCCATGTTTAGCTTTTGACTTCTGCCTATTGTATTTTTACAATAGGCAGAAGTCAAAAGCTAAACATGGGCTATAAATAAACTACACACCATGGTTGCTTGACTTCAACGTCGCCATCACTAAGCTTCCGACAACTCTTTCTATAAGAACATTTTCCCTGAAAGTTTGAGTTATAATAGTTTGCACAATTATATACGCAAAGAGGCTTTGACAAGTGAGTAGATTAGTTTATCTGTAAGATTGATGACGTTTACTGTCCCTGACAACCTTTGTAGTCCAATTTAGCCCCTTGTTAGCAACTGCCTTTTTCAAGACATGTAAATGTTTGTTTTTTTTTAAATCACAAGAGGGTATTAATTATGTATTTTATGTCTTAGAAAATATCTTGAGTTTTAGTTCACCACAGACCTTATTTCAAGCATTTAACCAAAAACCCATTGACTTCAGGAGGACGATGGAACCGGAAGTGTTAAAATGTTTACTCGTTTCTGGGTTTTGGCCATAGACTGTAAAAAGGTTTTGGCCTATAAAAATACGTTATCCCTGCAGCACTCTGTTGATTGGATGGTTGAGGTTTGCTATTGCTGTGATGTCATTGCTGTGACGCTATCCGATTGTTAAGTCTGACGTCACGCGTGACGTTTAGCCTTTTCCGGGTCCAAGCGCTCCTCTCGTCCAGAAATAACAATGGTGGAACCTGTAAATTTATTTACGATCACGTCCTTCTTAGTGAGGCACCCTTGGCGGTCAAAAAGGGTTTAAATTCCTTTAACACCAACAGAATGGTTAGTGTAGCTCATCACTCAGGTGGCATAAGGGTAGAGTCCAGGCATCAATGAAAAAGAAGATTTACGAGGTTGAAGTGAGTTAGCTCGGGACACGGGACACAGCACTGCGGCATTGTAAAAACACTCAATAATAACCAAAACACTAGCGAAAGCGGTAGAGAGGACCTGGACTTTGGACCGGAAAGAGAATTATCGCATAGTGGTTACGTCACGACTTAACAACCGAATTGCTGTGACAAGTTGCCCCACCCTTGCTCCTGTAAACAGTCATCAGAGAAGAGAAGAGATGTGACTGCTAGACGGAGGGGGCATGAATTTTAAAACAATGATGTGCATGGACAGATCATGTATAATAAATAGTGCAATATTCCAAAAAAAAAAAAAACTTTTACAAATATATATTATTGAAGTCAATGGCTACCATCATTTGTCTGGTTACCAATATTCTTAACTATCTTTTGTGTTCAACAGAAGAAACAAATTCATACAGGTTTGAAACAACTTGAGTAAATGATGACAGAATTTTCATTTTTGGGTGAACTAACCCTTTAAAGCTGGAATACACTACACAACTTTTACAATCTGAACAGGTTTTATTATAAAAATCTGCTTATATTAAAATGTGAACAGGTTTTAAAATACACTAACTGACTTTGTAAAAATGGACTCTAAAAACACTACCAGACTTTCAAGTCGTTCTGAACACAACAAATTCCCAATTTTCTGAGAAATCTGTCATCTCAAAACCGAACACTGGCTCTGAGATTTGGGAACTAGCATTGATTCATCCAGACTGCAAATAAGGGCAAAAATTTGGACCAAAGTTGTGTAGTGTATTCCAACCTTAAAAAACAAAACAAATGACAAAATAGGACAAACGGTAGTGTGAACACATGCCTAGAGTCAATGCTATCAGACAACACATCTGACCTCAAAAACAAAACAAAATGTCCAATAATCTATTTTAGTACATTGCTTCATTTTCAGAAATCTTGGTATTTTTAGCCTCTGATGCAGATGTATTCATTAGACCAGTCAAAGCAGTGCTGTTTCATATTTTTAAAAGAAGTCTCTAATAGGATACATTTATTTGATCGATTATATTGTGAAATTACAATTTACATTGTTTTCTATATTTCTTATTATCAATGTTAAAAACAGTTGTGCTGATTCATATTTCTTTTGTGGAAACCGTGATACATTTTTTAGGAGTCTTTGATGAATAGAAAGTTCAAAACGACAGCATTTATTTGCAAAGGTAGTTGTATAGCTTAAAATAGTATTTAGGCTTGATCAATTTACATTCTGTCTAGAGAAGGAACTCTCAGTTAGAGAAGTATGTCTTGCCTTCCTTTTCAGTTTCAGTTCTCTCTGAAGTTGGGTTATCAGACCATCTCAGTATGAAAAGTAACAATAATTATCAAATAAATTATATTGGTTGAAAAATAGAATGTATAATATTTCCAAGCAATACAGAAGAATAGATATATAGAATAGATTCAATTAACTGTCATTAAAGCATTATCTAGGCTCATTTCCTCACCCGAGGTTGTGTCCTGTTAGGTTTCATTTTTGAAGCATTTATAAAATTAAAACAATATACTCTTCTTGCATCTGATTTTCAAAAATATGGTTCCTCAGAAGGCTATATATAGGGTCCAGGAGTGACCAAGATAGTGAAGGAGGAAATTCTGGAATCCCTTGTCTCTTCGGTATATCTATATCCTTTTGAGTGATTTACATATACAGTATGGTTTACAATCAAGTTATTAATTAATGATCTATACATTATGAGTGTGATTACCAACATTTTTCTTTTCATGTATTCTTTAAAGGTGACTGAGGGTCTGTCCCATGCCAGGAATGCACTGCTTGCTCATTTAGCCCGGCTTCCAGAGATGAAACACGGATTCGTTTTGTTTGAGAAAGGTCTTCAACATGTGATAAAACATATACCTGTTCTTTTAGCTCACTGTGACAACTACAGGTCACAAGGGTCATTGGAACCAATAGAAATGTGACCATTTCTTAGCATTTACTTTACTGTTCTATATTAAAGTGTCCTCTCATAGAGAGAAAGAACATGTTATCTTGATGTTTTGGGAAGAGTCTCCTATTTATTGTTAGAGCCCGACCAAATCCAACCTTGAAGGAGCGATGTCTCTGTGTGTGTGTGTGTGTTAGTATTGTTGATTACAGGTTAACAAGTGGCATTATTGGAGATTGACTGACTTGTTTTCTTCAACATGTTGGCGCCTAGACACACAGTCTTGTGACCTCGGAGGGACACTCGTACCTAATTCAGGGTCCTGGTGGCAGCCATACAGACTATGGAGATGTGCTACTACCAATCAGTCCATGTGTGGAAATTTACTGTTTATCTATTTCTTAGCCAATCAGAATCATTCAACCTGAAGTAATGACGTAGCTTAGACCTTGGTGAAGGGTATAATTGCTGTGATCTTTGTAACTGTAAGGAGCGGCCTACGAACTCCTTGTGAGTCTTGAAGCTGACTTCTGCTGATGAAGCTAAGCTACCAACTATCTTCAGTAAAACTTTTCTTCAATTGACTGCACTCCTGACTCCGGGTCTTCATTCATCTTATCTGGTTCTGGGTCTTTATCTGTATTATCCCCTTACAAGAGTAACATCATCAGCACTTGTGCATAATCTTTGTTTCCGGCGTTGACATGCCGACACAAACAAAAAACATATCAGTTTTGACTAGTCCAAACAAATGACAAAATGCACAGCAAAAACTATGCTAATGCAATTACACAGGATACACTAGATATCTGATTTTGATTAGTGTTTATTAAAACAAAAAACAAAACAAAAAATAAGACACTGAACACTTTTTGTAGGTTTGTTTATTAATATCAAGATGACAAATCTGAGGTTGTAAAATATTATCATTTACAAGGCTTTCATGATGTGAATGAATGTTCACCCACTGCAACTGAAGCATAAAACAAAATGTTAATGTTTCATTGTTCAACACACGTACCTCAAATCACAAGCTGTTATTGATCACACTGAGAACACTCAAAAAAAGAAAAAGAAAAAAGTAAACCATCTCTACAAATGGGTAGTAACCTGGAAAACTGAGATCCTACAGAGCTTTCATTCTGATAGGTAATGCCTTTAAGTGCCAAAACATCAACACAATATATTCCCCATAGTCCACGCTTATCAAATTTGAAAAAGGAGAAACCCATAGTAAGTGAGTAAGAGCAATAATCACAACTTTAACAGAGAAAACCAAATCTATGAGACCCCAATTCCTTTGGATGTTAGACTGACTAAATGTTAGACTGATCCAGATTGACCTTTGACGGAAGGGGTCCCGCTTCCTGGTCCTCCACCCCAGGAGATCTGATGATCACTAGAGAAGACTGCAGATAAGGGGTCAGTTTCGTGTCCTTCATGTACTCCATATCCCCATTTATGCTTAGCTTCTGTTGAAAGGATGAGAATGTGTGGAACAGTTGGTTAAATGGAATTGACTAAGAAATGTGATTGGCTAAGAAACGTGAAGTAGTTTACCTCAGCAGGGACATACTGCTCAACAGCAGTGGACACTGTGGCACAACAGATCCAGATCAGAACAAAGACAGACAGAACCAGAGTGGTGGTCAGGATCCAGCTAGGCAACCACGGGTTCCTACCAGTACACAAGATCATGATGGTTTATATTCAACAAGGCCAACAGATTGCGAATATTAAGAGATCAAGATGTGCCTGACCTTGAAAGGCAGTTGAAGAGCTTGTAATCTTCATCAGAGTTGCTTCTATCAATGAACATGTCTCTGTCTCTCTCCTGAATGAAGCTCCTTGGGTAGTCTTTATAGATGGGGCTTTTCATCCCCTGATCTACAACTATATATATATAAAAAAAAGAGTGCTATATTAGTATTGTGATCTTAAAACTTTTATTAACCCTGTGAAGTATATTAAATAATAGTCAGAAAAACTGAAAGTTTACTTAAAGGGATACTCCACCGTTTTTTTATATTAAACTATGTTATTCCCTTAACTAAGACGAGTTGATACATACCTCTCTCGTCTCAGTGCGTGCACTAAATCCCTCTGTCTTGCGGCGAAACTTTGTTAGCCCAGTTCATTTAATATGGGCCAAGCAGAGAAGATACCAAACACCTCCACGTTTTCCCTATTTAAATACAGTTACTCGCGAAGTGTAACTCGACCTAGGACGGTGACACAAAACAAAACGTTGCGCTTTTCTAAGCGTGTAAAATGGATAACTATTTTGTATGGCGGAATACCATAGCAAGTGCTTGTAAGCACTTCGACTTGGCGCAGTAATATCTTCACTAGAGGGAGCGGGGGCCGGTGAGAGGATTTTTCACGAGTGAAGATATTACTGCGCCAAGTCGAAGTGCTTACAAGCACTTGCTATGGTATTCCGCCATACAAAATAGTTATCCATTTTACACGCTTAGAAAAGCGCAACGTTTTGTTTTGTGTCACCGTCCTAGGTCGAGTTACACTTCGCGAGTAACTGTATTTAAATAGGGAAAACGTGGAGGTGTTTGGTATCTTCTCTGCTTGGCCCATATTAAATGAACTGGGCTAACAAAGTTTCGCCGCAAGACAGAGGGATTTAGTGCACGCACTGAGACGATAGAGGTATGTATCAACTCGTCTTAGTTAAGGGAATAACATAGTTTAATATGAAAAAACGGTGAAGTATCCCTTTAACCTTAAGACAATGTATACAAAACAAATGTTTAGTTTTTTTGCCGAGTATCAAATTTAAAACATCAGGCTTTTACCGCTCATATATTATGATATAGGAGAAAATGGAGCTCATACTTAAGAAAAAACACCTGTATTTTATTCAGAGGCCCAAAATGATGATAAAATAACAAATAAACGTTCCTCAAATATCTGTTGTATCATATTTGATACATGCACTTTAACATGATTTTTCTAAAAATAAATAAATGGATAATTAAGTAAAGCTAAGGGTATGTGTACATGACAACGATGTTGTCTGAAAACTGAAAAGTTTAAGTATAGCTAAGGAAAAAATTTACGACAACGATGTACTAAAAATAGGAAACGTTTTTCCTTTTTGTTTTTCGTGTACAGACGGCAATATTGTCAAAACGATCCCTGTTCACAAGGATCCACGACAATGACTAAAAACGCTGTATTCTGCTGCCAGGCCAGCAGTTGGCATTGTTACTTTGTAAAGAAAACTCCACGCCTATAGACTGAACACGTAATACGCATGTGCATGACGTCACCGTTTTCACAAATTCATGTTTTAGTAGTTTACACGGAGATGATAACGCTACCGTTTTCAAAAACTTGCACTCTGAAAAACATTTTCAAAAGTTCACATTTTCAGGTCCCCAAACATTACGTTGTCGTGTAAATGAACGGCCAAAACGTATAAGTTTTCCATTTTTAGTTGAAAATGGTGTAGTGTAAAAGTTGCTTCAGTCCAGTAAATGTTAATCTTGAAATATTACTAATATAAAAGTTATTATTACATTTACTTTATAAAAATCATTAAAGATTTCACAGCAAAACGACATCTGTTCCATGACCTGAAGGGGGCCATCTATCAATGATCTAGCAATCAGACGACAGAAGGCATGTAGTAGATTGTGTGCAAAAAGTTGATCATGTTGATAAATCAGAGGCCTTAAAACTGTTGCGTTATAGGGTTAAGAGAAGGATGCTAAGAGGCTGTAGTGGAAAGTAACACGTTTAAGTCAGGACCTTTGCTGGCCAATCATGGCTTTCATTACATATTAACATACTTCATTACATCATTTCTTAATAGAGCAGTCTGTCATTTCTGACACTAGCAGCTTCAAACAGAACTGCAACATTTTCTAAGAGGTTTCACAAATAAGGTTTCATTTTGAATTAAAATGCCATAACTGGATCTTCTGGTTATAGTATTGTTGACTTTTCTCTGTTACATATTACATATTTTCAATGATTTAGTCATCTTAAGCTCCACCCCTTTCTTACAATCGACTGTGATCTCGCATTCAGATCTGGCTCCGTCCAAGCAACAACTGATGTATATAACCAAGTCCCTGATCTACTTTTTTTTTTGCTTTTCTGGAAATGTATTTCACTCTGATGTACGTGACAATACAAAAGAAAGGATCTGCTAATTCTGTTACATTGTGACTTTAAACTAGTATGATATTATCCCCTGGTTTCACAGAAAAGGCTTAGACTAAGCAGGATTAGGCCTTAGTTCAATTAATACATTTAAGTAGCTTTTATTAAGTCCCTTAGAAAACAGTACCGGTGTGCATCTTGAGACAAAACAATGGCACTGATATATTAAGATGCATCTGTACACGTAGGTTTCAGTTAAAACAGCTCAAACATGGGTTTACGCCTCGTCTGTGAAACCGGGGGTAACTTGCAAGAATGTTTGAGCTTTTTAAACTGAAAGTAACTTGTACTGACATATCTTAACATATGTCAGTGCCATTGTTTTGTCTCAAGATGCACACCAGTGATGTTTGTTTCTAAGGCATGTTTAAAAAAGCAACTTAAATGTCCTAATTGAACTAAGGCCTAATCCTGGTTTAAAGTCTGAAAACAAATAAAACGGTTATGAAGTGTGACACTTTCCACATCTTGCTTATTAATCAGAGCGGAAAGCATAAGCGTGTTATGTGCAGTGCTCACAAGTGCTCTGTGACTCTTCCGTCTCGTCTGTCTGGAATTCAAACTGAGGGATAAACTGAACTTGCGGCTCAGACTAGAAAAGAGAGGAGCACATATTGATCATTGGCACAGAAATAAGCTTTACTACTTTATACCAGAGATGCCCAAACTTTTTACTATGAAGGGCTAAATATCAAAATCGACTACAGGCTGGTGGCTTAAAAATAAAGCGGAACATTATATTCAACTCTATTAAAATGTCATTCGAATTCACTTATATATTACTTATATTTCAATACAAAAAAATTAAATAAAAATAAACAAATAGATTAGAAATTAAGATGCTTCAATGGTTTCCCCACCTTGTGATATGGCATGGCAGGCCAAACTGGTTTGGGCATATCTACTTTATACACTAGTACCTCCTTATGAATACAGTCTAATTATAACAACAACAAAAAAAGTTTCATATAACATTATCACCACATTACCTGGAAAATGACTACTTTGCCATCATCTGCCTGGAGATAAAATGTCCAGGATGAGGTGATGAAGCTGTGGGCTTGGCTCATCATGTCTTCCCAGAAACCCCTCACCAAAGTCAGCGGGTATAGGAGATGGATTCTGGGCATCATCATCAACAACTTCATACCCGGGAAAAAAAAGAAGAAACATATAGTTACTTCAAAAAGCACCCTGGTGACATGCAATTAGAATTGCTCATGGAATGACTATGAGCATCAAAAGCAATTATTCACATATGTTTTTCACACCTGCTCCATCCTTTGTTCTGCAAATGGCTGTTGGCTCTGGCATCCGAGATTGCACGCGTAGCGCTCATCTGATTGGCTGTAGGCTTCACGACAGGCTGCAGGAAGTCAAACACACTCAACTGGTTGCATCATAAATACACTGTTATCAAAATAGAGCAAAGCGAATCCTTTAAGGATTCAGACAATACTTTAATATTACCTGACTCGCATTCAGATTGGGTTTCGTTGAGATCCTTGCTGTCACCCACAAACTGACAGATGGAGAAGAGACGGCACCCTCTCTGACAGGCGTACAGCGCCTCCTCCTATTACAAAAACAAACAGGCCAAATAAAGCAAATAGACCAGTTCCGCTTAGACCGTTGTTATTGCCGTACAAATTATTTAACTTTACAAACACAAGCTACAATGCACAAGCTCATAATAAGACAAACTAACGAATGGTTGAACAAGTTAATTGCGTTTCTTTGTTCGTAAACAAACTCACCCGTGGATAAGTGTGCAAACTGTAAGTCATTTGACATGTTTTATGACAAGACGCAGTGTTTCCCAAAACACCATCGAAGACCTCGGAAGATGCTGAGGAGCTCGTAAGTATGCAGCAAAAGCTTATCAAAATCCCGCAGGACTTTATAGCACTCATTTTTGTGAATGACCAAACATCGACTGAAAGATTCTTCCTTGTTTGTGTACCTGCAGAAATGTCGCGAGAATAACGCGTATGCACTTCCTAGTTAGTTAGGCGCAAGCGCCGTGGAGGCATTTCATGAGCGTAGGGGGACCGTGGGAAAACAAACACTGTAAAAATGTAATAAATAAGATTAATTTATACTAACTAAATAGTTTAATAAAATATGGATGCAAATTAAGATTAAAATATATATATATATATATATATAAATAAAATAAATTACATTTTAGAATTAGAATGCAAATGTAATTGAAACTAAATATTTTCCCCATATTTATATACTTTTTTTTTTCACAGTATAAATTCAGTCTTTACACATACAAATATATGCAGTAGCTGCCTTTTATATTTTAGGATATTTTTATATTCTTCTCCCCTTGAGCAACAATGATCATATTTGGTCATCTAAAAGATAGAAAACCTCTGGTTTAGAATTAAATGTTTATAAAATAGCTTAAAATTGGTTCGTTATTTAAATAAACTAGGTTTAAGACTTTAAGACTGCTTATTTGGGATGCATGCAAGAGCAAATACGAAGGCATTTCAGAGAGTCACATAAATTGTCTTTATTGAAAAGCAAACATCTATACAACTGAAACTTACACTATTTTAATTTAAGTCAGTTTCAAGGGATCTAAAAACAATGACAAAAAAAAAGAAAGAAAAAAAAAGAAAAAAGAATAAGACAATAGTTTTTGTGTTGAAGGAAGATTGCCCCAACCACTGCAGTTATTTTCTCTTCGGACATTTGGAACATCAAAGGAAGCTCCTAAATGACATTATAAAACACCCAATAGATGACCCTTGAACACTGTTCTTGTGCCAATGTGAGTGAGCATCAAAACAAGGATGGGTTAAAGAGGGAATGTCCCTCACACTGATTTACAGGACAAATTTGAGGCACAAAAGACAACCCAGGCATATTTTCATAGCCAGAAGTCTCAGTGTTTGCTTTTTTTGGATTTCTTGTGAGAACGGTGAGGCGATCGTGACCGAGATCTTGATTTCTTTGAGGATTTTTTAGGCGTTCTTGATCTGGACCTACGCGACCTCTTAGGTGTTCTTGGTGGTGAAGGAGACCTAAAATCATAAAAAAAAAAAATGATACAGATTATTACATTCAGCTTAGTTCCATAAACATGCTTGTAATGACAACACAACACACAGGATTGAGTTTTATGCTGCCACGATGAAATCATTCGTTTACCTTTTAGAAGACTTGCGGTTACTGTCTCTCGGAGAGTCTTTATAAGACAATCGAGAGCTGTCTTTTGTATAGGATCTATCAGAGCGCTCCGATCGTGGTGAGGGCGACCTGCCGCGCCTACTGCTGCTACTTCGGGTGGGGCTGGGGGAGGGACTGTGTCTCCGTTTTCTGTAAATAAACAATATTAAATGCATTCAGAGTTCTCCATTTCTGAAAGACATTTACTCATTTGCTGAAGGAGTTTCAGGGTCTTATGCAGGGATCTTACTTTTCTTTTCTGCCTGGTGTGGAGTCATCTTTGTCCTTCTCTTTGTGGGACACATCAGATTTCTCTTTGTCTTTTCTTTCTTTTTCTTTTTCTTTCTCTTTGTCTTTCTCTGTCTCTTTCTCCTTCTCCTGAACAACGTCCAAAAAAAAGTATGGTTTCAAACAAAACAGAAGGACTAAAATGAATGTCGAAAACAATTAAGCTGATACTAACCCGCTGTAGTAACTTGTCCCGGTAAAGCTCTACTTGCTCTTGAATACTCTGTCCAGATTTTTTGGGTCGTTTTCCAGATTCAAGCTCGTCTTGAAACTTCATGACTTTAAGCTGTAACACAGAAAGAAAAACATGACTGGGATCTCTAAAAGCTTCAAGAATGTGAAGCATTATGTTTAGTACACTTATTAGCATTTAGGTATACCTCAATTTCTCGAAGTTTGGCACGTTTCTCTTCGCTCATCTCAAAAAATTTAGCAGACTTTGAATCATATTCTTCTCTAACAGGATTACTGTAGGACTGCTGCTCTGCAGCACTGGAAGCTCTGAGAGTGTCTTTACTTTCAGTTTCACGTGTTGAACTATGACAAGAAAGTGAAAATTAGATCAAAACTGCATGGCCAATGTATTGGTGATTTTTGTAATTACTATAAGACATTTTAAAAATCATTTTATAGAGATTAAATATTTTAAAATTGAGCTTAACAAGAAAAAATGATCAGTACAGACATTTCTAATACGTTTGCATGTCCTTTAACATTTAATAATCATAAGTTTCCCAAGCCTAGTAGAACTAGGAAAATTTACCTTGATTTACTTTTCTCAGATTCATCTGGCAGATCAAAGATTTCCCATTTTGACGTGGTTACAGCTAAAAATAGAGAAAAATAAATTTTATGATGTGTACAGGAGGAGGTAACTAAGGTTTAGATGATGTGATAAACGTAATCTGGACTAACCTTGAGCTTCCAAAGCAGCACCATCCACTGCCTCCCATTTTGACGGAGCGACCTTAAAACCTGGTTTTTGATCAACTAAAGAAGAAAAGAAAAGGTCCTGACATTTTTTCCTAAACAAATTTCTTTTAGAACATCTGCCATGGCATTTAGCAATTCTAATGTAATTGTAAAGTATATTCTTTTCGATATTGGAATAGAGTGATGTGTTAAGTCTATTAAGTGGGAGTTGAGTGTATGAAAGGTAAAATGAGTAAATAAATAAACAATGTTGTCAGCATTCTTACAAGGAATACCATCCAGATCATCATCTGTTCCCTTGATGGGCATTCCATCCAGGTCATCGAGTGGTGCGCCATCAATTGGCGCTCCATCGATGGGCATGCCGTCAACATCATCGAAAGGAGCGCCATCCAGTTCTTCCTCCACAATAGGAGCACCATCAATGTCCTCAGTCCTTTCTGGCAGCTGAAGTGAAAACGCAATAAACATCCAATCATTCAGTCCATGCTGAGATGAGTTGTGACAACTCAAATCTTATCACTGACAATCTATGAATCATAACTCAATCAGCCAATCTCTACCAAACTAACCTCTGGCACCAGTTCTTCAATCTCCTTTTCAGGATCGAGACTGACGAGTCCCAGGAAAATGTTTTGAAGTTTAATCAGGAACGGATCAGGATACACTGCCCAGTCTTCCCATGCACGGAAACAGGACATTACTCGTTGCTGTGAGGACCAAAATTGAGAAACGTCAAATCCAGATAGTTAACTTTATTATAAAACCAGTATGGCTTAAAAATTTGAGCCGAATGGCGCACCTTAAAATTCTCTGATTGTAAATGGCCCTGTATTGTCTTATAAGTGGCATTTAGGTCAGAAAATATCTGACAAAGTTTTGTTTCAAAGCTGTAAAAGAATAAAAGACAAACACATTAAAAAGACAAACAAGAACTAATACCTTGAATGCGCACTTAAAAATAATTGTAAAACTTACAATTTTCTGTAATAAGAGGCATTAGCAACTTTTGCTGAGGAGTTATACAGCACATCTGACACCAAATATAACCTTGCAATCTGAGGGAGGACAGAAATGCAGATGTAAACAAAAGTGATGAATGAAACAAAAATCAATCATAATTGTCAATCTTAATTCTACAGCACAAGTAACCTTCTTTGGCAGAGGTGTTTTAAGTATGGACAGAGACTCAGCAATGCATTCCACTATTTCCTCAGCAGCATCGGCATGCGCGAGGCAGAAAAACATGCCGTCAGCTATGTCGCTCTTCCTCGGCGTGAGACCTCGGAGTAACTCCTCCAGTTTATCCCTCTCGCTGCAGCAGACGAGAGTATTTAGTACACACAACCAACAATACTGAATACAACCAAAAGCCTGGTAGCACCACACTAGAAGAATTCAAGATCTCCATAGAATCCATCAAGACAGATTTCAATACGAAGACATACTCGTCTTTCAAGGTGCCCTTCTTGCCACTTTCTTCGTCATCATCATCATCGCGCTCCTCCTCTTCAGGAGTACCATGTAAATAAGGGTTGAGAGGTGGTGGTCGCCAGAAAGATCCGTTCTTAAACATTCTGAAGTCTTCTGTTTTCCATTTTGTAGGAGATTCGCCCTATGAGTGGACATTTAACATTTTTATGTCTGGACATTTCAATACGTTTTTGAAAAAAATCATGAAAATAAATAAGACTAACCTGTAATATGGTGTATAACTTCCACCGGTAATAAACATGAGCTGGACTTTGATTTTCAAATAAAAATCTGTTGAATAGAAATAAATTCTGAATACATAATCAAGACAAGTACAATTATAAAAATCACTACTGTCTGACTTAAATCACTTAAGATCTTTTCTTCCATATTGTGACTTGTATCTAACCGATACACTGAATTATTGAGAAACATTTTTTAGGGTGGGGATTTCTATTAATTGGTTGCAGATTGGATGGAGGCAGAGGTAAATGCGATCGAGGTAAGTGCAGTCGATTGTAAGAAAGGGGCAGAGTTTAAGCAGACAATGATTGGAGAAGTCTGTCATTTTACTGGAAGATCCAGTTATGACATTTTATTTTTAAATTATGAAGTCAAATTGTTTCTTAAACATGCATTTGCAAAATAGATGGGGTGAATTTTCATTTCACGCCTTGGAGTAAAAAAAACAAATAAAGTAGCCTCATTCATAAATATGCACTGACCTGTAGAGTGGATTATTGATCTCTCTGTTCATGATCATGGCTTCAAACATGGGACCCTCACGCACAACAAACTCGATCATTCGATGGATGAGAGAGAGCAAATTCCTACGAGAAAAACACAGTTAAAGCGAAACAGATTCAGCGCCATCAACAGCCACACCTAAACAAATGCTACTGCTACATTATGACATTTGATGAAATGCAACATCCTTGCACTTACTATCCATGAGTCTATTGACATGTTTGAGTTTTTAACATTTAAAACTGACTGGCAGTCTAACAGCTTGTAACAATCAAAACATTTCAATCCTTTCTACATCTACATCTGAGTCTCAGCCATAGCATTCTGCCCTTGTAACTTAAAACTGGACGTGCTACTGAGATACTAAATGTGAGGCCGAGTGACAGTGATTTTTCTTGCTTATTGACAATAGACAAGTGTGGATGGAGAGGGACAAAATCATGTAAGCACTTCTAGAGTCAGTTAAGATATAGGGACAACAATTGGCTTCCTGACTGGCTCGTGAAGTGGCCGATAAAATCAAGAGATGATGTTTTTCAAATGTACTGAAACACAAATCACAAGTATTGGAGCCGATCATACCAATGTCAGGCAATCATTCTGTATACTTTCCCCAATCCATCCTGTGACGCTTTTCTGGTCCCTCGCTGCTGCAGACAGTTCAACTTGTGCTGCTCACCAAGGCCAATGTCAAAGGTCACTGAGACTATGGGGATTGGGTGTTGCTTTTGTGCCATGATACTGGGGCAGTTAAAGTGAGCAATAGCCAGAGGGCTGTTTTTTGTGTAACTGACACTAGGTGAATGTGTATTGTGTAGTGTTTTAATTGCTAAATTAGTATTGCTGTAATGAATAACATCGGATGTAGTATGTCTGATTAAACCTGAGCCACTCTCTCAAAATCCAGTGGAACAACCGGTCAAGCATGCCGTAACTCACATCTGAAACAGTTCTGTTTAAAAGGAGGCTCTACAAACACCAAACAGCATTCATTCAAAATGTACACTACTGTTCAAAAGTTTGAGGCTGGTAAGATATTTCAATGTTGTTGAAAGAATTTCTTATGCAAGACAAAGTAAAACAGTAACATTAAGAAATAATACAATTTCAAATAACTTTTCTATTTTAATATATTTAAAATGTAATTTATTCCTGTGATGGCAAAGTTGAATTTTCATCATCATTACTCCAGTCTTCAGTGTCACGTGATCCTTCAGAAATCATTCTAATATGCTGATTTACTTCTCAAGAATCACTTATAATCAATGTTAAAAACAGTTTTTTAATGGAAACCACATTTTCTTTAGGATTCTTCGACAACTAGGTTAACAAAAAACAACAACATTTATTCAAAACAGAAATCTCTGCAACTTTATAAATGTCTTTATCACTATTGACTGACCTCAAACTTTTGAACAGAAATGTTTCAACCAAAACGATAAACCCACAGAACTCTCTGTACTAATATGACCTTCACTATCTGAGCAGTATGATGCAAACCCTTTGTAGAGAAATGCAATGCATGTGTGTGATTTGTATTGTTAGTAGCTGCTCCTGATTTTCATGCAAGGCCTCAACTATTGCTCACTCAAACCAGCCTCTGGTAGCATGGATATGGCCAATCTTTCAATCTACAGAGATGGGATAAGTTCTCTACATTTCATAAGAATTTGGAAAAAAAGAAAAACATGTACCTTTCTGTTGGGATAACCACTTTGACTATGGCTTGCGACAGAGTCTGGATATGAAGTCACATCAGATAATAAACATAGAATATATGTGAGTATTGTTAAAAAGATACAAGCATAACACTAAATGCAACATATACTCCTACAACAACAAACGTGTTCTACGGTGTCAGTTTTAAAACTTGACTGAACACATTCCTTAGAGAAAGAGGCAGTGAAATCATACACAATCTACATTCATAATATATTTTTAAAAAGTCTCTTTACATTTCTTTCAAGCAGACAGTATCAAAGGAGAACAGTTTTATCTTAACTTGAATTCAAAACCTATAAAATGTCTTGTGCAATGACAATGAGTAATCTACACTCCAAAACACTTACCGGTACAATCAGCATGGTACACATATAATGTCATTTATAGGATTTTTACCAAAAATGCTAATTTAGTCAAATTGCACAATTCTATGAACAAAAACTTTTCACAAAAAGCTAGATGAAAAATGTCTGCACTTCTTCCACACACACACAAATAAAATGTATATAAACAAACATTACTAAGAAAGTAATTTACCCTAACTACATTTATGACCATGCTAACCAAAATCTTTTTGTCCCACGTATGCCAAGTTACCTTCTCAAACTCCTCTTTGCACTTCGGAGGGGGAGGCATTGAAGCGTTGGGGTTCTTCAGCCTCTCTTTGGGCTGGGCATTGAAGGGCAGACCGGAGGGTGGAGGTGGGAGGGTGTGCTCCATCATTGAAGGTGGAATGTATATTGGGTGAGGAGGAATTGGTACACCTTTGCCCCATCCCAGTTTCATTTCAAAATTCATTATCATTTTGCCTGAAATGGTCAGCATTTGCCAAATTATTCATTAGTTCCAAGAGGGAAACAAACGCAAAGTGATTATAAAGAACGCATAGATTTTAGTGGTTGACCGATTACATTTTTTTATGGCCAATGCCGAAATCTTAAGCCACTTTTCCTCCATTGAGATGAACAGTTCTTAGAGTGGTAAGGAATGGTTATAATTATATATTCATTTGAGTTTGGTTTGGCACGGCACAATTTATCAGCCTGGAATTCTTATTCAGATAACCGTGCTGGTAGAATGCATGTATTGACGTCGCCACTCAGGATTGATCACTTGTCTGTTGCCAGTTTCTCAGTAGCTGGCCAAGCATGCTATTTGAGCGAAGTAAACAAGTTAATAATAGAAATATCCGATCATCCTTCATAACACGGTAGCTATTTACATCTCATATCGTCTGTAAACTCTTGCTCTTTACATTTCAAAAAGATCCGTTGTCAGCCCCAGTGGAAATTAAACCATATCCGTACCGGCTGGGCCGGATTGGCACGGAATGAAACAGTAAAGCAACAAGAATGGTTTGGCCCAACGGTGGAAAAGTGGCTTTAGAGAGCAGGGTGGCAGACAGCCAATATTAAGCTTATATAGGCCTATATATCATCTAACTTTTTAAATAACACATGCATTATTTGTATTTATACAAATAATTTGAAGCAGATTTGGAAAAAAATGATAAAACAAATCTGCAAAATAAACAGATTTATGCTTCATATAGCAACTTCTTGATTCTGTAATCCTATTAGCATTTTTCACAAAAAAAGTTGTGAAAAAAACAAACGTGTATTTGCTGAATGCCACCAGTACATATTTAAAAAAGCATTATACCACTTGCCTTTCAATTATTAGACAGAACTTTTAAACACGGGCAACTAATGGAGGAGGAGAATGGGAGCTCCTGCTAAGGTGCTGTGTTTTTAGAGCTGTCAAAATAAAAGTCCCACTTCCAACAGTTATCGGCCCAAAAAAAAACGTATTTGCCGATGTACAGAAAAAGGAGCAAAATAGCGTCCAATTTATCATGTTATATTGGTTGACCACTAACAGATCTGAATAAGAATTTATTTACCATTTAAATGTTTAAGTGCGCGTTCAGCATCTCTTCTCGTCATGAAGGCTACAAAACCACAATTCCTTTCTCTGGCCCTCTCCTCATCAGTCCTGGGCCACATAATTTTCACACTGGCTAATGGACCATAGCGACCGAATTCCTGACAGAGCATCTCCTCGTTCATCTAGAGGGTGAAAGAGCAGTTTTAGAATGGACATTTTTGTGCTTGAGACCTAACAATAATCACCAGGGAAAAAAAGATCAGCTACCTGAGGATTTATGTTCCCCAAATACAGATTTGTAGTTGTAGGATCACCAACGTCATGAGAGCCAGGAGCTGAATCATCCAAGACTGAAAAAAAAAAAAAGCTTTGAATAACAACTGACGTTTTACCATCCCTTCTTCCATGATGGGATACATAAACAGCAAAAAGGCCATTGCATTACACAGTATATAAAACAAAATTACCACTGGACGGACGGTTTCTTCGTGAAGAACCATCCGCTAAAAGCAGAAGAAAAGCAGTGTGAATTTTGTTTCCTGAATCTGAAAGCGTATACACTGCTGAATTGTGGCAGTGGCCGAGACATGTGGGAGGGGCACAAACTTGACTGGTTCTGACACCATGAGTGAACATAGGGTGAAACTGACTGTTTTGATGGGGGGAAAAAACAAGAAAGAACTTACAGGATCGCTTTCCTTCCATTGTGGGAAGAGGCTCAAAACGACTGACTCGGCCCTTCAACCTGTGTCGCTCATCGCGCTCCTCCTGTATCCTACAAAAAAAAATAAACGTAGCATTACATTTGAGATCATCATGTTAAAGGTGCTGTCATTAGTTAAAAATAAGAATGCAAAGAACACCGACTGTTTCAGTTCTTCTTTGAAGAGTTCAAGGTTGCTCTTTTTCTTTTCTTTATCCCCCTTCTTCGATGCCTAGGCAATATAATAGAAAAAGAACAGGTAAATAACACAAAATAGATTGTTTTTTTTAAATAATGTTAAATTAAAATAAATGACAAGACTCACATTGCGTTTATCTATTGCTAAAAACTGTGGTGGAGTATCCAAAGGTAAAAAACTTTTAGCCTCCAAAACTCTTGACTTCGGTTTGTAGAGCTTTCCTTTCTTTTCATCTACTGCCGCTTCCTCTGTAATGGATATGTCACATAGATATTAAAGCAGGGACAATTAAGAGGAATGTATATAAAAATTGGCCATTTTGCATAATTTGAAAGAAAATGCAAAGTAACTTTATATATCATTCAAAAGTTTGGTATTGTGGAAATTATTTATTAGAGATTCCTAATTTTACAACACTAAGTCATAAAACGTCAATTTCAAATGAATGCTGTTCTTTTGATCTTTCCATCCATCAAAGAATACTGAAAAATATCTATCATGGTTTAAAAAAAAATAAAAATAATTAAGCAGCACAACTGTTTTCAAAACATTGATAATAAGAAATGTGTCTTGACCAGTAAATCAACATATTAGAAGGATTTCTGAAGGATCATGTGACACTGAAGACTGGCGTAATGATGCTGAAAATTCAGCTTTGCCATCACAGGAATATATCAGACTTTAAAATATATTCAAATAGAAAAAAATATATTTTAAATTGAAATAATATTTTACAATATTATTGTTTTTACTGTATTTTGATCAAACAAATGCAGCATTGGTGAGCATAAGAGACTTTTCAAAAAACATTTAAAAAAGTCTTGTCAAAAACCAAACTTTTGAATATATATATTTTATAAATGATAAAGAGAAGAAAAAAAAACGTATGGTCACTGCAGCAACATCCACATGATAATCCTACCTTTAGTGGCATTAGCAATCCCACCCCGTACAAACGTCTTCACTTTTCCTTCACCTCCCTCAAACGCAGCGAGAAATTCTTCGTAGATCTCCGCAGCTGCCCTTTCATCCTCCTGTGAGAAATCAGATTGCAAAAGTGGAATAATGTGGAATTATGTTAAACTTGTGAGATTTATTAGGATGTAACAGTTACCAATGTGTTTATGTTCTGTGCATTGATAATACTGCTTTTTGGTCTAACTGTAATATGTAGCCTACTATCAATTGTGCTATTGTGAATATGAACAAGATAACTGACTATAATGCAGTGAAATTCAAAAATCTCTAATATTAATTACAATATTGATACACTAAGAAAAGTGCCACAGAGTAATTTTCACTGAAGATTGACTAGACTGGGAAGAATTTTTGCAAATCAGTGTCATTATAGGGGATCAGTAAAATGCAAGTCAGTTAATACTGAATTTTGCATCTTAAAGGGATAAATCACCCTAAGTGTTTACTCACCCTGGAGTTCTTTTAATGCCGTATATCCTATCTAAAAAAAATATGTCCCACTTAGATTGTACATATAATGGCGGTGAATAGCAACCAGCATCAAGATATTTTTTTTAAAAGACACAAGTATCACAGAATGATCCCATGTGACACGCACCATACATTCCAAGTGTCCTGGGGGTATACGATAGTATGCGAATCGAAATGTAATGTATTATTTAATGAAAATCCTGACCTTGGCTGCTGGTCTTCTCTGTGCACAGTTAATAAGTCGTGAGACTCTATAAGTCGTAAAGAGTCGTGAGACTCTATTAGCACCACAGTTCACTCCCTCTCGCCCAGAAAAGGCACACAAGTTGTAAGAAATCTATATTACCAAAAACACGACATGAAATACAACCCTTGTGCCTTCTCTGAGGGGAATATATCTGTTGTGTTTGTCGTAACAGCAAGTTATTGCGTTCATATCGGTCAACTGTCATTTTGACTGTCATCTGACTGACAAACAAAGATAATCAACTCAGTGAAGAAGGTACACACATACTTTTTTGGGATTTCTAAGAGTTGTATTAATGTCGCGTTTTAATTAATCTTGATTTCTCTCAACTTGTGTGCTTTTTCTGGGACATTTGGAGTGAACTACGGCGTTAATAGTGTTTCACAGACGTGCGGTTAAGACCACCGTCAGGATTTTTGTCAAAGCTGCAGTCCGTAACTTTTGGCGCTCTGGCGGATAATAAACAGAACTGCATGCGTCTTGCAGAAGAACATTGTAGCTGGAGCTACTTCTCTCTGTTTATGTCTCTGACAAGTCAAGCAGGTACTGGGCTACTCCGCAGTGGTACGAACCGTACCAGTCTAAAATATTCTGAATATAAATACTTATTAAAGGTGTGTACCATAGTGATTCAGGATAATACAAAAACACGGTTTGGAAAATTGATTCATGATGTACTCACTAACACAAAAAAAAGTACGGACTGCAGCTTTAAATAATACATTTCTACAATACAAAAATAAGTAAATAATTCAAATAATACACAATTACATTTCTGTTTGTTTTTCACCAAACCCTATGCTATACCCCCCTGAACACTTGGAATTTACCACACGTGTCGTATTGGATGATTCTGTTGCGTCTTTTTTAAAACACTTGAGGCTGGTCGCTATTCACTGCCATTATATGGACCAATGTGAGCGGGACATTTTTTTATTCTCCTTTTGTGGTCCATAAAAGAAAGAAGGGCATACTGCATTAGAACAACACCAGGTACAGTAATGATGACTTAAAGGGAGTTCACCCTAAAATGAAAATTAAGACTGGAATTTGAATACTCTAAAATCTTCAAATCTGAGCAGATTATGAAATAATGAGCAGAGAAATCAATTACTAAACGACTGAGAATCACACACAACCAGACTTTCAAGTTGTTCTGAATAAAATAGCCTAATGTAATTATTTTATTTTTTTTTCACAAAGAAACATGAGCCCCTTTCAAACATATTTGATCCTATGACTGCTAGTTGCCAGAGCCAGTCTGCAGGTTTTGGCCAGTCAGAGTTAACAGATTTCACTGAAAGTAACAGTGTACGATTGGGCACAGATTGATTTTTTTAGCTTTAGACTATGAAACCGTCCATTCAGAGGATTTCAACCATGTTTGATATTTTGAACTGATTTTAGAACACATTGTTTTCAATTAACATGCTTCTCCTAGAAATGATCTGCACATTTCTGTGTGAGTTTGTAGTTTTCAGAATGACTTGAAAAGTCTAGTAGTGTGTGATCCTCTGTCATTTAACGTGTGGTATCAGTCTGGTATTGGACCTCATCTACTTACCTTCTTCTTGAGTTCATCCTGCTCTTTCTTACTTAGTGTTCTTTTAGCAACCGCCATCTTGCCGATACTAAAGGCCTTTAACTTACTTTCCAATAAAGCCTGCATGAAAATATGAAAAGATTTAATTATACAAGTCAGCAATGACATCCCCTTCCTTAATACACAGACCTTTAGTTTGCCAGCCTAGGGAAAAATTAGATGTTAGTGAATTCCTCATATAGGCTACTTTCCAAAACGTATAAAAACAAAACTGCACAAAAGAAAGGGAAAACAAGAAGGAAAAAATAATAATGTCTATCTATCTTTGGCGATGATTTGTTTAGCTTCTGTGAAGTAAAGATGTAACTGTTTGCCATGCATAATAAGATGTGCACTTTGCAGTAATAACCAATCACTGAAAACATCAGGACAGATGAGCTGGTGTGGCTACAACACAAATACAGACAATATGTTTATGGCACTATCTCAGCTGTTTTTCACTTTTCTGTTGATCCTTTCACGTGGCTATAGTAAAGACGAACATTATCACGTTAGCTCGTCAAAGCAAAAGGAGCAAGTTAGCACAACTTTGAACGCGTAAATTAGATATTCACAGCGCTATATCAAGCCCATCTTCTCTATATAGTAGTATAGCGTCCATATATTAATGTAATTCAATAATTAATGTAAAGATACGTTCGTGTTAGCTCTGTCAGCACACATTAAACACACATTAACTTATTTCATGTTCTGTGGTGGTGTCAAGAGAATTAAAAAACATAAGAGGGTCAAATGCAGCATGTATGGCAAACATATTTTAGCCCGGGGGTTTGTATTATTAAAAAAAAATCTGTGCAGCCGCCGGTTTCTAGCTAACTCCACTGCTAGCGAGTTAGCATCACAACCGAGCAGCTCAATGGACCTTTTTCGTATCACAGAGCGACACACCACTGAGTCAGACACAATATTATTTCGTCTTTCTTGTCATAAACAAGAAAGGTAGGCTTTAACATACTGATATGAAATGGAAAAGTCATGAAATACCTTAGAGTTGGCTTTCTGCGCCCCACCTGGCGTTTTGTCCGCCATTTTGCCCGACACTGTGCAAGCGCGTGAAGCGCGTGAAGCGCGTTCACTCTCCCAGTGTGAACGAGTCCATTTGACGTAACACTGAAGACCGACCAAGATGAGTCTGTCAGTGTCCTGGCACAGGCCTATGAGCACAATCTGTGTACTAGTGTATACATTATGTGAACTGTTATTGATGCACTAGACATTGAAATGTCACAGGATGCGATTTTAAAATAATTGTTTTTGTACAATGCATGTGGTACCTAGGCTAATTTGGTCTGAACATTACTATTGCAGATGATTTTCTGGTTTAAGATTGTCTTGCTTGTTTAAGATTGTATCCAGCTGTTTCAAGCTGATCTCACATCCTGGCCAAACTGGTGTTAAGCTGGTTTCACTCATTGACAAGCTGGTCCTAGCCTTACCAGATGTAAGCCCGACCAAAATAACACCAGCAAGCCATAGCTATACCCATTCAGTGGCTGCCACCTGCTGTGCTAAACTGGCTTGCAACAAGACATATGCTATGGGTCAATCAATATAATTTTTGCCACTATAAAAACATTTTCAGTATATGAATTAGCCTATCCAAACTTTCAGTGAAGTGTAGCCTTTAGTTCCAGCAGATTCTGTAATACTGCATAAAGTAAAAGTAGTACTAAAACATGGAAGCTCTGACCCACTCAGTATATTACTCTAAAAAAAGTTATTAATTACTAGTTAATTACATCTTTAACAGTGTGGCCTAATTAGATTACTGTGCTTCTTACTCTCTCTAAATGTATTGCATTAGGCTACTTACATTATACTTAAAAAAAAAAATCCCAAATCCACCTCAACCAGTTGAACAAAACAAGGATAGACATGAAACTGCACTTTTAATTCTTTCAAATTATGTAATGTTACATAAATTATTCTTGAACTGACAAATGTATTTAAAGAGAAAAGATTACATTATTTTAACATTAGACGTTAATTTTGATAGGCCACAATTGTTTTATATAGAATTTTTCTATCTATACAGTATTTAATGCAATTACATCAGAAAAATTAAGAGTAATCATTCACTTTACTTTTTCAAGGGAAAAGTAATTAAGTTGCAGTAATTATTTACTTAGTAGTAATGATTTACACCCAACACTGGACCCACTTAAGCGTGCAGTATCAAAGATGACTCTGATGCAGCACTTTGCAGTGATTGACATCCATTATTTATTGTTTATAATGTTGTATTTTCACTAATGTCATATATCTGTTTTTTTAAATATAGCCTACATTTTCATAACATTTCTGCAACTGTAATTCCTGCATAAATTTATGTGCAGCATTAAACAGTCTGTATAATGCACTTCAGATGCTTCTATAGCTTTGCCTTGTATTTTGAGACAAACACTTAAATGGTGGAAATATATGAATAATTTCAATCCAGACAATAAATGAAATGTAATTTTTGTAAGAATATTGATAATAAGCAGCATAAAAAAGAAATGAATCCATCAATGAATGTATGCTAAATTGTTAACATGAAATTACTCCTTACGAGCAGTAAATTTCACACATCAGTAAAGCAGAAGCCAGAAGGACTCCAGTAAAGCTGATCCTATTAGTAATCTTTGTTAAACAGTTTCAAACGGAACACAATTTTCATATTCACGCAAATACTTTAATTGTTATAAGCATTCTAAATTTCAGATTTGCATCATGTTGTATTTTAGGTGACATGACATTTTTTTACAACCCAACTTCAGGATAACCAGATTTCAACCAACAATGCACTGTCAAAAAAAAAGAAGAAGAAAAAAAAACATTTTAGAATTTACATTTTGAATTTACATGGTAGAATACACACTTTCAAAATGATTTATACAATTGAAAAACATAAGCCGGTCAGAAACATAAAAAAAAAAAGAAAAAAAAAAGAAGGATGACCTTTAATTGGACTGTAGATGTGTTGACCATTAGTCAACATAAAAAAAAAAATATTAGCCAGTGTCCGTATTTTGTTTGAAATTTCACAAAATTGTGAATACATACATGACCATGTGAAAGTATGCCAATGCAAACAGAGATGACGGGAGAGCTTCTTGTAAAGGCCTTAGAAATCTACCTGTCTGATTGTATGGACATTTTAAGTAGGCCTAGTAGTGTACTAGGAATATAACATAAATGTATTGAAAGAAACACCTTAATAGTCATAAACAGGCAACTTTACATTTTTTTGAAGGATATGTGGCTCCGCTCTTGGCATTCACCGCGTGCCTTAATTGAAATAAATTAAATCAAGGTCCACTGTGAACACGTAAAGCGAGAGCAAAAGTGCAAAAAGAGATTCTTCAGGACCTGATGAGCAGCTGAACCTGTTTTAGATTTAGGATATACATCATGACTTCACCACAGGCCAGACAAATCGGATTCTGCCAGCAGGTGTATTTATTCAAAAGCACACTTTAAGGCCTATTTAGATGTGAATCTCATCCTGGTAATGCTGAATATTTCCTTATCCGGTGTGTCTGCTGATAGACTGGAAGCCTGTGTTCTGATGGACAAAGCACACAGCCAGAGGCAATGCATTCAGAATGCCTGCACATCCAAGGCATCAAATACAGCTTTCCATCCCTGTGACCTAAAGCATCAAAATCATAACAGTTAAACTATGGCAAACAGGCCTATTCGAAATTTAATACACAGAATATCGTCGAACATTAGACAACACTCGCAAATGAAGCCCAAATGTATGACTCTATATGTAACATTAGAAGAAAAAAGGATAATTGATTCAAAATATCTGCTAATTAAATCGAACCAAAATACGCAGAACATTCATAAGGTTATTATTATTTAATCCCACTGTCGTCGGCAGGCAGCATCCGTTTACCCTGCATCATCACTGCATCATCCCATAAGGGTGGATGAGACGGATTTATTATCTACGTTAATTTTAGGATTTAGGTGTTCATGTACATACCTCCGTGAAGCCATGAAAATGTGTTCATATCGCTGCTTAATATTAAAGAGGACTTTCAAATAAATGACGAGCCAACGACATATAAATATGGAAACTGCGCCGAGCGCTACATTGCAAGGGAGGCGCGTGACGTCACCATGCAGACAGATGTTCAATCCCTGCGTCCTTGAGTTTAGCTATCAGGCTATGTTAGCCAACAAATGACGTGTCAAACGACTGATTGATTGATGTTATAAAATGTGACATACATTTTGGGAAAATGATAAACAGACACACTAAAGCGTGAAATGTATTTTATTGTTTCATTAAAAAAACAAAAAAAACATAATGAGGTTTCTGAGGAGTGGGTTTGTATAGAATATTCCCTAATGGACTCTTTTCACAGACTGTGATGACGTGTTGTAACGGTCATCAACATCGTATCTATCTATCTATCTATCTATCTATCTATCTATCTATCTATCTATCTATCTATCTATCTATCTATCTATCTATCTATCTATAGGCTATATATATATAAAATATTTTCATTTAAAAAAAAGTATTTACATTTATAACACTATACTTTGTATTATATTACATTTGTAAATTACATTGCAAAACAACGCTGCTGTGAGGGTGTTCTAATAAAGCAGCTGATGATAAAGTTGACATCCTTCTCTCCTCTGACTGCCGTTATCAATATCTCTCTATTTTTTCATCTTTTTGAAAGTTGTGAAAACACTAGTGTTGAGTTTTCCCTTTGCTATTTGAACAAATGGGAACACCAAAAAATATATTTAATGTAGTCTCTCATTCACCGCTATAGATTGGTGCAGGTATGACATCACTTTGTAGGCCAAAACATAGACATGCCCTTCGTCTCAGTGTCCATATCCATCCTAAATAGTAGGCTATGTGAGATTAAAATAAGTGTGTCCCAAAGCATAGTAGGCTATGTTGAAAAGAGTAGGCATCTACCAGAAGTCCCCGGATGGTCTACTATTTCCGGTGGCGACAGAGCAACCGTTATAAAGACGCAATTGAATGACGTGTAGTAGCCTATGTCCCAAAGCTTGTCTACTCTTCTGCTACACACTCAAAAGTATGCACTTTTTCGTCACAAAAAGTACATACTTTTAGGGCGTAGAATAAGTAGGCGAATTGAGACGCAGCAATAGGCTATACATTATGGCTGCGTCCGAAAACTGAAAAATGCTGCCTCCGCAGGCAGGATATGAGGTAGGAAGTTAACAAGACACGTCCAAATCCGATCGTTCTACATGCCCACCTCATCCTGTCTTTTTTGAAGGCAGCCTATGGTGTTTTTCAAGCCCTCCTGGGAAGTTCATATTTACGAGGTGGAAAGTCGTATATTTACGATGGCAGGAAAATGTTTTTAGCTATAAAAACTGAAAGAGTTGTCAAAAGCTTATGTGATGTTGAAGTAATGGGACCATGTAGGCCTAGTTCGTTTATAACATTAGCTTTTTACTTCTGGCGTCTGCATTTATAGGCTTCAAATTCATAAAGGTTGTGTTAATTTGTGAAAATTATCTTTATGAACAAAATGTAAGTATCATAAACTTTTGTTGATCACAGAGCTTTTTTATTTTATTTTGCGATAAGGGAAACCAGTGTGATGCTAACTGCCGATTTGCCTACAATGTGACATCATACCCGCACCACTCTATAAAAGTTAACCCAACTATGACGACTTCCGCCTCTGAGAAACCCAGAAACGTGAAAAAGGTCAATTTTAAGCCATTGTGAATGTCCTTTTATCTGAAACAATATTTTTTGTAATATCTGTAACAAGTTAACACAGTAAAACCATACTGATGTAGGCTACACTCAGAGAGGCTATTTAATGAAGATTTCACCTGAAGATTTAGGCTGAACTATTAACCCTTTCACACATAGAGGTCACAGTGGACAGCTATATTCAACAAGCCATTTTTTGCGTATTGGGTTTTGATTGCACACAGTTGCATATCGACCAGTGGGCACTGGACATTAATGCATCATCCTATACACTCTCACCAAGTGGCAAGCCGATGTATGTGGATTGTTCTTCCAAACCCATTCCTTCTATCCTAGTTGTACCATCAAGTAACATCCAGGGAGTCAAATTATAGTTAAATTTTCCAAGCATTGATTTTAGATTGGAAGGAAATTCTGATTAATCATCTTTCCAATAAATTGGACATCACGCATCAGCTGCTATTCATACTGTGACTGTTGTTGAATGAATGAATGAATGAATGAGGCATTTATATAGTGCTTTCATATGTACACCCAAAGCGCTTTACAATCATGTCAGGGTTCTTTCCTCATGCAAGCACCACCAGTTTGAAGCATCCACTTGGATAATGCAACAATCTGTACAATGGCGCCAGGGCGCTAACCGCTCACCACACACCAGATATTGGTGGAGAGGAGAGAGAGTGATAGAGCCAATTCAATGGAAGGGGATTATTAGGAGACCATGACTGTATAAGAGCCAATGGAGGGAATTTGGCCAGGACACCGGGGTTACACCCCTACTCTTTACAAGAAGTGCCATGGGATTTTCCATACCGAAGGACGGAGCTTGTAACAGTATAGTGTCCCCATCACTTTGGGGCATTAGGACCTGCACAGACCACACGGAGAGCGCCCCCTGCTGGCCTCACTAGCACCTCTTCCAGTAGCAACCTAGTTTGGAGGTCTCCCATCCAAGTATTAACCAGACTCAACTCTGCTTTCAGTGGGCAACCAATCTTGGGCTACAGGGTGATATGCTGTGGTAATACTTATGTGTTCTTGAAAATAGGCTACTTAATCTGCTAAATGAATTAGGTAATGCATGTTACTTGTAATTCGTTAATTTATCCCCAATACTGCTAATTTCAGATGAGATTGAAAATCCCTGATCGTTCTTTTCCACTGTCTAAAAACATCAATTGATCAATATAGATTTCAGTCTGTGGTTTTCTCAAAGAGGAGAGCTACGGTAGAAAGTTTTCCATTTTGAACATAATCAGAATTATCAGCTAATAAAGGTAAATCGGCATACTCGACTTGAGCATTTTCTACAGTCTGAGTTGGGTTCCCAGAGATGTGTTATTACTGTATTATGTTTAATACAGCATCTCTTCAGTTAAAACCAAAACACACACTGTCCACAAAGTGGACATCTGAAAATCTCTTTGAAAAATAAAAGAAGTTCAGATCTTGTTATTCATACTCTTAGAGCAATAAAAACATGTAGGAAATAAACCTTGACTGTGGTTGAAATGTATGCATGAAAGGGTTAATAAATGTAAAATAAGGGAAAGTTGTAACAGGAATTAAATTGCTGTATAACATTAATAAAAATATTTGTTTGGTCATTGTTATCTTTTACATTTTGGGTTTTCTTTAGTGAATTTTGGGTTTAGGTTCAGTGGACTTTTTTCATAGTGGTATGCAATATGATTAATTAATTTCACACTCATGTTGGCTTCATCTTAAACATCTGGATGAATTGCTCCGTAGGTCATACACAAGTTGTTGTCAACAGTGATCTCAGTTTTGAATAAGGCGTGGGTCTAGTCTGTTTATTTGGACGAGAGAGATTTAATTCAGTCTGCAAAGTTGGCTTGGTCAATGTTTGACGAAAGTTGACGTGTACAAAGGTGAAAAAAACATTAGGCTATAGTTCTCATTGGGATGTGAGGGGCTCATTCCCTGCCCCCTTTTAAGTGAGACCGCTGCTCGGAGAAAATGACACTCGATCGGCTCGCGCAAATATGAAGTCTGAGGAAGTTGACAACATCGAAGAATTAAATAATTTACCTGTCGATTCTGTTCGGATTGCGCCGTATTTGGCAGAGCTAAGGCAAAAAGCAGAAGCAGAAAAAAGCATTCGACACTTGGATTTGTCGAAAACATTTCTGATACGTTTTTTGCAGGCGAGAGACTTTGATGTGGCACTGGCGTTCAAGGTTTGGAACACTATTTCACCCTAAACTTTGACTGAACTCAAATGATTAATGTGTAAACTGACGCGCGTGCTTTCTGTAGTGATAGTAACACCGTTGGTGAGACGTGATTTGGTTTGCAATAACATTTAGGCTACGGGCTGATATTACACAACACCTCTCACATGTATCCTGGGGTAAAATTGCCATCATTTCAGAAGTGAGGGGACAGATATGTAAAATACCTATCTAATTGACAGGCTTTAGTTTTTCTTTTCATTCTTTTGCCCCCCCCCCATTCCTATATTGTCCTAATGATCATTTTATGATTGGTTTATGTACTACAAACACTTGTGCACAAGTCATCATGGATGTAAAAAAATATATAATAAAAACATAATAAATAGAAGAAAAAAAAATTCTATATCAGAAAATAGCTTTATAGCTTCTGTACTGTAATAACGTCTATAGCCTATCAATAGCACTGCATTACACTTTTAATGGGTTTTGTGCAATTTTTAATGTATATGTTTTATAGATAGATTTATGTCTTTTTTGTGTGTCTTTTTAAACTTGACTTGACTTTCTGAGCAATAACCGCACAAGAGTTCCTATGTGTGTAAGCTCAAATGGCAAATAAAGTTCTTGAATCTTGAATCATTATTATTCATTTACTTTATTGTTATAAAAATACCCCAAGATGGCTTGAAAAAAATATAAATCATACATTGTAGCAATCGTGTGATTATTGCTTTCACGTTTCATCAGTCAAACGTTTTCTGCTTTTTACTCTGCTACAGCCATAGCTTGTCCATATTGGGGATTTCCTGGAATGTCATAAGTTATTACCTCTATGAGTCCATTTTTGACTTTCTGTGAGGGAGTGCCCTCTGGTCTTGAGTATGAAGGAAACACATTACATGAGTTTGTTTAGCCAAAGTCACTTAGCGCTTCATAATGTTCAAATCGCCTCGTTTTGAATAAGAATAAAATGTCAGGTCATGCATAGACTATCTTGTCTCTTTGAATTTAAATCTAGATATTTTATTCACATTGGCCCTTGAAAAACTCTATGTGAACTAGGGTTGCAAAGGAGTGGAACATTTCCGGTTAGGCTGAGGAATTTTGGAAATATCCCAATTTTGAAACTTTACGAGAATTCATTGAAATTTTGGGGTAATTTATGCAAACTGTATCATATACAAACATAAATATACATTTTGTTTGGTCATAAGCAGACAATTAAGTCCCCTGTTATAGGTTAACCTGCAGTTTTGCAAATTTACATTTTATTCCCATTAATTCATTATACTCGTTAACTCGTAATTTTGCATCCCTAATGTGAACATAGTTGCCCCTTAAAAAGTGTGGGGGGTGAATTTACGTTTGATTAAAAGTACAAAAGTACAAGTGCGGTAAAAGTAGGCCACACGTCCCCCATGTATCCTACGCCCATTCACATATGTCATTTCTGAATTTATGCAAAATAAAATAATGCATAATGCACCAAGTGTATCATCACTATTTTAGTTTTTATAGTTGTTGTTTTTTTCTTTTCAAGTTTATTATTATTTATTTATTAGTTATCTTAACTTCTTCTTTAACCATTTATATTGTGTTCATATACACCAGTTCATTTATGTACATTATAGCTTATAGCATATTTATGCCAATGTTTTCTTGTCTATTCATTATTTGTTTAATGTAAACATCTGTAAATATCTGGCCCACAAACACTCTAGTTTAAGTGAAAGTAACTTTGACGTTATTTCAGCCATACTGACTAGGTAGGGACTGGATGTTCAATAATTGATGTACAAATTTTTTCTTTTCTGACTGACATTGCATTCAGATGTCAAACCAACCATAATCAATGTAATGAGTAATGCTTCTTTTGTCCTGATAATTTTCTTAAAAAAAACAAAAAACTTGAGACTAATATATAATTGATCTTGTGTTTTTCAACAGCTGTTAATCAACTATCATAAATGGAGACAAGAATGTCCAGAAATAACTGCAGATCTACGGCCATTATCCATCATAGGACTTCTCCAAAACAATTACCATGGAGTTTTGAGATCACGAGACGATGCTGGAGGTCGAGTTTTAATCTATCGGATTGGCAAGTACATACACAAACAATATAAAAAATAAAATAAAATAAAAAACTTCTGCCATTATAATGGGGAATATAATGTGGAATATCACACATTTGCAAACACTGTTTTCAGGTCAGTGGAACCCCAAAGAATTTACAGCTTACGAGGTTTTTCGTGTGAGCCTCATTACGTCAGAGTTGATTGTTCGAGAGTGGGAGACTCAAAAAAATGGACTCAAAGTGATTTTTGATCTCCAAGATTGGTGCTTTGCTCATGCTCTGCAGATAAATCCTTCCCTGGCAAAAAAGATATCTTCTGTGCTCACGGTATGTATCAATTTAAACATTTTCACGAAAGATTATATATTTTAGTGAAGAAATTATCAATTGGATATTTGGAGAAATATCTAGGTTTAACACCCCTTCCACATCTAGAAAAACTTGTTTTTTAGTATATAGTTGTTTTTTTCTCCTTCTCTTATAGCTAGCTTTTTTAATATTAATTTTAAAAATGGAAAAAAATATATGAATACATTATCGAGTGAGTTAAAATGAATCCACCAAATAAAAAAATCGAATCTGTCTTGCAGGATTCCTTTCCTTTGAAAGTACGCGGCATCCATTTGATAAACGAGCCCATTTTTTTCCGTCCCGTCTTTGCCATGATCCGTCCATTTCTTCCAGACAAAATCAAACAACGGGTTAGTAACATTTAAGTAGACAATGGGATTTTAAGAGGATTCGTTTTAATCAGTTTAATATCTATGGTGATGCTTTTCCTTATAGATTCATATGCATGGCTGTTCATATGTCCGAAGTCTCTGCAGTTACTTTCCGAAGGCTATTCTCCCTCCTGTGTATGGAGGAACCGGACCAGGCATAGATGAAGTGTGCCAAGAGTGGACTGAGTTCATCATGCAGTCTGAAGATTATCTCTATAGGCTCTCTATAGACTTGCGCAACCCGCAAGAATCAGGCGGTGGAGGTGATGCTTCTCAGTCATCCGCCTTTGACTAATTAAAATGAAGGTACTTCTCACCATGTGCTCTTTGTGTTCTGCTGTGGCAAGTTACATACTTTCTATGAAATTAAGGATAATATTGCTGACCTAAATTGTAATTGTAATCTTTTACTAAATAGGAATTTTTTTTCTTTACTTTTATTTTCATTCCAGACTGGAAAAGGTGACATTCCCAGTTATCACATTTGGATAATGTGATTTTATTGAATTCTATATCACACAGATATTCATTGCAAGTACTTGATATACCTCTGAAGATACAATATAGCACTATATTTCAGATGTTTGTTGCTTTTAGAAGAAGGATTTTGTAGTATCTTTAAAATAACACAACTAGTGTACAATGTTGTATGAGACTGAAATATCAAAGTGCATTTGTTTCTTTTGCTTGTGAATTGTCATTGTTTTTATTTTATTATTTTCATAACAATAGACAAAACTCAGGATGTTACAGAATGTAAGTCATATGATCTGTAATGTAATGGTAAACTGCAGCATTCAGTAATCTTTGCTGTATTTTAAATAAATAAAAAGCTGAGGGCATGTACTTATTTAGTATACTCTAAGTGGGATTGTAAAGTGGCACTTTGGTCTATTGCCTTTTGCTCCGACTCTTAAACAAATATAACCAGAGACGAATGACCTTATTGGAGCTCTTCTTGTTTACAGATTTCCTTAAATGTGAATTTCTGAAACCATGTATATACCTCTTGTTCGGATTATTGCACATTTCCTGTCAGACAGTGTATCTAATGACAGAAGAAAATCACTGTTTTACATTAGTGGCTCATTATTTAATTGTGTTGTCATCAATTGTTATCCAACTACAGCTGTTAAATATTTTTTTCCCCACTTTAATGTACATTACCATAATGATACAAATATATACACAGACACATTAATACACAATGTGCTACTCAAATAAACGTGGGAACTGGACTCGCAAATGTCATTGTGTGAAGATGTTTTCAACTGTTAAGCTGCCAAATCCAATTGGGTGAATGAAGAGGCTACAGGCTGTGTACTACATTCTGCCAAATTCTTATTATCTTCCATTATCTTGCCTGTCTATTTAGATTGTAAGATTTAAACAATAATAATATATATAAGTAACAGTAACAATAAGAATATCACTAAGAAATATTTTAAAACCATAGTTTTGTAGTCTAGTAATGGTTAGGGACATAAAAATGGAATGTCTCCAGGGGGAACAAAGGAGATACTAAGATAACAATCCCTCCCTATCACCATGGTGTCATTGTGTAAGGGCTGTAATGTAATGTTATTCCAATTGGTGTACCAAACGTTGTTTCCAAAGGGAAAAACATCAACAAGCTGCAACAAACTTATAATGTTATTACTTGCACAACATATGTGAGGTACTTGCAACTGTGTACATATCTAAAACAGTAATTTTCCAGAATAGTGTTGAATCTATTGAAAGTATATTTTTAGACAATTATCATATGCCCTCTGGTGGTAAAAAATACACAATACATAATGTTGTACAAAATGTCATACCTCCAGTTGTTTTGTGAATTTTGTACATGTCATACTACCAACTATTAATATCCAAAGCCCTACTGTGAAACATTATGTGGGGACAACTACCACTTCAGAATGAATAGGCAAAAGTATCCTGGAGATTTGCACTGTGAAGAAAATCACACTTTCTCACACATGCCAAATGGTGGGAAAGGCCCAAATGGTTCCCATACCTCTTTTATCCTATCATGTATCTCAGAACATCTCATGCACACAGCAAGAGTATTGTAGTATATTTATATTTTATGTTGGAGCATTGACTAAATCTATTACTAAAGTTACAATCTCGCACACTTGCCACATTTAATCCTGCCTCTAATTTCCATATTAGACTGTTCTTGTCTTTTTTGGTTTAGAAATCATGCATTTGGGACAGATTAATCTTCAAGTGTTTTATCACTTAAGTGGTAATGGTTGTTTGAAAGGAGCGAAATAGATTTTGAATTTACATTGATTTAATTAAGTCAAAGTTAATCCTTCGTTCTTATCTTACAGTTACTATGTTTGACATGCATGTAGTATGGCAGCATTGTCTGAGAGGTTAGAATTACTCAGATCTGCCAAACAAGCACGTGTCTTGACAAAAGCTTTTGACAAACGATTTAATGCAAATATGTGTGTGTGTGTGTGTGTATATATATATATATATATATATATATATATATATATATATATATGTGTGTGTGTGTGTGTATTTTTTCTTTTTTTTCTTTAATTGTATGTGATTCTTTAAAGATAAATCCACTTTCCTAGGGTAACTGTCCCAATTTTACAATAATATCTGGTTGTGGGTTTCAGCTGAATTTTATCTTTACAATCATTACATTTGAAAAGTAAATGGTACTTCATTCTTTGTATTACGCTACTATTAAACAGATTCCTGTTTCGATCAAAACATGTCCAAACCCCAAGTAATCAGAAAATAAACATTATTGTTTAAGATTCTCCTATGTGAATGCAACAACAGAGTGTATAACCGAATTATAGTTTCAACAAGTTTTAACTTCATGTGAGTAAAGTTACACACTATAGTGCTACAACATTTGTGGATGAGGTGGACATAAGCAAAAGGGGGGTGGGGCGCAACAATGGGACAATTTGTACCAAGCAAAAAAGAACAAAGTTTACGTTGTTAATTTCACCCCCTCACTATATAATAGGCTACTATAAGGACAAATCCGGTTTAATTAGGTTAGTTTAATACAAAATGCTCGTATAATTGAGAAACTAAACTTTGTTTCCTTCAGCGTGTGCTTCTTCCTACAGGCTAAGTTTCAAGTAAATTGGAGGCTAAACAGAACTCATTTTCTAGAGTCCAGACTGCAGTCATTTTGCAAATAACAACCTATTCAAGTGCTAGGTCATACATCACACGACGAATTCATTCGACCGTTACACGCATCGATTCGAACTGTTGTAATGTTGTGAATTGTTTTGCATTCACAGCAGTATAACATGGATTGGATCTCGCGATAAGTGCAACCTTCCATCTTGCCACGTTCCAGTGCTGGTAGAAAAAAAACAGGAAGAACTGGGCGGTCGTATCCCGCAGGTATCCACACGATTGAATAAGTCACCGACCACTGTTCGGCGATTGGATTACATTTTTATTTTCCCCGCCCACAGCGGCTTTGTCTGAACAACATTGGTCGAACGCTCAGTCGCTCAAAAAGGGGACGGGTTACGCTGGGCCTCAGTGTCTGAAGGCATAGGGATTTGATTTTGCAGGGCATCAGTACCAGAACTGAGACTGGAATTACAGTCAATTCGTTTTGTACAGAGTAAGAAACGTCGAAGAACTACCACTTGCAATGGCTAAGAGAAATCCAAAAGGAACCGTTAAAAAAGGTATGTATGTTTACATTTTCTTCCGTCGAAAATATGTGCATTTCTGCGAAGGCCTGATAGTTAATCAGGCGGCAACATTGATTTTGTTTATGTAATTTTAAATGCACTGGTTATGGATTATCAGCCACAAAGAGACACAACAAAAAGATACAACAGGTCAAAAAATAAGAATATATACAGTGCATTGTGTCGACTACAGTTGTGCAATATAAACTACATTAGTTGTGTTACACTGTAATCGCAAATAGTTCATTAATCGTCGCAGCGAGTAAGAACTTTTCAGTCGGAGTGGCGTGTATTAAATCTCCCACCCCGATCATGTCTGTGCACTTGGAAAATGGGAGGAAGTGGTTGCAGAACTTCTGCATGCTTTTTGGTGTCATTTGCACGAGACCCAAAAGGCCTAGTTTATTATAATATTTTGCTAATTCCAACAGCAGCAAATGACCTATATTTTCATATAAATATTTGCTCATCGTTGGAGTCAGAGTTGCCCCAGTGCGAACTCTTAAATGCTCACGTGTCAATATTGGGAGAGCGTGGGAGGGGTTACACGTGGCCTCTAGGGTCCCATGTCACCACAGACCCTGTGAAAAGAAAGTCTGCCACATTGCAGGACCCCACTCTCCGGGTGTTGGGTTAGCTATCTAGCTACTATTATTGACTTTAGTAACTGCGTGGTTATGTAAGAGTGGTAGATTTGTTCACTATTGGACTTTTGAAGGTACATGAACCCATTCAGTTTAGACACGCGTGTATAGATTTCGCCACATAGATTGACTTTACACTGTAAAAAAGGTTAATTTGAACGAAAAGCTGTGTAAAATGTTACCTCAAAAACTTGATAATAGATAGAACTCCAATGCATGCAGTTATACTGTAGAATGGTTCTCAGTCATGCACATTTTCAGTTATATTACATTTTATGAGCAAATATTTTTTGCATTAGGCTATTTGGTATTGTGTGCATTATCCTGTTTTTTTTGGGCCACTGTGCACATTCCTTTTGTTTATTAGCTACTGTTCTTGGTAAAGGCAGTCTTGTTCATGGAAAAGCTTAATGCATCCTGTGGCCATCTCTTGTTACAACCTGTTTTATAATGATGGTATCTCTATATTTAAAGCTAATAAAGCAGATCATCATTTTGCCAAATTGCCATCCTGAAACTCTCTCTCTCTCTCTCTCTCTCTCTCTCACTGTCTCTCTCACTGTCTCTCTCAAAACATGTCTTTTATTTAAAATATTGGTGTCATTGAGGTGCCACTAGAGCCTCAATTGCTTATGTGCCATAAGAATGCCTATTCTTATATGAAATCTGTAAAATAGATTGGGTTTTTATCCATTATGGTAAGCTTTTCCTATAATGATATTTATCTAGTCTAAGTCTTGAGCCGGCCAGCACCCATTTAAATGCTGAATTTATAACAAAGTTAGATTGCAAAGCAAATTCATCAAAGTGAACTTAGCTGTTCGTAAAGTGGTGCAATGCCCTCTTTTATCAAATGTCGAAATCATTCCTTTCAGGGATCTTTTCAGCACCACAGAATAACTTGCGGACCTCCAAAGAAATGGTAAAGAAATGACAGTCCACCATGATGTGCTTGCACTTAATTTTTTCTCTCAAGCATTTCTTTATTTATTCCAAAGTTCTGTTCAAATAACCTTGCATGTTGTTTTTCAAGGGCATTGAATCTAATACAATTCTGTCATACATGGTTTGTGCAGTAAATGTTTTATTTGCTTTTGTTAAATGCAGTGTTTATCTCACAATGTTCAAGTTTCATGCAAAGTTTGATAACACACTTGTGTGTAATTTAACAAGTAACACCGTTCAGTCCTGATATTCTTACGAATGACAATAATATTTAACACTTTATAAAAGCATACAAAATATTCTAATAATTTAATGTCTTGAATAATCTGACATATTTAACTCCTGTTGTGACATCAGGACAACCCACTGGACTTTCAAACCAGTATGGTCTATTATTCTAAAGAAGGGGAGGTTTGCTGGTCATTCAAGATTCCAATCGGGGGTGTATGTTGCTGATAAGATCACATAAGGGGTTAATGTCCAGTGTTTGTTCCTGTGACCAGACACAAACTCTTGCTTTAAGCAGTAGGGTGTGTAGGTACAAATGAAGAAGAGAAGGTATTTCAAGGCGCACATTCCACTACAGTATTATGTAAGCTGGACAATGAACATTTTGTACAGATACGGCAAAAACAGTGCATGAGTTAAAAAAAAAAGTATTTGAAGCACTGTTTTACATAGCAGGTTTAAATGGGGGAGGGGAAGATGTTGATTAGGACACAATGGCAGCCGTTTGACTACCTGTAGATTTGTGATGAGTTGAACCGAGCGTGTTTGTCTTAGGGGCGTGTCCAAACATTGCATGCAACTTTGATCTATCTGAAAGATTCAAATACTCTTAATGCAGTTTTCACTTAAGTTTTGGGGTTTTGATTTGCATTAAATGCACATGAAAAGTGCACTGCTGTTCAAAATGTTTGGGGTCATTAAGATTTTCTTTTGGAACTTTCTGTTCCGTAAAGAATCCTAAGAAAATGAACTGTTTTGCACAAAAATATAATAATAATAATAATAAATGTTTCTTGAGCAGCAAATCAGCATATTAGAATGATTTTTGAAGGATCACGTGACACTGAAGTAAAATGAATAAATTACATTTTAAAATATATTAACATGGAAAAAATATTTTAAGTTGTTGTAATAATTGACAATATTACCGTTTTACAGTTTTTGTTTAAATAAATGCAACCTTTTTTACAAGAAGTGTATTTGAAACCTTCTTTTTCTTTTGAGACACTTTTTCTTTTAGAGAAATTGTGCTAACATATGGCTGGTTTGTTTTTGACAAATCCAAGCAGAAGCCACCGCTAACATGTTTATTATTTCATCAAGAAACTCGGGAGACCGGTCCTTGTATGGAAGATAAATAGTCACTCAGTTGGCCTCAGATTTACATGCTCCTCTGCCTGGAGGCTTGAAAAAGCCTTCCAAAGTTTGATTTGCATGTTGATAAAATGCATGTATGTGACCAAGCATTTTATCCTCCATTCTGCACTGCTCTTTTGTTAAGTATAGTGATTTGGGTGACCAATCAGCCATTTCAGCTTTCATATGTGACTAAGAACAGCAGGATGGAGAGGGATTTGCCTCTACCCTTTCCTATGAGTGCTTGAGATGTTCTGGCTTTCAAGCGGACTGTTCTAAAAATAATCCATTTGCTGGTCGAGTTCCATATCAAGTTCCGGCTCAATTCACCAGGAACAAAAAGGCAGAAGACCTGTTGTTGTACAGGGGTCCGGGGTAGGATTTGGGTGAGGACGCTCTCTTCTTCCCCACTTTGCCTGGAGGGATGGGGGAGCCGAATGCAGAGGTCAAGGTGGTGAACGAAGAAACCGGTATTAGTATTTTTATGTTTTTGGAATAAGCTTTTATGACAAGAGATGACATTTAATGAATCACAGGGGTGTGAGAGGAAGCCTTAATATTTGAAAAAATATTTTTTCATAATACTTAATTTTTTGTCAAATTTGTATTTTGTGTATATATGAGCAGTACAAATTTGATGTTGTGGTTTTTTTGTGTGTGTGTGTGTGGACATTGCAGGAGTGCTTTCAAATGTTTTGTTATAACATTTTCTTGTGAAGTTCGTATATATATGATACCTTGTACAACATGTAAAAAGAGAATTTCTTTGTTGTAACACTGT
The DNA here is from genome assembly GCF_965113295.1 of Leuciscus leuciscus. Taxonomy (NCBI): domain Eukaryota; kingdom Metazoa; phylum Chordata; class Actinopteri; order Cypriniformes; family Leuciscidae; genus Leuciscus; species Leuciscus leuciscus. Next base: position 26,593,174 of record NC_138730.1, read on the forward strand.
AGCGTTGTTATTTCTCTCTGTATGTCTGTTACTAATGTTTGTAGTGTATGTGAACATGTGTGGTTTGACCTAGCAGAACGTAGCGGACAAAACACCTGTTCATTCTTCCCACTAGAGCTCTGAATGCAGATGTATTTATACCCTGGTTCCATGAGGAGTGTCAACAGACCTCAGAATAACTGCACTCTTTTAGACTTTTGTCACCTTGTGATTACCATAGATTTCAAATGGAATATTTAAACATCTTTTAGGGAGTCTTTCACCTGAATCTGATATCCCTTGAATCTTCTACATGCATTTAAATATAGAAAGAATTGATTGGTCTACAATAGATTTTCAGCTTCAAAGCTAATGTTACATGCATATTGTATCAACTAGTGGCATTGAGTGAAAATGCTTATGCGTGCAGTAATACTAAAGGACTAATCTTGCTTTTAAAGGCATGGTTCAGTTTTGAGCATGTATTCCTCATTCATACGTGTAGAGGGTTTTGCTGTGCTGCATTGAATTTGTTTAATGAATCAGTTGGTACTTTTCTTTTTATTTATTTCATCTTGACATTGTGTATAATCTGCCCTTTTTTTTCTTTTTCTTTTTTCTTCAGAGGCCAAGCCGCAGCTGGCGCATAAGAATGGGAAGAAGGCAGAGGTTGGAGGAGGAACCTCGTTCTTCACCTGGTTCATGGTTTTGGCCCTCCTGGGTGTATGGACCTCTGTAGCTGTGGTGTATTTTGACCTTGTTGACTATCAAGGTGTAATTGGTGAGTCTGGTTTCTCTTTTTTTTTCAGACTTTGTGTATTGATTGTAGTATTAAAAATCCTCTTATTACGTTAATGTTTTTTGTATCTGGCCTTAATTTGCATGCAGCCAAAGCAAAGGACTTTCGCTATAATCTTTCAGAGGTATTACAAGGTATGACATCTGAACCAGTGATAATCACCACCATAAACCTCATTTCTTTGACATAATCTATCATCTTCAATTTCAATGTAGGGGAGTGAAAGGGTCATTTAATTTTTAGTGTCATTTTTCATACTTGAATACATATAATATATAAATGTATGTCTATAAACATGCAATATTGTTAACTTTTGGGGGGTTTTGAACAATATGTATGTTTTAACTTTGAATGTATATAATAAATGCTAATGTTAATGGAATGACTTGCCAAGGAAAGTTGTAATAAAGCATTTCCATTTCTACACAATTATTTTTGTAGAATGTGTAGAACACTCTTTTGGGATACTAAGAAATATCCTTAATGTTAAAAATAAATAAATAAATAAATATATATTTTATATATATGGCACAGTGGATTACTCGCAATGCTTGCCAAATGACTAAATCAGATTCACTTTACTAGGTAAACTTGTGTCCTATGATGCTGATGGTGATGGGGACTTTGATGTGGAAGACGCTAAAGTACTGCTAGGTAAGTGCACTGATTTCAATGAGATTCTTACCCGATTGTTTTGCATGACTGACTTTGGTTCACTTTTGTGCAATGACAAATTAAATGGGACTAATTCACGTGCATGGTACTTTTTCATGCTTTTGTTGTAATCATTTTTTTCAAACCACATGATGATGAGGTTATTGCCTTATTGCATGAGTTTGAGAATTAGACCAGCTTGCCAATATTTTGTTTTAACGGCTACATCATATCATAAGGAGAGAAAATTAAGAATTATTTTCTCATTTTGCAGGTAGTTTAACTGATTTCACAAGTAACTGAGCCCTACATTCATTAAAAACTGCCTCATTGGTACTTCCCATGCATGCATGTTCCTTTTCTCCTTTACCTCATATGCTTTTTTTAATAGCATCTTTACCCACTTTTTTATAGCACTGAATCCTTATCTACTAAACCTTGCAAACCAAACCACCTCCACCCTCTCTCTGTTTTCTTGCTCTCCCACTGTTCTTTCTTTCCCTCTCTTTCTCTTTTTTCCTTATTTTCCCATTTGCGTAGGGCTGACCAAAGATGGCAGCAAAGAAAACTCAGACTCACTTGAGGAAGTCCTCGATATTTTAGCAGAAGAGGGCACTGATTGGTTTCAAGGTTTCTTCACCTTCCTTTATGACGTTATGAGTCCTTTTGAAACGCTAGAGGATGAAGAAACCGAGGCAGCAGCGGAAGATGTTGCTGGCGCGTCACAGACTGAAGGGGTTCAGGGCCAAAAGACATGCGTTATTTTAGGCCTTCAAAACCAATAGTTGTGTTTTCTACTGCGATTGTGACAGAAGCACTTTATTAGACGAGGACTTACTCCCTTGACGGCTTGATTCTGTTCCTAACACTTGAAGAAATATTTTGTTGGGAAGATTGCCAACAGTCACTTTGGAACCTGTGAACTCTTGAGAAGATGATGTCATTATGAACACTAACACCTTTGTAAATATTGAACTTGTGTAGTTTATGCTTTGTTGCAGCTCTTTTGCAACTGCTATTTTTAACTACTAATATACTACTTACCTTTTGCATATGACCTTATTGCTGAAAGATGAACATATCACCTTTGCTGCATGCCTCAGTTCCCTTATATCATGAACAATAGTATGCATTTCTATTTGAGTCTTGCAATTTAACACTGTACATTTGACACATTCTTGTTTTATAATCTGATTATCGTTTTTCTTTTTTTGGCATTGAATGGTTTATTTCGAGCCGTTTTAAATTACTTAATTGCATTTTGGGATGATTTGCATCCTCAGCAACTGTATTTCCTTTAACCTTTTTGGTACTACAAAATAGGCAATTTTACATAACATTGTCAAGTTGTTACATTGTTTTTTCTTTATTCTTATGCGAGTTGCCTTTGCTCTCCTTTATCAAAGCTGTAGAGAATATTGATAGGCTTGGATATAAAGTATGTGTATATATATCTCACCCCTCTTGCAGTATTACCTCAATTACAGGGTTAGTTCACCCAAAACTACAGGGTTACTCACCCTCTTGTTGTTCCAATCCCGTAAGTCTTTCGTTCATCTTCAGAACACAAATTAAGATATTTTTGATGAAGTCTGAGCATCTGCAAATAGTGAGCCTACGTTCTGATGTACAACACAGAAGCGCTGCGCTGTTACACTACGTTAACTCACTCAGAGGCCCACATAGAAGAAAATTAATAGTTGAATAAAGTCGTTATTTTTGTTTTTTTTGCACACAAAAAGTATTCTTGTCGCTTGATAAACTTAAGGTTGAGCCACTGTAGTCACTTGGACTATTTTAACGATGTCTTTACTAACTTTCTGGGATGGCAGATATCGATTACATAGAAGCCTATGTGAGCCAGCTCTCAGATTTCATCAAAAATATCTTAATTTGTGTCCCGAAGATGAACGAAAGTCTTACGGGGTTGGAACAACATGAGGGTGAGTAATTACTGACAGAATTATCATTTTTGGGTGAACTAACCCTTTAAATTCAGGCAAGAAACTTTTACTATTGCCTATACCAGTGTTTCCCAAACTTTTTCTGCCGGGCCCCCCTTTTGTAGAGCAAAATATTTTCAAGCCCCATCTACATACTGTACACCTACCTGCACCTACATAAAGACACTCTCAGACTTCTCAACTTCAACGGGCTTCTCTTTATTCATGATGTGAAGTCTACAAGTGGCGTCTTAACTTGTTCGGCTTCATACTGTCAGAAGCGAACATTTTGAGGCACGCAACACACTTGGTCTCTCTTCGTTACCCGTCCTTGTATTGGCGAATCCAGGACGAGATATGCCTTGTCATACTTTCTTGTCTTGAGGCTGTCTACACTGGACTACACAACAAATTGAACATTACAAATCTAGTTGTCCTTTGTGTCTGAAGTTGCACAAGTGCTTGGAGTACATCAGAAATGGAGCGGAGCATCAGTTTATAGTCGGGAATTTGTCACGTCGTGCTGCATCCAGTGTAGATGGCATCACTGATTATAATAGGTTCTAACTGATTTTTTCATGTTGTGATGCTCGCGTCTGGTGTAGATGTGTTTTGGTAGTTGATGTTTGAAATCTACTCATTGTCTGCTTTGTTTACCTTGAACTAGCAGTCAATTCACAAACTTGTCCATGCTTAGTGCAGAACCATGCATCATTAATTTATATTTTTACATGGCTCTCTGCAATACTCAATTCTGACTCTTTAATCATGCCATATAGCGGTCTGTTATTCCATGATAACAACTGCTCAAGCGGGTACTGTGTCATCTTGAGATGATAAAATGTCAAATTAATGTTTTGTGTTCAATTTACTTATGGCAAGTAGTTTCAAAATAAGCAAATAATTTCTTCAACCTGAAGAGATTTCTTTTGCATAACAATTTTCTGACTATACACTATTCCTTAGCCTTGCCACGCCCCCCTTTTAAAACTCAGAGGCACCCTAGTTTGGGAACCACTGGTCTGTACAGACTTATTACTTATCTAAAAAAGAGATTGAAGTTCATTGAACATTAATTAATTAATCTCATCAGTTGCTCTAGACAAGAACTAGTTCAAGGTCCTTGTGTAGGAGACGTCACCTGAACCCCAGAGTACTGTAACCGTCAACAATCAGTTCCTACCTGCCAATCTAAAGCACCTGCTGAAATAGTGTGCCTGATAATTAATACAGTGTTTATGTACGGCTTCTGTATTACTAGGTTGGAATTGAGAGGGCTATGAGTGTCAATAACTTAAATAGTACTTGCACAAAAAGTACATTTACGGCGTACATATCAGGATTTATTTACAAAACGGCTGTTTTTGTGTCTGGAAGTGTATCCTAGGAGAATTAAGTGTGTAGAATTAGGTTTAGATTTAGGGATACAATTAGTACTATTTCCTTCATTCCCACTTAAGTAATTATACCTTCAAACATTTCAAGTACAGTTTTAGTATTTATTTTCGGAAATCAGCAATTCAGATCCTTCGGTTTAATTATTTTGCCATTGTTGCCATATTTTTCCTTTGTTTGGCTTTTTATTTGTTAATAAGATTGTGTATTCTCAAATGTTGTACAAATAGCCACTACTTGCAGATTTCACTTGGGTGATGCACATTGTAAGGTGTTTGTCTCAATAGCATAAGCATACTATTTACAAAGATTTTCTTTTCTCTCAGCAATATTTAAAAGTATGCATCCCCAACCATTACATAAGTCATCATGCAGTGTTTTGTAACACAAAAATGTACGAGTTGTAGTAGCAGTCACTGACTTAAATTTGCACTGTCTCATTTGCACTAGATGAAAATTCTAAAGATGTTTCCAGGAGAAAAGGAGGTATTTTGCTCACTTGATCTGTGCATGCAGCAGACAAGTCTCTTGTGTGGTTTGGGATTTTCTAAGTTTACTTGATCGACTTGTTTGTATGCATGACTGAGCTCACATCCAATTTTTTAAGCTATATATTATTTTTCTGTTTAACCAAGGAGTGTTTAACAATAAGTGCTGCTCACAAAAAGTGTTTGACATTTATGAGCCTGCATGAACAATGACATTTTCCAGGCTATTTGCAAGTAATATTAAGGAACTGTGGACTTGTCATAAACGTATCCTAACTACATCATCTTCTAGCGTAATGTGTAGAGCAGTGGTTCTCATCTGGGAAGCAAACTTCCAAGGGGCCACTGGATGACTTAAATTATGTAAATTAGGTTTGCTTTTATTTATATATTTAAAATATAACTTGATAAAAATTTAATGATTTTTGTTTTCCATAAACAACCATTTATTGAAAAACATGCAGTTCTTGAAACTTGCAATCAAAATAATTCATTTAAAAATATCAATTACAGCAGAACTACTTTGGCCTAAATGGCCTGTCTTTGAATATTGTGTTGGACAATTGAGAGGCCTTTTAGTTAAATCGGTTGAGTGTAGAGGATATTCTAACATACTAATGGAGTTCTGATGTGAAATGATTTGCATCTTTCCAACTAATTGCGTTTTGGCGTGCGTAGTGTTAGAAATTCAGTTACAGTGATTACGTCATCAAACAAAGTTTCTCCCCAGAGCTTTCCCATGCCAAAGATGTTGGTTTGAAGCTAAGGGAAGCTCTGAAACAGCAACTCACCATCATCCATGAAAGAGTGGAAGCCAGGAAAATAGCTAAATTGGCACTGGCAGAAGTGAGGAACATCCTAGCCAAAGAGGAGGAAGAGAGGACCTTGAACCGCATCAGAGAGGAATCCGAAGCCAAAGCTTGGGAGAGGGCTGAGGCTCGACTGAAAGAGGAAGGGGAGAGAATAGAGAAAGAGGATGTTGAAAAGGCCATGCAAAGAATTAGAAAGGAGAAGGAGGAAAGAGAGAAACTGGCAGAAAGTGAAGAAGCAAAGAAGACTAAGGTGGAAAAAGATGAGGTGAAAGAAAAGCCAGAAGTTGAAAAGAAAACCCATGAGAAATCCGTTGATTATGACGTTAAAAAGGTTGAGAAAGATGCAAAAGGCAAAGAATCCAAGAAGGCTGCAGCTAAAAAGAAACTGTAAGGCATTAAATGTCAGAACATGTTGTCTTTTGTGTACATTGTGTTAACATCTGGCTGAACTTGATCTCAGTCTGTTATGAGCAGTTTTCAGAGACCACCCCTTATAGGCCGAAGGCAAGACCTTTTGTCTCTATGATCAGTGATGTTAATCATAACATTGAGATTAGTAGAAGTAGAAGCAGAATCAGAACAAGGTGCTATATGCTGATTGTCAGGTGGAATTTCTTTTATTTCCCTTAATGTTTTTGTTTGAGGGTAGGATTTTTGGTTTATTATTACGAAATACTAGCTAGTGTGAGATTTCAACATTGGTGTTTTTCTGATTTTGTCCATTTATAATAAATAAAATGAGTTGCATTACTTAACTAAGAGAGAAAATTGTGATATCAATAAAAAATATGAGTATCCTGATTTGCTTTTTCGGTGTTTCGAGTTTTCTTTTCAGTGTTGATTTGATATAAGAACAAACAGTTGCACAGTATTGAAATGGGCCTTTTTTTCTCCACAAGAATGCTTGTCTGTCCCTTACTATCTATAAACATTTCTATAAATATTCCTTTTTCCTCTCCTCTGTTTCCCTTTTTGTCTGTTTTTTAAATCTCAAACACACACCTTTTGTGTCTGTAAAAGTTAAATACATACCTGTAAAACTCAAATCTCTAGTGCAAAAGTAAACCAAATGGCATGTAAAGGTTATTTAATGCACTTCGTAGATTAGAGTCATATGCTTGTTTTATGTGATTTATATTTTACACTTACCTCATGTATGCACATCCACATGTAAAATCCTCAGGACTGAAAGATAAGCCCACCATTGAGAACAGTGAACCGGTTAAGGCAGCCTCTGCTAAACCTGTGGAAGAAGGTAAAGTAGAATCACACACAAGAGTTTTAAGCAGTAAATAAGGGTGCAGTGAGAATTTATTGATGCATAGATCATAAAAATATCTTAGAAATATCTAAAATTAGATGTGGGATTTTATAATCCTAATAGACATTGTGATGAAAATTGCAATGAAAATATGCAAGTTACTGCTATTATTACAAGATGAAATGTAATGATTGCCTGCCCATGAAATTATTCAGTTTTTTTAAAAAGAGTATATATAATAAATATATAATTAAAAGTTTATGAAAGAAAACACTTGTTTGACTGCAGGGGAATTAACTTTATCTTGCGTATGGATTAAACATTACCTCTGTGTACACAAGGACTGTGTACTATTATGGATATGCACCACTTGTGTACTATATAGACATTATTTTGATGGTCACCTATGAACACTTGTATCTGAAATACCCACCAGTTATAAACTAGTCTTGCCACATACCACAAAAAGCTCTTGTGTAACATGACATGAGCATAATCACATTGACCTGTTATGAATAGCAGACATGCATGATTGATCTAGTTTAAATCTTAGTAAAGCATTATTGCACAAGCACCTAATAATAAATAAAAATGAATAAAAAAACAAGCTAAACTGTAAAAAAATTGTTTTCCCGAATTAGCTCCAGACTCTATTGTGGAGGAAGAGATCCAAGCTGTTAAAGTTGAAGAAGCAGCTCAGCCGCCACCAGGTACAGTTTTTAGGATGTCCTTTTGAAGTTACAGTCTGTAATTGTTGCTATTTTTTGACTCACAAGTATTGTGATTTATAGGTGTATGCATGCCATGTAGTGTTTACTAAAAAAATATCTTGGCATAAATGTACCTAACCTCTGAATTGGATAATGTATGAAATATATTGGCACAATAGGAGTATAGTATATTAGATTTTATTGTAATTATTTTTGGTTACACTTTATTTTAAGGTTTTCTGTGTTACAGTGTAATTATACATTTAGTACTGAGTAATAATACTTAGCTACATGGACGTACTATAGGGTAGGGTTTGGTTTAGAGTTAGTTGCATGTAATTATGTATAATTTATAGTTATTGCTACAGTAACTACATGTGTAACACGGACAGTGTAAAATAAATAGTTACCTTATTTTCCCTTGCAGAACCAGAAACTGTGGAGGAGGAGCCAGTTGCTGAGGAAGAACCTCTGACAGTAGACGAAGAGCCCATTGCTGCAGAAGAGGAAGTAGCTGAGGAGGAACCAGAGGTTGAAGAAGAGCAAGAAGTTCCTGAGGAAGAACCTGAAGTTGTGGAGGAAGAGCCAGAGGATACAGACACTGTTTCAGCTGAGGAAGAGGCTTTTGAGGAGGCAATGGAAGAGCTTGCAACAGAGGAAGAGGTCATACCAGTTGAGGAAGCTGCTCCAGTGGAAGAAGATTCATCAGTTGAAGAGACAATAGAAGTGGTAGACGAAGATACTCCAGAGGAGGAGGAGGAGGTAGTTGAAGAGGTTGCACCGGTGGAAGAAGCAATTGAGGAAATGTTGGAGGAAGGTGATGCACCAGTGGAAGAGGCAATAGAAGTAGTAGAAGAGAGTGCACCAGTAGAAGAACCTGTTGAGGAGCTTGTACCGGTAGAAGAACCTGTTGAGGAGCTTGTACAGGTAAAAGAATCTGCGGACGAGCTTGAGCCAGTAGAAGAAGCTGTGGAGGAGCTGGAGCCAGTAGAAGAAGCTGTTGAGGAGCTTGAGCCAGTAGAAAAAGCTGTGGAGGAGCTTGAGCCAGTAGAAGAAGCTGTGGAGGAGCTGGAGCCAGTAGAAAAAGCTGTGGAGGAGCTTGAGCCAGTAGAAGAAGCTGTTGAGGAGCTTGAGCCAGTAGAAGAAGCTGTTGAGGAGCTTGAACCAGTAGAAGAAGCTGTGGAGGAGCTTGAACCAGTAGAAGAAGCTGTGGAGGAGCTTGAACCAGTAGAAGCAGCCGTGGAAGAACCTGAACAAGTGGAGGAACCTGAAATAGAAGAGCAAGTGGAAGAAGTAGAAACACCTGAAGAGACAGTTGAGGAGTCTGTCTCTGTAGAAGAGACTGGAACAGAAGAGGAACTTGAGGAAACAGATGAGACCGTTCAGGAAGATGAGGAAGTAGAAGACTCCATAATGGAGGAAACCAAGCTTGAGGAAGAGAATATGGAAGAAGAAGAGGGTAAGTTTCTTGTTTTTGCAAGTTCACTCTGGTGGCGATTATGCAGCAATAATACACAAAATGTCTTATTAAAATTGTACAATCATGTGGATGCAAACATCTGTTAACATCAGATACTGCACAATCGGAGACAAAAGAGGAAGTGGACAAATTTATAGAATTTACACTGAACAGATGAGCAGTTCTTTGTTTGCTTTGTTGTGAAATGTGCCTGTCTTGTTACAGAGGATGCAGCTTCTGAGGAAGAGCAGACTGAGGAAGACTTTGCAGGTTGGTAATTTAATGTTTATAAAAAATATATAAAGAATTGGAAGACTTTCTAATGTGGAAAATCTGTACAGACATTTTTAGATCATACATTCTATGCTTAATGTCTAACACAATTATATTTCCTTGCTTCTTTATTAACAGAAGATATTAACCAAACAGAAGAACAACTTGAATTAGAGGCCACAGGTAATACAGTTTTGCCATTTATATTCCTTTTCATAATGGGTGAAAATGTTATCTGATTAAGGACAATTTCTATAACTCTGGCATTTATGTATTTAACAATTCTATTTAATTTATTCATAATCTGTTCTATCAAAAAGGTGTTTTCTCCAGTTCACATATGTACAAATGGACTGTCTCTGCCTAATACAGTGTCTGCTTCAACTAAAAACATCAGCTGGTTAAGTGTATTTAATGTCAATCATTTCATGTTTTACAGAAACATAAAACATTAGGCAGTGTGTAAGATGCGGAGAGGACCAGCACCACATGGCATTCCACTGGAAGTGTGCAGCTGCCGATTCCCACCATGGAGTAAAAAAAGAGAATGCTACTATATTACCCTTTCATTTTCCTGGACTTTTTCTTTTTTAAAACAAGCCTTTTTGTTAATTGATAATGTAGTCTCTTGTGTACAAGTACACATTTATTTGTATTTTGTCAACATTTGTTTGGTGGTTTGACCCCCCCCCCCCCCTCCCCCCTTTTCTAATCCCTATTTTGTAATTACAGACCAAGCTTTTTCCCTATCCTCTAACATAGATGTGAAGTAGCCATTTCTTAATGATCATGGATGATAGTTTGGTTTCCTATGTATGTACAAACACCTTCATGTTGCTTTGTAGCTCAGATATCTTCACAATCATCATTGTCTCTCTTTCGTTAAATCTAATTGCTTTTATGTGAAGGTACTATGCAAAGCTGCACTGATCTTTTGCTCTTTTTACCCTTAGGTTTTGTACTACCAATATGTATTGAGTCTACATTTCCAATGTTGCATATCAAGGACAAGTTTATGCTGGCAGGTTAACCAAGATAATTGCTATGTGAACTTTGTATGAATGGGCGTGCATGTGCATGTTTGTGTCAATTTAAAAAAATCTTGTTTAACTTTATGCGAAGCAATCATTTGAGCCATTTTTCTCACTAGTATGTATTCATGGTGTTTTCCTATGTGTTTTTCAGTGTATGGTCAACATTTAAGTACCTCTGTTGATATTTTACTCAATACTGTAACTGTTTTGCTAAGAGCTCAGAGTGGAGAACTTGTTTTTGCATTTCTTCATATTTAGATTTCACATTTTTAAATTCAGAAGCACATGTCTGCTCCCCATCAATTTTTTATTTATACTCATGCCTTTTTCAGTAAGTCTTGTTTCATAGGCTCATGATTTGACAAGCTCTATTTCAGGCAGACACTCCAGCTGCTGTGCAGTGTGCGTATGAGAAACAGTGTTGTTTAATGGGATTGTCATCTAATGTAATAACTGGTGAAGGATGCCCACATAAATATGGAGTAACCTACTTTACAAAATGTTTTATTTTTGTTGCAGGTTAAAGATTTTTCCTAGTGCTTTTTGTGAGACATCACAAGTCTGTATGTGCTAATTAATTTGTCAAATGTAATGCACTGCCTATGGATTGAATTCCCAGTGCATTTATTTTGGCCCTTTCAACTGTTGCAGGCACATCTGTAAGAATACAATATAGAAACAATACGGTTTTGTTGTACTACATTCAGAAAGGAAGATGACTGGTATTTTGTCACATTAATATCACAGAAAGACAAATGTTTTTATTTACTATTAATGTTGTCATGTTTTTTATCACAACAATGTAGCTTTCACCCTTGATGCAGAGTAAACGGTTAAGAAACTGAAAACAGGTTTGATCTTTTAAAGGAAACCCAATTCTGGCTCCTGAAGTGTTTCACTGTGGATTGTTTTCTTTTTTTTTTCATTGTAATGTTGTGTGTTACACTGTGGTTTTATGGGGCCTGCCAGAATAGATGTTGTTTTTGTGCTAGACTTTAGGAAATGCTGCAAATCTCTTCGATGGTTTCATAACATATGGCTGCAATGTAGTTTTTAGGGTTTTCTTCTTTCTACAAAACTAGAGGGTGTTTTTGACCCCTAACACTTTTGAAGTCAATGTGAATTTTTAAAGTGGTATTAATTTCTTGTTTAGGATTTTTAAGGAATTATTTTATTTAGAATTTGACTCTTTAAAGTCAAATTGAATTAATTCTACAAAAGTGTTAACTTCTCAAAGCCATATGTGAAAGGTTGGGTATAGCAGCTTTAGTATGGGTTGTGCTCTAAGGGACAGACACCTCACGACCAGCAATAACACCATTTGTATAGGGGGTATTTTTTTAAATTGAAATCCACATACAAACAGATGTTTACTCAAGGCTTTCTATTCAGAGGTTTACATGAAATCCTGCTGTATAGGCTAACTCATTTTAAGTTATTGAGGCATTGAAAATATAGGGAGTTTTGGGTGACACAAATCTGTAAACAACTGTAAATGTTTTGTTTGAGTGCTGCAATAAAGGTTGGGACGACAAAGTCGAATAGTGTTCTTTTTTTCGTTTGTTTACAAAAATCAATTCCGATCCATGTAATAAATACAACAATGAAAAGAAGCACGAAGACCTGTTACAATGTATTTATTTGTATTTTTTATGATGTCTATTCTTGAAAAGTAAAAATAGGGAGATTTCTGTTGTCCAAAGAATAAAACGTAAATTCAGAGAATACACTTCACAGCATTTCACATTTAAATACTGATTCATAGCTAATACTACATGCCCAGTTCAAAGGGTCAGGCAGTTGCTGTCATAGGGATGCTAAAAGAAAGAAAGACATACGGCGCATGCGCATCAGTAAGATATATATATATTTTTAAAGACGCACCTATGTACTAAACAGAACATTTAAACGTATAGTATTTAACTATATAAAAGAAGAAGTGGAATATTTCGTTGTACTAAATGCTTAGGCAGTTATTTGAAAATAACCCGATGGTTTTAGGGTTAATCTCGTCGGGTCCTTCAAGAAGAACCCGGAAACACAACAATCTTAACAGCAGAAAGTCTTCATTTCGCCGGTCATTGATTGGTAAGATGTTTGTGTTATTATTGTGTTATTGTGTCAAGTTCGTGTTTGGAATGTCGTTATATATACGCGTAGATCATAATGCATGCATTGTTTGCACCGATGTTTATATTTGACTAAATGATAAGTGGCGATGAAAGGAAGCAGATTTGTACAGTATCTTCACTAAAGATGAGCTAGAACTCATCTGTCATTCAGTTTTAGGATGAACTCGTATGCATTGCTCAGACATACACTTTTTGGATTATAAAATGCTTAAAATGCTCAAGTACCGTCAGACATTACTGGGTTTCTAGTTGCCAGCTGATTTAAGCTTTTTATGTTTACCCTTGTCCTCGACTTAGACTTCGAATTTTAAACTAAGAAATATATCTAACAAAAACATGATTCTAAACAGAGAGTGAAATAAGTGCACAGAATTTCGGTATTTATTGTGCAAAATGTGGTGGAAATTAGATGAGGTGGAAATGACACTGAAGCACTTTTTACTAGCCACAACTGTCAAAATGGAGCTTAAATGAAAGACACATAATTGATTTAGGTTTTACAGCAGGTAAAACTTTAACGCCAAAAATATTCTATATAAGTTTTTTTGTTTTGTTTTTTAAGGTTCTCAAATGATTACATAAAACTTTCATGTTTAATGGGTTATACTTTTTTTTTCTAGCGATGACGTATGTTTATGGGCTGTTTAATTAATACAATTTAATCCAAATAAATAATGAATTAAAATTAATTCATTAAAACTAGATCCATAAAATGATCCTATAATGGGAACCCAAATGTTCTATATATGAAGCGCCAGAGCCTGACAGAACCCTTTTTAGGTTCTATATTGAATCTTTTGTTCTAAAGGCCAATTCACACTGCACAGACAAACACCAACAAGTTGGCTGATGTATTTAGAATGTTATGAAAAATAAATGTCATGTTCACACTGCCCCAACAGACACCGAATAACTCTGATTGAACATGTTCAGGCGGGTGAAAACAAACCCCGACCCAATGGCAACAGACGCCGACAGGGGACACAACAAACGTGTTTGTTGATGTTTGTCTGTGCTGTGTGAATTGGCCTTAAGAGTGTAGTACGTTTTTGCTAGGGTAGGGGCTTTTTAAAGAAAGTCCTCGACCCAGTTGAAGGCCTATTTATAGAAAGAATACTATATAAGGAGTGTGTGCTGGGATTAAGGGACTGCCAGAGAAGTGGTAAAAATCTGGAGTTAATCAGTAACAAGCTGCCTCGTCAAATAAAATGAGGTTTAAAATGCAGCTTTTATCTAGTGTGACTCCTGAATCGATTTAGAGCAACATTACATATTAATATATGCATCTGATATTGATGAGAATAAATATGTTTTTATGTCCAATCAGAAAGGGGCTCTCACAATGCCTGACCTTTGGCAGGATGCTATGGACCATGCCGTGACTGTGGCCAGGAAATCAGGAGAGGTGAGATACCATCGTTCTTTTAAACGATGCAATTTTGTTGTTGTTGTTGTTGTAATTTTCTTGTACTGAAACCTTGTTATCTCTGTTGTCCTCAGATTGTGAGGGATACTTTGCAGAATGACCTAAAGATCATGTGTAAAAGCTCTTCTGTTGACCTGGTCACTAAAACAGACCAGAATGTGGAGCAACTTATTATTACGTCAGTGAAGGAGAAGTTTCCTGGACACAGGTATTGAGTCCTTCATGTTAATACAGGGTCAGAAGTTTCCAAGATAGAGCATATTGAATCTAAAGTAAAGAGAATATACCATAGTCTGCTCCTGTTTGTTTCAGTTTCATTGGTGAAGAGTCAGTGGCTGCAGGAGAACCTTGTGTTTTGACTGAAAACCCAACATGGATTATTGACCCTGTGGATGGGACCACTAACTTTGTGCATGGGTAATGTATTAAAATTGTATTCACTGATACAGTGGGGTTCAAAGGTTTCAGACCACTTGTGAAATTAAATAAATGTAAATATATATTATATATTTTTTTAATTAAAAGAAAAGAAAAAACAATTAAATATGTCATATTTTAATAGACCATTTTCACATTTCCGGGGTTGTCAGAAGCGGAAGTCGCCATTGTTGGGTTAAAGTATACAGCGGTGAATGAGAGACTACATTAAATATATTGTTTGTGTTCCCATTTGCTCAAATAGCAAAAGAAAAACTCCACAATAGCGTTTTCACAACTTTCAAAAAGAGGAAAAAAATAGAGCGAGATTGATAACGGCAGTCGAAAGAGAGAAAGACGTCAATTTTACAGTCACTCCAACCCGATCTTAAGGCAATTCGTTCGAATTTTACAAGGTGGCTAATTCGTAAGAATTCATACGACCTCACTCGTACATATTTTACGAGTTGCCCAATTCGTATGAATTCGTAAGAATGACCTACACCTGACCCCACCCCTAAACCTGCCCATCACGTGGGTTTAGACAAATTGTACGAATTCATTAGCCACCTTTTACTCACTCGTACGAATTGGTTGTGAGATAGCGTTGGTCACTCCCACAGCCGCTGTAATAGAATGCAAATTTAATGCAAAGATCATATAATACAAAGTATAGTGTTATAAATGTACACAAATTATTTTATTTTTTTAAAGTGTAAAAAACAATTTTTAATAACAAATTATAAATCAGCATGACAATTTGAGTGAAAAAGTCGAGAAGTCAAAATTTCTTATAAATTTTCAGGCATAACTTTTATTTATTTTATTTAATCTAAAAATTTCAGTTTATTTTCAGGTTTAAATGGGATTTTAAACCCCATATTTTCAATGTGGTTTCAATTTTGGACCCCACTGGCATATGTTCAGGAAAGTGATTACTTTTATTACTATGAGAAAGTCGGGGACACACTTAACGACTGTAAGGACGATTATGAATGTAATTTGATACTTACGACTGATCATGCCCAAACGCTTTCACATTCAGTCGGTGTTCACAGTCAGTGTTTAAAATCTGCTCCAGTCGTTGGAAACAGTCTGTGTGTTCAGTTCAGTCTTAGAATGTTTCAGCTAGTCGTTAAGTGTGACCCCGGCATTAGTGAGACATGATATATCTGATCAATTACATATTTGACTTATACTTTGCAACTTTTCATACTTTTCTAGCATGAGCTGCACTAAATATGCTTTCCTTTGTCCAGATATCCATGTGTTGCTATATGCATTGGCTTTGCTGTCAACAAAACGGTAAGCATCATTTGCTCTCAAATGCACTATTAGAATAACAAATTGACAGCACTTGTAATGGATCTTTGCAACTGTGTGGTTAGATGAAATCGGAAACTGACACTTTGCTCCTACTTTGATCATTTATCATGCCTTTGGAAGCTTTGGAAGTTTTCCAGTGGGAAGAGTGTCTGTCAAACTCATCATTCTTCTATTGCAGTTAGAGTTTGGTGTGGTGTATAGCTGCATAGAAGACAAGATGTACACTGCTCGAAAAGGGAAGGGTGCTTTTTGCAATGGACAGCCACTGCAAGTGTCGGACCAAAAAGGTGACCTTTCTTCTTGGGCATGTTGATCCATGTTTGTTTGTTGGCAGTCATCTGAATTCTCTCCAATTGTTTCCAAATCATATAACAGAGATTAACCAGTCAATCATCGCTACAGAGTTTGGCTCTAATAGAGATCCTGAAATTGTTGATAAGATTTTCTCTAGTATGAGGAAGATCTTGTGTCTGCCAGTTCATGGGTATGTGCCACGTTTCTTCCACACACAGCTCATGTGTACACGATTATACTGTAATGTGCATTAACAAATACCTCTTGAATATTAATTTCCTTCCTAAGGATACGTGGTGTTGGATCTGCTGCCATCAACATGTGCTTGGTTGCATCTGGTTGTGTAGAGGCCTATTATGAGATTGGGATCCACTGTTGGGATGTAGCAGCTGCGGCAGTCATAGTCTCAGAGGCAGGAGGAGTTCTCATGGATGTTGAAGGTAAAAAGAGCTCTTGCTAGCGTTCAGTTATTTTTATACTTAAATGTTATTTCAGTTAGTTGCCAAGGCAACATTTATCATTGAAGTTTTTTTCAAAGCTTAAGTTTTATTTTTTTTACAACAATTAAAAAAAAATAGTGGATAACAATAACACTATTTTGAATGTTAACACCAACTGTATCTCATTACTCTATTTTTGTCAGTAGTTGGCTTTTCCAAAATATGTGTTTTTAGAAATGACTTATTTTATTAAATTTGAATGATTGTTGTGTATTAGCATGTTTCCCCCCTCTAAAATGCCCACAGGTGGACCGATGGACCTGATGTCTAGAAGAGTTGTTGCAGCAAATAACAACATAATTGGAGAGAGAATCATAAAAGAGATTGAGGCATTTTCAGCTGTTAGAGATGACGCACCGGTGGACCCTAGTATAAAATAAAACGTATTTTGAAGAAAGCTCCTGTGCTATTGAAGTATGATATTATTAGTACATTTTAAATTCAGGACACTTTATCATATTTTGTATGTTGCGTAAATGATTTCTGTCTTACAATGGTGAAAAATGTATTGTTTAAAGCTATGTGCAAATGTTTGATTATAAACGTTTAGCTATTGAATGTCCAATTCATTGCCATTAAATATGTTACTTGTATATTTTATACAGCAGTTCAATAAACAGTAAGTTAATGAGTAACTTACCTTTGAGACCTTATTTATTTTTGCTCCGACAGCTGAAGTTTAAAACGACTTCACAGCAGAATCAGCCGCTGGGTTTCCAAACACAGTAGTGTCGTTTACGAATGAGTGTTTTGCATGAATCGGTTTAGTAAAACAGTGAGTCACCGATTCACTGATAATACACAAAAAGCCACTTTCTCCCACCTACTGGCGTTACAATGTAACCTGCTGAAAGAGAGCGCCTGTCTGGCACGGACAAATACCGACAAGCGGAGTGATTCCAACAGTAAACAGCTCCAATGCCAGCTTTTTTGGGAAAAACTTCTAATAAAAATATAAAAGCACATATTTCTGGCAGCTGAAAATATACACACACACACACACACAAAAACCTATTAGGCTTTGGTTTTAACAGCCATGTTATTTCATCATTCATAAACAGAAAAAAAATGAGACTGTGAGAAAATAAATGTTTTATTCACCGTTATTCACACAGTAAATAATAATCTTCGCAACACATAACCTCTCATACTTCTTACAGATCATGCTAATACCCATTTCACAAGGGCCAAAAGTGCAAACTTGTGCTCAGTATAATGCATATACCGTATGCTGACTTAATATAAAATTAATATAAAACAGTTAAAACAAGTATGAGTAGATACTCACAGCCAACAATTAGAGAACTTCAGAAGTTTTGAAAATCACAAGCTTTAACAGAAGTAGGGTTATGTAAAGTGACCATAAGTATGATACAGAAACTTTAGTGCTTATATTGTAAAAACGGATAAAAATCTGTAATTGCTGGTCGCTCTGCTCATTTTAAGGCATAATTTTCCACTGACATAACATTAAAATTGTGTAAGGGTAAGAAAGACTTTCTTTTTTTCTCCATAATAATGTATTGAAGAAAAAATGTGGCTGGATCCAGAGATTCGCCAATTTGTTTGTGTTAATAGTGACAGCAAAATTGCATATACAGTCCATGCTCTTCAATCAGTCAGCAGCAATAGTTGCTGGGATTCCTCAGGCACGGCACGGCTCAAGATGGAGTACCATGGAGCTCCCGCTATAGGAGGAGAAGAGGGGGACGGTGTGGGAAGAGCAGCTGTCTTCAATCCAGGAGCTGCAACTCTGGTCAGACCCACCCTCTTTTTTAAGATCTGAGAGGATACAACACTTGATATATGAAGCAGTCACAATCAAAACATTCTGGATAACACATAATTGCATATAACAATTTCATTGTTTTATTAATGTCACAGTGTGAGCTTGTATATGTACTGTAAGTATGACTGTATTTCTTTAAAGACTTTGCAAAAAAATACTGCTAAGTAGAATCACAATAAAAAAATAAAAAAAACTAATGTATAAATGTAATATTTACGTGTAACAAAATATGTAAATTATTATAAATATATTATAATAAATTCTAAATTTTTTTGCATAATTTTAAAGGTGCATTCAGGTGCCAATGTAAAAAGTTTTACACATTAAGAAATAAATTGTATTTTTGAGACTGTACTCATGATAGTTTTCTATAAAAAACTGTTTATGTATGGTGTGGGTTGTCTAACATCGTTGTGGTATTCGTACTTAAAGTACATAAAGAAAAGTGATGCTAACGTTAGCTAAAGAACCAGAAATTATCTTATTATTATTCCTTATAAAACAACATTAAAATAACTATGAATGCGTGGGTTCTTTAAGGTGGTTCAATTAAAACCACAAGACAACAATGTGCATTTTATGGCATTATTATTTTCACTTAGAACTCCCTTACTATGCACAATAATCATTGTTATCTCAAATGACAGGATATGACAGTTTAACTACACAAATGATGCTTTGGTCTATTACATAGTAACATGAATGCTTTAAATCCAGTAAGCACTAACCTGCCGCAGTCTGTCCTCGTACCGGTGATCCGGCTCTAACGGTTGTTTGTCTGGGACTGGCACTTTCCAGCGGTCCATTTCTACCCTCAACTCTGCACCATCAAACAGTACCACAGGATCCAGTGCACTGTTGTTTATAAGCTCCACCAGACACTCTTTATAATGTAACCTAAAAGTGAGCATGACATTTGAGAAAATCTCTGGGTTTGTATTTATGAAAGAACATATTTCACTGAATGATAAAGGATGATCAAAGTAAGTTCTCCTTACGTGCAGTAACCATTGTACTCGGCTTCTCGACCACATGGCTCCTCTTTCACAGCTCCTGTTTCTTGGACCTCCATTACACCACAGATGCCTACAAGGACACATTTGAATATGCACTGAAATGTGACATCTAAACATCCGATATTCACACGTAGGCTTATTTCAAATGATGTACCTTTAGAGTGTCTCCTCACCGAATCTTTGGGGCTGAACATGAGAGGATGTGATATCCCATAGTGCTGAAAAGATAAATAAATGTAGCTTAGCCAATTTTAACTGCGGCAGGGTATGATGGATGTTTCGGGTTTAAGGCCCCGATAAACTCACAATGGAGTTCTTTTTCGTTCTTCGCTTAGGGGTAAAAAGAAGTTTGAAATACACGAGCAGTGGTATACGGTTAGTGAACATCTGACGCCACCCATACTGCTGAGAGCGGTGTTTAGATGAATATGTAATATGTATTATTTCTTTGAATAACAAAAATGACAGCGGTGAGAAAACAGCAGTTAAGAAAGCATCTGATCATTGCGACACAGATGTGTTTGCACGAGCTTAGCAGTTCAGCACTCCAGTCAAGTCACGTCATGTTTATTTATAATCCACGTTATACAATGCATTGCTTTAAATGAAGCAGCTTTCCAGTGTGCTCATGTTTTATATGCATCTGATCTCAACGGACTGAATAGAAGAAATTAACAGGAGAAGGCGGAGCCTCACAGCACACCTACCCGCTACGTAATCGCCATGGTAGTTCGAAGGTGTTTACCAGCTTTGGTGAGCTATTTTGAACTCCTGAAATGAACTTAATTTTGGCCTCATTTTGATAGAAATTACATCAAACCAGTTTGCTCTTTGATTTCGCTTGAAGTATATCGGGGCCTTTAAGCTAGATTACAGTAGAGACGTCTGTCACCTGCAGCAGGGTCCGTAGTCTCGGGACACTCCAGTCCCTCAGATGATATAGGCAGTTTCGAGGATGGTGAGCATGTAACCCTTTAGCTGTGCACTCGATTGAAAAATTACAGGCCTGTAAGGACAACAGATGCTAATTAATTGATACAGAGCTCTGTGGTAACTACACTGACAACTGCTGAGAGAACTAAACTTACAGAGCCTTGTTTAAATGGCTGACTGCAGCCTCCACAGAATTCGTGTTGGCACTGAGTGCATCTGAAATGCAAACAGCCTCCTCTAGCCAGGAAGAAGCGAAATTTGCATTTTGGACAATCTGAAAGGGTCATGGAGAACGTTACAACCTGGTAAAAAGTTCCAACAAGAAACTTTGCACCAAGAACCGTCATTGAGAGTTTTTGTTTTACCTATTTTGTTCCTGCTGAGGAGCTGCTCCAGCCTTGAGTTCTGGTACTCGGGGCTGTTGAGCTGCTCCCACTCTTTGAACTTCTTACATGAGATTCCTTCATGCTGTGGAGCCCACTAGAAAACAAGCATCAGATCAACAGCATCCATAAATATGAGATAACAAGTACAATCACAATGCAGGGAATCAACAATAAGGCTGCTTCTCAATTCTAAGAATGCAAAGAACAGACTTGCATTCTCGCGGAGACTGTTCTCGCCAGGCTCCCTTGCAAGAACGAAATAGGAAGGACACAACACATATTTGTGTGAATTGAGATGTGCTGTGCCGTTTAGCACATTTTAGGCAGTGGGACAGCACCATCCAATACCACAATAAATAAAACTTAACTTCACAGATGTCATTACCTATTAAAGGTGATCTAAGTAACTTTTTTACCTTAACTGAACAGCTTCGGAGTCATTGGAATGGTTATATTACTTATTTCGGGTTGAATGGTGGTTGTTTCGCACCCCCCTGGTGCCCGTGAGCGGAAAATACGCACTTGCAACTTTGAGCCGGCGGGCCGCCGGCCGCTGCGTCAGGAAGTCTCGCGTGATATCAGGTCTCGCGATGTAAAAAATAGCTTTACGGCCAAAAGAAATCTGCTAAAATGCATTTCATTATTGCGCTCCCTCACGCTGTTTGAACCCGAATGAAGAAGACGTTTTAAAGAATGTCCCATCTGCTTTGATGTCGTTGATCTACTAGCCTCTGGTGTCTAAGAATCGCCAACGAGTTTTTACAACAGTGTTGTCAAATATCTATTCCGAAGCTGTGGGGGGAGCTCTAGAGACAAACCTGCGAGCAAAAAGCGAGAATACAGCGAAGAAACCCTGAAACTACTGAGCCCTGCTTTAAAATATGTACTTGCATAACTGCTATTATTTGATATATTTTTTATTTACATGAGTATTTGTGTAAATGAAGACGTATATTTAATGTTACGCTTTGTCAACTTTAAGATTCTTTTAAATAAGCCAATTAAAATTAAATGGCAATTCAATTCTCCAGGTATTTATAACTTTATTAAAATTATGCCAAACAAAACAACAAATGTTTGCTTTCATGAGCTGTCACGTATTTATGAGCTTTCAGCAGGAATCTCTTGAGTGAGAGCAAGCTTACAGGCTTCTGTACGTAGTCCGCCTGAGATGACTTCTGGGATTTTTAACCGTTCAATACTCTCAAGTCTATACTTGATGCATCCTCAATATTAAGAACACATCCGGGTACTTTCACGCGTTCTCTGTACTTGCGTTCTTGAGTATTGGAAACAGACTTTGACGGTTGATGACGACGTAGTAAAAAAACACAAGGATGTAAGAATGCATTTTGAGAAACAGCCTAAGAATGGTTTACTTCAGATGTGTACTTGTCTGGTCACCATTTTCAATAGCCCCAGTTCTACATGTTCTTTCTAGCAATGTCCCAACATTTTTTATTTATTTATATATAATGACTGACTAACTGCCATCTTCCATATTCACTGAAGCATACTACCAGTATGTAAAATCTTTTGAATGACACCCATCAGTGCAAAATTTTGATAAATGTTGATCTAGAGTGACGTTAAAGTTGTATGAATTCTGATATGACTGCTCAGACTGAGGTCGCATTGCAAAACATCAGGGGCCGTATTCACAAAACATCTTAAGGCTAAGTAGGCTTAAGTAGCTCCTGACTTGCCGATTTAGGAGAAACTCTTCAAAATAAAAGGTGTCAGTCCTAATTTTAGCAATCCTACATTTTTGCTCTAAGAGTATTTCACAAAGCATTTTAGCGCTAAAACCAGCTCCTAAACCTGTTAAAAGTTAGGGGTAGTCAAGAGGACTCCTAAATCACTAAGACCAAATCACAAACAATCCTAAAATCCGCCCAAAGACATTGTACACTATAATAGGTGCTGAGCCTTGGGTGCTGAACCTATTCTTCATAAATGCAATCATAAATGCAATCAATATTTAGATTTATAGACTTTCATCTGTGATGACATAACATAAAAGTTAATTTATGTATAGGCAATATGCATTGATTATGTAGAATAAAGCATTGCAGCCGAGTTGAAAATAATGTCCCATTGTCGGAGCCAATAGCCTTTTGGGAAGCTCAGGTGACCGGAGTTTGAGTTCCGGCTAGTGGACCTTTCCCGATCCCGTCCCCCCTTTCTCTCTCCCACTTAGCTTCCTATCTACTCACTGCCCTATCATAAAAAAAATGTCAAAAATAAATAAATAAACCATGTCCCATTACCTGTGGCAGTTGTTTCATGAGTTCACACTTACAAATAATCGAAAAAAGTAAGAGAGTAAAATAAGCGTCTTTGGCGTGCTGTACGAGGGGATTGAGGGCTCCGAGCTCAGAAAAACCCAGAATACTCCCCTGTATCCACGGCTGGGGATAGGAACCAGCCGAGAGTGAGGAGTCGGGGTGGCGGAGGGATGCAGAAAACTGTCGAGGTAACTAGGTGAGTCAGCTGTATATATACACATGTATATATGCCTCTATCCTCTCGAGCTTTGTTTATAATAATTTGTCATTTGAATTCTACAATCTCTCAAGATGCAGACAATGTAATAGGCTAACAATTAGCTAAACATATACTTGTTTAATTAGTGACACTAAGCCTACATTTTAATATCTTTATTTGAATATGACAACATTTTTATTTTAAAACCTTTATTTGAATACGGCAACATTTTATTTTAAAACATTTATTTGAATATGGTAACATGATACCTTGTTCTACAATATTTCTATGATTAAATCACTGACAAAAACTAATCAGCCAATCACTGTTTTCATAGTTAGTAAGCATGTTGAGATCATTCATAGCAACGAGTTCAACCCCGTCCTTTCTCTTAGCTTAAGACCTCTCTTTATTCCTTATTCAAATTTGATCTCAGCAGCTTTGTGAATAGATTTTAAGAGGAAACTCTTAATTAAGAACTTTTACTGCTATTTAGGAGAAGTGGTATGATCAAATGTTTTGTGAATACGGACCCAGACCTGTATCTGATTTAGGACCTGATTCACACTGTTCTGAGACAGATCTGACAGATCTGAGTCACGTATGAGCAAAAAAAAATCAGCCACTACTACCTGAAGTCTGAACGTAGCCTAAGGCATTTGATGCAAAGCATTAAATTGTGGTTTTCAAAGGTAAAACCTACCGGCCTTTTACATTGAAAGCATGTGCTTTTGCCACAGCTGGGGCAGTCCATCCTCAGCCTGTCTGCTTCATGAAGTAGTCCAAAGCAACACTAAAAAAATTTAATAAAACAAACCGTTTTACCAACTTTACAAAAATATAACCAGACATAAATTGCAATCATGGTCAGACCTGACATTATACAGCATTATAAAATATGTGAATGACTGAACTTACATGTGCACACCAGCGGAAGTTGGGCATTTCTTGTAGTGCTTGGTCTCTGAGCTTCCTCTGGAAAAGCTCATGGATCTCGGGGTCTAAATAATACCTGATCTACAGATACAAAAACATTTACAGTTAGTCATATTCTATATTCAATTTCATATGGTCTATATTTCAATAAATCAGGCACAAGATAAAAAAAAGCTCCACACCTGTGTGTCGAGTAGACTGAAATACTCCATAGACTCCTCCCTGCGGCCTCCTCGTACATCGGGAAGATTACAGAGGGGACACACAACATGTACTATATTCTTCTCCTTAATGACAGAGGAGAAGTACTTCTTAAAACAGCTCTCACAGAATGTGCAAGAGCAGTGTGTCATGGTGACCATCTGAAGAGGAAAAGAGAGGCAGATACTACATTTAGGACTATGAAAGAGATATATCCTACAGTGTATTATCCTCATGTGTACAATAATATGATATAACTAATATCAGGGCTAAAACAATAAGAATGGCTGGATGTCTTGGGGCCAGAGTGAGAGAGTTTTATGCTTAAAATAAATGTGTTGTAAAATTAAGTCCTGAATTTTCAGTAATCATAATAATTTAATTATATTATTATTAAATATTGTAATAACCATAGTAATATTATTACAATAATAAGGGAATAATAATAAATAGAAAAATATATTTAACGATTCAAACGTAAAAAAAAAAGAAAAAGTTTTTGAACGAAGTCCCTTATGCTCACTAAGCTAAGCTGCACTTATTTTATTGAAAATACAGTAAAAACAATAATATTATGAAATATTATTACTATTTAAAACAACTCTAATCATTTAAAATGTCATTTATTCCTGTGATGGCAAAGCTGAATTGTCAGCGTCATTACTCCAGTCTTCAGTGTCACATGATCCTTCAGACATTTATTCTAATACTGCTGCTCAATCAGTTCTTATTATCAATGTTGAAAACAATCGTGCTGCTTAATATTCCTTGAGAAAACCCAATGCATTTTTTCAGGATTCTTTGATGAATAGAAAGTTCAAAAGACCAGCATTTACTTGAAATATAAATCTTTTGTAACATTATAAATGTCTTCACTGTCACTTCTAAACAATTGAATGCTACCTTGATGACAAAGTATTCATTCATTAAGAAAATAAATGTATTACTGGCCCAAAACCTTTGAACAGTAGTGTATTAATTATTATCATTAAATATCAATATAATGCATAATTATCATTTGAGGTAAATAATTTCAAGGTGGCTATTTTTAGGTCAAGAACACAATTCATTTATTCTCACCCTGTTGAAGGAAACTTGCTCCTCGCATATAGGGCAATCGTGGCAGAGATATTTCAGAGCAGAAGGGAGGTCTCGGCATGACTGCACTGCTTCCAGTACATCTGTGGAGCTGAAACTGCACCCCTCCAGACTCAAGATGCTCTTAAACATTTCGGCTTTCTCACCTTGGACTCCACCTGGGATCTGACAGTAGGTTCTTTGTTTAGTGCAGTCCTGTACAAAATGGGTGAGTGAAAAATAGGTGAAAAGGCTATCTTGATTTGGCCTTCTCTTACCTCCATGTCCTCAAACTTCTTCAGCTGAATAAGAAATCCCTGCTCGTTAATGCTAATCACCCTGTCAGGCTGCCTCAGAACATGCTCTGCATCTGAGAAAACACAAAAGTGGATATTAAAACTTTTCATTGAAATAGTCAATTTTGTTTAGTGTTGGTTACTAGTTATGTCCCACAGTACCTCTCTGATTTCTGAAGAGCACCCAGGCCTGGTCTGGCTGCGCTGCAGGGTATTTGACATCCAGAACCTCTCCTCCTGCATTCTGCTTTCTCTGGAAGTAGATGGTGAGCTTGTTCTTCATCTTGCTGGGAGAGATGCCCACAGGAAGCCTGCTCACCACCACCTTGTGATGGTTGTCCACTAATCCTGGGTGAACCCTGGGAGTCCCACCACAATCCTGCCACGGTCCTCCAGCATTAAGAACATCTTCATGAGAAAATTAAAGTCAATTTTAATTCAGTGTAACGTTAGCATTATTTTACACAATGTGTGTAAGAGGCACCAGTACAAACTGGAACAACGTTACGATCACTTGAATGTTACGCTGAACATACATACTGTTCAATACATCTGTTTTAAATTCAGAAAATGAATGTCCAGCAATTGGACAGTTCAAGCTCAATTATAATCCAGTTAAACTGCTTGACAATTCCTGTGTTGATAAATTTCCGACTGAAACAAGATCTGGGTGGGACATATTGAAGCTACTTTATAGCCATGAATCTTGATTAGCTACTTTTTCATCTGCGGAAGATGTAGAATGTAAAGTAAAAATTCTATTCACTATCTCCAATGGGCAACTGACATTTAATAATAACTTATAAACAGTTATAGATAGACCTACTGTGAGCTATGAGGTTGTTCTGTCCACATTATTATAAGCCATCAGACCACACACACACACACACACACACACACACACACACACACACACACACACACACACACACACACACACACACACACACACACACACACACTATATATATACAGTATATGTGTGTCATTGATAAATAAAGCTTCAAAAAAGGTGTTTTTAAAAAATCTTTTCAAAACTGATGTAATGCATATTTTTGAGTCATGAACAAACCGTTTAAACAAGTTTCAGTTGTTAAATAAAATTTCTAAATGTTTAAATAATTGTCAGGTGGTATAGCCAAATAGTTGTATGTATACATACTGTAGTTGTACCACCTGTCATGAAAGTGTACCAACCTACCCATACTTGAAATTAGAAGTTTTTACCAGTATTTGAGAGAGATCTACAAATTGTTTCATTCTGCCATAAGGATCAGTTGGGCTCCTCTGGATGATGCATTATCATGTTTACTGTTATTACCTTGTCAATTCATAATAAAAGAGCCATGTTTGCAGTTGTTCCACCCTGACATTCTAAAATATACAAATTGATGGACAAAAGTTTTTCAATTATCTCAGCAGTTTTAAAACTAATAATATTTATAAAATGTGTTTATATGAAAGAGTTCAAACCTAAAATGATGCCATAGCATTTTTTAATTTTGAATAGAAAGGAAGAAAAAGATAAGTTTATTTTAAGAGTATACTCGCACAAAAAGCCACATGTCTTTAAAAACAAGGTTAAATGATGTGTAATTTACCTTTCTCCCTGTTGCTTAACTGGTACACGCTGACAACTCTTTGTAACTGAAGGCTTTTGAACATGCCGTCTATGTCATCTACATTAGAAGTACTGCTGGTGGGAGCTGAAGCAGAGGTAATCTTTAATTAATTCAAAACTGTACAAAGGGCGTTTTAAAATATCACCTGAACATATTTACATATTACATAAACATATTACCTGAGGCAGGAGAAATGAATGGGTTTGTTTGGTGGTTGGTGTCCAAAGCTTGTGCATCAAATGTGATTCCAAAATCCAGCAACTCTTGCGTGTATGATCTCCTTACCCCACTCATCTCTGTTTCACTGACTTGATTCAGGTTCATCTGGGACTTTGTACTCTTGGGTAGGACTAGTGAAAGAAACATTACGGTTAGCCAGGAATCAAAAGTGAAAGTCTGAAACATTAATTCATAGCACTAAATCGATAATCTCGGAAACTGTAATGGAGCAGCATAATGGAAGCCTGCTTTCTGCTTCCAAGATGGAGATTTCAGCTTTATTTACCAACTCACTAAAGATCACATACTCTGACAAACTGAACTGTGGTGATCAGATGGGCAATGCAAGTATGAATTTGGTGTGATGACTGTGAATGACTTGGGTTATTACAGTTAACTAAAACCTAAAACTAAAACCATGAGAAAATATTTTTGTTACTTGAAATTTGAAAGTTAACTGAAATTAAATATATATATAAAAAAACGATAAAAATTATTTTAGCTAGTTGCCAAGTCAACATTTTTCATTTTCTAAAAATAACTAAAACAAACAAAAAAAAGAATAAAAACTACATAGACATTAGCAAAATATCAAAAACTAATAAAAATTGTAAAAACATTTACAATACTTTTACTAAAATTAAAATTAAAACAGAAAATATATTTTAAAAAAACACAAATTAATAAAAACTATAATAGTAACTCAATAATAGTAAAATAACACTGGTGTATATAGAGAGTAAAAAAAATGCATAAAACTGAAAATCTGAAGTAGTAAACAATCTATGCAAGACTAATACAGCAGAAAAATCAATGTTTACTGTTGCTGGCATGTTGAGGCACAGATGAAGTGGACGCTTCGTGTTGAGCTGTTGAAGTCTTCTGCATTGAACTGCTGCCTGTATGTGGCCAGCTGCTGCACAAACAACAAAAAAGAAAATTTAAGACAACATCAGTACCACTGATCATTAAAAAGGTGATAAACTGAGAGACTGAGGCCTAATGCTTTTGATAAGAATGACTAAGCTGCAACTCAAACAAGCACTGACCTGCCATAGGATGAAACAGGATTCGGTTGAACTACCAGTTCAGCCGGCAGGTGCTTTGCTTGAGAATATAGTGGAGGGGTTTGGACAGAATAGGTGGCAAATAGAGGAGTTTCGCGCTGAAAGGCGGCAATCATCTCCTCCAGAACTATAGACAAGTTTGACCACCCCTGGAAATCAAACATTTAAATCCAGAGTGATAAATATAAATGATAAACTTCAAAGAAGTAATGATGAAATAACTACATAACTGACTTACAATCTTCCAGTTGCTGAGACAGTGGAGAAGAATGCGACCATGGTCATCAACATTGCTGCTTTTAGCATTGATAACCATGGAGGGTGAAGGGCAGACGTAACACCTGGGTGGATTTTTGGGATGGGTCTCGTGGATCCAGATGCAAACTGGAATATTGTACTTGGAGTCTTTGTAACAACATAAAACATACTATATGAGTTTCAGTTGGTGGAAAGCCAATAGAATAAATAAAGAACAAAGAACAATATAAACATGGGAAGGGATGAGTTATATGTTGCAGTAGATCTTCTGAAACCAGTTTACCTTCATATGTTACAGGAACAGTGCCACCCAAATAAACCAACTTCTTCTTATCATTGTTGGGATAGACTGTAAAAAGAGAAGACAACCGAACTCAGCAAATACACATGCAAGAAAATGTGCACAGTAAGCAAAAATTCTACATATCTGTTATACACTTGTTTTTAAGAGTTTTCGTTTTATATAGAAGACAGGGATAATCTGTACAATCTGTACGCCAGTGAATATTTATCAGTGTTCAATACTTTCAATAGTCAATTTCTGTATAGGCACAAACCTTAAGGTCAATTCACACCAAGAACTAAAACTATAAAGATTACTACACTACCATGCAATAACAATACATTATAATTCTAACATCCAACTTTACTTCTCTTTTAGGCCTAACATTCTAACACTTGAACAAAATGTACTCTGAAGTTTGTGTCAAAACCAGTGGAAAATTCTGATATGCTGGCTAGACAATATAAAAAATATAACAGTCAAGAATAGTCTCATGAAATATTGAGTAATCAACTGAACTTCATTCCATTTTTTAAATGATTTGAGATCTAAGTTGCTTCTACCTAGTAACAGAAGGGTTTGCATATTATGTAATGTATCATGCCACTTTTGCCATGCTCCTATTCTATAAAAACTGTTGTATTCTTTTTGCTGGTGGGATTCTCTCTGAAATTTGTCTGAGATCCTCCGCCCGTGATTAAAGCATATTCAAAGGCATTGTCTGGAGTCTGTCTAGTTAATGCTGTGCAGCAAGTTAGTAAGGGAAGCTTACTAGACACTTTGATAGTGTTATAGGAAAAGGGACTAGACGTCGTCTAACTCGAAGCCAGTTGTCGACTGTAGACGCAGTGCTAGAGTATAAAGATATTAAGTGTTGGGTGTCGATTGGAGTCGCCCCAGGATGTGGAAGTTCAACCATACGTGCTTTAGCAAAAGAGAACAAACCTCATTGGTTCTTGCGGAAGCTCAAAGTGCTGCGTAACACACGAGAATAAACCTCATTGGTTCTTGCACGTCGGGCGAACATGCTTTTGAGCTTCCGTTTACCACAACTGATGTGTGAGTTGATGAATGTTTATGTGAATAAAAGCTTCAATTAAATCGGTTCATCATATAAAGCGATTGTGTCTCTTCAGCACTTGATCCATATGGATTAACGTTAGTTTTACGATCTCTTTATTAACTTTTTGAAGCGTCAAAGTGTCAGTTGCGTGGACTGTCAATGGAGGGACAGAAAGCTCTCAGATGTCATTCAAAAGATCTTCATATGTGATCCGAAGATGAACTAAAGTCCTACGAGTTTGGAACGACATGAGGGTGAGTAAAAGATGACAGAATTTTCATTTTTGGGTGAAATAACCCAAACCCCTGCTACACTTTGACAAAGATCTGTTGTAAGACCATGTTGTGCTTTTAAATATCAACTTACGGTAATAGTCCACGTATAGTTGCAGGTTTGGGAAAACTGCCGACACATCTTTGATGTCATCAAGCACATCATCTGGGTAGCAGTAATTACACTATTGAGAAAATGTCAAGATAGTGATCAGGACAAAGTGACATCTGGATCCTGTCTGATGCACCACAACGTCAAGACAAATTTCACTAATAGAATATTAATATGGTAACCAATAGGCCTATAGTTAACTGTTTTTTTTTTTTCAACAGAACTGTCGTAACCTGGTATTTAATCACCACTATCAAACGCAAAGTAAACAAAATGACTGAAGATTCTGAAAGGAGATCCCTGAGGGAGTTTATCATGATATCTGACCGGACAGCTGATCATATTGAAATATCTAGTTCAGTGTCTCATCTGGCTCAATTTTGATCTTGATGCACTATGGGTAATTAGCTTGTTAGCTCAGTAAACATTACAGTCAGCCTGCTAGTGTTGACAGTAAACCTACCTCGATAAGTGTTTGAAAATTCAGATCGGCTGTAACGCGCGACATCCTCTAACTGCACGAGCACCGCTCATGCATTCAGCGTCAAGTGATATTAAAATCAGAACGAGAATTCATATATTTTGCTTCCTCCATCGCTTAAGTTTACATGTCATAAAGCCAGTTTTGGTTTCTATTACCCATGAACGTCACTACGTCTCGTTGATACCGAAAGTTGAAACATGGCTGTAGTTGTCTGCCATATTGAGTGTGGCAGAAATGTAGCTGTTCGAGATTTTCTTTAGTTTTATGATTTTCAGATATTTGTTTATCAAACACCAGTGATTCAGCCAAACTGAATTTTTGGTCTAGATAATGACATGGAGTTAGAGGCAAAAGTCGAGCACAGATTAAAACAATATTCCTGTTTGTCGAGCATATAATATTGGCAATGAACAACATCCATTGTTGCTGTACCACTGGATGTCAGTATAACACATAAAATCTCTGAGGACTCTGCACTGCGCTGCATCCTAATACACCGAGAGGAAGAACAGGTCAGTTTTTAATTACTGAGCTGCTTAGAGTCTATGTAGGTTTATCACTTATCTGTAAAAAAAAAAAAAAAAAAAAAGAAGAAGAAGAAGAAAAAATAATAATACTTGTATTCAACAAGAATACATTAAATTGATCAAACGTAAAGACATTTATAATGCATCCAAAAAAAGTATAATAAATGCTGTTTTTCTGAAAAAGAAGAAAATCCATCTTGGTTTCCACAAAAATGCAGCACAGCTGTTTTCAACATTGATAATAATAAGAAATGTTTCTTGAGCAGCAAATCAGCATATTAGAATGATTTCTGAAGGA
This sequence comes from Leuciscus leuciscus, assembly GCF_965113295.1. Taxonomy (NCBI): domain Eukaryota; kingdom Metazoa; phylum Chordata; class Actinopteri; order Cypriniformes; family Leuciscidae; genus Leuciscus; species Leuciscus leuciscus. The sequence continues at coordinate 26,625,402 of NC_138730.1, forward strand.
TCATGTGACACTGAAGACTGGACTAATGTGCTGAAAATGTAGCTTTGCCGTCACAGGAATAAATGACATTTTAAATTGTGATAATATTGGCATAACATTTTATTATTATGCAACTGGTTTTTGTTTTCACATTTAAAACATTTCACATGAAACATTTCCCCCCTATTCAACATTTACTTGTATATGAAAAATACAAAAAGCTTGTGTAATTGAGAATTATTTTGAATTAGCCCCCCAGCATATGACAATGCTGACAAAAATGTGATACAAAAGAGGTATAAATGTGTTTAAATGAATATCTTGCTTCTGTCAGGACATGGCAGACAGTAATGTTTATTTAAAATATATTTGTTTTTATATAATCAAATCTATATGAAAGTTTTGTGGTTTTATGCCAATGCCAATGTAATGCAAATTTTGACCAAAGAGAGAGAAATGGAATGGTACATTAGCTATTTTAAAACTTATGGCTGGTAAAGTTGTAGGGCATATTTTTATCCCAGGAATCGATGAATATCATACCTTTTAAAGCCATGAAATTGTATTTCCAAACTGATCTTCCTTCATAAAAACTGTTAAATATTATGAGAAAGAAAAAGTCTGATTCCCTGGCCATCTCATGGTTTTATAGTGACAGACAGCATCCAGAATTTAAGCTCCATGTAGTTGGCCGAAACAATCTTGTGCTATCCTACTGAGATAACACTGACTAATTTTCGGACTTATTTCCCATCCTCCAAGTTCATTTTTTTCTGAACCCATGAGGTGAACAGAACACAGGACTGAGGGGGTGGACAGACAGGCCACAGAAAGAACAGTGATTTATGATGGAAAGATAGAGATAAGAGAAGCAGTGAAACGAATGTAGTTGTCACTCAATTGTGATGACATGACCCGGGTTTCTGATGACAAAGTCTATCTGCCATGTGTGATTATGCCATAGTGTGAAGGTGACCCCTAATATGAGCAAGTCCGCTAGCTGAAAGTGGGCCAATGCATCGGGGAAATAGGCATTCTGATAGACGTTGCTTTTTGATTTTCAATAACCTATAATTTCAACCACCTTTTCTTCTTTAGTTATTCCACAAGATGTTTTAAATATAGGTCAAATGTCTATATGACCATAAATGTTCATTGTATGTTTTGCCAAAACGTAATAATTTAGGAAACATGCATAGGTAAATAACTAGAAGAACAACACAGTGCAATAAACAGTAACATTAGCACAACAAACCAGTGTGTTTATGAATACGATAATAAATAAAAATAATATGAATATCAAATTACAGCTTAACGGACTGTTGTTGTACAATCAAAATAACTGGAACAGCTATAACACCGGAAGCCTATCAGATTCAAGTTAAAAACCTTACACCATCTTAAATCTCAATTGACCATTCGCAAAGACCCGCCCCCTTTAGTTACTGTTGCTATGTCCGACAAGCCACGCCGCTCTCACGCCACACCATGTTCTCACGCAGTGAAAAATACATCGCGGAGCAAAGAGGACACTGACAACGCGCTGACAGACAGGACAGAGCAGGTTACGTTTGATATGAAACAAAGTCTCACCTTTCAAATTTGGTCATTTTTTAAAGAAATTTAACAATAAATACAGTTTTGTGGCTCTTTAATGTGTCATGACAGATCGCTGTAGCACCTCAGTTAAAGCTGCTTGTGAACCGATCATCTCTTCCTTCTAGTTAATTTATAGCATCAAATAATCATGAATGAAAATAAGAAGGAATGTTGTTTTAACTGCGGAAAGACGTCAGTACGGTGTTTGGTGTTTTTAGCCCCCAACGGCGCCTTCCAGGCAGCGAGGGGATGGGTAGGTTTAAGGTTGAGGTCAGGGTTAGCTTTCTGGAAGGAGCCATTGGGGGCTAAAAACACCATCGAGCCGTCAGTACACACCGTTTTTCAAGTTCAAATCCTCCAACGTTAATCTACTCTCTCCTGACTGCTTTGTCGGACAAAAATGGCAGATTCGGCGAATTATGATTGGTCAGATCGCCTGTCAATCAAACTCCCTGCAAAGGGTCAATTATCGATTGTGACGTGAAAATAACGTTGGATGACTTTCGTATTAATATTACTTGAATATTGTTGATTTGTATTGTTGATGTCTTGATTTGTACGCTATATTTCTTTTATTAGTGGAAGCTTAAAGATAATATAATTACCATAATAAAATATTGAAACTCAATATCTCATGTGCATGTATTCATTTATTTGGCACATAGGCTAAGTACAGTTCATTATCGCAAAATATAGGCAGAAATAAGACCCATCCCCTCTGTGTCAGGGTGTATTTTGTTGACTGTACATTGTCCCTTACATATTACAGCAAATTAAAAATGTCAGTGAGCCTACTAACAAGATTACTTTTTGCAAAGCTTTCCAGGACGCCATAAATGTAATAGTTTCCCAGACACACTCTCAAAATCTTTGTGCGAATCGACTTGTTGTAACAACAGCTTTCTCCAGCCAAGGTGAGATGGTCTCCCAGGTCCAGTCCTCATTGTGCCACTGCCCTACTTCCAGACAATGGAAGCACACTTCATTGCACAGGCTCTCCATGCATTTCACTTTGGCAACAGCAGGCCTTCTCCGCTATTGCCCCTGGAGTAAATTTACCCCAGCTGTGCATTAAGCCTTGCAAGTCCCCTCTCTCATCACACACACACACAACCACAAAGTGCACTCACAAGGCTTCACAGACTTTATTGGTTCAGGGTAAGGCTCTACACAGCTGCCATGCACACTTGAATCCAGGCTCAAACAGACCAATGCTGTCTGAGGGCCCATTTGAAAACCTCTCTGAGGTTCAATAATGGCGGCATTACTAGCAGCTAAGTCTCTTTGTCACATGCAAAGTTTTCCACATGAAAGTGGGCATGCGTTGCACACTCCTGCCTGGAAGGATATAAAAAGTCCCACAGGCATCAAGGTCCCTTTAAATTAGTAGGCGTGCAAGACTTTGTGGGGACTAAGAAGCAAAGCTATTGGTCCCGACCAGATAGCTCTAATTAAAACCTGGTGCAGGGTGGAGGGCTGTCAGGGTGGGATTGTGAAGTAAAAGCAATCCAAATGGTAAAAAGTGGAAAAGACTCCAAACTCTTCTTAACAAGGCTTTCGCTCTACAAGCTTTAAAATAAAGAAAATAGATGGATATGGACAGATAGATAGATGGATGGATGGATGGATAGATAAATAAATGGATAGATAGACTTTCATGAATTGATTTATTACGTATTGCACAATTCAAAATCCACACCTAATGACTGTACACTCTGCCATGCCAACTTTTGTTGAAAAGGAGTTGCAGCTAGTGCCAAAAAAGGAAATAAAAGAGAAAAGTGAGAGGAGAAAAAAGCCCTCTAAAATTATGTAGGCTTGTTCTTGTGAATGTCTATAAATAAGGCCATGTGCATATGTGATAGTGTGGAAATATCTGTATGTTGTTGAGCTTCTGTATGCATGTATTTACCAAAAGGAAATGTAATGCATTTATTTGCGCTTTTGAACTGGTTGAAGGCTAAAGAGGGCTTGTCAGATCCACTCCAGCCCAGAGAGGGGGCACTCTAATGGGGTTTGTCATCTGCTAATGATAGCTCACAGCCGTGAGCCGCCAGAGGTTTAGGGGGGGCTTTGCAGGAAGGGAAGGGATCCATAATGATTTGGCATCTCTTAATGAGAGCCAGTGGGCATCCCTGACCAGTGCTCAGCTTGCTTTACTACAGGGAAAAGGCAAGAGAGAAACCCCCCACTGGAAAAGAGCAGTCGGCCGTTAACCCTTCAGCTCGCCACAGCACATTTTCCATCAGCACCTCTCTAAAGCTATCCACGTCTGCATGAACTCTTTAACCATCTGCAAGTGCACATTTAACACAAGCATGTTATTAGGTCAAAGAAACATGCCATTTAGCCTGAAAACCCCACAGCACAGTAACATCATCTTGCTGCCTGAAAAACATCTACTTTAGTTTCAAATAACAAATGGTCAACATTAAGCTATTGATATGAACATGTAGTGAATAATCAATGTAGGAATAGAACAACCAATTAACTGCTAAATATTTTGCTCTCTATTTTGACCCTCATGAGCATAGTTTAAATGGTCAAGAATTAGATTGAAATAAAAAATATTTTGATTTGTAATTGATTAGATCCTGCTTTTTTCATGTCCAGTTTGTTTTCAGTGGTAACTAATTACCCGTGTCTTCTTTAGTCCCTCGTTTTCTTGTGAATTTAAGCCCTCAGTTTGATTCAGTTCTCAGTCCTGTATTGTCTACGTTATTATGCCTAGCTGTTATGTTTTTGCCCTCTATGTTGGATATACCGCCTTTGTTTTGGTCTGTCTTGTAAAAAAAAAAAAAAAAAAATCTAGCTTTTTTTTGCTACAGCTAGATCCACATGTCCTCTCCTTGCCTCGACCTGTCATAACAATTAAGCAATATCACACAAGCAAGAGTGCATGCTGTTGTTCCGAATATCAACAGTTCAATAAAACAATAAGCTAATATTGAGATGTCTGTTTTTACTCTGTATATGAAAATAATGTGCAGGCAACAGACACTAGCAATGTTTCATTCACAAATGAATCAGCATTGAATCAAATCACTTGAGTGAATGATCCATTGACTCACTCAGACAAGACATTGGGCATGTCCCAGTACCTACACCTTTGCACTTTACCACTTTTCACTTACATTATTTATTTCCTGTATTTGGACCAAGTGTTCAAGTGGGTCAAATTGTGGTGCTTGTGATTGAGTTGCAAACATTTACAAAATAGCCTACACACACTCTATGCACCAATAAAATGTGCAACAATTTACATTTCCTTTTAAATAATATGTAATATAGAATTAATTTAATTTACATTGGAAAGGGCCCTCTCCCAAATGGCGTCCTACATGTTAACTTGCGGCCTTGTGAATAGGGCCACCACATACGTGTGTCCGTTAAGTTCACGAGACTATAGGGTGTGATATTCTCTTTCAAAAGCTCAGAAACAGAACAGAATGTGAAACTGAGGTTGAGGTAAGTACTTTTGTTAGTTTGTAAGGGTACTAACAAATGTTGAATGAAAGCAAATTACAGTAGTTATCAATGCATTTGCTTCTTACAGTTGCGCAGCTGGACAAAAATGGTCCGCTTATAAAGTTGAAATACGAAAAAAGATTGCACAGTTGGTACCATCCTGAAGGATATAAAAAAAGTTGAGCTTACACATTTCATACTCACTGGACTTCATACAAATTCAAACACAGCTACATTTCTGCTCTATTGAGGATTAGGGCCAAGATCTACAATATACATGGGTAAGAATGTAACCCATTTTTCTGGCCAATCAAAAGCCACCACAATACAGGAAACCTTTCAGGGAGTATGGCGTCCGTGCTGCCCATCATGTTCAAACACTGTTATCAAGCTTTCAGCATGGCAGTGGGCTATTGTATCCCTGACATCATGTGGCAATGATTTTGGGCATATCTCCGCTCTTGCTCTGTCTGAGGGTTTTGTATGAGGAGTCAGACTCTAAGTGCTTCTAAAGTCACCTGAGAGTTGAATAAATAAAATATTCCACACATTGTACAAACTAGGCTACAGACAATGTTGCATCACACTTTACTGCATGCTTTCACAGAAGTAAAGTGCTGCTTAAATATGGAGCAGAGTTGCAAATATAGTAATCATGATTTGAACTCAGGCCACCTCAGGCTATTTGTAAGTTAATTATATGCTGGTGAAATAAAACATTTAAATAAGTTCTGCTGACCAAATTGAATTGTTCAGTGACTGTCTTTACAATGACTGCAGTCTGTTGTGTTGATTACGTTTGTAAAACACCCCGATAATAAACTTAAAAAATAAACTCTACCAGATAGCAGTTTAATCAGACTATTATCACTGGTGAATGGGGAAATATGTAGATTATGTTTTTGTTTTCAATGGTGTTAATTATTCTAATCATTTTATTATTTTACACAGATTTTTTTATTTTATCATATACACATGTATTGCGCGTAGTTCATTTGCTGTTTTAGAGAGAAAATCTGAAGTTCTTTAACACATACAAAACATTTGTTTGCTCACACAATTTCAGAAATCTGAATCAGGGTAAGCGTGTGCCTCAATAATGTTAAAGTTGACCTTTCTGTTCTGCATGCTGATGCTTCAACACTCGGAAGCAAGACGTGCATCTGATGTTCATCTTTAACTTGTCCTCCGTCCCTGTGGTAATTCGTAACTTTTTTACATTTTGGTGAGTTGGTGGCTAATTTGTATGAATCTCATTTATACATTTCATGCTTATGCCCCAGTGAAGGGAATATTTAGGAGTGGACCTTCATGCTTACTTTTTTCTAATAATCGTACTTTTTTTTGTACGTTTCACACAAATTCAAATGAAATTGTCACGTTACGTTTTTCTTTTGAGATCAGGTTGAGCTTGTGACATATTTGGGCTTGGATCTGGGCTTCTTCTCCTAAGATGCTTTGGCTACCCAGAGTCCTCTCTCTTTAATGATTTATGAGATATATCTCATTCATTTTGACTTTTTACCTTCATATATATATTTTTTGCTTTACCAAGTAATGATTGATCAAACTCATTACTCATTTTATCAACAACTTTTATTGTCTGCTGATTCTACTTTCATCGACTGACTAACAAGAAAAATGACACTAGATTTTAAGAAGATATGATCGAATAAAAACAGCAAATATAAACAAACTACCTGCTGTAAAAACAAATTTAATTCTGTATTAGCAAAAGTGATGGTATAAATATTACAGCTGTCATTTCATGACATTCAGCTTGTAGAAAACTGAAAATTGATTTGAACCACATTCCCCTATAAGTGAGATTACATTGGACTACATCATAAATCATAGTTCAATTTGGTGGTTCCACCAATAAAAATGACAGCATTTTTTCAGATCTTGTGATGGACAGGTTCTATTTATTTGTAAGTGCAGAGATGACATGCATCCGTCATAAAACATCTACGTTTGCAAGAGTACATTTTTGGTAAATCTTTATTGTGAGATGTATGCTTGAATGTCAGCAGACACGTTCATGAAAATGCTGTTAAATGCATTTATTGTGAAAATCATTTTGAACTATCTCCAAAGTATCAAGGTTGTACTAAGGTAACACAGAGAATGTACTGTAAATGTTAATCCCATCAGGAATTTCATATGCTTCCCTTTTTAAGTGTGTTTAATCCTGCAGATGGAGAAGAAATTAGCAGAACTGCTGGAATTCCACTGACTTTGAGAGAAAAACGCTTGAGAAATCAAATGTGTGCATTATTGTTAATAATGTTTCCATTTATATTTTCTAGCGTGCAGAATCTCAAGGCATGATCAAGTAGATATCTATATGGCCTCAATTAAAATGATTGATCACCTTTTTATCAGCTAGTCTGCCTTTTTGCTATGCATTGTATGCTTTGCTCCAGTCCAGCAAGCATGAAACTGATCAGCATTGAATAAAAACAAATTTTAATGAGCATATTTCTCACCCACTGCTATCCCTGTTTGGAGAACCGTTGATATTTAGAGTGCATTTATGTCATACACAATATCAAATTTAATTCTGTTCCCCGGATTGGGGTGGGTGAGGGAAAAGAAACACAAATGTCCATGAAAATAGGGCCCATTGACTTTTCACAGGTGTTTCCTTGTATTTTGAATAACGCATTGCCTTTTGTTGTGTTTTAGGTTTTAGGTTTAAAGGAAATACATAGTTCAGGCATGAAACTCTAACCGAGTGCTGATTGGTTCTTCCAACGCCATGCAAATAAATGCTGGTTGAAATAATCCACTCCAAGAGTTGTAATGACTGAAATGTCCATAAACTTAACAAGTAATGTCCTGACATAAAATTAAAATACAGTTTATTTTCTTACAGTGCAAGAAATCCCTTCAAAAACGGCTTAATTAGTTGAATTTTTGAACTGTAATGAATTTTAAGACAATCCAACTCATTGGATTATAATTGCAGCATAGCCGCAAACTCTTATGTCAATCCAGATTTAGCATTTCGTTTGAATTGATGTTTTCTCCCCACAGGAATACCTTCAGTTAGATCCACACTAATCAATCTATTCTTCTTGGTCAGGATAATAAGAAAGGATTGTCTTGTTAGAATCTATTTTAATTTGAGATGATTTGTTGCATTTATACATGGTCAGCAGACTATGTCCTCTCTTTCTTCACAGTTGTAGGAAAACAAAGGAAATGCATTTTCATGCATTTTCATTTTATGCAGCTCAAATGAGAGAAAAATATACAATATCAGGATCAAAGACTTGTATATTAAACAGGGAATGACTGCACTGACTTGCACTCACATTTTGTCTTAATCGTCTTGTTGGATGATCAGCAGAATAACTAAGTTACACAGTTTTCCCTCAGAGATCAATAAGTATCTTTCTCTTTTTTTTCTTTTTTTTGTGTAACTACAAACTATTGCGGCTATAGAGCACACTGGCTAGAAGTTGGAATACTATTAATACCCTTAGTTGCTGAATGGTCTTTGAGTTTAATATTTCATTGATCCCTAGGTGGCTTACAGACATGAAATATCCTGGGTTTCCATGGTGACCTACCACCCTCCTTCCTGCAGATCTCTATGACAGAAACTGGGCAAGTCAGCAGCAACTTCTGCAAAGTACGAGCATTGCCCCTACTTGAACTAAGGCGGGGTAGCTCTATTCAGTCCTATAATACATTAAAGCAATAGTCTTTTGGGAAAAGAATAACTACAACAATGCAAAATAAATATATCAGAGCTTCCCTATTGTATCCTTAGAGTTTATTAATTGAATAAATCTCTCACTCTCTATCTGCTGATTCAGTGTTGCACTGGTTCCTCTGTAGCTCTTAACATCTGTAACCCATCGTTCTGCTGGTCTCCCACACCTCTTAAACTCCTCCCAACAGGATCTTATTACTCCTTACTGGATTTTATGATCACAAAAGAAAATGATCAAAAGTGATAGAGACATTTATAATGTTACAAAAGATTTCTATTTCATTTAAAAGCTCTCCATTTGAACTGTCTATAAATCAAAGAATCCTGAAAAAATGTCATTTCTCACAAAAAATATTAAGCAGCACAATTGTTTTCAACATTGATAATAATCAGAAATGTTTCTTGAGCAGCAAATCAGCATATTACAATGATTTCTGAAGGATCATGTGACACTGAAGACACTGAAGAAAATTCAGCTTTGACATTTTAAAATTCATTCAAAAAGTAATTGTAATAATATTTCACAATTTTGCAAGTTTTACTTTTGATCAAATAAATGCAACCGAGCATAATACATTTTTTACTTATAACAAAACTTTTACAGTTTGCTAGATTAAAGACTAGTAGCCACTGACATATTTTCCCCACTCCCCATATGATCTCAACGAAGGCACAGTTTTCTTTGTTTTTTTTTTTGTTGAAATTATGATCTCAGAGGATATTAGCTACAGGGCTTTCTCTCCTACCTCTAATCAGCATATCCTATGAACAATCCTGAAAGAAATGCCCTGTGGATATTCATCATTACTAGGCAAAACTGCTTTGTAGATGTTGTGCGAGACATGTTCTTCATTTTCACCTGAAAATTCTCTGTAAGCCCTGCCCACGGGTTTCTTTTCGGTTTGTAAAATATGTGTAAACCGATCACTGACACCTTCCAGAAGCTCTTAGTACAGCTAAGCTCCTGTCACCGGCACTCTTACTTTCCATAAACACATTCCTGGTGATGTACCACACAGACGTCATGTTTTTTTGCTTTACAAAATTGATTTTCCCCCCCTAGAAGCATTAATCACCACAGGCAAACTCTGCTTGTTTGTTTTTTGTGCTTTTAATTTCCAGCACATAACACAAACCTGCCTTCCCTGGTGGAGTGGTTTTGGTGAAAGGTGATTAAAACTTTTCTTCTCCTCCAGCTTCCATCATCCGTACAGTCTCCCGGTGCCATCCGGGCCGTTTCTCGAGGCCTGGCCCTGCCCACCTCAGGGAATCTGCCATAATGAGATTTTACTCACAGGCCAGCGCAGGGATATGTGAGAGGGGGAAAGCCTCATGGAAGGTGAAAACAAGAGCATTATGAATTTCTAATCCCTGATACATTATTCATTCATATTACAAGCCCAGAACACAAAGGCGGGCAGGAGAGCACTCACTTCAAACGTTTCTCTGATATCTCGGTGTGGGTAACCGTTGCATTCTTCAAATGAAGGCAAAGTCTTTAAAATGCATATATTAACGTCTGGAAATAACCAGCGCATGCCATGTAGCTCTGCTCCTGTAAGGGGGATGAATGGAGTGAAACAAAAAGGGGATGAATAACAAGAGGTAACACATCTGTCAGGAATATGATTTTGGAGAGGAATAGATTCAAGGAGATTTTTATTGAGTCCTTTTATCTCCTCTTTCAAAAACGGACAGATGAAAGAACTCATCTTTTTTTTTTTTTTTTTTACCTCTGCCACAGCCCTGACTTAGCATAGCACACATTGCTCTGAATTCTGTCATAACCCCCCCAACATCAACAATGGGGAATGTAAAAGAAGACTCACTTTTGGATGGGAGTGGTGTTTAAAGAACTCTGAGACATTGCAGCCAAAAGGAAATAGTTTGTTTGATAAGCTAAAAAAAAAAGATTTGTTGAATTTAATAAAAATGTATGGTAAGTGGTTGCACACAATTGATTTTAGCTACATTTAAACAAATGCATTAAGTTGAACTTAATCAATTTAAGTTCAACTTAATACATAGCTAAAATCAATTGTGTCCAACCATACATTTTTTTATTAAATTCAACAAATCATTTTTTTCAGTAATGTACAGTATACGCCATATGTTTGAAAGACATGGCAGATTTTGTATAAATGCTGACAAGTTGCTGGAGAACTGAGGTGGAGATATGAAAAAACAGAAATATCAGGCAAACAAGACTGGACTGAATTATGATTAGTTCAAATTAGATTACAGCTTCTAACTAAAATAAATGAAAAGATCTCTAGGATGGATCTCAAATCAATCAGTCTTCATTCAGTTTTTTCCTCTGCTGAAGCAATCAAATTCTGTTTTTATTTATATTTCTTTCATTGTATGTTTTAAAAATGGAAAAAGTGAAACATTGTGTTTAAGTACAGAGATGAAAATGTCTGGATGAACACAGACATGAATCTGAGTCCTGGAACTCTTTGAGGTCTCTTTCTGAGCTATCTTTTTGAGGTACAGCTTTCTTTCATATTTTATATTTGATGAGGAGAAGATTTAGAGATCACAGTTATTGATTCCAAGAAAACTCCAATATTTTAATCACCTGAGGTTATGATGAATAAGTTTTTGATGTCCAACATCATACCACCCAGGTTTGACAAAGTAAGTATTCTGAATTAAGTAATTATAAGTTGCAAATTAAGTAGATATAAACAGAATTATAAACAAATTTTTTTATTAAACAGCTGCATTCAATTCATTGAAGTAATATAATTAAGTTGGCTTGAGAAAGCCAACTTACTGAAATCCTTATTATTCTCCTAAAACTAACATTTCTGACTAACTTTAACTCTCTACATACTCCAAACTCGGGTCAGACCTTCAGACTGTTCTGACTTAGTGTGCTATATCTTTTCAGACTGATTTGACTTTCAGTTTTCTTAAAAATTAATATTAAAAATAAAAAAATCCCATAGACTTTCATTGCAGAATGTTCAAATTGAGCCAAGGCAACGGTGGCCCATTAGTGCACTACCCAAAAACTCAAATCTAAACTCTCTGAAGCATTAGACTCAATTAAACTACCATTCAATGTATATCTATCTATATATCTTCAAACTTTTTCTATCTATCTATCTATAATAATAATAATAATTCGTTACATTTATATAGCGCTTTTTCTGAGACCTCAAAGCGCTTTACATAGAAGGGGGGAGTCTCCAACGCTATCTCACGACCAATTCGTACGAATTCGTACGAATGATAAAAAGTTGGCTAATTCGTACTAATTCGTACGACCTCACTCGTACGAATTTGTACGATTTGTCTAAACCCACGTGATGGGTAGGTTTAGGGGCGGGGTCAGGGGTAGGTCATTCGTATGAATTCATACGAATTGGCAAATTCGTAAAATATGTACGATTTGGCAAAAATCGTACTAATTCGTACGAGTCAGGTCGTATGAATTCGTACGAATAAGCCACCTCGTAGAATTTGTACGTTTTCCCGTGAGATCGGGTTGGAATCTCCTCAACCACCACCAATGTGCAGCATCCACTTGGATGATGCGACGGCAGCCATATTGCGCCAGAACGCCCACTACACACCAGCTTACTGGTGGAGAGGAGACAGAGCGATGAAGCCAATCAGTACATATGGGGATTATTAGGAGGCCATGATGGACAGAGGCCAAGGGGCAAATTTGGCCAGGATGCCGGGGTTACACCCCTACTCTTTTTCGAAGGACATCCAGGGATTTTTAATGACCACAGAGAGTCAGGACCTCGGTTTAACGTCTCATCCGAAGGACGGTGCTCTTTTTGACAGTATAGTGTCCCCGTCACTATACTGGGGCGTTAGGACCCACACAGACCACAGGGTGAGACCCCCTGCTGGCCTCACTAACACCTCTTCCAGCAGCAACCTGGTTTTCTCAGGAGGTCTCCCATCCAGGTACTAACCAGGCTCAGCCCAGCCCTGCCCTGATAGATCGATCTATCTATCTATCTATCTATCTATCTATCTATCTATCTATCTATCTATCTATCTATCTATCTATCTATCTATCTATCTATCTATCTATCTATCTATCTATCTATCTATCTATCTATCTATCTATCTATCTATCTACAGTTTTTATCTATCTATCTAACTAATCTATCTTTCTTTCTAACTAATCTTTTTTTCTAACTAATCTTTTTTTCTAACTAATCTTTCTTTCTAACTAATCTTTCTTTCTTTCTTTCTTTCTTTCTTTCTTTCTTTCTTTCTTTCTTTCTTTCTTTCTTTCTTTCTTTCTTTCTTTCTTTCTAACTAATCTATCTTTCTTTCTCTCTAACTAATCTTTTTTTCTAACTAATCTTTCTTTCTTTCTTTCTTTCTTTCTTTCTTTCTTTCTTTCTTTCTTTCTTTCTTTCTTTCTTTCTTTCTTTCTTTCTTTCTTTCTTTCTTTCTAACTAATCTATCTTTCTTTCTCTCTAACTAATCTTTTTTTCTAACTAATCTTTCTTTCTTTCTTTATTTCTTTATTTCTTTCTTTCTTTCTAACCTATCTTTCTTTCTAACTAATCTTTCTTTCTTTCTTTCTTTCTTTCTTTCTTTCTTTCTTTCTTTCTTTCTTTCTTTCTTTCTTTCTTTCTTTCTTTCTTTCTTTCTTTCTAACTAATCTATCTATCTTTATTTCTAACTAATCTACCGGTATCTATCTTTCTTTCTTTCTAACTAATCTATCTTTCTTTCTTTCTAACTAATCTATCTCTTTCTTTCTAACTAATCTTTCTTTCTTTCTTTCTTTCTTTTTAACCTTTCTTTCTTTCTAACTAATCTTTCTTTCTTTCTTTCTAACTATTTCTTTTTCTTTCTTTCTTTTTCTTTCTTTCTTTCTTTCTTTCTTTCTTTCTTTCTTTCTTTCTTTCTTTCTTTCTTTCTTTCTTTCTTTCTTTCTTTCTTTCTTTCTTTCTTTCTTTCTTTCTTTCTAACTAATCTTTCCTTCATTCTTTCTTTCTAACTAATCTTTCTTTCTCTTTCTTTCTAATCTTTCTTTCTTTCTTTCTTTCTTTCTTTCTTTCTTTCTTTCTTTCTTTCTTTCTTTCTTTTTAACTAATCTATCTTTCTTTCCAACTAATCTATCTTTCTTTCCAACTAATCTATCTCTTTCTTTCTAACTAATCTTTCTTTAACTTATCGTTCTTTCTTTCTTTCTAACTAATCTATCTTTCTTTCTCTTTCTTTCTAACTACTTTAAACTTCTTCAAACTCAAAGTTTGTCTAAACAAACTATTTTTTCTTGTTATATTATATTACTGTATCATTATATCAAATTCACACATCATTTACTTGTAAATTCTGTAGTGACAAAGTCTGTTAAGTTAATATATTACTGTCCACTTCTCACTGATTGCATCGCTTGGCTGTGTTGCTTTTTTTATTAGTGATGGGGGGTGACTCTTACTGCAGGTTACACCGTTACACCATTAGGTGGCAACAGGTGACTGTCTCTATGAAGGAATCATTTTAATCATTCACTCAACCAATTCATTCAAGAATGAAAAACCACTACAGTGTGCTGCTCAGAGACGTGTAACAGTTCTTTCCGCTTTGACTTCTTTTGAACTATTTTCGTTGGCAATATTGTGTCTAAAATGTTAGTAACTCACTAACTCAATGTTTATTAAACTGTTATATGAAAGCAGTCATGATGGTAGCATAAATATCAGCCTGCGCCCAACGGCGGTGTTAGAGTATAGTTAACATATTAATGGAATTTAATATTAACTACTATACACTATTATTTAAAATGATTTTTTAAATACAATGGTACATTTAGTAACATGGTATAAGTGAAAGCACCATGTTATTCATCGGATACTGCCACATTATTATTAATGTTTGCTTTGTTTATTGAAACAATTTTCAAAGGGAGCGTCCATCAGTTACTTTTCCCTATTACAAATGCATAATTTCCATTTCTACACGTTTTATTTAGAGCATTAGCCGTTATAGTGGGATTTAGAAAACAAGCAAGCACACAAAATTAAAAACAATAACTAATAATAAAACAACACAAACAATTTCGGAAGTAGTACATCCACAATTAATGAAGCATGTAAAGACTTCCATGTTCGGCAAAGACCACTAATCGCATTTTGTTATAAGATGTTTACAGTTTGAAGCTAATTGTGAGTAAATCTCCCTGGTTATTGCTGTCTGTCTGTTAATCCCTTGAAGGAGGACGGTAGATGAGGCGTGCTCACAGAAGCCTCTCAGGGCCTGCTAATGCATGCTGATGACTGCACCTTGACAACACCTCCACAGGACCCTTCTCCTCTTTGGCCTGATTTAATTCTATTAGTAGACAATGGAGAATGGGTGAAATGGGGGGAAAAAACGAGAAAAAAATCAATTACCTTCAGACTCTCTCAGAGGATGCCGTTACACACTGTCAAATGACTCTGAGCCGAAAGCGTCCCTTTTTGTGAGTGATAGGTCTTTTGTTCTTCACTTCTGCAATCTTATTTGCCTGAGTGAGACATTAAGTCAGGTCATTGGATGCAGATGTGTTGTGCAGCAAAGTGTGAAAAGAGAATCTTAGGGGAGGAAAGGCCTCCAAGAATACTGCTGAAAATATGCCTTCACACTCACACACACAAACACGCGTATCGTCATCTCATTTCAGGAGGTTTTTATATTGCGCGCGCACACGCACGCGCACACACGCGCACACACACACACACACACACACACACACACACACACACACACACACACACACACACACACACACACACACACACACACACACACACACACACACACACACACACAAAGGGATGCACAAATGCAAACATCTTCAGATTTCACACACACACACACACACACACACACACACACACACACACACACACACACACACACACACACACACACACACACATGCATTTTCTTGCCACGTTGACAGAGAAGTGTGTTCACATCTGTTCCCTATGGCTGTCAGTCATCATGTCAGGCCTCTGAGTTGCCTCATCCATCCAGACCGCCTGCACCCACAGGCTTCCTCCAGAGCAAGAGAAGGTTGGTCAACTGTCATACGGCATTGAAAACACTCAACTCCTTAGTTACTGTAACAATGTATACTTGCCTTAACATTGTTTTTTAAAAAGTGCAATACGGATGATTATTTGGGAAAAAATCAACACAATTTACGTGCGAGTATAAACTCCATGCAAAACTGTCTTGTCTTACTCTGATCCACTATGGTAGGTCTAGAATTGTGATATTATAATTGGTAATTTCCGATTTGGCAGTTTCTTAAGGCTTTCAGCATTTGTCCTTGTATGTCATGTCCAGTTTTGTTATTGTTAACTACGAACAAACTATTAAAAATCATTCTTGTTGGTAGAAAAAAAACTTAAACTAAAAAACCTTGCCATGAAAATTTGAAATATTGCCTTAGCAACTAATTGAAATAAGTTTAAATACTAAAATTGCAAAAAGTAAAACACTGAAATATTTGTAAAAATATTTGAAAGGACAAAAGTGAAACTAAAATAAAATATAAAAATAAAAGCTATAATCTAAAATAAAAAATAATATTAATATATAAATAATAATAAATACTATATAAGTCCGTTTCTGAAAAAGTCATACTATGGTAAATATGGAAGGTCATAATTATTAAGTCTTAAGTATTTAAGTCATAATTTAGATTTTTATGTCATAATTATGATTTTTAATGTCATCATTTGTTATTTTCCCCCTCATAATTATGACTTAGTATCAGTAAAATAACAGTGGGCATGTCCATAAGTAAGGAAAAGAAGGTCTAGCTACTATGGTGACAGATATGCTGTTTACCTGCTCAGACAAAAATTTTTCAGGTATAGCCTTGACGGACTTTCTTACTGTTAGTGGGTCTTGTGTAAAACCTAGTGTAAAATAAGTGTTTTAACCACAGATAGCGATAAAGAGACTAAAGTTCCATAATGCACTTTTAAATATAATTACAAAACTGCTAGCTGTCCACGAAAGGTTATTAATGTCTAAATGCAACACTGCTGTTCAGTGTTCCTCTTTTCTTTTACATTTATCAGTAGATTACTTTCCAGTTTGCTTGGCCTGCTCTTTACATTCTATTGGTGTTTGTTGTTCAGGGTTAGGGTTTTATCAGGCAGGGGTAAAGAGCAGGGCAGGGTTGAGTCCAGGCTGGCGGGATGATGATGATGATGATTATGATGATGATGATGATTTTTTAGTTTCAAGGAGTTGACAGTTCTGCAGCAGGTTGGAGTGGGTCATCAAACGGTTGGGAGTCATTTGCTGGGAGGACTTGTGACTAACAGGCACAGATCCCTCAAGGTGAAAGTCACAAGTGGTCCTGCCAACATGAAGTGACAAGAGGGAGCCCACCCATAAATCTGCTTTTCATTTTAATTAGCCTCAAAAAGCAAAGGAGGGCAGAGAAGAGAGACAGAGAGAGCAACAGGGATAAGGCTCTCATGTCCAGATCAACTAGCTTTAAATGTGATCAAAATTAGTTTTGTGGCTTTTAGTCCATGTTTTTGCTTTGAGATCATTTATATGTAAGTGTGATCCTAAATGTTAATAATATTCACTTTTAGTAGATTTGTATTTAAAATGTCAGCCCAGGCTCATTAGAAAAACTTACCTTTATCTTTTAGGAAAATGGACCATCCTGCACTACACAGATGTTTGCCCAATCAAATGCTGTCTAGAATGAGAACATCCCTCCTACTGATTCCATCTAAAAACAACTATCAGGTGTTCATGGTTTTGATTTAACTAATTTAATGTTTAAAAAAAAATGGATGGTTACAAACTTCTGGTTTCAATCTGTCAAGTTGTTTTGTTTGCTAGTCTGTGGCTCTAAAAAAAATCACATCTCATTTCTAGGCTAAGAACATGTAGACAAATGTATGATTAACCAAGTAGGAAATTTAGTGAGCTTTGGAGAAATGGGGAAAATGTAGAGAATAGACACAACTTCTAAATCACATCACTAGATGTGATTTGTGAGGTGTTTAATTTTATTATTATTTGCTTATGTGTCTCATTTTATACAGTATTGCAACAGATATTTGTTTTGCTCCTAACTAGAGCTTGATAATTCTGTATGCTTAAAAATACCTTGATGAAATGATTTTTTCAATATTATAAACAAAAATACAAAAGATTAACCTTTCACGCATAGTGGTCACTACAGTGGACAGCTATTAAAAAAGCATTTTCTTGAATTTGCACGGGTTTTTATGGCAAAGTTGCACATCAGCCTCTTCATTGGACCCTGGTGCATCATCCTATAAATTGCAACCAAGTGGCAAGCCTTTGTGTTTCGATTTTTCCCCCCTCCAAGCCAAGATGGCCAAGGGTCAGTCAGACATGCCAAGTTGCTCCGGAATATCCACCCATTCCTTCTATCCTAGGAGACTCTTGTAGGTAAAAATATCTAATGAGTCATATCACAGTAAAATTTTCCAAGTTTTGATTTTAGATTGAGAGAAAACTCTGATTAATCACATGTCCACTGTAGTGGACGTCATGCATCAACTGCTATATTTCAGCTACAATTCATAATTATATTGTGAATATTGTTTTTGAAATTTAAAACTTAAAAACTTAATCTGCAGTGACTTTTTTTTACTGTAAATAAATGTACTTGTATTATTAGAGTGTAATTTTCATTGACATCGAAAAAAGTCATGTGATTACATAATGTATGACACTTGTAATGCATTACTTTACTTGTTAGATCAAAAAGTAATCTGATTTCGTAATGCATGTTATTGTAATGCGTTTTTTTACTCATAACATCAAAAAGCAATCTGATTACGTAATGCATGTTACTTGTAATGCGTTTCTTTACTCATAACATCAAAAAGTAATCTGATTACGTAATGCATGTTACTTGTAATGCGTTTCCTTACTCATAACATCAAAAAGTAATCTGATTATGTAATGTGCGTTATTGTAATGCATTTCTTTACTCATAACATCAAAAATTAATCTGATTACGTAATGCATGTTACTTGTAATGCGTTTCTTTACTCGTTACATCAAAAAGTAATCTGATTAGGTAATGCACATTACTTGTAGTTAATTACTTGTTAGATCAAAAAGTAATCTGATTAGGTATAATGCATGTTACTTGTAACACATTACTTTACTTGTAACAACAAAAAAGTAATCTGAATGCGTTATGCATGTTACTTGTAATGCGTCACCCCCAACACTGATCATTTCAGATGAGATTGAAAGAACGTATCGCTAGGTTTTCTCAGAGGAGGGCTATGATAGAAATGTGCATGTCCATCTTGAACATAATCAGAATTATCAGCTAATAAGGGTAAATCTCCATACTCTGGTGCACTGGAGGGAGCATCTGAGTTGTTTCCACAGTTGTACCTTGACAGGCTGTAGAAAATTCTGATGGAATCACGTCCTCATGTTCTGATATCAAAGATACGCGAAGTGCAACTTGTATGAAGTTGTATGAAGCCTTTGCAATATTTTGCATTTATATTTTTTGTATATATTTGATAGTTTTCACATGATTTGATATAATTGTATTGATTAGTTTGTTAAATTCACATACTTTATCTGTTTGATTATTGTCTTATGTTTAATATAGTATATCTTAAGTTTTAACCATACCCGCATGCTGTCCACTCAAGTGGACATCTGAAGATCTCTTTGAAAAATTTGTAAAAAAATAAAATAAAAATCAATTCTTGTTTTTCATGCCCTAAGAGCAATAAAAACACATAGGAAAAAAATCCTGACTGAGGTTATCATAATTCATGCATGAAAGGGTTAAAAAGTACCAAATGATTGCAGCACATATTTTCTTGTGTAATAATCATCATAGATAGCAGGTCTTATGGAAAAAGAAGAAAAAAACTCTCTCACAAACTCTTTGTCTTAATGAATAAAATTCATATTCTGGCTGTGGGAGTAAGATGCACGGAGAGCTAATTTATTATGTCCTTTAAAAACAACCTCAATTTGAGCTTCCTAATGAAAACAACAAATCAAATGAGACATTATGGAATAGAGTTAAATACGAGAAAAGAAAATAGTTTTTAGACCTGTACAATACTGTGAATCCATGGAAATGTTTTTATTGAATGTTACTGGTCTTATTGTGAATGATTCATCCATGCATATATAAATGCAAACACAAATTAGATCATCTACATTAGATCAGCTGGCTTGTAATTGCAAATTGAAGTTATTTTTACACTGACGTCAGTGGACACATATGGACACATAAGTATTAAAGGTACCGTATGTAAGAAATATATTTCAATTAATCATAAAATTGCCCTAATATGTCACTAGACATTAAGAAATCATGTTCATTTCAAATACTTATATCACTGACAACAGTAGTATGGCTAGGATATTGTCATTTAAAAAGTGGACTTGCAGCCCTCAACTGATGTTGATGTTGTCATTTTGTGTTTTGGCCTGAAGCGCCTCCCTCCACCATCTACCAATCACGAAGTCAGTAGTGTTTCGGGATCCGGGTTGCCAGCTTTGCTCTAACCTACCCTAACTCTAGTCGGATAAAAATGTCTAACGTTAATAAATCCAAAAGACCTCGTTACAATTCAGAAATTCTTCGTGACAAAGTCCGAAATAAAACCAGAATTTGTATTGGAGATGCTTTTGACAGATGGAGACGGCTGAAAACGGAGAAGAATTTTAAAACAGACGCCAACGTTGCTAATTTTCTCCTGGACAGGTAAGATTCATCTATGCTTGGATAACTTGTACTTGATGTCAATGGACATTTCATATAACGTTATTCATGACAGTCGAACAAAGTTATGCATGCTCGTGCAAAGTAACGTAACAGCTCACATGGACGTATGCTAACATTAGCAATGCATTATAGGAGCCCGTTTCTCTGTACTTATGCTGAGACGCTGAGGAAAACAACATTAGCACACCCATTAACTTATGGCAATTTGAAACGTAACTTAATTGAGACAGCAGCCTAACTTTACCTCAGAAAAAAATTATTCGTCATTCGTTCTTCTAAGTTACACATGCTGCAAGTTGACCTATATGACCATTGCTAATGTAATGTAGTTACTCTAACAATATATTCTGATGGGACTGAAAACAACCCTGTGACAGCCATTGGTGATATTGACTTTGTCCCGCGTTATAATTGCTGTGGAAAATGTTTTGGTTATTTTTTAGCCTACTTATGACATAAACTTTTTTCTTTTTTTTTTTTCTTTTCGTATTGAAAAAATAAGGAAGTTTTATTTTGTTGTTTATATGTTTTTTGTTTTGTTTTACTATTATCCTTTTTTTTCCTCCAATTTTTTTTAAAATTGTAATTGTATTTATATGTTCAACATAAAGAAATCAAATCAAATTAAATATCGAATCAAAAACGCTTATCTCTTCAGCTATTATGGCCCCAGGCTTACTGTGTACGTCTCGTCGTCACTTGCCATTGGAAGCTCATTGAAAAGCAGCATACGTTTCTGCTGAATCCTGCAGCTTATCTGGCAACCTCGAGTCAGGGGGGAGGGGGAGGTGATACACGGCTCTACAGTATTTTTAAAGTGATTGCAGTACCAGTTTTGGCCACAATCCTACATACGGTACCTTTAAAATATAGCAAACCATTTGCTCTGCCTTAATAGCTGAGTCCTAACAGAATGAAATGCTTTGCTCTTTATTATATCAGTCCTTTTAACTGAATATGTTGCAACAATTATATTTACAAATAATATTACATGTTTTAATATGTGATTAGAGGGTTCTTAAAATCTGGGCGTGGATGTCTTATGTCCTGTTTAGCTCCAAGCCTAATCAAACTACTAAACCTGAAGTTTTCTACTAAATCTGAAGACCTTGATTAGCTTGTGCAGGTGAGTTTGATTAGGAATGAAGTTAAACTCTGCAGGACATTGGACCTCCAGGGTCAGATTCCAAGACCTCTAATAATTCACGTCTGAATATAAGTGCAGATGGACAGATTTTCTAAATACATCCTAGTACATTAATTTTATGTAGCCATATGTATAGTGCCCCTGTTGTGCTATTATAAATGCTCTTAATTTTGTTTTAGAGGTCTCCTACAATAGATTTACATGCATTCAGGGTAAAAAACACTTTAATTTTCTCATAATATACATTGCAGCATCACCTCTTTTGCAGAGTCTAAACGGTTTGATGAGGGATCCTTTCCAAACCACGCCTTTCTGAGAACCTCCTCTGATTGGTCAGACGGCCCAGTCTGTTGTGATTTGCCTGCTTACAGCAGGTGTTAGAAACTAAATGAATTTCAGCTCCATATCTGAATTTCAGCTCCAGCGGCTTCCTCAGCACTTTGGATACATACAAACAGTAACGATGGTGTCGGTTTTACAGTATCAATTTGAGCCCGAGTCCACATCTTTTGGAAGTGCATGCAAAGTGGATTTACTTTCGCAGTACAGAAAACAGCATCTTCTTGACATGTCAACCGCACAAACCAAACTCTTCCATGCCTCAGCTACAACTACAGTGTTTGAGGACGGGTCAAAATAGATGCTGTTCGCGGGCAGGGAAGACCATAGGCTGGCATTACGCAAATTTGTTTCAAACCTACGTAGGTTTGAGCAGGAAGTTAGACTGGAATTACTGACGACTTGTTTCAGGCAGTTTAGAATTGGCTCTTTTTTTGGCAGACAAAACTTTATTTGTCATGCACTTTTATCTTTAAAACTTTGCATACATTTAATATTCACAAAAAGCTTTATTATATACTAGATATAAGTTAATTATCCCCCCCCAAAAAAGCATAATAGGGGCATTTTAATCTTTATTTTAATGTTCATTTGTCCATTTTTCAATTACTTGTCCCATTTTATGCAGTAGGGTGGAGTGGGGTAAAACGCCCCCCCCTGGGGTAAAACGCCCCCCACCTAATTTTCCCAAAATAACAACTAGAGGTAGTTAAGATACATTTTTACTGTTGCTATGCACTACGTTGATAACGGGGATATACAAATCTCTATGGAGAAGCTGACACCAGTGACATATTTGAAGAGAAGAGGATTACATGGTAAATGCTATAATTTTCAGATATTAGTAAACAAGTGTTTAAGAGAATATTGTTCTGCAGGATATCGCTGTGATGTATGATAGATGAATAGTGAAGTCTGTAGTTTGAGATCATATGTTATTTATAAGGAATATAATTATATTTTAAAAATTAATTATTTAAAAAAAAAAGTCATAGCTTGTGGGGTAAAACGCCCCCTACGCTGAGGGGTAAAACGCCCCCCAGGGGGCATAGTTTCTCTCTATCATAATTACTATAATAACATATTTCTGTCTATCAAATCCTTTGTTTACACTTAATGCAGTATAACTAGGTGGTAAAATCAAAATATTTGAACAAAACATGAAAAAATTACCTCAAGTGAGCATTAGCTAGCTAGCTTGCTACCACAGTTAGCTCACTGATGGAAGGTAGTTAAATTTGGCTATTTTGGACATTCCTTAAATAAATATTAATATATATACATGTTGATACATTACTTGCCTTTTACTTTTAGAGATTAAAAACTATTGTCTGTTAATTCTGCTGTTGATCTATGAAGCAAACTGGTTGGAAAGAAAGGGGGCATTTTACCCCACCTTGGGGGGCGTTTTACCCCACCGCTGGGGCAAAACGCCCCCTTTGTACAAAAATATTTTCAATCAAAATACTAATTACTTATGAAGGCTGAACAATTTTAATATTTGGTGAATAACTCCTGCCATAGTCACTCAAAACCGGGATGGCAATTCTAGTCACATTTATGTTTTGTTTCACTGTAATGTCACATTTTCCTTAAGGGGGGCGTTTTCCCCCACTCTACCCTAATATTTGAATGGTGATGAATGTGTACGAGTATGAGTGACGCATTTACACCAAATACATATGATTTTCTTTCCACTTTTAGTAGATAACCTAAATTTGTCTTATTCTATATAGTGTGTCTGTTCCTTTGCCCCTAACACCATGCGAAGGTGTAGAGGGTGTTCGACTTTGTTCCTGGCTCACCCCAGGAGTGCTCAGCTGCAGAGCCTTGCAGGTGTGACTCAGAGAAACAGTCCTGCTGAGGACCTAGTCTGATCCAGCCGATCCAGAGCATGGTGCTCGCCAACTCGCTAATCTCACCAATGCCCCATGGCGCTGTTGCCTGGTAACAGAGCAAGCTTGGCTGCCTCTAATTAGCTGTTTGAGTGAGTCACATGAGCGACAAGTAGATGCCAAGATAACACACTCCAGCCCTGTTCCCTTACTTTAGACCTTCAGCAAAGGACCTGATACATACAGTACTGTACCTGCACTTTTGTTTATAACATTTTAGAGATTTAGAGATTGTATGATATTATGCATACTGCTGAATTCATATATACTTTGGGGATTGAACTTATTTTTTGTCTCAGTTAAGATTTATTTCAAGAATAAAAAAATTATATAAGAGAAAGTTTATCATATATAATTAATGAGAATGTATAGTTAAGGATTTCTGAGAAATCCTGTTGAAAGTGGATCAGACGAACACCACAACACACTTGTACCCAATCAGCATGGGGGTGTGTCCACACATGATGGAGGAGGAGAGAGAGTGAGCAAGAGGGAGATTTGAAGAAAGACAAAGAGAGATGGCTGAGCCTGAGAGACATTACAAAAGAGAAAAGGTCAGAGGAATATCACTGGAAAAAGAAGGAATATGATCAGGCAAGAGCTTCAGGACCTGCGTTAATATTAGAAAAGCTTTCCAGTGCTGGAAAGACCTAAGCGAGAAGGCCTGAAAACTGACGCCGTGATTGCGTTTTTTCTGCTCCAAATGTGAGCAACTTTGGTTTTGCGGTTTCACAGAACCAAGATAATGCTGTTGTTATAATGTTAGCTATAGTAACAGTTCTGAATGTCATTGTTTGTCTGGAGCTGGTACGCTGCTGGCGACTAACAGTGAACTCTTGCTTGTATATGGGTATGTTCATTTTTTGTTGTTCCATGTTGTTCATTTGTCAACTTAGCTTTATATTTCGCAAAGCATTATTTTGCTTTGCTTCTGCTATGATAAAGATTGTTTATGCATTTTGGAGGCGGAGCAATGAAGGGAGGGGTGTGTTTGTTTGGGTTGATTTCAAATATCAACAGTGCTTTTTAGAAATCACTTACTGCACCTTAAAGGAAGTATTTACCTGTGTTCAACCTGCTGATACAGATAAGCTGATAATTTTTTTTATTTTATGAATGATAACTGAAAAATGGCCGATATCAAAGTCACCATAAAATCAAAAATTCATTTTCTTTCTTTTTACAGAATTTTGCAGTTTTCGTTATAAATGATCTATCCAAGCACACCTTTTTTTTTTCTTTATTAATATGTACACAGAATCTTTAATTAACCTCCCATCCCTCTTTCAATGAATTCTGTTCTCTTCATGACGTGTCTTGGCAGAGGCTGGGTGCAAACACAAGAAACTTAGAAGACTACACGTTGCTTCGCAACCAATCATTGATTGCCGTCTTTAACGATGTGCGTGATGTCATCGAGAGTGGGGAACTAGTGACTGACTTCCGAAAACAAGAATGTAAATAAACGGCGTGTTAGCTTAATGCTAAGTCCATCACACATTATGTGCTGATAACTCATGAGTTTATGGTAATAACCATAAACTCATTATGGTTGCTGAAGCGCCTTCGCTATCGTTAGCCAGCATTTATCTTTTTACACTCTGTCATGGTAGTAGCTCTTGGAAACATCATAAAGGGATTGATGCCATAGCTCCAGGAACCTTTCCTCTATTGCATAGTACCACCTAGCAGCACCAATAGAGCTAAAGAGTGGTGCAGGTATGACGTCACTTTGTAGGCCAACTGGCAGTTAGCATCACACTGGTTCCCTCGACAAAAACCCAGTAGGATGCTTTTTGATTATCGCTACAAAACAAGCTCTGTGATCAACAAAGGTTTATGATACTTACATGTTTTGTCCATCAAGATAATTTTCACAGATTTTATGAATTTTGAAGCCTAAATGCAGTCGCCAGAAGCAAAAAGGTAAAGGACTATAAACGAACTACACCACGGTCGCTCAACTTCAACGTCACCACCACTAAGCTTCCGACAACTTTTTAGCTTTTATCTAAAAACATTTTCCCAGAAAGTTTGAGTTAGAATAGTTTATAAGAGCACAATTGTAAGCATAATGAGGCTGTAAAAGCGGACTGAGTTTGCATGTTCGAATAAACGAATAAATCTATGCAAACAAGAAACAGCTATGCATATAGGACAAATAACCACCAATAATTTGAGTGAAAATACTGTGCCAGACAACATTAAAAAATATAAATATTAAATTGATAATTGATTATTTCTCAATAACCATGCAAGGTTTTAAATGTATTTCTGATAAAGTTAAACAAAAAGTATTAATTATTCTCACACCGATCTGATTGAAATACATTGGAATACATCCCATCCGGTCGGCGTGTCGCATACAGTGTAGTAGCTCAAGTAAAAAATTAACAACACATCCAAAGCTTAAAACGGATCTGAAAATGTTGCATCCGCAGATGGTCGGCACCCCATGCAACCCCTGTACGACTCTCCATAGCAAATGAATGACTTCCGGTCCATCGGCTGTCGTTTGCGTCTTTTGAAAGCTGTGTAAGAAAGAGCTTCTGTGCTCTTATTGGTCAACATCATAGAACCCCTTGTGGAGGACCAAAAAAAATAAAATTAAAATTAAACATGCTAGTCTTTCTGTCTTTTCATAGTGAAGCGTCACAGACACAGGGATGGTTGTCATCCACTATGACACACTAAAGGAGATGAAAAAATTCCCGACGCTCATTATCAACACGACACCCTACGTCAAACGGATCGAGCCAAAATCAGGCTGATATTGTGTAGTCTGAACACGGCATAACTTCCACGTCGTCATCGGAGTGCATCTTCTCAAAAGCCGGCTGTTAGCAAGACAAGGAGCTCATTTCTCCCCGACAATGTGGACAAACTCGTGTTCCTTCCTCATAATATGAGAAGACTAAGAAGAGGAAAAAAAGTGATGGTGAGTCAGGTATAGCCTAGTCTCAGCCTAATAAGACGTCACATCCACGGCCGTTGGCTGAACGTCTAATGCATATGGCACACACAAAAAAAACAAAAAAACATTATCTGATTTGATCTGATTAGTTGAATTCTACAGGATTTCTAGTAGATGTGCGTGTCCACCTGGAAACAAAGATGCAATGACGCCAAACCCCCTTATGGATAAATCAAGCCGTTGTGTTTACAACTGTGACAATGAGTGCTTATCAGGATCAACTAAACACTGTATTTTCAAAAGTATGTACAGTTCGCGGCATAGACTCTTTAAAATACATCCAAGAGTTTACACACCGGTCTGTTTTTGTAGGGACATCGACGTCCATCGTATGCACACTTCTTGCCGAAAGAAGTACGTCATCCGGGTACTTTTCACCTACTCTTTTATGAGTACTGTGAATTCGGACATTCTTTTTTTGTCGCATACTGTTTTTAGCCTACTATATAGTAGGGAAGTATGCGATTTCAGATGCAGCCTATGTCATGATGGAAACACGGAAGCAATTGCAAGTAAAAACTCTCTTTTATTTGAGTAATGTAATGATGGTAGTGAAGAGTCCAGAAAGAAACAGGTTAGTGACGCAGGGACTTCGATGGTCAGATGAGTGCCGTGATGGGAAGTGCTGAGGTGACGTGACAAATCCAGAGTGAACATCCACAGGAACACGAACAGGAACAGGAACGAAGAAGGCACCAGACTCGAACGACGACGGGAACAACACAACCGGGAATCACAAACAACAATCTGACAAGGGAGATGAGAAATGCGTGAGTATATATAGGTGATGAGATGAGCTGCAGCTGGTGATGAAAGTGATGAGCGGGATCGCTGATGAGCGTCAATTAGTCGGCACGCCCACACAATCAGCACACACACACACACAACAACAGAAACACGAGACAAGGAGGCATAGGATTTATGAACCGTGACAGTACCCCCCTCCCTAGGAACGCCTCCTGGCGTTCCCAGACTCCCTTACCTGCCGATTGTAATCATCGATAAGGGAGTGATCCAGGATGTCCCTAGCAGGAACCCAACTTCTCTCCTCCGGACCGTAACCTTCCCAGTCCACCAAGTACTGAAATCCGCGTCCCCTCCGTCTCGAGTCCAGAACACGATTGACCGAATAAGTAGGTTCCCCGTCTACGAGTCGCGGCGGGGGGGGAACCGGGGCTGGCGGATTAATGCGAGCAAAGAAAACAGGCTTAATTTTGGACACATGAAAGACGGGATGAATCCTCCTGTACACTGGAGGGAGGTTGAGACGGACTGTCACTGGATTAATGATTTTAGTGACAGAGAACGGGCCAATGAATTTGGGTGCAAGCTTATTAGAAATGGAGCGGAGAGGAATGTCCTTGGTAGAAAGCCACACTTTGGAACCGACAACGTATACGGGAGGCCTACGCCGGTGGCGATCGGCTTTGGCCTTGGTGCGCGCCCCCACTTGGAGTAGAGTCTCACGGGCTCTAGTCCAAGTGCGACGACACCTCTGGACGAAGGCGTGGGCGGAGGGGACCGCGACTTCGGATTCCAGACTAGGAAAAATTGGTGGCTGGTATCCTACACTACCCTCAAACGGTGATAGGCCCGTGGATGACACTGGCAACGTGTTGTGGGCGTACTCCACCATAGACAGTTGCTGACTCCAAGAGGAAGGATTCTTGGACACTAAACATCGCAACGCTCTCTCCAAATCCTGGTTGGCTCGCTCAGTTTGACCATTGCTCTGGGGATGGAACCCAGAGGACAGACTGACAGTCGCACCCAGGCATTTACAAAACTCTC
The DNA here is from genome assembly GCF_965113295.1 of Leuciscus leuciscus. NCBI lineage: Eukaryota > Metazoa > Chordata > Actinopteri > Cypriniformes > Leuciscidae > Leuciscus > Leuciscus leuciscus. The sequence goes on from NC_138730.1 coordinate 26,654,076, forward strand.
GCCAAAATTTGGACACAAATTGGGGTCCCCTGTCAGAAACCACGTCCGTCGGGAGGCCATGTAGCCGAAAGACGTGGTCAACGACTATCAACGCTGTCTCCTTGGCTGAGGGTAATTTGGGCAAGGGAATGAAATGGGCCGCCTTCGAAAACCGGTCCACCACGGTCAAAACTACCGTGTGACCCTGGGAGGGTGGGAGGGCGGTGATAAAATCTAGAGCGATATGGGACCAAGGTCTCGAAGGCACCGGCAGCGGTTGAAGTAACCCATCTGGGGGTCGATTGGAAGTCTTACCCGTGGCACAAACTGAGCAAGCCAAGACAAAATTGTGAACGTCACGAGCCATGAGAGGCCACCAGAATCGTTGCTTGACCAAAAATTTAGTGCGATTAACTCCTGGATGGCAAGCCACATTGGAACAATGTCCCCACTGAATAACGCTGGACCGTAAACCCTCGGGCACAAATAAACGATTCGGTGGACAACGGGCCGGAGGCGTTACCCCTTCTAAGGCCTTCTTGACCTTCGATTCGATCTCCCATGTGAGTGTAGAGATGAATAGAGTCTCTGGTAAAATGCACTCGGGAGTAGACGGGCGTTCGGAACGGTCAAAAATACGCGATAAAGAGTCGGGTTTGATGTTTTTAGAACCCGGGCGGTACGAAAGAGTAAAGTCAAAACGACCGAAAAAAAGAGCCCACCGAGCCTGCCTGGAGTTTAGTCTTTTAGCAGTCCGAATATATTCCAAGTTCTTGTGATCGGTCCAGACGATAAAAGGTACCCCCGACCCTTCTAACCAGTGGCGCCATTCCTCCAATGCTAACTTGACTGCCAACAACTCTCTGTTGCCAATGTCATAATTGCGCTCGGCAGGGGATAAACGATGAGATAAAAACGCGCAAGGATGCATCTTATCGTCTGAAGGAGAACGCTGGGATAGCACTGCACCTACCCCCACCTCTGACGCATCGACCTCCACCACGAACTGACGTGATGGATCAGGGGTTATCAGGATGGGGGCTGAAACGAAGCAACCCTTGAGTTTGGCAAACGCAGCCTCGGCTGCGTCTGACCACCTGAACGTCGTTCTGGGGGAGGTCAAGGCGGTCAGAGGTGCGGCTAGTTGGCTGAAATTGCGAATGAAACGCCGGTAGAAATTGGCGAACCCCAGAAACCGCTGTAGGGCCTTACGGGAATCTGGGCTTGGCCATTCTACCACAGCCTTGATCTTCTCAGGATCCATACGCATTCCCTCAACCGACACGATGTAACCTAAAAAAGGAACAGACTGTGCATGAAAATCGCATTTCTCCGCCTTGACAAAAAGCCCATTCTCTAGCAACCTCTGGAGCACTTGTCGGACGTGCTGCACATGTTCCTGGAGAGACGAAGAAAAAATCAATATGTCGTCCAGGTAGACATATATGAACTGATCGACCATGTCTCGCAGCACGTCGTTGACAAGTGCTTGGAAGACCGCTGGGGAGTTGGACAGCCCGAAAGGCATGACCAAGTATTCAAAGTGCCCCCTGGGGGTATTAAAGGCGGTCTTCCATTCATCCCCCTCCCTGATGCGGACCAAATGATAAGCATTACGTAAATCCAATTTTGTGAAGACCGACGCTCCCTGCAACCTCTCGAAGGCTGAAGACATCAACGGCAAAGGATAAGTATTCTTTACCGTGATGTTGTTCAGCCCCCGGTAGTCAATACAAGGTCGCAGGGACCCGTCCTTCTTCCCCACAAAAAAGAACCCCGCCCCCGCTGGAGAAGAGGAAGGACGGATGAACCCCGTTGCTAGAGAATCAGAAATATATTTCTCCATAGCCTCCCTCTCTGGAGCAGAGAGTGAATATAATTTGCCCTTAGGCGGAGACGTACCTGGCAGTAACTCTATGGCACAGTCATAGGGACGATGCGGAGGAAGAGAAGCAGCCCGAGACTTACTGAACACCTCCTTCAGGTCCAGGTACTCCGCGGGCACGTTAGATAAATCCACTGCCTCCTCCTGAAACACAGGGACAGAAACAGACGGACAGGCAGACACTAGACAAGACTTATGACAAAAACTGCTCCACGCCGACACAGACTTCAATTGCCAATCCACTCTAGGGTTGTGACGGGTGAGCCAGGGGTGACCAAGGACGATGGGTGCGAGGGGAGTGTCCAGTATGTAAAAGGAAATAGTCTCTGTGTGATTTCCAGATGTTATGAGAGTGATGTCCTCCGTGATGAGTGAGATGGTGGGAAGTTCCTGGCCGTTGAGAGCGTGTACTGAGATCTTGTGTGTGAGGGGTCTGAGGGGAACTTGGAGTTTGCGTGCGAATGAGTGATCCATGAAATTACCCTCTGCCCCAGAATCCAGAAGTGCTCGACAGTCGTGAAGGTGAGTTGACCATCTCAGTCTTACCGGAAGGAGAGTAGATGTGGATGAGGACTTCTCGGCGGAGATCCCACCCGATAGTAGCCTCATACTTACTATCGGGCTGGGCCTTTTAACGGACAGTTATAGGCGAAGTGGCCCGCTCCTCCACAGTACATGCAGAGGCCCTGGGACCTCCGCCTTTCCTTCTCCTCCCGGGAAAGCCGAGCTCGCCCCACCTGCATGGGCTCGTGATCGCAGACAGGGCTGACCGCGTCCCCGCCTCCAAATCGTTGGCCCTCGAACCCTCCTGTGGGACGACTGGGCTGAGTGCGGCGATCCATTCGTGATAATCGAGCGTCCACTCTTAATGCCAACGCGATCAGGTCGTTGAGTGATGAGGGAAGGTCCATGGCATAAATCTCCTTCTGGACGCGGTCAGCCAGCCCATGCAGGAACATGTCCCACTGCGCCTCCTCGTTCCATTGACTCTCCGCCGCTAGGGTCCGAAACTCGATTGAAAAGTCCGAAACGGACCTCTCTCCTTGTCGCAGATCAGCCAGCATCCTTGCTGCCTCTCTTCCAGCGACGGCCCGATCGAAAACCCGTTTCATTTCGGCGGAGAGCTCCCGGAACGAGGCGCAGCATGGATCTTGATTCTCCCACACCGCTGTTCCCCAGAGTGCCGCTCTCCCAGTCAGTAGCGTCAACACAAAGGCGACCTTGGCTCGCTCATTATTGAATGTCCTGGGTTGGAGGGAAAAGTGCATGGAGCATCGTGTTAGGAAAGCTCGACAGAAGTTGGGTTCACCTGCATATAACTCGGGAACTGGTAGGCGTGGCTCCGACTGGGAGGGGTTCTCTGGTGGTGGTGGGGGAACCGGCGGTGTGGGGGGCGCAGTGGGAGCTCGCAGTTGTTGAAGCTGTTGGGTGAGCTCGGACACCTGCGTCACTAGAGCCTGAACAGCGCGCGCTGTATCGTTGAGGTTCTTCTCCTGGGAGTCCATTCGAAGTATGCTGCTGTTCACGAACTCTTCCAGTGATCCGGTACTCGCTGCTTCCATTGCTTGGTCAGATTGTTCTGTCATGATGGAAACACGGAAGCAATTGCAAGTAAAAACTCTCTTTTATTTGAGTAATGTAATGATGGTAGTGAAGAGTCCAGAAAGAAACAGGTTAGTGACGCAGGGACTTCGATGGTCAGATGAGTGCCGTGATGGGAAGTGCTGAGGTGACGTGACAAATCCAGAGTGAACATCCACAGGAACACGAACAGGAACAGGAACGAAGAAGGCACCAGACTCGAACGACGACGGGAACAACACAACCGGGAATCACAAACAACAATCTGACAAGGGAGATGAGAAATGCGTGAGTATATATAGGTGATGAGATGAGCTGCAGCTGGTGATGAAAGTGATGAGCGGGATCGCTGATGAGCGTCAATTAGTCGGCACGCCCACACAATCAGCACACACACACACACAACAACAGAAACACGAGACAAGAAGGAGGCATAGGATTTATGAACCGTGACAGTCTAGGTATAGCCTAATTGTCCATATTGTTGTAGTGTTTCAGTTTCCTGCTATATATTTTATTTAATCGGTTTGTATATAATGTATTTCTTTTGTGTTCGGACCTCTGAGTTTTTATAAGGCTAAACTCTTATGTTGCCTGATTATATTTGCCCTGATACTGCTCTTTTAAGTGTTTCAGTTTGCTTTATATTTATAATATAATTTTATATTTATGTCCTACATTTTTTTATTATTTTCATTAAATGTAGTATTTTATTTTTTTATAAAGATAAGGCTGTTATTTATATTATATGTTATTTATTTAGTTTGCGTTCTGATCTCAAAAAAGTTCATGTGATGTTTACCTGTGTCGCTGTGGCAAGCTTTATGTTCGTGCTAGATTGCTTAATTTATATTTCAAATGCTTATTAATATGGTTTGGTTTTCCCCCCCCGACTAATCGACTAATGGCTTAAATGAACGACTCGGCTAGGAAAATATTTAATCGGGGGCAGCCCTAATTTTGTGGGCCTCTGACATTATTAAGGTGTACAATCTCAGTGTGAGTTACACTGAAGTGATACATCGTGCAACTGATGGCTGCTTTTCAGCACTGAAAGGGTCGGGGGCTAATTATTGAAAGTTACACCCTTCAACACTTGGGACTGATTGTGCAGCCACTAATTACATGTGTATGGCTAGAATAGCTATAAATAGCTTGATTGTGTTTAATTGGTGGCCAGTGAAAAGAATGGCATGTTTTATTTTACCCTCAACTAAATAACCTGTTATTCGATACAGCCAAGAAATTTCAGCTGCTTTAGTAATGCATGAAAAATTATTCTGTTAGAAAAATCTCTGGAAAGAATATCTAAAATACCATTTTTTCCATAGACCTGTTTGTCTTCCTAATTCTGGAGGTGATTAGCTCAGAATAACCCAAACTAAACAAACAGATCCTCCCCTTCAGATAATTTGCATTGTTAGGTTAAGTTTATGTAAAGTATATGCAACACAAGAAACTAATTCTCAGTGGTGACAAAGGAATGACAGCTTTTTAAATGCTAGATGTCATTAACAAACACATCCCTTTGTGGCACAAGCTTTAATTGCTCGCACAAAAGCATCAGGAGAGAGAAAGAAAGTGTCCAGGCTCAAACTGTGCGCCGTGTGATATTCAAATAATGGGGTGGTGCAGCCATGTGCAAAACAACATCAAAGAATGGTTCCTCTCTATCTTGTCTTTCTCCACAGTTCTCTCTGTCAATCTATTGTAAACTTTTTAAAAAGCTGATGTATAAAAATAAGAGCATGGTTAACTGCTGCTGGAATAGCAGTCTTTCTGAGCAACAGACCTGGTGAATGTCACAAATCAGCTGCAAGAAAAAGTTGTACTCCTCGCATTCAGGTGGAAAAATAACATAACTGGGTCATTCCTAGTATTCAGTTATTTGTTATTCCCTAATAACAACCGCTGAAAACAGATAACACAGGCTCACCCGGGTTACTGAAGTCAGCAGCGTTATACGCTTGCTAGGAACGTTTTTTCTTCTGGGAAATTTTGCGTTTGGTGAGCTAATACAATATTAAAACTCAGTCAAATAATTTTTTTGTGTACAGTTATTTAATTATGTCATCCGGTATCGCAGACTCGCTCTCTCATTTCATACAAACGCAGCTGCTGCCATTTTGCGACTATTGTTTTGTATAATGTTGGATTATAAGATAACAAACAGGCACGATTTTAAAACAGTTTTATCTAAAAGCAATATCTCTTATCCCCATAATTATTTATGTGGCGAAATGCTGTGTAATAAGTGATATGACACCGTATCCCTTAAATGTCTGTCTAGATTAAACTTGCTCTGTCCACTGAAGCTTTGCGTTTAAAGACCTAATAAAATATTTCAACTCAGATCAATATTTAGTGTCTAATACTTATGTGGCAAGTAGCCATGTAATAAGCTTTGTGTTTGGGTCCCTGCCTGATCACCCTGTCAGGGTTTATTCTGAGATAACAACCGGCTGGATGTACATTATCATTACATAACATAGAGAGTGCAGCTTACTCACAGCTTTGATATTATGGCATGTTTGACCCCTTCACAGAAAATTTCACAGCAATCTGATCAACAAAACAAAGAATTAACAATAAGCATGTGCACAGAAGTAAGTCATGTCCTGCCAGTCATGAATCCTGAATTGATAAGGAACGTTTGAAAGTAAAAAGAAAAAAAGAAACCATCCTTGCATTGAGTCCCTTCATACACAAAGCTAAATCTTCCTTCGGCCAGCTTGTGACTATAACGCCCAAATGTCTATTAAAAGATAAACTACAATCTACTATCATTAAATTGAACCTGCAGAGACGCTTTTGCTTTTTAGTGGCGTGTTGGGAATATCAACGAAACGAATGAATGAAAATGAGCTTATCAACGCATATCTAAATTCCAGCCTATGGTATCTTTGTAGAACTTCAAAAAAAAAAGTGCTGCAGCCAATGAGCAGCCGGCGGGGGCTGGCTGCATGACGACTCAACCTCCACGGACAGTTTTTAATGTTTTATCAGACAATAACTACTCAAGATTTTGCTTTAGTATAATTTTCGGGACAATTAGGGCCGGATTCGGGATTTGGGACAACAGCTTAGATTTCGGGACTGTCTTGTATTTTTCGGGACGTCTGGTCACCCTAGCCACGCCATGCCATAGGGATGGGCAGATTAAGCCTCATGAAGCACTGAGGCTTCCCCTGAATGTTTCGGGGAAAGATTCGAAGCATCAAGAGTGTCGAAAACAGCGCCATCTTGATGCAGGTCAAATTTATAGCAGCCATGTTTATGAGCAGCTGAGCGCACAGCGCCGTTGTTTTATCCATTAAGCACAAATAAAAGCCTGACAACGCTAAATATTCCGTTTTCTGATAATATAATGCACATATTAAAGTGTGGCAATAAATTAAATGTAACAATTATATTAATACTTAGTATAAAAATACCAACAGAGTTGCTTGATGCAAGTAAATGTTGGTCTAATTATTTTATGGTTTCTATGCTGTTTATGTGTCAGAATGATCATGTAACATAGGCTATATTTATTTACATATAATTTTTTTTTTAGTAAAATGGACTTAAACTTCCAAAAACCTGTAGAGTAGTGGTCTGGGTTCAAACATTACGACACGCAAAGTGAAGCATTCACGTGACTGGAAAGAAAGTGAGGCTTCGTTTTTCGTTGATCACGTGTTTCTCTGAAAACAATACGCACTCCGGTACGGAGCTTCATGAGAAATTGCGCTGCATACTTGATGCGCGCTTTGAAGTTTCAGTTTCAAATGTAACATCACTTCACTACCATGCCGTTGTTTTATGTTTGATCATGTTTTGGAATTAAAGCTGCACTTGGATTCTCACTTCAACTTGCCTCAGTGGACTAATCAGTACGAACTGGTCCGAAACGGAGAAAACGATTTTTGAAACCAATTCACTAGTCGGATTTAGCATGATATTGATGTAGCTCGAAATATATAATTTGAAGCCCTTCACCTTCTTTCTGCTGGGTGTGACAGCTGACTGCCTTACAATATAATGGCATTCACGGTAATAAAGGGAAGCTCTTACAAACAGCGAGTGTAATTTGCCATCATCTCCACCGAATGCAAAAACGGCTTCCGGCGCAGCACCGGACGGGCTGAGACAAAACGCGGAAGCGATCGTGCATAGAGCAGGGGGGTAATCCAGCACTCGGAAAGAGTACCATCCCAGAGGGCCGCCATTGGCTAACAAGCCATCACCTGGTGTTAGCATTCCATTGACTCCCATTCATTTTGGCGTCACTTTGACAGCGAATAACTTTACATCTGAGGCGTTTAAAGACTCTATTTGTCCATTGTTTATTATTAAGAAACACGACAATGTATAAAAGGCTCCATTACCTTGTATCTTACGTTATGGCCCCGTAGAAGCAGAAGCAGTAAAAATAGGCTAACGATTGCGTCATAACCGCGCGACTCTCTGGAAATTACCGTATAGACAGGAGGAGAAGCTCGCAGGCAATCGGGGGGACGTGGAGGCATAAAGTCAAGGGAGAAGCCCATAGAGAGTCATAAAGTTGCTCCTGCTTCTAGCTCATGGACACCTCATACTCACGCTCTCCGTCTCTGCAAGATTCGGAAGGGAATGATTTAGATTTCTCATGGCACAGCTACTAGAAGACTTACAACTGTCAGACAGGTTGCTCAAAGCCCATCTATGTCATCAAGCTCAGTTTGAGTCTGCGCAGTACGCTCAGCCATCAGGAAGTGAGTGCTTCTAATTTGCTTCACTTTTCTCCGTTGAAGTCTATGGGGTCGCTGTGTCCATTTCTTTTACTGTCTATTGTAGTTAGAATGAAATAAAATCTTAGATTTTTTTTATTTCATCGTTTATAACTTTTCTAATTCTTATGGATTTGCTATTCTTACCCTTGTCTAGGACATCCTGCTCTAGCTGTTCCTCAGCAGCAGGGATGGACTTCAGAATTTGGAGCTATAAATTAAATTAAATTAAATTAATAAAATATTGCATCCTCAAATTAGGTTATTTATTTAGGGGCACATTTGACATTAAGAATCAGTCAGTAATCAATACTTATATCATCATGACATGTTCATGTAATTGATTTTACCTTCGGTAGCAAGTTTCTTATATAACCCGACCTCATTCGGGTAGCCAGCAGCCATATCACCCTGTAGTCCAAGACTGGTTGCCCACTGAAGATAAGCAGGGCTGAGCCTGGTTAGTACCTGGATGGGAGACCTCCTGAGAAAACCAGGTTGCTGCTGGAAGAGGTGTTAGTGAGGCCAGCAGGGGGTCTCACCCTGTGGTCTGTGTGGGTCCTAACGCCCCAGTATAGTGATGGGGACACTATACTGTCAAAAAGCACCGTCCTTCGGATGAGACGTTAAACCGATGTCCTGACTGTCTGTGATCATTAAAAATCCCTGGATGTCCTTCGAAAAAGAGTAGGGGTGTAACCCTGGCATCCTGGCCAAATTAGCCCATTGGCCTCTGTCCATCATGCCCTCCTAATAATCCCCATATGTACTGATTGGCTTCATCACTCTGTCTCCTCTCCACCAGTAAGCTGGTGTGTAGTGGGCGTTCTGCCGCAATGTGGCTGCCGTCGCATCATCCAGGTGGATGCTGCACATTGGTGGTGGTTGAGGAGATTCCCCCTTCCATGTAAAGTGCTCTGAGTACCCAGAAAAAAAGTTATATATAAATGTAACAAATTATTATTATTACTATTATTATTTTAGTCCTTCTCAGCCTGAACCATGCAGGTCGTATTTGGCAGCTCTGCAGCGAAGAAAGTGGAGAGCGGATCACTTGTTCTTTTTCTCCTCTCTCCCTCCATCAATCTTAGCAGCACCAACAGCCGTCTCATCAAGCCGAAGAGGATAGTTCTCCGCTGTGTTGGTGGTGTATTTGAGTAGTAACACAGGGTTTATGTATACCGCCACACCAGTCTCGAGTCCCACGGAGGAGCTCCGGAAGGAGAAAAGGATAGAGGAACCAGGCCTGCACTATATGTTGTTGTTTTGTTATGTTTATATACGGCATATATGCACCTCCTCAATGTCAAATATGAATAGGAGGAGAACATTTGGCAACTATCTCAAAATAACTGCTTTCAACAGATCAATCTTTATTCATAAACAAATTTATTATGAATAAAAGTCGTAGAAAATTTGATGCGAACACAAAAAAGCTGCATCTAGCTTTTAATCTCTTGAATATGAAAACACAACAAACAACAAATCCATTTGTCTTAACCCTTGTGTGCTGTTCGGGGTCTTTTTAACCCACATTTTTAACTTTCATTGATGGGGATAACATGGATAATTTGACATGGTTTAGTGTAAGATTTTTGCCCATCTTTTGGAAAATGCAGTTTTAAAAGTACTTTAAAAGTAATTAGCACTTTAACCAGTAGATGGCTGCAGAGCTCCTCTATTTGCTATTTGCTATTTGACTAACTGAAAAATATCTTTTCACAAGTTTTTCCAGTTGTATTCAATCATATCTACATGTTATGAAGTCAAAAATCTGTTTTTCAATAATGTTATATTATGATTAGAATCAAATGAATTCATCCTCAAAATCAGAAACAACACAGAACACACATAGACAGAAATGAAGTGGCACACTTTAAATTTGTAGAATTATATGAAAACAGATGTTTGAAATAAATGATAAACTCTAAAAACTCCAACTTTTAACTCTTTGTAACATCCTGATCAGGTCTGATTCTATAATCATATTCAGTCAATCATCATAGTCATAATGTAACATTATTGAAAAACTGATTTTTTTTGTATATGTATTTGTATGTAGATATGAATCTAACTGGAAAAACTTGTGAAAAGATGTCTTTTAGTTTTAAACTTTTAGTACTTTTAGAGCTCTGCAGCCATCTACTGGTTAAAGTGATTTTTTTTTTTTTTTTTTTTTTAAACGGCATTTTCCAAAAGATGGGCAAAAATCTTACACTAAACCATGTCAAATTATCCCTGTTATCCCTATGAATGAAATTTAGAAATGTGGGTCTTTTATAGGGTTGGGTACCGAAACCCGGTTCCAATAGGGAACCGGTTCCGACGTAAACGGTAGTAACCAGACCGAATAAGAACGAAACTTTCGGTGCCTGATTTCGGTGCCTGACTTTTTTCACCGCCCCCTATAAAACATCTCGCGGCACGAATGATCCAATAACAAAACATCTCCAGTTAACCAGCAGAGCATTCATTTCGTTCGTTTGTTAAATAAGAGACGATCTAGCGCTGAAAATTATTTTCTCTTGTGGCTCACGCACACCGCACTCGTCTCGGACGCGCGCTTCAATACGTTGCAGAGATCGATCTATTTATGAGGCGCCGTCTATATGAGTAACGTTATGTGCTTGGAGAGTTTGTGTGTGCGTGCTCGCGTCTCAGATGAGTATGTGCGCGAGTTTGTGTGTGTGTGTGTGTGTGTGTGTGTGTGCGTGTGCTCGCGCCTCAGATGAGCATGTGCGCGAGTTTGTGTGTGTGTGTGTGTGTGTGTGCTCGCGTCTCAGATGAGTATGTGCGCGAGTTTATGTGTGTGTGTGTGTGTGTGTGTGTGTGTGCGCTCGCGTCTCAGATGAGTATGTGCGCGGTTTGTGTGTGTGTGTGCGTGAGCGACTTTAGATGTGACTTTGTGCATTTCATATAGTTGGAGCATTCAGCAGTATACATGCATGTGTGACTACTTAGTATATGTGTATGCAAGCGTTTTATGTGTGCGGGAATGAAGTTCGATTTAAGCCCTAGACGGCGCCTCATATCTATTCGTTCTGGTGAAATCACAACATATAATGCACACAAAGTGTCCCTGCTTGATATACAACCACTGATGAGCATTATCGGTTTAAAAAAACTACGAATGCGGATTAGAACCCAAAACCTCTGACATTCTTGACTAAAGTTCAAGTTCAGCTGCAGTGTTCCTCTTCGGGTAAGTCTAGTATTTTAATACTAACTGCAAATCTTGCATATCAAGTATGAAGTAGCCTATATCAAGTATATTTATATGAGGCTATACTTTGTGTGTTAAATATTTCTGCTCAGTGTCAGATATTTCTCTGTTTTGTAAAAGTCTATAATATATAATATGTAATATACTTTATATATAATATATATAAATAATATTAGAAGACAACATTTTTATCTTAACTTAAGTGTTTTCGGCTACATCAGCACAATTTTTTATTTAATCAGAAATCAGAAAAAAAAAATCAGAAAACACACACAGATATAATTTTTTTGATAAAGTGTGTGCAGTTTCGTTTTCTTAAGTACCGGTTTAAGAACCGTTTAAGCACCGGAACCGTTTGAAAAATACCGAGTAGGTACTGGTATCGGATAAAACCCAACCAATACCCAACCCTAGTCTTTTATAAGGTGAATTTTTTTTTTTTTTATAAAATATTTTTACATTTATTTATATACATTTTGTGGAGTAAAAATGTCCAAATGTGGAGTAAAAATTTTTGAATAAGAATGTGGAATAAGAATTTTTTTTGCCTGGGGTCGGCCCAAACAGCCCCGACTGTAAACCTCAAACGTACAGGGCACAAGGGTTAAAGTGGTGGAACATATAGTGCAGAACAAAGTGCAGCCATAACAGGGTATTGTATATCAAAAAGTTAAATGAAAATAAATAAATACAAATAAATAGAATGAAGAAAAAAATTATATCTATATAACAAACAAAAAAACAAATAACAAAATGGCAAATAACAAAAATAACAGTGACAATTTATGAACAGTAGAGAGATGTCATTTAAAGGGTTAAGTTATGTTTATGCACTAAACAAGACCAATAACCTTGATTTATTAACCTATTAACTATACCCCATTTTCCCATGATATATGTACTTACAAGGCATTTGCCCACCGGCAACTATAGTTGCCGCTTGGACTTTTGACTAAGTATACAAAAAACTATAGATCTCTTGTAAGATTTATTTTGTTTGGATGATTCTAGAGACCTTCATGATAGATATATTGCAACAAAAAATACTTATTAGTAACATGAAAATGACCTTTCTTTGGGAGGGTCTGCCTTCGCCATGCTTCCTGGAAGTAGGGGTAGGAAGTTGACAGCCTCATGTGACAGGAAGGAAGTGAATACCTTTTCTTGAAATCCTTTATTTGGTTGTTTGCTTGCATGTCATTGAGACATAAAACATGGATAACATCTAGAAAAATATTTACAAAAGGAAAATGACAACTATACACTGCGGCAACTATAGCTGCGGTGGGCTTAAATGGGTTAAGTGTATAACTTGAACATGAATTTACATAAAAAAAAGGACAACATCAACATTTCAAAGGATGTTTAAACAAATATAATTACTTGAAGTTAACCTCTCATGTAACTGTTAGTTCCTCCTCTCTTCATTTCAATCCTGTTAGGCCTCCTGCTAATTTTCCTGACATTTTGAAAACAAGTGATAATTGATGGTTTAAAGTGCTTGTTTTTGAGCTTCCTAAAAATCCGGTTTATCCTTTTATACAGCAATTTGAAGAGCAAAACTGAAAGGCTAATTTGCCTTTTGCAGTATCCGGAGGATCTAAAGAAGCTTTAGCAGTAGAAACTTACATTTCTTCATGACCAGAGATAAAATTGATGTGTGCCGTCAGTTTGTCTCAAAAGCTCAGATGCTGTATTTAATAATTTTTGATCAAATTTTCAGAATAACAAATGCATCTTCAGAACATTTTAGATCACACAGCAGAACAGGAAGACAAGTGGAATCTTGACAGAATGAAAACATGAAAAAAAAAATGAAGCAGACAAGGAGAAGATGAAGGGGAAGCAGGATCTGATGAAGAAGGTGGAGGATGGAGAGATAGGAGGATGGGGAGCAGGTGCACACACTGGGATGACAGGTGATCCTCCCTTCCTCTGTGAAGAAGAGCAGACGGGGTAGACGCTGGGGACCGAGCCCTATTTGATCTGAACCAAACTTTTTGGTCCGAGCAGAGGAGGAGAAGCTGCAAGGAGAATTTAAAAAAAAGAGGAAATCTCTCTCATGATCCATACACTGCCTTTAACGTGTTTCAAAAGCTGTTTTGAACCTGTTCTGGGATATTTTCAAGACAGCGACTTTGAAGCACATCTGTGGCTTGTCGATAACCACAGAAAATGTCTTGTCTCGTTTGTAATAAACAGTAAATACATGTACAGTAATACACTTGCAAAGAAAGCTACGGCTGCACCATAGGTAAAAAAAATCATATTATGACTATTTTGATAAATGCAATTTGAACTGTTATATGATAAACATTTAAAATTTAATATTGTTGCTTTTTAGATATCAAGACTAATATAATATAAAAATTCATGGGCTGCTGTTATTCGCCTAGAAACGTCTTACCTCAAAAGATTATATTAGTTATATTTTTATCACAATGAAGTGAGTCTATTTTTAGTTCATATTTTAATGCATTAATGCATTATTTAATGCATTCTCTAACATGAACTAACAATGAACAAAATATTTTTTACAGCATTTATTAACCTTTGTTAAAGTTGGTTAATAAAAATGTTCATGTACACAGTTCATTAACTATTGTTAAGAGATGCAACTTTTGATCTTAAGAATGTGTTAGTAAATGCTGAGATTAAAGAGATAAATCACACAAAAATGAAATTTCTGTCGTCATTTACTCACCCGTGTTCCAAATCTGTATGAATTTCTTTCTTCTGCTGAACACAAAAGAAGATATTTTAAAGAATATGGGTAACCAAACAGTTTATGGGCCCCACTGACGTCCATAGTTTAAAAAAAAAAAAAAAAAAAAGTATAATGGAAGTCAATTGGGCAATATTCCGACATTCTTCAAAATATCTTATTTTGAGTTCAGCAGAAGAAAGAAAGTCATATTGGAACAACTTAACATTAGTGAACTACTTTAGTTAACATGAACTACAATACTTCTACAGCATTTATTAATCTTAAGTAATGTTAATGTTTACTAATACGTTATTAAAATCAAATGTTGTATTTGTTAACATTAGATAATGCACTGAGAAGTAACATGAACAATCAATGAACAGCTAGATTTTTATTAACTAACATTATCATGGATTAATAAATACTGTAACAAATGTATTGCTCATTGTTAGTTCATGTAAGTTAATACATTAATTAATGTTAACTAATGAGATCTTATTGTAAAGTGTTACCAAATTAATAAACCCTGTATTGGTCATTGTTAGTTTATATAAACTATAATGTAGTTAACTAATGTTAACAAATGAAACCTTATTACCAATGTTTCAAACAAAACATATTTTGGGAATATTGTTGTAATTTTATTTAATTATTAAATAAATATTATAATATTACAATTCCAATTTGAATTTCAACTGTGTAAACGTTTACGATTCTAAATTGCTGCTATTTAGAAATCAAGTATTTATAATCGGCTTTGTCGCTGTTCTTTGCCAATATCAGTCCAATATCAAAAGGAGGATTTAGACATCAAACAAATATTTAGTAAATAATTCAAGTAGTAGTAGATAAGCTTCACGAAAAAAAAACTAGTTTGAATTTGTAATTATGCAAATGTTTCCTCATGAAAAAATTAAATCACATTGGTATAATTTTTTACAATCAATTTAGTAATTTTTTTTGTTGTTGTCAGAAAATAAGACAATGAGATATTTTTAAACGATCCACTTAACTCCTCTGTGACAAAATATTCAGGTATTGTGTTGAATTAACTTTAGTTAAGGGGATCGTTCACACCAAAGTGAAAATTCTGTCATTATTTAAACGCCCTCATGTCATTTCAAACTGTTTGCGTTTAGTTTTTGGAAGAACACAAAATACAAGGACATTTTCAAACAGCATTGGGCCCCATTTAATTTCATTGTATAGATAAAAAAAATAAATATATATATATATAGACACACACACATATATATATATAGGTAATCAAAAACATGCCGCATTTGCGGTCCATAAACAGTAAGTTGAAAATAACCTGAAATATTTCTTTAATGTTTTCACTTATTTGTGTAATGTGAGATAAAAAGACTCATGTCTGTCTCATCACTGGGTTCATTAAGAGTGGCATCTGTGGCTAAAACAGCAGATACGAGTAATGATGTTTTCTTTGGGAAGTTTAGTGCAATTAGCTTATGGCTATCATCAGTTGAAAAGAGAAAGTTGCCAAGGTAATGAAGGTCAGTCATAATAGTGGCTGTAGGAGTGCCCCATATTCCCTGTTTTTGATGGTTGCAGTGTGTTTGATATATGGACCTTATTATAATTTAGACATCTGATACATCTGGGGGAGAGAATGTTTTATGCTTCACTTGATCAGTCTAAGGCATCTGTTTTAGGGGACAAAAAGTGCACCTTCCTTCTCTTAGAAATGTTGGGTCATAGGCTTTCATAATGGTTTAGTGGACACATGCTCAGATACCAAATCTTTATCTTTGTCAAATATAAATCTTGTTTTATCTATTAGTTTAATCTTATTTCATCTTTTTATTCCGTTTCTAATTAAACAATGTATATGTTTGTGGATTGAACATAATGAAATTAAGAATTAAATGTGACAAACAGAAAAAAAACACTATTTATTTATTTATTTATTTATTTGTGAAATATGTTGGTTACTTTAATAATGCTTTCAGCTGTCAGTAAGAACATAGAACTCCATATAAAACTAAACTCTTAAAAAAACATTGGGTTTCTGTATAGAACCAGGGTTTATCAACATTCTTCTAAATATCTTTTGTGTTTAGCAGAAAAAAAAGTCATATACGAGTCTGGAATGAGTAAATGATGACAGAATTTTCAGTTTTGGCACAGTACTATCCCTTTAATTAAACCTTTGTTTCACCACAAATAAACCACACACAGAAAAATGGTGTGCATGAACTTCTGGGAAGTCACGAATCAGTTTATTGAACCAGATTGCTTGAGATGAATCACACATCCTAAAGCTGTTTGTGAGTGATATTGAGTGTGCTTGATGCTTCTCGATTCGAGATGATCCCATAAATGACTGTAATGATATAGCACGACATTATTTTTTGCTGTGCCTTTAAAAAATTGAAATGAAGTAATATAGCAAGAAGATATGGACTATGTGTCATGCACAGGTTAGACATTGCACATATACAAAACATATATTAATAATTTTTTTACAGTAATTTCAAGAATTAACAAAACTAAATTCACAAAACTAGGAATTACCCCCCCCCCCCCCACCCCCCGTTACATCACAGATTTGATGACTACACTTTAAAAGCAAGGCCAATGATTCTAACACTCTATAGCACTCACTGACATCGACCATGATTAATTTGTTCTCCTGACTTCAGTAACACTTCTCCTGAGATGGCTGAAGAGTCCAGTAAAGTCTGCAGTTGCAAGAAGAGTCTTAATTACCTCGGCACTCAGACGTTTCAACCAGTGAAACTCCTTGCTGTAGGGGAGGGCCGCTCATTGATGGCGCCCTCTTAAATCCACCCCCCTTTGTTGAGAGTCAGTAACAGAGGGAGGTTGATTAAAAAAAGCGAGCAAGGTGGACAGCAACACGTTTAATGAGCCGCCTGAAGGAAAATAGCGATTTTGGCGAGGTTTAATTTTTCAAATGGGAATGCAAGAAAGCTCTTTGCTCTTCATATCATTATACAGAGATTGTTGAACTCTGCTGCTTCCCTTCATTTATTAATGCACCTCATTAAGATATGTCCATGATGAATTCTAACCAAATTCTTGCCCTTTGCCCTTTGTATTAAAACTCACTGTTCAGCAAATACATTTTTGGTGTTATTACCTTACATAATGAGTTAACAGATTGATTACAATTTGCATGAAAATAGTACTTCCACCTCCATCATACTTACATTTTTCTCCACTAAATATAAAATATGAATATAAATAACAAATAAAGTCGGAATCCAAGCTGGTGGAGCTGTCTTTGATTTAAATGGTGAAAACAAGACTGTGTTGTCAGTGCAAGAGAAACTTTGTATTGTAAACTGGGAACATAAGACCTTTCACTCACAGATTTAATATAAAATACACTCTTTGAGTCTAGCAAACCCCAAGTGGTCTCTCGCAGCATCCCTTGGTGGGAATCTGGGCTATTGTTTTCCAGATGCACCTTTTCAATCTATGCGTTCCTTTGTTTCCACTTTCCCCGTTTCAATAAAAAATGTTTTCTTCATCAGCAACTCTGATTGAATCATGTTCAGCTCCAATAACCAAGCAGAAAACGTGATGGTGGAATGACTAGAGGGAAGGAGGGGGTGAGGGTAAGTGCTGGTGGGGGTTAGAGAAAGACAAGAGGAAGTGGGGGATGAGTTTAATGGAGGCTAGAGAGCAAGAGATTCCCACAAAACTGTTTCAAACCTTTGTGTTGTGTTTGTGTCTCCTCAGCACACAAAACATCTGGGTTGCTCATCTGCATATTAGGGGTTTTAACCAGATGAACTAGTTAGACAAACTTTTCACCAGAGGTCATTAGGCCCAGATGGAGTGTTTTTTTCCACAGTTTCTGCTCTGAATTTGGCAGGAAATCAGTGGAATTCAGTGGATTTATAGCTACACTCTCAGAAGAAAATATTCTAGTACCTTAAAGGGTTCTGCCAGGCACTATTATGTAGAACCTTTTTTTGGGGTTCCCATCTTGGGATCATTTTATGGATTTAGTTTTAATTAATTAATTTTTATTTATTTTTATTTTATTTTTAAACCGCTCGTAAACATACTTTTTAGTAAAAATACTCGTTAGAAAAAATAAATAAATTACCTGTTAAACATGAAAGTATTACGTCATTATTTAAGACATTTTTCCTTAGAACCTTTTTGTCAGAAAGGCTTCTTTAAAGTCAAGAAGTAAAAACCAAACACACACAAGTTTTTGTTCTTACTGACTTCTATTGTCTTTTTTGTCCAAATAATAGTTGTCAATGGGAACCGAAACTGGTGGTTACCATCATTCTTGAGGAGGATGAGTAAATGATAACAGAATTTTCATTTTTGGTAGAACTATCCATTTAGGTGTATTAAGTGCAAACCTCTTTGGTCTAGTTTGATGTACTTGAGATCCTCACTGTGGTTTAGACAGTTAAAACCCACTCTTTCTTGATTCATTGATCTATACTGGGGCGTTTGGATCGAGCACACCCTGCTGGCCTCGCTAACACCCATCCAGCAGCAACCTCAGATTTCCCAGGAGGTCTCCCAGTACTGATCAGGCTCAACCCTGCTTAGCTTCAGTGGGTGTGCAGAGAATAGCTACAGGTTGATAACTGCTGGCTTGTAGTGAAGGGCTGCTCAAGTGTCTCGTGATTTACCCCTGGCACATTTGTTTTCCAGTCTAATAAAACAAAACAAAAAAAAAATATAGCTTGTGACTCCCCCCCCCCCCCCCCCCAAATATTTTATGACAAATATTTTTAGTCTGCAATATTTTTTATCAGTTTACTTTGTCTTTTCATATTTTTCTTTACATATATTTTTAGTCTGCAATGTTTTTTTATCAGTTAATGCATTTAATTAGTCTAATTAAAAGTATAGTTTTTTTTCTTTCAAGTGCATAAACCAACTGTGACCCCTCCACATCATGCTTCATCGTCATAATTGTTATGATTGAAAACATACACATTGCAATAATTCTGTTAAATTAAGTTCACTTCATCATACACACGTGTGTATAACAAAGATGAGAGAATTATGAAGTAAAACAACCTTTAATTGTATTGTTTATTTTTACATAATGTCAGATGAGGTTTTATGTGTGTTGTAACTTTTTAAATGTATTCTGAAAACAGCAGCTTGATATTTTAGTCTTTAACATTTTTCTATTTCATAAATAGTTTTGTGTTTCATAATTGTTGTTCTATGTTGTAGAAAAGTCTATAATACGGCATAGTGTGACAAAAGGTCAGCATATGTTCAATTAACTATCTTTTCCAAACTGCATTAAAATACTATTGCTTATAACTCGGTAAGCTAAATTTTCAAAGTAGCTTCCCCAACACAGCTCAACAAACAGTGTCCTGGGACTTAAAGGTGCTCAAGTGATGTTGGGTGACGTCACTTCTTGTTGACGTTTAAAGTATTGTCAAACAAAACGGAGGCTAGTTAGACCCTCCCTCCTCCTCATCTGCGCACTAACCCCCCAAACCCCACCCCCAAATCCTTCTTGTCGGTTATTGGCTGGAACAGCTTGTTATGTTTCGTGGTGCGGGTTAGCCCAGTTTGTTTTTCTTGCCATTTGTGCAGCCTGGGCTCTCTTCAGAGACTGCGTTTTTTACAGTATGTAATGTTTTGGCCTAAAAAACACGTAACATCGCTTAGCACCTTTAATGCTGAAAAATAGTGTGCCTTTTCCTCAAATTTGAATTGCATTCATAACACACACACAAACAAAAATACTAGAAATGCTTTACAACACATTACGTGTAACACTTTAGATGAGATCAAGACATGCTTAATAAGAAAATGCATTATGAATGATAAAGTAGGCCGATCACATTATACATGCAGAAGTGGTCAAAAAAGTATCAACAGTGAGATTTATCATAACATTCTACTCATTCATATACTATGATTGAGTCTCCCCTGCTATAAAGGAGGTGAAAATCAGTTTAAAAGGGTAGTATGTCCTAATACACATTCATACTAAAGTACCAAGATGACCTACTTCCTGCCAGATTCTGAAGTGCGCATCCAGTGGACACTTTACTTTCCCATGAGGCCAAAGTTGTAAACTACAATGAAGTGATGCAATGACGCTAGTACTGTAAGTCATATGACAATGACAATATGGAGAATTTAGTACTTCCAGATACTTTTTAAATGGTCACAAAATAAGCTTATTCAAAAGAAGGGCCTGTGATTTTGGACATAGCATGTGTGGGCTATCTTATAGTGAATGGCTTTAAATCTGCCCCAGGTATAGAGACACAATGCTCTGTGCAGCCAAGCACGCAGGTGCAGCATGAAGGAGTTATTGCAATTAATTAAGGCGGGAACAGATGAACCCTGTGTGTGTGTGTACAAATGTAAGTGTGTATGTGAGTGAAGACACAGAGGAGTGAGCACTAATTAATTAAGTCAGGTTTTTGCAGAGGTGTAATCAGATGGACCTCATTGCGTATTCACTGCCCACATTCAGAGTCAATCATGATATCCTGTATGGAGGCTTGTGGCCTGTGATGTCCAAACCATCCATTAAAGGATTAATCCATTAAATCCTGCACAGCATCATACAGCAGTGCTAAACGACAGCAGATTATTATTTTTATTGAATTATTTTATTCTGTAATTCTCATGCTACTATAATTATTAATGTCATGTTGCCTGCAGGGTAAGAAATGGAAAAACTTAACGAAGAGTCACTCCAGTAATTTTTAGAATTTACTTTTTTTAATTTGTTTTTATCTTTTTTATTTCATATTTTTTTATTTTAAATAGTAAATACTGACCGAATAAATGACTAGTATTGCATATATTAATTACACCAGGGTTCTTCAAGTTTTACCGACTCAGTGACTGCCAGACTTTCAGCCAATCCAGTGACCATTTGTTTTTAAAAAAGTGCCATTCCATGGCTCTCTAGAATACTCAATTCTGATTGGTCAATTTGCGGTAAACTATGGCAAATCTATGGTAAACGCTGGGTGCTTCTCAATCGGAAGGCTGAGAAGGTATCAGTGTCCTTATTCAGTGTATTTTCAAGGATGTATCGTGTGTATCCTTCGTGTCCTCCAATCACCTCCAATCCTTTGCACACATTCAAATTGAGGAAAAAGATTGGGCAGAAGATAAGTTGGTACTGAGCTTGTTCAATTTCATTATGTAATGCAAGACCTTTTTTTTGGGGGCGTTCTAATTATTTAGACTTCTAATTGAGAAGCACCTACAATATAAAATTGTTATTCTGGGTAATTGAAATTGGTGCTATATGTTTCTATCACACCGCGGACTCACTCTCTCGTTTCGTACAAACCCAACCATCGTCTTCTCTCACCTCAGTTATCAATTAAAGTCAAAATTACAGAGAACTAAACTTTTATTATAGCTGTAATAGCTGGCTATTATTGCAGTCCTGTCAACGTTTATTTAGCGATGAGGTTATTGTTGTTTTTTCCCGTTTTTGTGTGTGTGTGTGTGTGTGTGTACGATTTAAACTCATTTATATTTGAAGTGCTGTGTCTTTCTCAGAGTAAATGGACAGATGTGTTTTCAGATGGTCATAATGTTGTTTGGTGAGGTGCCTTAAAACACCTGGTGTGAACATTACGGTGTGACAGAAGGAACTGAAAAATCATTTGGCAGAAGCACTCTTTATTTCATTTGAAGTCAACTGATTTTATTGGCATGTGTAAAAAATCATAATGAATTTACAATGTCTTTCCATACTTTCACAATAGTGTTTATTATTTTAATAACATTTTAAACACAAAACAGTGTGTTTTAGCTTAAAAAAGGAAGTATCCTGGTTGACTTAGAAAAAGTTGATTGAAATAAAAAAAAAATTAGTGAATACAATGAAGGAGATTGGTTTAATCAACAGAAACTCAAAATATTATGTTTCTGAACCACAAATTATAAGTAGATTGACAAAAGAAAAAATTTTGTCATAACAAATCATGAGTTTTTTTGGTATTTTTTTGGTATGAGGACCAAATGTCCCCACAAGTAAAAAAATGACTATTACATTTTTTTTTGGTCCCCATGAGGAAAACAGCTTATAAATCAGTCTTTTGAAAATGTAAAAATTCTGAAAATTTTCTGTGATGTGTAAGGGGATAGAATTGACAGTTTTTACAGTAAAAATCATTATGCTTATGGAATGTCCTCATAATGATGGGACTACCAGTGTGTGTGTGTGTGTGTGTGTTTAGACTCGTCACATAACTTTTCCACCTGACATCCCTCCTGACTATCGCTCCTGACATTCGTCTCAGGTTGAGCTCCTGTGAGGCGGAGGTCCTCTGGTGGGTCGACTGCCTCTCACTCATCTTCTCCCACCTACAGCATCACTCTCAGTCTCTCAGAGACGCATATATGCAGATTTCATGTTATTTATGAAGCATATAGGGTCCCATCTCGCTTCAAAGCCTTTTGTCAGCACTTCTTTCTCATTCTCTTTTCTGCTCCCACATCTTGACGTTCCAGAAACCTTTTGTGGATCAAACGTACCTACTGCAAAAATGTTATAAACAATCAATTTTCTAAAACTGCAGCCAAATCTTAAATTAAACAAATTCAAGGTTAAGCCCACTCATTCAATGGTTTAAATATGTCATAAGCTAAAGAAGTACTTTTAACATTTCACAGCAATGCGTTTATTTTTTCATACATTATTCATACTATGCAAACAGTTACAGCTAGTTGATGTATCTATCAATTAAAAATAAAACAGCATCCATCCTAAAGACCATCTCTCTATTATATTCTCTTATAAGCTACATCTGAATATATACAGTAGGCTACAAGAATAAAACTGCTAATTTCAGAGAATTTGTTTTAGCTAAAATAAAATATGGTTTAGCAGTATAGTGCTCAGCATTAAGCTGTTGGCACATATCATTGGCCTTCTGCCATGCTGTCATTTTGAAAATGGCACACAGCCCCTAATTGTGACACATCAAAAATAATTTCTGCCAGGGATTTCTTACTGCTGTCAATTAAATGCAAATTTTAAATGTATGCCTAAATATATAGCTCACTGTAGTCTGTAGATTTATGTAATGTTACTTCAGGGTTTCGTTTTGCATTAGGCCTAAGGTGGTTTCACTCCAGTGGCTCTTAGGAATGCAGAAATGACCGAAGAAACAGCATGATGCCATTAACACACCTTCTTGTCTATTACCACCCTCTGTCACTTGAACCACAGATATAAATAAGCGCATTTAGAATAGCACAATATGTGAGAATGCAAAGTGAAACATTAAATCAAAAGTCTGGGTTGCATATAGTCAACCCATTCTCACTACCAAGGCGTCATAAACTGAAGCAAGGTCAAGCGCCCCCGGCGTCACCTGTGGCGTCAACAAAAGACGCGAATTTTATAGGAAATCGCGCTGAAATAGTCTCACATTGAACACATCGCGATATTTGGCATCAGTTCACGTGTGTCAGATGTTGTAAGTAGCCTAGTCGTAAATATGCTGTCCAATAATGTTTGATATAATGTATTTTCTGTTTGTCGATTTTAATCAGATTTAGCTCCCTCATTTTCAGTCACTACATTATATCTGTCATCTCCACGGAGGCATTGCGTTTCATTGCTTTCTATTTCAAAACACCTTACTAAACTAGAGTGATTAAACACAAGTTGTCACGTGACGTTTTATTGACCCTTTAATCAGTTAATCATATTCATATCAGGTTCAAAGTAGTGCAATTAGTTCCAAAGTGGTATTTGTAGTAGAAGCACAGTAAAAACAACATTTACCATGCTTTTACAACAGTAACCTTATAGTTTTACTGTGATATTTGTTGTAAATTAACAGTAACCACAAAACTTACCATGCTTTTACCATAGTATTGGTAGTTTTAATGTGATATTTGTTGTAAATGCACTGTAACCACAACACTTACCATACTTTTACCACAGTAAACTTAGTTTTACTGTGATAGGTGTGGTAAAACAACAGTAACCACAAAACTTACCATGCTTTTTTACCTCAGCAACTTTATTTTTACTGTGATAAGTGTAGTAGACAGTAATCACAAAACTTACCATGCTTTTACCACACTATTGGTAGTTTTAATGTGATATTTATTGTAAATGCACAGTAACCACAACACTTACCGTGCTTTTACCACAGCAACCCTAGTTTTACTGTAATGGGTGTGATAAAACGACAGTAACCACAAAACTTACCATGCTTTTTACCTCAGTAACCTTAGTTTTACTGTGATGGGTGTAGTAAAAGGATAGTAACCCTTACCATGCTTTAATGCCTAATAATTTAAAATCCAAAAATTGTAAGGTAAATTTGTTCTTTTTCCTTTAAACAATCCTATATATTATACATAATGATTTTTCTTTTCTCTTTTTTTTTAGCTGAAAAGACGAAAAGCTGCAAAGGCAAATATTTTCAATGGTATGTATCTTAATCAAACATTTTATCATGAATTTGTTGTTTCTTAAACCCTTTCTTACAAAAACCATAGCCCAATCAGTATGAACATAGCCTTAATAATTCTCAAGATTTAACAAGTTGTCAAATTCGTACGATACTTGTACATATTTGTATGTAATCCTGCAGCTTTTACTCCGGACTAAAAAGGTTATTCTATGGCATCGCTGTGAAACCCCCTTTTTGGTTCTTCCTGGCACCTTTATTTTTAAGAGTATACTGCTGTCATTCGCTACTGTCTCAATTCCTGTACATTTATCGCGATATTTGCAAATCAGTTACGCCTCTTCTTGGAAAGTAGTTGGTTGTCCCACACAATGTCAGAAAGTTTATATTAATTGCATTGCATTCTTTAAAATTATTACAAATTGGGCCCTGTCTGTTACACTGCAGATAACTGTCCCATTTGCATTTAAATTGTTATTTTTAAACAAGTTCATATAAATATTGCTTGCTATTAAAGACACACTTTTAATCATACCCACATATCAGTAAACTTACTACATACAGTAAATGCATTCAATGTTTAATTATCACACGCATCACACACATGACAAGCGTTGGCCAATAGTGAGCCTACGTTCTGACGTACAACCCAGAAGCGCTGAGCTGTTACACTACGTGAACTCACTCAGAGGCCTGCACAGAAGAAAATGAATAGTTGAATAAAGTCGTTATTATTGTTTGTTTTTTGTGCACAAAAAGTATTCTTGTCGCTTGATAAACTTAAGGAACTGTAGTCACTTGGACTATTTTAACGATGTTTTTAACTTTTCTGGGATGGCAGATATCGATTACCAGCAGCCTATGAAGGAGTGAGCCAGCTCTCAGATTTCATTAAAAATATCTTAATTTGTGTTCTGAAGATGAACGAAAGTCTTTCGGGGTTGGAACATCATGAGGGTGAGTAATTACTGACAGAATTATCATTTTTGGGTGAACTAACCCTTTAATTGTCCTTTGAGAGATCAACATCAAATGATGTACTACATATTACAGCATTGTTTCAATAATAGACATACCAATGGACTCGCGCACCTTTCTGTCTTCTTTGGGCACAAGATGTTTTTCAGTACGACATTTTTCAGTAGCTTGACAGTATGTCGGCTGTTTTTAAAAACAGCTTTTTTTTCCCCTCAGCAACAGGCAAATATTTCCAACAAGTAGCAGTGTAACATGACAAAAAGCCACATCGCTGTTTTTGTTACATTGTATTGCACATGTAAGCTTTACAATCAAGTGAGCAGAGGCCAAGGAGGTCCACAATATCTGTAGAAACAATTAAATATGTTTTCTTACTAAACATCACCCTCTCTCACCAATGCAGCCTTGGACTATCTTATTCATTTAATCAAATCAGTTGTTGAAATGGACACATTCTGCATTGTGAAAACAAATAAAATTTGTGAACATAAACACATCACAGGAGAATTCGTTTTGATTTTAAGTTTTAAATGAATGAAAATCCCCACCATAGTGTAATTTCCAACACATATCACATGATGCATTGCGTTTAATAGCATGTGGTGGAAACAATGGTGATGAATGGGGTTTTTGTTCATACAATGAATTATCAAGGTGGTTCATACAAAAAAAAATACAAAAAAATAAATAAATATATATATATATATATATAAGGCAAGTACATACAGTATCGGTCAAATGTTTTTGAAAGAAGTCTCTTATGCTCATCAAGCCTGCATTTATTTTATATACGTATACTGTATAGGCTGAACTATCCTTTAGATACATATGAAGTAATCTTTTCTATTAACGTCATCAATCCAGGAACAAGCACTCAGAGTGGTTCAATTCATTATGTAAAACTGTGTCTATATATCCGATGCACTAATACCTGTAAGATACATTACCTCTAATTGCCCAGCGTTATGTTGGCACATAGTTCTGAGGAGCATATTCAGAAGCCTAATATTCTAAGATACTAATTCATAATACCCAACACATAGTGTCTACATAACTTCCCTGTTAATGTGACTACCTTGTTAGTGTGGAAAAATGTCTCAGGGACTGCTCTTAATTAACATCACGACATTTTGTTACCATTGATGGTTTAGAGAAAAATAATTACCCGCGGATCAATTTATGTGTCATTCCAATTAATAAGAGGTGCAGTTATTACTGGCTGACTATATCTTTACCCATATACTTCTTTTCGGTTTAATTAAGAGAATGCGCTTGCTGTGGTTTCCAGTGTGCCATAAGTCACACGTCAACATGATGAGGACATGACAGCCTGTGGCCTCGGATGTGTTTAACATGGATTAATGGGTACCTGAACACATGTGCTGCGAAAAGCACTGCAAATCAGATGGCAGCCCATTGGAGATGGGTGTTAAGAGATTGATGTCACTAAAGCAACTTAGAAGATGCTTGATACACCAGGCTCTACATTGTAAAAAAATATTTTAAGTTTACATGAAAAAGACTGCAAACTATGGTTCTCCTACTATAGGGTGATGTATACTTTTTGTAAGTGAAAAAGAGCAAGTCATTTTACGAGTTAAAAAAATGTATAGTAAAAAAAACGTAAATTGGCATTCCCATTTCACTGAGACATCTCACATTTGAAGTTTTTTTTCCGTGAAATAACAGTTTCTTCTCCATTTTTTTTCTTCCTTATCCGTTATGCACATGATTAGGATGTTATATCCAATGTTTTTAAATGAATATTTATTTCATTATTTTATTGTTGTGCGTTGCCATGATGGTGATTGGTATTTGTGCGTATGACACTGACTGTATGCACCTTCAATATATTAGTATTTAGTATATATATTTTTATTTTGTTCATTAATGACCTCTGCGAAGTGTCTAAAGTATTACAGTTTTTGATGTTTGCCGATGATACCAACATTTTTTATTCTGGAAATAATCTGTTGGAAATTACAGAAAATATAAGTTCAGAAATGGGAAAAATTAAGAAATGGTTTGACAAAAACAAATTATGTTTAAATTGGGAGAAAACAAAATACATGATTTTTGGTAATTGTAAAAAGAATGAAAATGTAAGAATAGCAATTGAAGGAACTAAAATTGAAAGAGTTAATGAGATAAAATTCTTAGGTGTTATTTTGGATGATAAATTGAATTGGAAAGATCACATAGTTTATACAGTATTAAGAGTAACGTTTGTAAAAGTATTGGGGTCTTGTATAAAGTTAAAGATGTTTTAGACTATTCTTCATTGCATATGTTGTACAATTCCCTAATACTCCCATATTTTGGATACTGCACAGAAGTCTGGGGTAATACATACCCTAGTAACACAAAATCTCTGTTTTTGTTACAGAAAAAAGCATTAAGGATTATTACAAGACAGGCTATAGAGAACACACTCATAGTTTATTTGTAAATTCTGGACTTCTAAAATTCAAAGATTTGGTTGATTTGAAGATTTAGATTTTTATGTGGAAAGCTAAGCAGAGAGTTCTGCCTATGGTTTTACAAAATGTATTTACTCTTGTATCAGAGGAAGATGGCCATAGAAGGCAATATCATTTAAAAACTCTTTTCGCACATACTACACAAAAACAGATGTGTTTGTCTATTTACGGAGTTAAACTGTGGAACACCTTGGACTATGAACTGAAGTGCTGCAAAAGTGTTTGTAAATGTAAGGAAAAAATACAGGAATGTTACAAGAAAAATTATGACTAACACGCTTAAAATGATGATAATTAAGTGTAAAGATAGGTATTACTGAAAATGTTTGGTGTTTGGGGTGAGGATTGGGGTTGATCCATTTATAAAGCAGCTGTTATTTATTTATTTATTTGATGTGCACAAATAAGCGACAGGTACCATAAGATTTTCTTCTTCTTCTTCCTGTTCCTTTTTTTTATTCGTTCATGCACGAATGAATGAATGAATGAATAAACATTATACACCACCTGTGTGGTTTGGTGGTTGTCAGTGTATTTTAAAAACACAAAACATATCTTAGTACTTAAGGACGTTGGTATATCAGTTAATGAAATGTATGTTGTTTTTACTCTAAATTTAAAGTTGACACAAAGCGGAAGTTACAATAGTCTTTTTTCCCCTATATTTTGACGTATATCCAAGTGAAACAGCTTCTCGAACAAGAAAATATGTAGGGCGGGACTTGATTTTGTCCATTGGGAATTGATTGGATCATCATGGTTTGCTATTGCTGTGATGTGAAAACCTCATCAATAAACATGTCATCAGAGAAGAGAAGATATGTCACTGCAAGAGGGAGAAGTTATAATATATATTACATCCTGGTAACCACAGCTGCTGTTTTTTTTTTAACCAAACATTTTATAGATTTTTTTTTTTTTTTTTACCGTGTATCAAATGATACAATGCTTACTGGATAAATTATAAAGATTACTTAGCTGGTTTCCAGAAATAGGGGTAAAACACAACACTGACAGCTGTCAACACTCAAATGCTGAAAAACCGGGGAGCAGGACTGCTTAACAGACATAGCTATAACACTTGGCAGTCTCCCAAGGTGTAAGATTGACTACCAAACATGAACAACTGAGAGATCAACCCAGGAGAATTTGAGGCAGTTACATATTCAATAACGGCAGCAAAGTGTGAAAATACACACACACACACACACACACACACACACACACACACACACACACACACACACACACACACACACACACACACACACACACACACACACACACACACACACACACACACACACACACACACACACACACACACACACACACACACACACACACACACACACACACACACACACACACACACACACATTCAGTGCTTATATGGTGAGTCAACAGCAGCAGAAGTTGAACTTGTGTTGCGAGAACACTCGTGAAGGCTGAGAGGAGATAAGAAGGAGGGATATTATAGCTGTTTGCATCCTCTAAAGTTATCATTCATGATTTGGAGTCGTAGCATATTCATCTGTACCAACAAAGGTTAAAATGCCACCCTGCTCAGTCATCATGATGACATTTCACACGCAGAGACTCTCTTTTTCATGTGTCGCTCCGTCTGTATGGCTAATCCTATTCCAATTCTCTTGTGCTACTGTTGCTTCATTTACTCATTTTGTCTGGATGATCAGTCAGAGCACCATTGTCACCTATGCTGGGCAAGTCACATTTGCAATCTGATGACATTTCCTTTGTACTTTGATTATTTGCATGTAATGTAGTAAAATGGCATGACTAAGGCTAGTGCAATCAATGATGATGAAGTATCTAAAACCACATGAATTCCAACCCGACTGTTTTAAGCTGAAGTCACAATGTAGAAAATCAGATTAGAATCTTATTTATTTCCACATATTGGACCAAATAGAAATTGAACATCACAGATTCAATGCTTAGATTAAATTCAGGCTGCATTCATCTGTGATGTAAATTCAGTCTAATGGACCAAGGAGTAGATACAGTAATATTGATGGAAATATTGATGTGATAAAAAGTGTTTAGGGTGGTTTGGAGTTAAAGATACAGATGGAGGCTTTTTTCTGCCTCAAAGTTTTACAAAATAAACAATAAAAATAACAACAACAATAAATAATATATCGTCGCTGTTGGGCGGAAACCTTGTATGTCCAAATTTTGTCAATTTCATATTTTTTCACAAATCGATGCTATTGGTCAGTCCCCATGTGGTTCTGTTATTTTTACAAATTATTAACCAATCTAACGTGTTGAAAATAGCTTGAGAGCAAATCTCTTAACTCCATTGGACACTTCAACTGTCTGAGAATCCTCGTAACTCCACCTCTTCTTCACTCCGTGGCGGGAGCCTCCGTGGCATTTTGTCTCCTCAGGATTGAAAGTCGCAACGATTAAGAAATCCTCGTTGAGCAACACGTAAAGCAAGCCTTAACTCTGATTTTATCTGTGTTAAACTATGATATCAGTTATTCATGTAGGCTATTTTAAATGTCTACTTACTAGGTTTATTATTACTAGGCTTATTATACGTGTGCATTGAAGTTTTAAAATGTATCTAATATAATGCTTGAAATGTATAGTATAGTATTTTATAGCATCGCGTAACTAACTAAAAACAAACTTATTTTAAAAACAACACTTGAACTTACATCAGCGTGATAAAAACGACAGCAAATGAAAGAAACCACCTTTGGAAAAAAGATATTTGAAGTGTAATTTAATTGTTTAGTTGGTCTCACGTCCCGTTGAATAACACGGGGAGGCGGGGCTTATGACCTATACTAGGACCAGTCACCGGGGGGCGATCGAGACGTTTTGGCTTCACTTTTCAGGGCTTGTGCGGCACGCTTGGTCCGTACCATTCTTATCAATGACAGCGTAACCTCGTATCTCCCTGCTCCCAAGCATAGACAGTATATAAACTGGACACAGCGACCCCATAGGTTTCAACGGAGAAAAGTGAAGCAAATTAGAAGCACTCACTTCCTGATGGCTGAGCGCACTGCGCAGATTCAAACTAAGTTTGACGACGTAGATGTGACGTGAGCAACCTGTCTGACAGTTGTAAGTCTTCTAGTAGCTGTGCCATGAGAAATCTGAAACATTCCCTTCCGAATCTTGCAGAGACGGAGAGCGTGAGTAGGAGCTGTCCATGAGCTAGGAGCAGGAGCAACTTTATGACTCTCTATGGGCTTCTCCCTTGACTTTATCGGACTTTATGCCTCCACGTCCCCCCGATTGACTGCGAGCTTCTTCTCCTGTCTATACGGTAATTTCCAGAGAGTCGCGTGGTTATGACGCAATCGTTAGCCTACTTTTACAAAAACTGTTTCTACGGGGCCATAACGTAAGATACAAGGTAATGGAGCCTTTTATACATTGTCGTGTTTCTTACATAATCAGATGTAAAGTTATTCGCTGTCAAAGTGACGCCAAAATGAATGGGAGTCAATGGAATGCAAACAGCAGGTGATGGCTTGTTGGCCAATGGCGCCTCCCGGGGGTGGTACGGTTTTCGAGCGCTGGATTGACCCCCTGCTCCCAAGTCATAAATCTCGTATCTCCGATTAAACATGATTTTGGGGAAATGTTGTGTTAATGTTGGTATACAATAGTATATGATAGCAATATAAGGTATAATACCAACTTTAACGATACAATGTTTAATAACTCCAAAAATATGCAGTTTTTTTAATTTCCTGAAAAATAATGGTTTTGGAGATACGAGGACTCAGCCCGACAGCGACGATACAATAATGGAAATTCTAACTTTTCTTGTAATTGCAACTTTATATCTGACAATGTGATTTTATATCTTTGTTTTTTTTTCTAGTAATTCCAGCTTTTTATCTCACAGTTCATTGTCTTTCGCATAACTGCAATTTTATACCTCACAATGGTCTATTTTTATATTTTAAGATTTATAATTTAATGATGAGTACTGAAACACAACTTTTGATATCTCAAAACGAATAAAATATTTTACATTACAAGCATGTGGATCCTCGAGCACCATGCTTGTTGAGCATTTAATGACAAAACCATGAACATTAATAAGAAGTTGGAAGGACTTCAATAACCGCTTCAGCTCTTATGTGAGGCTTTCCATTACATGTCGAGCATGGCTGGAGTGATTTGCTCCCGTTCAAACACGGGCACTGATATTAAGCTTATTTCATAAAAAAGAATCAAATTCTAAAAATGAAATGAAAGCTAAATGTGTGTTGAATACCAATGAAACCTACACTGACAATAACACTTTAAACAACATCATATATTATAATCACGCAGACACTAAGAGCAGCACAGTGTTAAAGGCCAGCCAATAATGTAGCTCCCCAATGCCTCTGGGATGGAAACGTCCTTCAGTTAAGTCACATGATCAGGCGCTGGACCTTGACAAGTTTCTATCCAGCACTTATAACTTTCATATACTCTCTGACAAACTCTGTCACCGTAACCTCGGAGACCACACGAAGGCAAGGAGCGGAGAACAAAAGGCTTGAACTCAGACATCACAGGCAGGCAATGCAATGAAATATCTGCCTCGACACTGTGATGTTCTGTCAGAGAGAGACACGTCTCCCTCTCCTCCTTCATTTGGCTTCCAATACCTCTAGCAATCTCTTCCGCTTTCGCTTCCTCTCCTTGCTCTTTTGCCGTATACCCCAGAGCAGGCTGTCCTTCAAACTTATCAACGGGCGGCGCCGTTGTGAGCGAGGTAATTAAAAGTCAGCCGTATATCTGGGGAGAGATAAGTGCATCGCGACCAATGTGTAAAAATGTGGGGTCGGGATAATGAGGGGTTGGGGACTGTTGGGCTGGTTTTAATCAGGGGGACATTCGCAGCTAATTGGAGATGAGCTGAACTGGCTCAACCTGGAGAGACACATCAACATGCTGGAGCTAACTGTCCCTCAGGACACATGAGAACGTCACAAGCCTCCCTGCCCTTTCTTCTATCTTAATTGCCATATTGAGTTATGTTAATCATTTCCTTTTCTTGTTAAAAGGTAGTTTTTCCCAACTAATTCAAAGTTGGCAGATGCTGTGCAGGGTGTTGTGAGTTTCAAGACTCAGAGAGAAAATATGGCTAATTTATAGCAGCCCCAGTGATGCAGGCACAACAACACAGTGGCAGGGATGGAGTCGATTGGCCCTAATGAGAAAGCCGAGGACAGATAATAAACAAAACCACAAAATGCAAATAACCAACTCAGATCTTAGTCAATTAGTTACAAACGCAGGCCTTTGGTGTTTCGCCTTTTCATGCTGGTCCCTTTGCTGAGGTAAATCTTTACATGGATATACAGCTGAACATGCATATTTTTATTCCCAATATAAAAACATACATTTCGCTGTACTGTTACGACTTCAAATAACTTACTATTTATTACTCTCTTCCCCCTTTCACAGATACGTAAAACCTACATAACTCATAGCACTGTAATTGTCCTTCATGTGACTTAAGCAAAGAGAATCACAAGCTCTTGGACGTGTTGCAAATGTGGAGTCCAGCCTCAGTGCGCTTTTCCTTGGCAAGGAGACAGATCTTTGCGTGAGCTGAGAGAATATTTAGAGGCATCCAGACATGGCCAAAGCTCTAATGATCAGTCTGCAGCTCACCTTGCCTGCGGTCTGACAAATAAACGTCACCCTTATTATTCTGACAAATGTCCTTTGTCATCTCTCTCTGACACACGCTCCTTCTGCAGGCAAGGAACGATAGATAGCGTTTGAAAACATGTCACTACATGTCATTCAGTGTTTGGTTGGCAGGGACAGGATGGATTGACTCATACGCGGTATAAATTAGCCTGCTATGCAAATGATGGGAACTCTCTTGTGGTCACGTTAAAGTAAAAGTTCATCCAAAACTGAAAATGATCCCATTGTTATTCACCTTCATGTCATTTCGAGCCTGCAGTGGTCTTGTATTGCCCTAAAGGGGATTATTTTGTGATAATGGCCAGATAATTGTACATTATCCAGCTTATTACTCACCAAATGGACATTAAATATTTATTTAAAAATTAAATTAATTTATAATTTTACCGGTATATTGACGTAAAGCTTCTGCTAATAAATAAAACAGTCCATTACAATGTGCAAAACAATCGGCCTAGTAACAAGACGAACACTTCAACAGTATATCAGTAATATTAAAGTCCACGCGAACTGGAAGTTATAACCGACTTCCCTACTGCAACATATTTCCAAGTGAAACTAGATATAGAAAATGATGCCATCAGAGAAGGAACACTAATACAGAGGGGAAGCAAACTTTCAGATTTTGACTAGTTTATGAAGATTATTTTTCCCCTGTGGATTAACTTGCCCAGATTAGTTGTTCACCACAAGACTAGCAATGCGTGCTAACAGAGTAAATAGGATCAGTTTTTTTTTTCATGCAGACTTTAATATACTGAAGTCATCTGAGTTCATTTTCATTTATAACAGAGATGCAAGATGGCGTCAATCGCGCTTGTATGAAACAATGTATGAAAAGATGTTTCAGAGACCCGGATCAGCGGACTACGGCATTGCTACGGAAAGTGGTGAGTAGTAGGAAATATTGATTCGTTTGACCAATCAGAATAACGATCCCAGATTCACAGAAGAGAACCATTGTTTCATACTGTTGTGGTGCTTTGTGGGAATATAACAATTCAGAAATACTGTAGTTTTTTAACAAAACCCTTGGAGCTGGCAAAAGTCTGTCGGATGACGCAAAATGACGTATAAATGGACAAAATAAACGGGTAGATCTGCAGGGTGCAGGTAACATGGAGAAAGAGTACACACTGTTCATTTACATACTGACATGAAACTATACAATGCTGGTTTAAAACAGGCAAAACATTTCCTTTAAGTTCAGTAAAGATCATTTAAACTGTTAAAGGGGTGGTATAATGCCCTTTTCACAAGAAGTCAAATAAGTCTTTGATGTCCCCAGAGTGTGTATGTGAAGTTTTAGCTCAAAATACCCCACAGATATTTTTATATAGCATGTTAAAGTTGTCACTTTTTGAGGGTGAGCCAAAACTAATAGTTTTTGTGTCTGTCCCTTAAAATGCAAATGAGCTGCTGCTCCCGACACAGTGGGCGGAGCTTCAAGGGCTCGTGTCCTTTTACCTCACACACACATGCACTGAAAATTTCTAAAACTTTGAGACTTTTATGTTCAAACCGGAGTCAGACAATGATGGAGAGACTCAAGAAAAAGTGACAACATGTAGAGCAATAAGACATTTTTGAATGGTTAGTTAATTAATTTATGTAGCTTATGTGTAGTTATCTTCTAGTCATTGATTAGCATATATTCTATCATGATAATCTATAAATTGCGTTCCCGGGGGCGGGGTTTATG
The DNA here is from genome assembly GCF_965113295.1 of Leuciscus leuciscus. Taxonomy (NCBI): domain Eukaryota; kingdom Metazoa; phylum Chordata; class Actinopteri; order Cypriniformes; family Leuciscidae; genus Leuciscus; species Leuciscus leuciscus. The sequence goes on from NC_138730.1 coordinate 26,689,471, forward strand.
TACATTTTAGGGTTTGTGATGTCACTATAGTGTCACTAATGTCGTTTGCTGTAGTCCTTAAAAAACGATTTCTTAAAAAGCAAATATCTCCCTTTGCTTTGAACTTTGAGCATTGTAACTTTGCAGATGTTGTTCATGCTCAAACAGCAACATTACACACTAACTAAAATGAAAAAAGTGAAATCATAATCAACCACCCTTTTAAACACGTTTTTAAATGTAAGAACGTGCTCTTAACAAAGAATGAAAAATTCCCTTTGGCATCAGAAGAAGTAGCAAATGTAGTCAGGTGAAATTGACAAACCTACTCTTTTCCCCAGATTTGTGTGTTTCGTGGCTAAAGGCTCCTGGGCAGGTTATTTAAGCACACTGTTCTGCATTGATGTTTAATTTCCTCTCATTAGAACTATCCACGTGTCTGGGTGCTGCAGTGGTTTTATTTGACTGCAGGGACTGTTTGATGGGATAGAGTGTCTTGCCAAAATTGCCATTCATTAGTAAACAAACTATTTACCCTGAGCACATAAAAGACACCAGTTAAAGCCACAGCCGATGGCATGAATCAAAATCCGATAGGGTAGATCTATCAAAAGCGCACTGGCTTCCTTTAATCAGTGGTGTTTTCAGTGTGAAAGCAATCAAGCCTTTACACACTCCACCACTGGTAATTAAAATAAACAGACTGTACACAAACTGAACCTCTCACAGAAAACCAGGGACAGATGAGTTCAGCCTAAATGAGTATGAGTACCGCCTTCCGCTTCTTTTTTTAATAAAGCTAAATAAGTTTGTCTTTTATTTCTCCATTGTATCACTTATTTAAGCATAAAATGTAAGCATGCATAAGAAGTCTGCAGATTCTCACACAAGTCCCAGAGAAAACAGCATGCTTTAAAATGCCTGATTTAAAAAGATAAATGCACAGATCCAACATTGCACTATTTGAAATTACACTGAATAATATTGGAGGCTTTGAAGGCTTTAAACAAATGCCTGTTGTGACTGCATTCAATCCTGGTGAAAGGCTGAAAAATATTTGACTCAAAACTACAGCAATCAGCAACGTTGTGCTATAGGGCCATAACTCATGATCAGAAACAACCATTTTAGTAAGGTATGGGATGAAAAACACAGAATCTGTCATTTAACCTTAGGCAATCTCCTCCAGTCAACGCTGATTTAATTCCCGCTCCATCAAGCACACGTTTGCAGCTGACTGACCGTCAAAATCAATGAGGCCTACTTGTAAAGTCTACATCGGTTTCCACTGTCTACCAATGTTTTATTTATTTTTCTGCCATTTGTTATGCATCAAACGGGAGAAAGCTGAAGGAGCCGATGACTGAAAACAAACTCTCCAATGTCTATCAACATCAACATCATGCTTACATGACCTAAGCTACTCTATATTGCTCTGACACTTCAGTTCATGAGCACGGTGAACGGTCTTAACTGACTCTTTGATATTTGTTGATTTGGAGCAACATTACTTCGGGTCAGAAGTGTCTTGGTCTATTAACCCAAGAGTCAGCCGTTCAATTCTGGGAAAATCTGTTAAGTAACAGTTCAGTGATTCAGAGACTTCTCTCTTTCTCTGCTCCGTGAATCTGTCATGTCTAAGCCAATAGAAGCTTTATTTATTTTATTTTTTTTACTTGCAGCAAGACAAAAGAGTATGAAATAGTAATTGAGTGAAGATTCACATTTTGCTATGGATGGTTCTAGATCAATTTTGGTGCGAAAAAGAGATGCCATTAGCCAACGTAATATACAATATCAGGGGCAACGAAACTGCGTGGGTTGCAGAATGACTGCCATCCTAACCCCGTAGAAGAATGCAAAGCATATCTTGTAATTATTTTATTGTCTCCAGTTATTTACAGGTCAGTTTGGACGTTGCTGTCACGTAACTGAATTAAACACGCAATAATGAATAATTAATGGATATTACACATGGATGAGAACTTCATTATTCGAATATTGCCTAAACATCACCTATTACTTGCAAATTACATCATTAATCTTTCATAAACATGCTATGGGAGTTTCAGAAAGGGCATCATTGACATTTACAAAGATTCCTCCAGGAATTACTGGGGTGCAGGAGTGTAGATTCGGATGTGAATTTAAATTTTCTCATACATATCACCATGCCAATTATTATGGAATATTACATGTTGCTGCTGTTCGAACAAGCTTATTTATCATTCAAAGCAGTCTTATATGGATAAATCTCCCAAGCAATGTTGTGTTAAAATCATCTGGCTGTTTTCAATTACTTATATGATATGAGTTTTTTCCAGCTTTAAGTAGAGCTAGGATTTTGTATGATGTCAACAGGCTAATTACAGAAAGAACATTGAAATATGAAGATGAGTATTCACCAACAATTATCACCGCAGTGTTATTGTTTCTGAGCTGATGTTAATTACTTCCAAGAATAATGCACCGGACAGATCAAAATGATGTGGGTGTTGAATGAATTCCATCACGAATAAACGTCAATCATTGTGTCATCTGCTCTCGTGATAATGACAGACATAATGAATGAAGACATTCATCTGTAAGATTCTCATAGGGCTGTAAATATTGCATGACATTATGTTTGCATCTGAATTTTTGGATCTGTAGTCTTCATCATGATATTGGAAGTGTGGATAAAGATTGAAAATAAATGAAAGAAAAACAAGCAATGCATACACTTGAAAAAAAGAAAAATGTCAAAACAGGCAATAAAGATATCAAAATCAATAAACTACAAGCAAACAAAAGGTCATGATGAGGAAAGATTCATTTCATACAAACACACTAAACACACAAATATAACACTTTCTGAAGTTCTTAATTTGAGTGAATTGTTTATAGCAAATGGATGTTTTTTTTTTTCAAATCTTTTTTGTTTAAAAAAACTCATGTTTTACTCTTTAATTTCAGTATAGTATATACTATATTATACAATGTTATACTATACTATATATAGTATAGTATATTATATACAAGTGTATTACCTTTACTTTTTTTTTTGGGTGGAAATTATGGCCAACTGCCATAATTTTTTATTATGTTTTTATTTAAATGTTTTATTTATTGAAATGTTATTTATGAAATTGTTTTTATTTATATATATATATATATATATATATATATATATATATATATATATATATATATATATATATATAAATTGTTTATAAATATGCAACTACAAATTACCATATAGTTTTAAATATGTAATATGTCACATTTTATAATGGTTATTCATAGTTGAAGAATAGTCTGGGTTGAGGACAAGGGTAAAACAATAAAAACGAGGGAATCATTTGAAAAGTACCAAAAATAAATGATGAGCATAAAAAGTCTCCCAGCCAGTTTTAACGTGACCTTCACGAAAAGAAAGGAAAGTTTAAATCCGTTAGTTTTAATCAAAATCAACCACTGAGACATACAGTACAACTAAATCTTCACCTGAGTCTGGCAGCATGCTATACCCATTCTTAGTGCAGTGGTTGTAATCAGCCGTGTGAAACCAGAGGAGGCCTGATGTATTCTGTCCCCCATGGCTGAAGGAACTGCTAGGAAGGCTTCATTAGCATGTTGATTGCACACAGAACAGTGGTTAAGCAGCTACTGAGCCATAATGAAGCCAGGTTATGGTGAAGGCATTGAACCACCCAGTCTAGAGGCGACCAGCAGATCCGCTGAGCTGCTTGTTGGAATCTGATCAAAACAGGCCCACGGGTCACCAACTCCCCCATCATCCCTTTAATTAATTAGCCTAGTAACTGCTCTTACTTATTACAGCTAACTGTCACTAGATGTTACATTTAAGCTATCCGATGTGAAAAAAGTGAACATGCCAAGTATTAATGCAATGTGGATTATGTGAAAAAGTTGAAAAGCAGTTTGTTGGCACATCAAAATGAAATGTATTTATGATTATAAGCGACTGTGTCATTATGTTTATTTATACTTGCACCCAGATTATTTTTCTCCCCTGACACTCCTTTGCCAAGAGTAAAATTGACAAACAAAAAGCGAAACGTCTTTGAAAAGGTGGGACAAGTCACCAGGAAAAGTTGTAAATGACTATAATCACGTCTAATAGACGACGACTGCTTGGCAGGGGGCTTTGTATCAAAAGACTACAGAGGATTTTGTTTTATAGCCTCTATAATGCCAGGATAAAAATCACGATTCAGTCAATCAGACTTAAAACGGAGGAGAACAGTTCATCACCAGTGACTAAATGCTAATGTGCTAATCCAGAAAAAAGTCCCCATGATACTGAAAAAAAAATGTCATAAATAAATACAAGAAAAAAGATATTTGGTTAAATCCATTGATTACAGGTAGCTTCTGATGTTGGTTTCAAATTTCTTACCTTTTATATACATACATATATGTATGAAATCTGCATAAGGCATTGTCAACATGACTTATAGTTTTATTCCTTTTTTCTAAACAGATCACAGACCCTTAACTGAATACTTGATAGAACAAAGCACTGTTATTCAGTGTTACACAGCAACAGACCACTTTAGGAAAATAGAAATTCAAAGAGCTATAATCTATACCACGGTACTTCCAAAGAATTCTTTGCATGCTAGATGACAAAAGATGAAAATATGCCGTCACGTTGCACACTCTGACAGCAGTTGTTTACTTAGGGGAGGTCATGTGTAATGCATGATCTTAGATGAATACCCAGTTGTCCTCCTCATCAGCATTCAGTATCACTTGTCTAACTCTCAGTTTCTATCATAGTGTGGATACAACAATGTGGGGATGTTTCCTTTTTTACTGCTAAGCTGCAATTAACACAAAATAAATCCAAAGGCACCCCATGCTATTAAAGATCACAGCCATTGAGCTGAGTTCTTTCCAATAAAGATGTGCTGAAAATAAAGATCAGCAGAGAGATATCAAAGCGGATGCCTACTGTGAAAGCTGCATGAATTATTTTTTCACTAATTATCATTGTGAAGACTGGCTCTTGTTTCCCTATTGTTTAATTTACAGTAACAGTGAGGAGTCTATTGAGACCCAAAATCTCCCTTAGAAAAGACATACAAGGATAACCTTTTTTTTTTGGGGGCTCGTTCTTCTTATATCATTACTTCATGATGGGACTGTAGGGAGCTAATCTAATTAAATATTTTTTCTTTTCATCCTTATATGGAGAATCAATGAAGGTAAGCGCTGCATTAAATATGACCCATCGCTTCATACATAATTTAGATAGTTATCAATAGTATGTTTGTGCTTTTACTAGTTGGTACACCGTGGATGAAATCAACAAGAAAGCGTTATGTTAATGTTTTTGTACGTACTTGAGCTGTTTTTGAGAGAAGCACCAGAACTTTTTTTTTTCTTCTAAAAAATAACTACTTGCAAATCATATATTTTACAAAAATACACACTGCAGTTATGTCAAAAAAAGAAAAAAGAAAAGGTAAATGTAGATCACACTCCGCAAACTCGTACAATATTAATATTGAACAGATTTTATGCAGGTAAACTACTATTACTGTTGAAATTGGATGAAAAATGATATTCTGTGTATGTCATTGAGGCTGTTGTATAAGTGGCCGTAGTCCCCATGTGGCACAGAACCGGAGTCAAATTTATTATTACTATCACACAGCATGTCCTTTCCCTTGTACTTTAGCTGATCCTTGGCCTGTATTTGCATTGCTAATTCTGCTCTTGTCTCTCTCTCGGCTCCTCTGTGATAAATCAGCTGAAGCAGATGGTCTTTAATTCCGCTGTTGAGTCATTTGCTTGTTTTGAGGCTTTTTCTTATTCAAGTCCTGCGCTGTAACTTTCACGACTGTGCATCCGGTGCTTTATAAGCAAAGGGTACAGACAAGTGTGGTTTAACGCCAGCTGAAAACAGTAAAAATAATGCAACGGTCTGCATGAACTTTACAAAAAAATGTTTTAAAAATGCTTAAACTGCTAAAATAACTAGTTTTATCAAAGTCAAAAATATGATGGAAATTGAATCCATTATGTTACACCAATGAGAGTAATTTTAAGGGTCCGGTAACAACTACACTCGTATTAAGTGGATGTTCTTAAAGGGTCATGAAAGCCTGAACCAATTTTTTTGAGATTTTAACAGAGGTATGTGTGTTGAACACCATTGAAGACAATGTTAGCATCTGTTAGATTTAATAGTAGGGGGAAAATGGTTAAATCTTAGTTTTTTCCCGCTATTTTTGTCTTCCGGGGTTTAAAATCTTCATCGTGTCCACGTCACAGGCTGTGAGGTGGCAGAGCACTGTAGTACTTTGATGACTCCTCTGTGTCTCATAATTATTCATTATCCAATGAGAAGACACTGTCTCTTAATTATTCATGAGACCATGTGGATCTTTCCAATGACAGACATGTCAAATATGTCAGATATCGCGTAGTAGATGAGAGAGGCAATCATGGGACGCAAGTGTTTGTTTTCGTAGTGAAAAAGTTCCAGTGCATTGCATATCTTTCCCCGCGATGCTGCCAGGGCTAGACTCTGGCTGCGGGCGGTTGGTTGGCCATCAACCACGGACACATCTAAACTATGTGTGAGTAGCAAGCATTGTTCACCTATGCAGGTTGCGACTTGCGAGTGATGAGGTACCAAGTCCCAAGGACTTTTCTATCCCTTCAGAGGTTTGTATGTGTCTAAAATGTAACCCTGACCGTTTTTACTTGCCTTTTGTTAAATAAGCACTCGTTATTAAAATTTAGATATTTCGATAATACCTCAATTGTACTTGTATTATGCTTAATTCGTATAAATTTCTATGTCACTGTCCATCTTTATTATGGGGGCTCAGGGGGCGCGTAGATAGGCTATGTAAGGAACGGTGTTTTACATTTTTTTTTTATTAATTATTTTCACATATATGTATTTATAGTGTGTATATAAACAAATATATATTTTATAATGACATTATAATTATACATGTACATTAATATGTTTTAAATACAATTACGATTACTGTAGGCCAGGGGTAGGCAACCTAAGGCACGCGTGCCAACACTGGCACGCGGAGGGTTAATCGCTGGCACACAAGCAAATGCGAGAGAAGTGTATTTATTTCATTCAGATAAAGTAGTCTAGTTTTATGCCGGTCATGCACTCGGGCTCCCCATGATTAACATCGCGCAACATCAGCATCACACGTGCACACGGAACGCACATGTAGGAAACCTCGTGAATTACGGCCGTTTCACGCATATTTTTTTCGGCGTACATGTTAATCCACACCGGGAGCAGGGGCAGCGCGCGAGCGCCCAACAGGAGCGTCGCGTGAGCAGCAGTGAAGCAGGGGTTTCGCCGCCGAGTCTATTTTGTCTGCGCTGCTCACGCTCAATTTAAAGCCCCCTTTCACACAGAGATTCCAGAAAATACACGGATAAAGTGACCCGAGATTTATTTGACCCGGGTTCGTTTGATTTTGGTTCATTCACACTGCCAGTGATTTTCCGGAATCAGAGAGTGCGTTCTCACACAAGCCGTACAAATCCTGTGAAGACACGTGACATCGATGTAACTTAAAATGTCTTAAGTTTGCCTAGAGCTGCGATTTCTCTCTCTGATTCGATCATAAACTTGCGCATAACGTATCGTTTCACAGCTGGCGAACGATCCCGGCTTCAGCGTCATCACTACGACACGGCATTATTACGGCTTTCGTTCACACAGGACTCTTTTCGTTCCGGGACTTAACACGGCAATGTTACTAGGTCCCCAACCCGGCATCAATCCCGGGTCGTGTTTGCATTCACACAGAAGGCAAAGCGCTGTGCGCTGGGTTCAAAGCGCTGTGTGAAAGGGGCTAAAGTGAAAGCACACTTTTGATGGACAAAATAAATATGATTCCAAACAAAAGTGCCCAAAATGCACAGAATGTGCATGTCTAGTGTGTTTTAACAAGAACTGGATTAGGTTATGTCAGAAAAGAAAATTAAGACTCAAAAATATTTATATAAAATTTACCCATTTAAACTTGTTTTTATTATTCAGTTTGGGTAAAAGGATATGGTATTTTATATATATAAAAAATATATATAGCCTAGAAAACAAATATTTGTGTGTGCTGTAAAGTAGTTAGAAAAAATTAAATCGGAATCGGCTAAAAAAATAGGTATCGGCAGGTCAAACTCAATGAAAAATCGGAATCGGCCTAGAAAATTGTAATCGGTGCATCTCTAGTTAGGAGTTATAAATATTATTAAATTGTCTATCTAAATCTAAAACAAATTTCAAGAGAAATATTTACATTTCTGTACTATTTCTGTGTAAGCCATTATGAAAATGTAAAATGTTTGTGTATTTATATGAGTGTATATATATATATATATATATATATATATAGGCTATGTGTGTGTTGTGGCACAGTGATGAACTTGGAAACTTAAAAATGGCACTTTATGACAAAAAGGTTGCCGACCCCTGCTGTAGGCTAATATATGTAGCAGGGCATTCAGTTACTTTTCAAAGGACAAAAATACCCTTTAAAGGGATAGTTCACCAAAAATGCTAATTCTGTCATTTACTCTTTCCAAACCGGTATGACTGACATTCTTCTACGGAACACAAAAGAAAATATTATGAAGAGTGTTGGGAACCAAACTTCCATTAAAATAAATAAATAAATAAATAAATAAATAAGTATTTTTATGTTGCACAGAAGAAAGTCATACAGTTTTGATGTGATCTGTAAGTGCTCAAAATAAGATAATTTTCCCTGATCGAATTATTAAACATGCACAATGTCAATCAAAATCAGCAAACAAATTAACTTCATCGTAATCATTGGAATAATTAACCTTTAAAACAACAGAATAAACAGTTAAAAAAAAATAATAAAAAGGCGAGGAACAAGTCTGACAGCAATGAGACTAATAAAAATGTAAGAAACTGCACAGTTAGTCATCAGTCTAACAGAGAAAGACACAGCTGGTGACGCTCACCCAGAGCTTCTGTATATCAAGAGAAACAGAGACAGACAGAGAAATTAACTTCAGCTTAGCATAAAAGACACTAAGCGATGCAAAGGGAAAACAAAAAAGCATCCAGAAGAACATCTTGAGGTCAGAGGGGATTTCGACCTGCGAAACAGCAAGAAAGACAAGACGTTAAACATTCATTCTGAAACGGCGCAGTAACAGAGCAGATTTATTCTGACATCGAGGGACAGGCACAAAGACAGAACACTTCTGTATTTTGCATGGATCAAAAAGCAAGAGCCGGAATCGGTCTAGGGAGGTCTGGATTACGGGTTTGAGCATTGTTGTGATACCTTATCGCTCTGACACATTCTCTCAGAGTGAACACTTTGCCAGGCTTTTAGTACACTTCCCTCAGTGCAGTAGTGTGTAATTGCACAGTAGACTCTCCAAAGCAGTAAACTTGCTCTTGCTCTGCCGTTGTCTCAAAGTTCAGTCACTTTACTTTCACCATGACACCATCATTTCTACATCCACGTCTCACCGGCAAAGAGATGTGATGTAATGAGCGCCACAGATACGCTCCAGCGATTAATGATGCAATGTGTTGAAGGCTGATTTACTGTGATAGCAGGGGTAGGTGCACTGACTTCCAGAGCGGCACAAATCAGGGCCAGTAGGTCACTCTGTGGCCATGGTGTGTTCAAATAAAATATGTTTCCAAATCCGGATGAGTTTATTTCTGCCATGAAACTGCAAACAGTAACCAATGAATATAATGCTTGAAAAAAAGGACATAAAAAAGATCTGCTTTCATACTGCACACTACCATTCAAAAGTTTGGGGTCAGTTTTTATAGAAATTCATATTTCTAAGCAGCACAGATGCATAACAGTAAAGACATTTATAAACAAATATTTCTGTTTCAAATAAATGCTGTTCTTTTGAACTTTCTATTCATCAAATAATCATGAAAAAGTATCATGGTTTCCACAGAAATATTAAGCAGCACAACTCTTTTCAACATTGATAATAACTAGATGTACCGCATCGCGGTACAAAATATGACCGCCGCTCAGGCCTGCACTGGCTTTCCACAAAAATAAATGACGTGGAGAATGTCTTCATCCTCGGTGCCACGGTTCAGGTAGTTATTTAGGAAAAACTGCATTTTTTTGGGTTTGGGGGGGCCAGCGCGGGGGGGGAGTGGCCCCCGGGGACCAAACGAAATTTTTCCTTAGAAGTCTAGTGGGGCTACATGCCCACCAAATTTCATGTTCCCTGGTGTTTCGGTGTCCCTGGTATGGTTGACGAAAAATTTACGGGGGCCCCAGCGCGGGGGGGGGGAGTGGCCCCCGGGGACCAAATGAAATTTTTCCGTAAAAGTCTAGTAGACCAACATACCACAAAAATGTCTTCATCCTCGGTGCCACGGTTCAGGTAGTTATTTAGGAAAAACTGCATTTTTTTGGGTTTGGGGGGGCCCAGCGCGGGGGGGGAGTGGCCCCCGGGGACCAAACGAAATTTTTCCTTAGAAGTCTAGTGGGGCTACATGCCATAAAAATTTCTTCATCCTCGGTGCCACGGTTCAGGTAGTTATTTAGGAAAAACGGCATTTTTTGGGGTTTGGGGGGGCCCAGCGCGGGGGGGGAGTGGCCCCCGGGGACCAAACGAAATTTTTCCTTAGAAGTCTAGTGGGGCTACATGCCCACCAAATTTCATGTTCCCCGGTGTTTCGGTGTCCCTGGTATCGTTGACGAAAAATTTACGGGGGCCCCAGCGCGGGGGGGGGAAGTGGCCCCCGCGGACCAAACGAAATTTTTCCGTAAAAGTCTAGTAGACCAACATACCATAAAAATTTCTTCATCCTCGGTGCCACGGTTATTTAGGAAAAACTGCATTTTTTTGGGTTTGGGGGGGCCCAGCGCGGGGGGGGAGTGGCCCCCGGGGACCAAACGAAATTTTTCCTTAGAAGTCTAGTGGGGCTACATGCCCACCAAATTTCATGTTCCCCGGTGCTTCGGTGTCCCTGGTATCGTTGACGAAAAATTCAGTAAGGTGACAAAAAAAAAAAAAAAAAAAAACTTTGACAATCCCTATATGACCGGCTAGCTACGCTAGCGGCGGTCATAATAATGAATGTTTCTTGAGTATCAAATAAGCATATTAGAATGATTTCTGAAGGTTCATGTGACACTGAAGACTGGAATAATGCTGAAAATTCTGTTTTTGCATCACAGGATTACATTTTAAAATAGAAAACAGTACTTTTAAAGTGTAATAATATTTCACAATATTACTGTTTATTTTATTTTTTTTTATCAAATAAATATAGCTTTAGTATAAGCATAATTACTTCTTTCCAAAACATAAAAAAAAATATTACCAACCTCAAACTTTTGAACAGTAGTGTATGTAAAGAAAACAAACACAGTAAATTAAGTAAATGCAAATTAATCGGAATTGAAATCGGAATCAAACCAAATTGAGAGGTTGTGAAGAGGGATCAAGTCTAATCAAGAAGTCAGTTTTGACATCCAGCCCTGAAGAACAAAATTACATTTCAGTTTGTTGCAGTTCTGTCAGTCTGGAATGACATGACAGTGTATAAATCCTGGCAGAACTGGATGAACCATCCCTTCAAACAGATGAGGAAGGCAAAATTCAAGTTTAGATTGCAAAAACTGTGTACTCGAGGAATCCTTCTAGCTTGCCCTGGATTACCAAACTGTCACATACCCGTTGTCTGTTTTCATTTCCCTGTTATTGAATCTTGTTCAGCCAAATTTATTACCTCCACATATGCAGTAGCAGTGATGAGGACTCAAACTGGTCTCGGGCTGAGGGACACATGGAGTAATACACTTCTCCAGCGGGGTTTGTGGAAATGTTCATATACATCAGCAAAACAACCAGCAACTTCACTGGATCTGCCATGTCAGTTTAATGTCATAAACACTGACATTTCCTCCTCAGGGTAAAGGGGGGTGACGCGTTATTTCCCCTGAAATAATGTCAAAGATGTCTCATTTTGAACAAGGACTATAGCACAATATTGTGCATCTGTAACAAAGATGGCATGCGTTTACAACAAATATACCTATAATACCATTCATACGGATCATCTGTGTTTTATTTGCATGCTGGGCTTCATACAAATAAAGAAAACACCTCAGAGAGGTTTTTTTGCAACCTTTATTACTGTGATACTGTCGCTCACCGTAGTGTTACCCTCACCTTCTGCGTGTAGGGATTTGGCCCATGAGGTAAAACAGGAGCCCACGAGCCTGTTAATTATTCATTTTTGAATCGCTGGTTTCTCCATGACATATTAAGTTATTAAAATCGTATTATTCATTCTCATCTGCAGCGAATATGTATACATGGGGCCTGAAGGAGGGAAAATTACTTCTTTTTTTTCCTCTCAATTAAGATAACAGAAAGAAACTGCTGAATTGTGTTTTGTGGGCAGAAAATATTTATTCATCACTAAATTAAATATTAATGTCCTTTTTTTGAGTACATGTAGAAAAATGCCCTGAATGTTTGACCTGGTATGGAAAAAAATAGATTGTTTTGGGAAATGCTCAAAGGGTTTCTCTTAGTAATGGGGATTTTATTTATTATTATTTTTTTTTTTTAGTAGTACTCATGGTTATGAAATTTTAATCCACACTTCTGAATTCTCTGTTGGTGAAGGTTGATTTATTAGCCAAGGGTCATGCACAAAAACACTGTAGGTCATTCTCAGGTTGGTACCCAGAAGCCTACAAAGCCTCAAAGGTCCAATCCTTTGTATACTGTTCACAAGAAAAGATGCATTCAGAGCAAAAACACTGTCAAGTTTGCTAGCAGCACTGGTTCGATTTAAGCGAGAGAAATTCAGCTTGCTACGCACAGCTCCTTAACCCTGCTGTACTGGTGCCTAAGAATCTCATGGAAAAGAATAAGTGCTCTCTTTATCCATGCTTTAGACTGCCTAAGGGTGAAGGGCAGTTCTAGCTCAGCTGTCAATACTGTGTCCATCTCGAGAGAGAGTCAAACAGACTGAGGTCTTATTGGCTGTTCAGTCAGGTAGTGTCCTCAAGGAATTAAAGCTAAAAGCTTCCCGTTTACTTCACTAAAAGACAACCAAAACACAGACAGCCTCATAAAGCAGAACAACATATAGAGCAAAAAAACCCATAGGAGGCTCATAGACAGTGAGTAATTACAAACTTGGGCAAAACTTCACACATAACCTTCAACAAAATGTATACTGCACATCAACATTACACTAAAGCTATGCTAATACTATACTGATACTAAAGTTAATAAACAGCACAGAACAGATAAGTGAGGATTATTACATTAAAAACTTGCTTCCAGGTGCATGGTGGGAGATTGAGTTCACATTTAAGCATATAAAAACTGCTGGGTTGTGTTAACCCAATTTTGGGTCAAATATGGTCTCACCCAACGTTGGGTTAAAAATTAAATTTAAAAATGGACAAACCCAGCCGTTGGTTTACATTTTTAATGTAACCAATGCAATTTGTCCATTTTTAAATAGCATTTTTGTCCATTTTTGATTTTGTCCAAAATGCAATTTGTCCATTTTTAAATTGCATTTTTTAACCCAACGTTGGGTGAGACCATATTTGACCCAAAATTGGGTTAACACAACCCAGCAGTTTTTAGAGTGATAAAAAGCAATATACCATGGCACCTCTTGTGAAAAAGTACATACTTTTATTACAGAAATAATACACTTTAAAATAATAGAATTTCCATGTTTTATGGGGACATTCCATAGACATGATTTTTATACTGTATAAACTGTATATTATATCCCCTAACCAAACCATCACAGAAAACATTATGCATTTTAATATTTTAATATAATTTTGTATGATTTATAAGGGTTTATAAAGGCCACACACACACACACACACACACACACACACACACACACACACACACACACACACACACACACACACACACACACACACACACACACACACACACACACACACACACGCAGGTGAAAAGGAAATATATTTAAATTGTGCTTTTTTGGACATGCTTAATATATTTAGATTGTACTATACTAAGTGCGTATTAAATGTATTATTTTTAAACACCTTCAAGTATATTAAGTGTATTTCAAGATATGCTTAAGATCAATTTAAGCTATTTGAAATATATTTTAATATATTAAATTGTGCTAAAATGGAACCACTTCAAGTACATTTAGTGCATTTCTTTACAGTTCATTTAAAATATAGTTTCATATTTCTTAAACTAGAGTTATAATATATTTGAAGCTTAATTTTAATGTACTTCAAGAACATTTAAATAGCATTTCAGCTCATTAAAAATGTATTAGCATTACACTAATAGTTTATTATGAAGCTGTTTTATTCAGTATTCAAAATGGTATATTAAAAGTGCAAAAATAATTAGGCTAAATATAAATGTTAAGACATACACAGACTTTGAAATCAAGAAAACTTTATTATAGTATCTTGTTGTGCACATTGCAAAATAAATACATAAGAGTACAAAAGTACAGCATCATATAATCTCTGGAACAAAATACATTATAACAGATCAGTGAAATGCTATGGCAGTTCAGTTCAGTTAAATGAACATTTCAGTTATACCTGTATTACTGAAAAGTACACTATGAATATTACATCACTAAATAAATAAGCATCACAATGCAATTTTCTGAAAAAATACAAATAAAAGTTACGGAAAAACAATGTGCAGAAGTGAATAATGCATTATTTACAAACTTAGGCCTACAAATGGCTGAACCAAAGAAACAGAAGAGTTTGAATGTCACATCTTCATCTTCAAGTTGACGATCACTTCTTTGAGTATGACTCATTTTCTGCAACTGAGGGCTTGTGGTTCAGACACTGTAGTATTTGAAGACTGCTTTATCACAGTATTTGTGAAAGGGAAGAAGAAGTGATATAAAATTAACCAATGATTAACATTTTTGTATCCATGTTTGAATATATGTGTTATAATTTGCATAGAAATGCATTAGAATTCTGTTGACTTCTCAGTTTACCTTTAAAAGCTTTGACTATATCCTCATCAAGCTAGACATGAGTGTCCATTTTTATCCTCTTGTCTGTCGTCACTATACAGCACTCTATGAGTTACATTGAACCTAAGATTAGAAGAAGCCCAACACAACTTACAGTGAGCAAAGTTCAATCAAAAAGTAACTAAAGTTACTAAAAAACGATTAAATAAACAGATTTTTACATGAATGACTCAAAGGCAGCACAAATTAGACACCTGAAATGGACACGTTGCTAACATTTTCCTAACTGTCGATTCACATTTCACCTGATTCAAAAATCTCCATAACAGAGGTGATATGAGATTAAACCATACTTACTACTCTATTCTTCGCTTGTCTCTGCACTCTGATGTCAGTTTTTCTTCTATAGCAGTTGGTCAGAAAAACAACAAATATTAATATAAAAGAGAGAGAGATTTATACACACACATATAAGGCAGGCAAATTATGATGACATTACGCTGAGTACAATGTACTTGGTGGGTAATATAATCAAAACCCTTCACAGACTCAGCAGTTTCAAATGAATGCTCTCTTATAAGAATCCCTTTTAACAATGTAATCTTTGTACTTATTTGTAATTAGAAATATATATTAGAAAGTAATCAAAAAGGCAATAAAGTTGTCAAGCTTGAAAAAATATAAACACCAATCAGCACACACTACCATAATTGGCTGGTCAGCTCAAGACAAAGTAACTTTATGTTCATAACATGTTTTTTTTCAAACTTTTCGAAGATCATTTACATCATAACAATGAAGCCAAATTGTTCAGGAAATCAGAAATAAATACACAGCTTAATTTAGCAAATATTTTATGTTAATGTAATGTTGTACATGTTATAATGACTAATTGTTTTTTGCAGATGCATTGGACAATGTTTTATAGTTGTTTTAAGCCAAATGTCTCCACATAGATTTTAAAAAGATTTATCAAAGACTTTAGACTTTGACTATATACCCAGTGCTGAAGTTGCTAGAAATCAGTGTCAGCATCATGTTACAGCGATTAACGTCAGTATTCCACGTGTAAGTCATATTAGCAAATGCATAGCAGACCTATCCACCTAGGAAAAAAACTAAACAGTGAGCTATTTATTTATGCAAAAAGCAAATAAAACTTACCAGTAACTTCTGAGGGCAGTATCTTCATCTCTTCGAGTCTGCTTCGACTTCGACTTGAAAAGCTTGGCTCTGATTGGTCAAATTGAATGTAGCTGAACTGAAAAAGACGTGCTGTTACACTTTGTCAAAAATACGACTGGCTCAAGTAACGTTAATGTAATACAAATCTTACCTAGAATCACAGTATAATTAGGTTCCAAATGTCACACACCATGCAAACTTGAAGCTGGGTAAAATTAAAAACATCACTACATTTTCTATTAATAGTTAATGTTAATCCAAAACATTTAAGACTTTCATTAATCTTCGAAAGAAAAACGGACATATTTTAATGAAACCTGAGAGATTTACATCCCTCCGATAAACGATTGTTGCCGTCGCCCCCCAATTTTGCAGTCTCCAGATGGACTAAAGGGTTGTTGTCGGTGAACACTGTAACCTGGGCTCCCCACAAATAATCCTTAAATTTCTCAGTGATGGCCCACTTAAAGGCCAGCAGTTCTAGCTTGAAGGAGTTATAGTTTTGATCACTGCGTTCAATTTGGTTTCTCCATTCTTGGAATTTAGAGGGCTCCCCTCCACCAAATTTTGGGACTCATGTTATGACCCTCCCATACACCATGGCACAAATGCATTTACTACCTGGGGCTGCTCGACGTGACTCATATTACTTGTGTATGCCAAGGACCCTGCCGACTACGCCAAAAATGTAACCGTGCTACTTAAAACATGCAGGACTTTTACCCTTGTGATACACAAGTAACAGACATACACATAAATCTTATAAAAGTGCAAAATATATTTAAGTAGCAGTTTAAAAACTATTGTTGATGTAAAAATCATACTAACATTATAAGGGCACCCCAGGAAACATTATAAAATAATAAAATAATCCAGTTCATGACCCCTTTAAGTAGGACCTATATTTATATGTAATTTCATAATTACTACTATTGTATTCTGAAGTGTTCTACAAGCATTTATGGTAAATAAAATATACTGCTCATAAAAAAATATAAAAAGTAATTTTTCTTAAAATAGAAAATATTAAATATAATGTCATTTGTAATGACACATGTAATGCATTTAGATCTATTTGTATACACAATTGTAATGATGAAGTTTTAATTTAGTACATTTAAAATATAATTACAAAATGATCTTTAAAATACAGTGTCCTGAAAAAGGGATGTTTCTTTTTTCGCTTAATTTTTTGAGATTTGAAGTATAGCCTACTACAAGTATAGAATGCAAGGGACTGCTCAGAACTCTTTGCGGCTGAGGCGATACTTGTTTCTAAGGGCCTTTTAAACTAGTGTTGCCATGATGGTCTAAATTTTTGTTTTGAACATTTTAGTGTTTTAAATTTTGTGTGATGGGAATTTGGTTTGGAAATGCCATTGAAGAAAGTTCTGAATGACCAACCATTAACTCCTAAACCCTGTAAAGATGCGAAGGTCTCACACTCACTTATAAAAACATTTGAAAGTTCTGAATGGAACACATGACACACACTAAACTAATCCTAATGTGGCACACTGTAATTTACAGTTGTTGTTTTTTGTGCAAATTGAAATTCAGCCTGTGTTATGTTGTTCCAAGCCATAGTGTGAAAGAAAAACACTGCTGTTATGAAGGTGAGAACTGTAGGAAAGCTGCATGTTTATCACTGTCGCTAGGTGACAACGAGTTCAGAAGACGTCTTTCAGACTAATCACACTAACCAAACTTTAAGGTCAGTCTGCACCAAAAACCTGAGAAAGTCCTTATTAAGAGATAAAATGTCAAAAATTATGAGGATATGAAGCAAACATTACTTAGTCTCTCTCTCTCTCTCTCTCTCTCTCTCTCTCTCTCTCTCTCTCTTTTTTTTTTTTTTTTACATTTTATCTCTTAATTATCACTCTGTAGGTACAAATTATGATTTACTAAAACATTTTTGTCATAATCATGAATTAACACAATTTCGACTTTTCAATTATGGCCTAATGAATTAAATGTAAGGAGTCAAAATTTAAAGAGTAAACTTCACCTCCCATCTTAGACAATGTAAACTAGGATTGTCTTTGTCACTCAATTCATGTAACAAAGGCACCACAGTGGTTTTCACCACTGTCCCCTGTGGGAATCTTATTTTATGTGTTTAGCCTTGACTTATTGGACTGTACAAATGTCCAGCCAGTGCCCACTCACCACACACCACCATAATCAGTGTGCATGGCGCTGCTGCCGTGGCAACCAAACTCCCGCTGATTTCTTGCAATCGAAGGGGGGAAACTGGCGTAAACGACGGATCGGTACAGGATGCTGATTTTCTAATTAAGGCCAGTCCAAATTTTTTTTTTTATTCAGATCGTGTGATTCGTGGTTGTTGACATATCAATAAATGAGTAATTTGATATTCTTATTCATTTGCCCCTTGGGTAATAAGCAGCCTGAATAATTGCTTCTCCTGTTTATTTGAAGCATGCTACGACTGATTATAAGATAACGCCACAGATTATGATTACTAAGGAAACGATTGTCTTTCCCTGTGTTTTGTGATTCAGACATCTGTTACAGCTTGGCAAGCATCATCGGCGTATGTCTCACATTTGTTGTGTTGCGCTTGAGAGCAGTTGTGTGTCCCTCCTAATGCAAAGCTGGCTGTTCTTCCTGAATCTGGACATGGGTCTGTCTTTCTCCAGCACTGAAAGCTACATCAAATCTCCCGTTAATGTGATCCCTGTCTCCGTTTGATTGACAGGCCGACCTGTCCCAGAGGAATGGGCGAAGACAACACATCGACAAAGTGATTTAAGGAAGGCAAAACAGACTCGTGTCATTATCTGGTCTTCAGATGAAGGTCAAAAACACTGTTTGCGCCCTAGTTTTGTCTTCTCATTCACACCCCTTACCACTCGTGAAGGCCATGCAAAATATTCATGACAAAGGGCTGGCATTCAATGCTTGACTAAACACCACAATTAAGATCCAATTTACTTAACTCGACCTTGGCGCTTTCTAATGCTATAAACATTTACCCGCTTTCAATTCTCCAGCCTTTACCAGGCGTTAAAGAAAGTCTCAAGTACCTCATTATTTGAATATTAATAGAACATTATGCATGCAATAAAAGCATGTGTGAGCCTGTTTAATCAGGTTTTGTTTAGCTGTTCTAGCAGGTATGCTTCAGAAGATACTATTTCTTTACTGATGGTGTGTAATTTTGAAATGAAAGGCTCTGGAATGTTTTTAGCTATACAGCACTGGGATTGCCCATTAGTTCATATTGTAAGTCTTCAATGCTCGATTAATTCAGGAACAGATCCAAACGGCAGGTCTCATACTGAGGAATGTCATTGGACTAAAGAGGAAAATAACAAATTTTATATTTTACCTGCATTTTTTACAATTCAAGGTCTGAGCCGAGCAAACATTTCTTGGGTTGAGTATTTGTCTTCCTGTCGTCTCCTGCCTGAAGCTAGCTCTGAGGTTTTTATGCCAAAGCCTTTTTGTTTATACCTCTATCTTCAATAAAGACACACAGATAGAGTGCGATGGGGATATTATGTGTCATTCTATAGATACACATGCAAATGAAAGGCTGAATGGACAGCAAATGATGCAACATTTGGACTCCCATGCACTACACACTTACCACACACACACACACACACACACACACACACACCACTTCACGCCATTGACTTTCTGCCAGCACATTTTGCTGCCACTGCAGGACTTGACATTTAATGATCTTTAGACAGAGTGATGTCACATTTATCAGTCTTCATCAGAGCAGACAGATCCCAAACCCCCAGTGTAAAGACAAGCCCGCGCAGCACAAACACATTCACACACGGACACAGCCACACACACTCACACTCCGTCTCGCTTCTTGCACACATGCATATAAACGCAGTCACATAGAATTTAGATAATTATCACCATGGTCATTTACATGTCAAATTGTAGTAGTAATCTTTATTCCCCCGAAGGAAAAATGGTCATGGACAACCAACAATTTATTTAACATATGAATCTTTTTTTTCTCATATTTCCGCTCGTTGAGTCCTAAATTTCCTAAATAGAAAATCCTACAAAATAGCTATATATACAGTATATGTTTTATGTCATAGCTCATTATGACATTAATGTATTTTATATTAAATGTTAAATTGCAAGATTACAGCCCGTGATGCTCTGAGCTGTTCCATGATAACACTATAAACAGCAAAATTAATCTGCAGTTTTCAGGTGGTACAGCGGTAACAAGGTACAAGTCGGAGCTTGTTTTCTATTGGTGCATTTATGCCATGTCAGAATAACCTCCATTATGATATTCCGACTTGTAAAAAACATCCTCATAAACATCTGACCGCTGCAACGTCAGGTGGAAAGACTCAAAATGGCAGCAGAACATTAAATAATTCCCCATAAATGACAATTGCTAATGTCCTAATAATGTAAGAATAATCTAAAAATGAAACATACAATACAGTTGAATAGCTAGCACAGAGTTGAATATCCAATGATAAAGTGTATGTTTAATAACGCATTTGCATAATGATTTGTTACTTACTGCATTGTGGTTTTATTGATTACAGTTTATTTTGTTGTTAATAGTGTTGCCATAGAAACACACAATTCTGAAGCCAAGGACATAAACAGCTATGAGTGCAACGTCTGGGTTCATCTAGAATGACAGTAATTATGACATGGCATGAACTCCACATATTTTGCAATGGTAGCCCCGCCCACTGTAAAATCTCATTGGTCAATAATCCTACTCCTCATAACTGTGCATTAAGCATCAAATATCTTTCAATTGGCTTGTCACGCCGCACTGCACTTTTGCATTCAGGGTGTACAAACAAATTGCTTGCAATGCACACAGTGTAACATAACACCAGCAACCGCACTTCGATTTTTATTCAGCACAGCAGGAAAGGAATTAACAGCCACATATTTCCAAGTTACAAAGTGTCTACACTATCATGGCAATCAGTTTGGTTTTTGCACCACATCAAATTCATTCCATCGCATAAATGAATATCCTCATAAACAGAGACATCAGCGGAGGGCATCAGTCTGTACATCATCACAGCCATAATCTTGTCTTTGAAATGGAAAGTTCGACCGAAAGCTTATGCCCCTTTAATTATGTTTGAGTAAAACATCAGATGCATTGATCTCCTCGAGTAATTCTTCTATTAGGAAATAAAGTCATAAAAAGAGTCTCACATTAACGATCTGGCAGAGGATAATAGTTTAGATTGATTGGACCGACAGACCAGCTTTTTATGGGCCTTATTAGCTCAGCTAAGGATAGAGGATCCAGGGCCGACGCGGCAGTGCGCTCTGCAGATTTATGGGAGAATAATGCACCTTGGCCCAGGCTCTTTTTGCCCTCGACACCATATCCTATTAACCTCGGTAATGTTTATCAATTTAAGTGTGGCTACCAGCATAATACTGCTGAAATAACGTTATTGAAACATTGACCCATGCTGGTGACCCAAGGTGGAATGTGATTGCTCTGGAGGGGGTCAAGATGGGGCTGGGAGACCAGAGGACACCCAAGACATTAACTCCCCCCCGCTGAATCGCTCCACCTATGTTAGCAATCTCTCCCTCATCTCATCTACTCTACTCTAGGGAAGAGTGTGAACGGAAAGAGTGACTGTTCGATGAGCCCAGTGGTGCTGGTTTCATTTAAACATTGGGGCGGAGGAACAATGCACACACACACACACACACACACACAAGTTATGATGCGCTTAAACTGCAGAAGCAAAACTCAGTGCCACTCAAAACGCTAGAAAGCCTCCACCTTGAGGTTTGTTTGTTGCAAGTGTGTTTAATCTATGTGAATTTCAGTACACTCCATTATAGAGTACACACGATTTAGGATCGTTCACACTAAAGATGACAACTATAACGTTTTAATAATCATTCTAATTTTATAATAATAGGTAAGTCCACACAACAGCTACAACAACACCAGAAGAACAATACCATTAGAATCACTTTCAGAGTGTTTTTTTTTCTTTCTTCCAGCTGATGAACGATACAAATCTGCATAATCTGCATATTTTTAAATGTTCATTACAAATGTTACTACCTACACCTTACATCGATTGGCTGCCGCCTGGTGTTTTTAGTTTGACATTTGCATAAAGTTGAGCTTTCAATGCTCCAGAGTAAACACACTGTAAAACATGATACGTTTTTTTTTATTGATATTTTAAGAAGGAAAATATTGAATCTGGGTAAATTTTTACGTAATTAATATCCAAGTTGGGAGTTTGTTTAGGCCAAAAAGTTCAGTCATTATACTGCAGATCTGCCGCAGGCAAAAATCAAAGGTTATGCATGTAAATCTTTTCAATACTTTTTATTAATTCTCTCAGTCTATTTAAATCAGTTAAAAAATACGAATGGCCTAAGGCAGAAATTAAATGTTTCACAGTTTTGTATACAGAACTGGTGTGAATTGTAATCTAAAGGTTAACAATTTAATAGCATCAGAATATGATGTGCAGTTGATATGTCGCCTTACACACGCTCACGTTGACTACACATACACATTCACTTAAATATACAGTACACAGTCCCAAGTATACAGTCATAAATCACATTACCTACCCTTCTGCCAAGGCAGCACTGCTCAGGGTAAAATACACAGCATCACCCCAGCACACTGCCATGCTCGTAAATTCAGTGTGATGAGTAATGAGAGCGGTTGGCTCGCTCCCTCCCTCTCTCCCTCTTGCTTCGTCATTCAACTCTGACCCAACCCCGGCCCAGCTCAGACGGTCAATCTCCGCTCCTCTCAGAAGAGACTTGCTCTATGACCAACCCTGGATTGCATTGCAGTCACATTTCCTAGTATCCAGAATTAATTATGCATTAATTTACCAAGCTGATGAGCAGCATATGTAGATTCTGAAAGCCAAAGGTCAGTGCTCTGTGTGCTGGAGGTGGAATGAAGAATCTTCGCAAATTCTTGCCCCACATTTTTAAAGGAATACTTCATTCAAAAATGACTTCTCTTCTGTGAAACACCTAAGAGAAATGTTGAAGAATGTACTGGCCATGTAATGAAACAGAGTGGTCAATATGATTAATGCACTATGTTTCAAGTCTTCTGAACTGTATTTTATATCAGCAACAGACTGAAATGTAAGTTATACAGTATTTTTTCCCCCCCTTCTGCTCTAAAATGGACAACAAAAACAGCACATCAACACCATCTGATGCCAAAATCTTTTGGTTTTCATGTGATCAACATTATTGCTGCCATATTTAATTTGAGAGCTACAGCAGAAAGATTTTCAGTGAATAAAGACAAAGTTATCATATGACTAGGAATTTTATACACGTGTCATTTGACTGCTTTTATGATACATGTTCATGGTGTTTGAGAGGCCAATTCCCTTCCATTAAACAGAAGCACACACACACATAGCCTATATACTGTGTATATATACTGTATATGAATATAAATTAAACTTATATACATTTTTTAGAGAATGTTAATATTTAGCAACAATATTGTTTTAACATCCCACCCTCATCTGTTAACTGTTACTCTCCTTTTTGAAAATGCATCTGAACTTAGTGTTGTAGTTCATGAATGTTATGGAATACAGAACTATAAAGAGGACTCTGCATATTAATACATTAGTGAAAGCAAAAACTGAATGAGGAAAAAAAACATATACAAGTGTACGTTTACTGTAAAACATATGTACTGAACTAAACATCAACTAAACATAAACATACGAAATATATAAAAATCACTGCAGTTTCCAGCTGAAATGAACACTATAGGCAGTAAAACAGCAACAACCTTTATTCCTTTTCACACAAAAATATGATTACGGGGCAGATTAACGATTGATACTTATGTGCGGTTCCTTGCACAATACAATGTTATGGCCTTAAAACGCTTTTACCATAGTACATTATTTGTAAACTAATACATTTTGATGTTTGTATCACATAACCAGCTCCATATGTGACTTTTGAAAGAGCTTGTAGAAGCAAACTGAAACGGCAAAGACTTGTAGAAGCAAGCTAAAATGGCATGGTTGCTTCAGTAAATGAGTTTTTTACTGCATGTTGGCTTTTGTTAGCAATATCGGGTATGTTTAGGGTTTAGTGTAGTTGGTACATAATTTTCAAACACGATAGAGAATTAACCTTTTATTGCCACTCACCAGACATTTCAATTCAGAATGCCGCAACACGTTCAACATCCAACATAATACAACTTTGCCACATTCACATTCATATGTTTCAAATAAAACTGAACACGCTTTTAAAGTCACTCACTGGAAATTTCACTTTGAAAGTGTCGCAAAACATGCAAGAAACAATGTAATATCGTTTTGCAGCAATGTCACCACAGGCACGTTTTTCAGATGAGTTTACCCAAGTTGTGTTACACATTTGAAGTTGCTATCACAAAAATAGAGACAGTTAAAAGGATTTAAAGTACCGTTTCCATGTTAAGGAAAATTCTAATTCTAATAAGGCAATAAAAAAAAGTATGCCACTGCGCCACCTTCTGCTACCGGGAGCCAGACTGTTAAGAGGTTACATTACACTTCTTATTTGACAGCTTAACACATATGAAGTACATGCAATATCACAAGTTTCACAAAAAAAAT
Source organism: Leuciscus leuciscus (assembly GCF_965113295.1). NCBI lineage: Eukaryota > Metazoa > Chordata > Actinopteri > Cypriniformes > Leuciscidae > Leuciscus > Leuciscus leuciscus. The sequence continues at coordinate 26,714,287 of NC_138730.1, forward strand.
AGCATACTTGCAAACACTTTTCACATAACTTAATTAAATTAATTTAATTAATTCAACCCAAACCGGGTCTAAACTCTCAACCACAAAACATGCGGGGTAACTGGCAGCACTACACTATAAACATGCTATAGCAAGCCTTCAAAAAGTGGTAAACGAAGGTTGATGGACCAGTCAGACTGCAGTAGATGATAACAATTTAGACCTGTCACTCTAGTAATGGGCTTCACTACCTAATTGTTGAAGTTTAAAACTTCACTGAAGTATGTTAATGTTGTTATAAACAATCTTCTTGCTACTTGGCATGTGTGAACAAGAAAGCTTAAGGGACGCAATAGGCAAATGTTATTTTTAAACTGATTTCTCTTTGCACAGTATCATTAGCTCAATTAAAGGTGACAGCACTTCCACTCAGTAAACAGCTATGTCACAAAGAGCATAGAAACAGCTGTCACTGATTCATTGTTTTCTGTGTCACAGCCTCATACAATCTGACAAGGAAACGGTGACTGCTGGCCTCTTTTTGTCTTGTAGATATTTGCCAAAGCTCAGGAGAAAAGCCAGGGCTGAGAGAGAGAGAGAGAGTTTGTATGCGTCTATTCTGGGATGGTGAATTTGAGTGTTTGAGAGGTTGTGGTGTGACAGGAGTCGTGCTGTGCTGGGATTAATCAGAAAAGAGAGGAAGTGTTAGAACACTCTTTCGTATATGTGGGAGACTGACCTGGGTCTCACACACAAAGCGTTTAACTAACATCACTCAACATGTAATGCCTTGGACATTTTCTGTTAAGAAAGTTGCAGACTTCCTAACAGATAAATTATTATGAACAAGCAATAATACACAAATGAAGATATATATATATATTTTTTTTTCTCTCTTTCTCTTTTGTCTATACACTGGGAGTTCACAGAACCAAAACTTTGACGCATCAGAAAGTACAAAAAGAGGTCGTAAAAGTAATCCATATGAGCAGTTTAATTCTATTATTTAGGTTGTGTGGCCTTTTTAAAATGGAGGGACAGAAATCTCTCAAGTTTCATTAAATATATCTTAATTTTGTGTTTTGAAAATTAAAGGTGCATTAAGCAACTTTTTCATGTTAAAAATACCCGTTTTCTAACCCATACATGCTTAAACAATTGCCTGATGGGCTGAATGAGCCCTTCTCTGATCACTGAGATTGTCTCTATAATCCTGTAAAGTAAAATAAATAAGAGGGATTCGGGCCGGAATTTTAGACTGGGCGTGACGTCATGCGCGTTCACGGCACGCTCACCTGGCTGTCTGGCAGGTTTGTGTATTCGCCGCCATTCTCCGTAGAAGATGGATTCTAAGAGACCGGCTTGTAGTTCATTTCAAACACCAACGCAAACTCCACGTAAGATAAAAAAAAAGAAAACTTTTGTCCGTGAGCGTGCACACTTCTGGCTGCAGTTTCGCTTGCCGCCAGAGGGGGCATAGTTCTGCAAAAACTCAGAGACTTGCGCAATGCACCTTTAACGATGGGTTTAGAACAACATGAGTGTGAGAAACTGATGACAAAAGATTTTGGGTTTCACTACAAGTTACAACCATGCACAGTTTTTATTTTAGATAAAAAAAAAAAAAAACTTTTTTCATCTCAAATTAAACTGATTAATAATTTTATAATTAATTACTAATTAAACACATTAGTAAACTGTGATTTCTGTTACTTTCATTTTAGATTTTTTAAAATAAAATGCTTACATTTTTAACATATAATAATGTAATATTTTTAAAACTTGGCAGATGTTTTAAATTCTTTAGAGAAACTGATGTACTAACATCAGCAATAACATTGTCAACATTCAATCCTCTGTCAAAATATTTGTATAAATAATAGTCCCAAAGGTCATCTTTAACTAAGGGGAAACATCAAATAAATTACCAGTTAGGCAACAAAGCCTTTTAGATTCTCCCACTCAGATGTATGAACATAATTTTAATTAGAGGCACATATAAAATGTAAAGTGAAAGTTACGTCTTGACCTCTGAATAGTTATGCAGGTAAAATAGAAAGACAGCAAAATAGTGAATTATGGGTGTATAATTTTTTTGCAGTTTTGTCGAAATTTAGGCAGAATCATGTATTTTCAATGAGCTTGGGTTGAAATGGAGTTTTACCTAAATAAAGCCAGTAGTCTTCGACTGGTTGCATGATCTTAACTTTAGGCAACCTGATCAATGTAAAATAAATCAGCTTTTCTTAGGTAACTGATACGTTGGATTAATCTCTTGTGAGTGCAAAAGCACTGATCATTTCTTCGTGCGTAGCTCTCAATGGGAGCCTTCACGTCCAGCTGGTGTTCAGCCCGGGAAACGGACTCGCAGGACGGCCTTCCGTTCTATGCTAGTAGTACAGCGTTTTGCAGTGCGTTGCCCATAAGCATCAGAAAAAACTGATGCAATGCGAGTGAACCATATCAAAAGGAAACGCTCCGGTTACTAATTTAATCTGTAATCGAAACAATGGGAACAAGCATTGCGTAGCTTGCCGTGTTACTGCGCCTACGCGAGAGTCGACGCTACCACTCCAGTCTAAAAATTCGGACTTAAATGGCTTTTAATTAGTGCTGTCAACATTAACGCATTAACGCATTAACGCATTAGCGCATGAGATTCATTTTTTTCAGTTTAACCCATAAAAAATATTTAACGCAATTAACGCAGCATCCGTTTTTACTGTCATCCTTTGGCTAGTGTTACATTATATTATCACGCTCCTATTCATGCAAATGCTTTTATACCATTCAAGCGCGACAAGAACACGATGTCTGTGAATGTCTGTGACATAAACTTATACACTTGTGTGCACAAAAAGACGCACGCCAGTTTCGAGTTCTCTTTCGCACTTGAACGAACAATAACGCACACAATTATACCCAAATACCTGTTTTGTCGAGTATCCTCATAAGAGCAGTCTTAAATAGAGTTAAATAACGACTTAAATGAACATAAAGGGCCCTATTTTAACGATCTAAGCGCATGGACTAAAGTGCACGGTCAAGTGCACTTAGGGCGTGTCCAAATCCACTTTTGCTAGTTAAACGACGTGAAAAATGGGCGGCGCCAGGCATGGTTTAAAAGGATTGTCCCTTTTCTCTTAATGACTAATGGGTGTGTTTTGGGCTTTACGTGCAATAAACCAATCAGTCTCATCTCCCATTTCCTTTAAATGCCAGTTGCGCTCGCGCCATGGCTGATTTGCTATTTACATGATGGAATTTGATAGTGGACTGAACGCGTCTCCAGAGCGCAAACGGATCTGCTTGTGTGCGAGGTTAAAGCACGCGAGGAGACCATCTACGGGACAAGCCAGATTCCACCATATCTTTATGTACACAATAATACATTGTAATCCTTTTAAAAAAAATATTTGGCATGTTTGTGTGCTGCTGCGTGTCCCTGTGTGTTTAATAAGCAGAGTGTACGCGCATTGTGGACCTGCCTATAGGCGCACATTACTAACGCGCTCTTTAAATAAAAAAATAAAAACATTGCATTCTCCAAAGATCTGATAGAACATCTATAGCATGCGTGTTTTGCCTGGGGAGGCCTCCTCTAAAGAACTGTGATGAGAAAATAATTGATTGTATATATATATATATATATATATATATATATATATATATATATGAGATCAAATAATAAGCAAAGTGCATTAGAACTTAATGCATATGTGTGCACACAAAACTTCTTACCCTACTGAATTGAGTTCTCTTTCGAGCCTTCTTGTACTTGAATATTTAAATTGGCAAGGCTTAACACGTGAAAATGATAAACTTTCGTGATGTAGTACTGGCCTGATCAGGCAAGTGACAGTTGTGTCAACTGTCCCAAGCACATCTACGCTGGCCTTGGTCCATCAGACAGTCCTTATTTTCGAGCCCTGAAAAGACATGCAGAATATGAGCAAATAAGCAAAAAAGGGTAAGCTTTGTCCCAAACACATCTACGCTGGCCCTGGGCCATCAGACAGTCATTATTTTCGAGCCCTGAAAAGACATGCAGAATATGAGCAAATAAGCAAAAAAGGGTAAGCTTTGTGTCACAGAAATAAGGACGTCACACAAAGGGAGTAATATCCCTGGTGGGATGTCATAGCAACATCCCTGATAGTTCTTCAGATCTTGTATGACAAAAACAGTGATGGGATTAACACATATTAATAATATCATTCCAAAGCTAAATATACCTCCCTTGTCTAGAGCTCGACTAACTGTGGACAAAAGAAACCGGATGAGGAAGGTAGGAGAGGATGAGTGGCGCTTACACAGTTTTCACACACACAGAGTTACAGGAGTCATTCCAGTCTGCTCCTCTCCACTGGAGAGAGATATGTGAGGTAATGGAGCACAGTGAGGGCTCTGGAGCAGTATCCTGATCCCAGTGAGGGGCCGATGAATGTCATAGGAGGCCAGCATTTAGTGTCAGCATGCCTCAGACTTGTGGAAAGGCTTCTGTTGAGGAAACAGAGGGGGATGATATTTGTCAGCTTGGCTGTGGTTTCTCACCCCACAGGTTGCCTGTAGTTTGAGGGCAAGCGCACATTCTCCGAAGATCTGATAGAACATCTTTAGCATGGGTGTTTTGCCTGGGGAGGCCTCCTCTAAAAACTGTGATGAAAAAATAATTGATTGTGTGTGTGTGTATATATATATATATATATATATATATATACACATATGAGATAAAAAATTAAGCAAAGTGCATTAGAACTTATAAGAGAATGTTTACACATACAGTAGCACATCAATTTGATGAGACTTTGATTTAACCCTTAAACAGACAAGAGTAGAAATTCATTTTTTATATCATCTGGACTTAAGTAAATAATATCCAAAAGAATTTTTGAAAAATGTTATGTATTTTGGATTTTATGAGTTCCCAGATCACATTGCCTGTTTAGGGTATAAAAAAAGGACCAAATCTATAACTGTAACTGCCATTGCATGTTTAAAACAATTATATCCTATATAATGTTGACATATTATATATCATTGGAAAGCTTACAAACTCAAGCTTGCTTTACCATAAAAATGGTACTTTAAATTATTTTAGCGAGTTCCTTACCTAGTGGGTGGTGTCAGATTTCTTATTACAAAATTTATTTTAACTACTTTATAATAAAAAAGTGTCTAAACTTGACAAAACACATATCGTCGGAAAGGTCTGAGACTGTATTGAGACTAAAAATAAATTAATTTGTTACAAAAAACACTCAGTGGCTATTTTTGGTACAGCTCCTAAAGCATTCTTGAATTACAACCATTTAAATTTGGATAGTGCAATATTACATATATTCTCAAAAAGGGGGATGACAGGTTTGTAATATTGTTGTTTTTTATTTGCAGCAAAAAATTGTTCATTGGTCCATTTTTCTTGCATTTTTAACTATGCATGAGCAGTTCTTAGTCAATCATTGTCACTAACATTTTCCAAGGGTACAAATAAACAAGAGATTCTCAGAAATAAAAACAAATAAACATTTAGAATTCATTTTGATTAAATTAAATAAAAAATGTGACCAGCATACTCAAGACAGACAGGCTGTATCAGTTTAACCGGTAAATTTTATAATTTGTAAAAAAAAAAATATATATATATAGCTGCGAGCAGCGATTGCGGGCCCAAGGCGGTGTCACCGGCTTGGGCCCTCCATCGCTGCTCGCAGCTATATATATATATATATATATATATATATATATAAATGTAACAAAAAAAACAAAAAAACATTATATATATATGTAACAATAAATAAATAAATAAATAAATATATATATGGTGTGCGTCCACGGCGAGGAACGGGCAGAGAAGAGCGAACGGTTTTTAGTTAATTCCTACTTCCATAGAAATTCATTGAAAACGCTCGCTCTGCAGCATTATCCATGTCAGTGCGGACGAACATATTTTACTTTCGTTTTTAAGTTAGCAATTCAAAAGCCCCAAGCGGTGTCACACGTTGATTAACCGGTGGTAAAATATTCCTCACCGTCACATACCGGTACCTAGTATATTTTATATAGATACAATAGGCCTACCCGACTTTGAACACAAGAGGGCAGTATAGCACTATGAATGACATAATTGTTTTGTTTTTTGGACTAAAAAAACATTCTGGATGTTTTTAAACTTAAAGAATTATTAAATTGAAAAAAAAAAGAATAAAATGGGTTTAGTTCTGATATTTGTATAATTATATATAGAAATAAATGGTGTATAATTACATTTTTAGAAGATAGGAGGTTTTTAGTGTTTCCTTTTTTGACATTACTTTAATCCCTTGCCATAGCAAAACCGTTTGAGATATTTATTATCTGTTTACAATTTAGCATCTTTAATGTATTTTCATCATGTTGAAAAAGTTTGGTGGGAATAAAATAAACCACTTAAGAGGAGTAGGTAAAAATTCAGAGGCTGATTTTGCAAAGAAATCCACATTCAAACCAAAATATCTGACTTCCTGTTGCTCTGAGCTAATTACTGTAAATTAGAAAATTGTCCGGCTCGATGAGACCAATATGCGTACTGATTTTTGTGACTGTACATAAAATGAACCCCCCCCCACTTTTGTCAAAAGCATTTTGAAAGTGACACACTTCCTGCTGCCAGTTGGTGGCGCTATAACTTTGACTCACAATAGTTACATCCATCTGATCGGCCTCTTACCACGAACACACTGCTGAAGTTTCATCAAGATCAGTTAATGTATGCAGAAGTTATAACACTTAGTTTTTCTCTTTTCTCGCCACAAATTAGTTTCCTCGCCACGGCCAAACCGTCCGAGATATCAAAAATCCGTTCGCAATTTAGCATCCTCAATGTCTTGACTTCATGCTGACTGAGTTTGGAGGCGATTGGATGAATTCTCTAGGAGGAGTATTTCACATTCCACAGCAAGTGTTTTCCAAACAACCCATAATAGCCGACTTCCTGTTGGGCTGGCGCAAAACTTAGAGCACGAAAGTTGTTCGGCCCGATGAGATCTATATATGTGCTGAGTTTCATATTAATTCATGCAAGCTAGTTTGATCTATGGACCAAGTTTTCGGACCCCTTTCCAGGGGGCGCTGTTGAGCCCCCCTGCCACGCCCGGGTACCAGCTTTAGCCAGGCCCTGATGGCCCCAGGTTCTGACCTGTGTGCAAAGTTTCATGAGTTTTCGAGCACTTTAAGGGCCCCAAAAGCCCCTGAAACCTTGAAAAACAATTTTAAAAGCGGTCTCTCCTAACAGACAAATCCCCCACACCCCCCACACACACAGAGACAGAGAAAGAGAGAGAAAATTCTAAAAAAAAAACACTTCAAACCAAAATATCTGACTTCCTGTTCGTTGGAGATAATGACTGTAAATTAGAGAATTGTCCGACTCGATGAGACCAATATGCGTACTGATTTTTGTGACTGTACATAAAATTACCCCCCCCCACTTTTGTCAAAAGAATTTAGAAAGTGACACACTTCCTGCTGCCAGTTGGTGGCGCTATAACTTTGACTCACAATAGTCACATCCATGTGATCGGCCTCTTACAACGAACACACTGCTGAAGTTTCATCAAGATCAGTTAATGTATGCTGAAGTTATAATACACTTCCTGTGTCCCATTATTCGCCACAAATTCATTTCCTCGCCACGGCCGAACCGTTCGAGATATCAAAAATCCGTTCGCAAAAAATTCATCCTCAATGTCTTGACTTCATTCACACCGAGTTTGGTGGCGATTGGATGAATTCCCTAGGAGGAGTATTACACATTCCATTGTATGCGTTTTCCAAACAATGTAATATAACCGACTTCCTGTTGGGCTGGTGTAAAACTTAGAGCACGAAAATTGTTCGGCCCGATGAGATCTATATGTGTACTGAGTTTCATATTATTACATGCAAGTGTGTTTGATTTATGGACAAGTGTTCGGATCCCGTTCCAGGGGGCGCTGTTGAGCCCCCCTGCCACGCCCGGATACCAGCTTCAGTCCGGCCAGTTTTTGAGCATGTTAAGGGCCCCAAAAGTGGCAAAAAGGCAGAAGAAAAAAAATAATGAAAAAAATAAATAAATCCTTCCGGAAACAATAGGGCCTTCGCCCTTTCAGCGCTTGGGCCCTAAAAATAAAAAATCAGAATACAAAGATAGTCAAAAGTAGGGTTAATCCCTTTTTTATACCCAAAAGTGGCAATGTGACTCAGGTGTAACATATGGCGCTTTTCCACTACACAGTACCAGCTCGCCTCAGCTCGGCTCGGCTCGACTCGACTCGGCTCTGTTTGGTTTTCCACTGTGTAAAAGTTGTACCTGTACCTGCTTCCAGGTACTTTTTTTCGTACCACCTCCGGCGCGGTTCTGAGCGAGCTGAGGCGAGCTGAGGCGATACTAAAATGTGACGTGAAAACACAGCAGACTGCTGATTGGTCAGAGAGAATCGTCACTATTCACTGCGTCATCATTGCACGCGCCAGACGGAGTATCCTGAATAAAAAACAGCAAAAACAAAAACATCCAAAAACAGCATACACTCGATTTCCTCCATTGTCCTGTGTGTGGGTAGCGGGTGTATCTCGCGCGTCTCGCGTAAAAGATTAAGTCACGGCAGTTTCCTGCGGCGTCGCTATGACGACCAGGTATTATTGTGGAGGTACTATCTGCAATGGAAAACGGAGCGAAAAGCGAGCCGAGCCGAGCTGAGTCGAGTCGAGTCGAGTCGAGTCGAGTCGAGTCGAGTTGAGCTGGTACTGGTAATGGAAAAGCGCCAATATATTTCAAAACGTGCTAAATAACAACATGAACAACATTTTTATACATTTTCTTTTTCAGCACCTTAAGACAATGTTCATAATTAATGTTTTTAAAAAATTTTTTTTAATTTTTTTTTATTACAGAATAAAATAACAAGACAAGCTTCAAACCCCCCACCCACCTCCCCATGCATTCATACCACAACCACAATCATCCACACATTCATAATGTTATGACAAGAAAGCAAAATAAAAGGAAGCACAAAGCAATCAAAATTAATAACATAATAAAAATAAAAATAAAATAAATCAATAATACTGATAATAAAAAATAAAAAATAAATAAACAAAATACAATAGAATTAGCAAAACATTTTTGCCATAACACATGGCGCACCTTTAAGAAAGTACACACCTAATATTTATATCTCTAACTCAAGTAAGCAGACATTCCATTTATTTTCATGCTCAGTTATTCTGTTGTTATTTGTTGCTATAATTGTTTCTAGCATATACTGATAAAACACTCTATTCTTAAAGTGTTTTATACCTAAATTTGATAAAGTTTTAGCTTTAAAAATAAAAATTTTACCCATCAAAATAATCATATTCAAAAAGTGTGTGCATTTACCCTCAAAGACACATAACAAAATATTCTGAGGTGTGATTTGCAAAACAATATCCATAGACCTTAACCATAACTGTATACTGACCCAAAACTTAGCCACATGTGGGCAAAAATAAAACAAATGCATCAGGTCCTCCTCCTCATCCCCACAGAACCTGCAACAGGGATCCTTTTCTATCTGCCATTTGAACAAAGATTTTTTTGTTGCAATAATTTAATAAAACATTTTAAGTTGAAATATTCTGGAATATGAATCGATTGTAGTTCTATAAATTGTTCTAAAATAATCTTTCCACAAAATTGGATCATTAAATTCATCTTCCCAAAACAGGCAAGTTTGTCTGTGTGGAAAAAGTGCAGTGCCTGTGATATTTAAATTCCAAATATATATTATTTTATTTATCTTTACAACAGACAACCATTTGAGGCATCTTATTGGTGGAAGACAAACCATTAATTTATTCTTCTTTTCATTTTGCAGTTTCGTTTTCCAAGTTTTAGGAATTGCAGAAATCAGCTGGTTGAATTGTAACTGATCGAGAGAAATGCTAAAAATATTTCTCAAGTTTTCATTAGAAATAAAATCTCCAGATAAATCTAAAAGGTCATTGACAAAAATTAAGCCATTTTTGACACATTCCTCCCACAACAATGGCTTGTCTCCAACTGTAATGTTTGAATTCATCCATAACAACTGTGTCTGAATATCTTGAATTGTATCTGGAGGATAGTACTGGAAATTCAACCAAGCTTTCAGTGCATCCTTGAAGAATGGTGATAACTCTTTTAAACCATTTTGAAATATTTTATCAACATGTATTGCTTTTAATTGGTAAAAAGGAAATATATTATTCGAGAAAAAGGAAAAGGCTGAATATAATCTCTGGCTTGTGATCCATTGTTTGTTGTGATAAATTTTAGCAACCCAGGAGGCTTTCAAGGAACAATCCATCATTTGAAGATTTTTCAAATTCAATCCGCCGTTATCATAAGAATTATATAAATACTGCCTTTTAATTTGATCTGGTTTATTGTTCCATATAAATTTGAATTTTTTTTGTTCAAAATGTTTGAAGAACTTCATACTAGGTAAAGGAAGAAGCATTAGTAAGTGGGCAAATTGTGGAATTACTAATGTATTAATCAGAGTTACCTTTCCTTGAATTGTCAGAGAGTTACCCCTCCAAGGTTGTAAAATTCTATCTGCCTTTTCCATCCTTCTCTCATAGTTGAATTTAACGATTTCTTTAAAGTTGTCAGGTAGATGAATCCCTAATATATTAACTTCTCCATTAATCCATTTAACAGGAACGGAACTATTTAAAATAAAATTTGTGTCTTTTAATGTCCCAATTCTCAAAATGTTACATTTTGCAAAATTAGGTTTCAAACCAGATATTTTTGAAAAAGTATTTAATTCCCTTATTAGTCCTTCCAAAGTGGATTGTGTTGGTTTTATGAAAAAGGTTGCATCATCAGCATACATTGTTAGCTTAATCTCTTGACCATTTGGAAATAGACCTGATATATCTGGATTGTTCCTAATTTTTATAGCCAGAATTTCAATACATAAAATAAAGAGATACGATGACAAAGGACACCCTTGACGAACTCCTTGCGTTAATAAAAATGTGTCTGATATATTATGACCGTTATTGATCACTCGACTAACCGGATGATTATAAAAAGTTTCAAACCACTGTATTAAGTTTTTCCCAAAATTAAAAAAGCCAAGACATTGTTTTATGAACTTCCATTGAACTTTATCAAACGCCTTTTCGAAATCCGCAATAAACAACAATCCTGGTTCCTGATGGTTCTCATAAAAATGTATAGTGTCCAGTATTTGTCTCAAGTTGTCTCCAATAAATCTTCCCTTAATAAAACCTGCTTGATTGTTGTTTATAACATCTCCAATTAAATTTTTTATTCTTAAAGCAATACATTTAGATAAAATACGAGTATCACAACAAAGCAGGGTCAATGGACGCCAATTTTTTTACCATTTGGGATCTTTATATTTCCCATCAGGATTTTGTTTTAAGAGTATTGAGATAACTCCCTCTCTTTGTGAATTAGATAAAATACCTTGAAAATGAAATGAAAAGTTGAAAGATTCTAATAGGGTTTTTTTAATTTCTGCAAAAAAAATCTTATACATTTCGATAGGAATTCCATCGATACCAGGAGATTTACCAGATGAAAATGAATTAATTGCCTCCAATAACTCCTGCTCTGTTATTTCGCCTTCACAACTTAATTGCTGCGAAGTAGAAAGCACAGAGACATTGTTCAAAGGGAAATATTGCTCAGTCACACCATTTGGGGGCTCCAATTTTGCATCGTTAGAATATAGAGTTTTAAAATATTCAAATTCTTCCTGCAATATTTCTTGTGGATTTGTGACTAAAACATCATTTCTGTATAAACTCATGATATTCTTTTTAACAAAATTTCTTTGATTTAACCGTAAAAAGTGTGCTGTACACTTCTCTCCCTTCTCCATCCAAGCAGCATGTGACCTAACCATAACTCCGTTTACCCGTTCATGATAAAGACTCTCCAATTTATCTTGTTTTCTTTTAATTAATATTTCTGTTTCAGTAACGTACCTTCTATCTAATAATTGTTGTAGCTCATTTATTTCATCAATAAGTTCTTGTTCCTGTTTTAGGTTTCTTTTTTTCTTAATTGATCCCATCTTAATCGCATGTCCTCTAAAAGAACATTTAAAAGCTTCCCAAACATTATGTGGACTAGAGGAGTTTTCATTATCTTCAAAGAATTCTTTGATAAATCTCCTGGTAATAATTATCAACGAATGAATCATCATTTAGAAACGATACATTGAATTTCCAGTAACCCCGTCCAGCATACTCAAGACAGACAGGCTGTGATAAATGATAAAAGGATTTGATGAAAAAATCCTTCTTACGCCCCAAAAAAGACGACAAAAACTATGTTACACCCAGATCACATTGCCAGTTTTAGGGTTAAAGGGACAGTTCACCCAAAAATGAAAATTCTGTCCCAAATGGCACCCTAAGCACTCGTGGTCTTCCTACGAGTCCGCACTTTCATGACGTAATGACACTTTGACTGTCGGGAAGAAGTCTGCTGCGGAGCCCGCATCAGTGCGGGTAAAAAAGTAGTATGGAAATATGAAAAAAGTAGTATGAATATAGTATGGAAAAAAATACTATGGAAGTCAATGGGGCCCATCAACTGTTTGGTAACCCATATTCTTCTAAATATCTTCTTTTGTGTTCAGCAAAAGAAAGACATTCATACAGGGTTGGAACATTTGATGGTATGTAATTGATGACAGAATTGTTATTTTTGGTGTTTTCATTAAACTATCCCTTTAAGTTGAACTAACAGGCTAATATAAACATAACATTTTTTAAAGGGGCTTTGCTTACTCACTTCAGAAGATCACAGATACTCCTCTGTTCAATATTACTATAGCTAAATAACTGGTGAGCTCACTGAGAACCCTGTTAAGCATGTTGATAAAACTCATTAAAGGGTTAGTTCACCCAAAAATGAAAATTATGTCAGTAATTACTTACCCTCATGTTGTTCCAACCCCGTAAGACCTTCGTTCATCTTCAGAACACAAATTAAGATATTTTTTATTAAATCTGAGAGCTGATCACTCCTCCATAGGCTTCTAAGTGATTGAAACTTGCTGGCCCAGAAAAGTTATTAAAGAGATCGTTAATATAGTCCAAGTGACTACAGTGGCTCAATCTTAAGTTTATCAAGCAACGAGAATACTTTTGTGCGCAAAAAACAAACAAAAATAACGACTTTATTCCACTATTCATTTCCTTCTCTCTGGGCCTCGAGTTAGTTTACGTAGTGTTTTTGCACAAAAAGTATTCTCGTCGCTTGATAAACTTAAGATTGAGCCACTGTAGTCACTTGGACTATATTAACGATCTCTTTAATAACTTTTCTGGGCCAGCAAGTTTCAATCACTTAGAAGCCTATGGAGGAGTGATCAGCTCTCAGATTTAATAAAAAATATCTTAATTTGTGTTCCGAAGATGAACGAAGGTCTTACGGGGTTGGAGCAACATGAGGGTGAGTAATTACTGACAGAATTTTCATTTTTGGGTGAACTAACCCTTTAAGCATAATAGTGGTGTTATTGATGGCATCATTGAATATCTTATTTCTTAGATTACTGACTTGTCAATTTGTGAACCGTTATTTAATAAATAATCATACCTTTGCACATGATGCAGATCTCCCTATAATGCTTTGAAAAATTGCAATGTTCACTACTAAATACATTTAAGTTGTTTTATCTGAACTAAAGTAAGGATGTGTTTTGCTGGCTCACACTCATTCCCAAAGTTTCAATTTTATCCTGCAGCCAAAAATTCATTGCACAAAAAAAGCCATGTGGTTGGCACAAACCATGTTTATCTTCAGTGCAAGTGAACTTATAATTTAGTCTGTGCTTTTTAACCTTGCAAAGTTTTGTTCATGGTTTTCAAGGTTGAGGGCATGTCATCTGACCTGTCCATGTTAGCATCTGTCTATTTTGGCTACTCCTACCAAGTAACAAATGAATTTGCCAAAATAAGTTGACTGGGATACTGTCATGGTACAGAGAGAGGCAGACAGGTAAATAGTGAAATAGATGTGGAACAGCAGATGAGACTGGTGAGTATGCCGTGGAGAATCAGAACAAGATGAACTTGCTGAATGATAATACAGATGTCTGTTTGCAGATGGCGGGACAGGATACGGCAGACTGATGACTGGAGACGGAAGACGGGTGATCGGAGATTCGAGGGTGAAGTTCAGGTAAGTGATCTTCAGGTGAGTAGAGGAGTCTGTACGTCAGGTTAGGACGAGACCAGACAATGAAGTGAAGGGGAAGTGTCTTTATATAGTGTGCGTTGATGATGAAGTGCAGGTGCGGTGAATCAGAACTCCTGGGAGAGTGAACGAGTGGGCGGAGGTGGTGTGGAACTCGCATTTTTCATCTTGAGGTAGAGATGGTGATGGCGGAGTTTCTCAAGGACCTGCGTTACGTGAAGGCAATGTTTCGGCCAGGCTCCGGGAGTAGATGAGGATGTCGTCTATGTAGACAACGGTGAATCGTTTGAGAAAGTCTCGGAACACCTCATTCATATACCCTTGGAAGACTGCAGGTGAGTTGGACAGGCCGTACTTCCACTCATCACCTCTGCGTATACAAATGGGGTTGTAAGCGCTCCTCAGGTCCAGCTTGGAAAATATGCGAGCTTCACGGAGTTGCTCCAGAGCTGCCGGGACCAAAGGAGGTAGATAGCTGTACTTGACTGTCTGAGAGTTGAGGTGTCGGTAGTCGATGCACGGCCTCAAGCTTCCGTCCTTCTTGGCCACAAAAAGCTGGAAGGGGCAGGGGATGTAGACGGTCAGATGAACTGTTGCTGAAGTGCCTCCTGGATATACTCCTCCATGGCCCTCTGCTCCGGGATGGACAGGGTAGAGTGGCCCCAGGTAGCAGGTCGATAGCACAGTCCCATGGCCGGTGTGGTGGAAGTTGGGTTGCCAACTGCTAACTGAAGACATCCTGGAACGCCCGGTGTTCAGGAAGGATCTCCACCTTATGGTCCACCTCAGGACTCTCAACGGTGGTGGAGTTAATGGAGAGTGGGATTGATGGATGGAAAACGGCGAGACTTGGATGATTTCTGGATAGAAGAAAGACAGGATTGGAAACAAGCATCACTCCACTGTAATACCTCCCCGGTATCCCAGTTGACGTGGGGTTTGTGTTGGGTCATCCACGGGCGTCCCAGGATGAGGCCAGCGGTGGATCCTTCCAGCACCATGAACGTTATCTGCTGGAAGGGCAACTGATGGTGCTGAGGGTGGAGGATATGCAGACGGATTTAGGAGAGATTAGGCGGTGAGACATTGAGAAACCCGGATGGTCTTTTGGATGAAGTTTTCTATTCCCATAGCTTCGTCTAAGACAACCATGAGCTGGCGGATGTTGGCATTGAATCCCTAGGTGAAGTGCAGTCTCGTTCCAGCCGCTGGTGGCTGCCAGTATGCGAAACTGGAGGGCGTAAGCACTGACAGAGTTATTGGCTTGTCGCAGGTTGGACAACTGGTCGTGAACTGACAAATCTGAGGCAGTTTGGCCAAACACTTCTTTAAAGTGACTGAAGAAGGAGGATAGTGAAGAAATGATGGACTGCCAAAGAGACTAAGCCCACTGAAGTGCACCTCCTGACAGCAGGGAAATGACAATGGCTACTCTGGCTTTTGGTGAGTTTACTCTGGTAAACTGGTGAGACTGCATCTCGAGGTATAGTGAGCATTGTAACAGGAACCCGCTGCAATCCTCCGCCTCTCCGGTGAATGTCACTGGTCGGGCCATGTGGTTGGCAGAGGCAGCGGGTGAAGCAGTGGGTGTGGAGTGCAGGAGAGATTGGCGTGCGACGTGAAAGACATTGGTGGGAACGGTAGGTGGGTTGTCAGACATGGTGGGCAGAAGGGAAAGGCGAACTGCATGAACCAATTCTGCGAACAGATCAATCCCCTGGAACAATCGGCGATTCAAGGGTGAAGTTCAGGTAAGTGATGTACATCAGGTAAGGATGAGACCAGACAATGAAGTGAAGGAGAAGTGTCTTTATATAGTGTGCGTTGATAATGAAGTGCAGGTGCGGTAAA
This sequence comes from Leuciscus leuciscus, assembly GCF_965113295.1. NCBI lineage: Eukaryota > Metazoa > Chordata > Actinopteri > Cypriniformes > Leuciscidae > Leuciscus > Leuciscus leuciscus. Next base: position 26,730,350 of record NC_138730.1, read on the forward strand.
TCAGAACTCTTGGGAAAGTGAACGAGTGGGCGGAGTGTGCAGATCTGGTGACTCCGTGACAGATACAGGATGCGTTTTCTCCTTCCTTTTAAAAGCAGAAAAGCCCATTTATTTTTCTATGCTAACTATGCAAGATTATACTTGCATTTAGCATTGTTTTCCCCCCTTCTGTGTATGAGACTTATTTCATTTTTGATTGAATTTCACAAAGTCTGGAATGGATGTTCCTGATCACTCAGCAGGCTGAACAAATGTTCGGAAATATCTCTTTCTGTGACTGGACAAAAAAACAAAAAAAACACAAGAATGAGCTGAGGAGTGCTGTGGCACTATAGCTGCTGTGAATATGCTCTTTGGGGGCTGATATTGTTTCATCTGGTCAATCAAGCATATCGCTTTACTTTACATGCATCCTGGGAGTCCTCCGCGGCAGGGAAGACATATTCACAGCTGCTGACCGATATTACATATCTATTGTAGATTTGAAAATCATGCTTTCCCCCATTATTATTGAATCACAGAGGCTACACCAGATATTTTGCCAAGAGATCTCTTATTTATTATTTAATATACATGTGTCAGCATAGGAGAGAAACAGGCATAGAAGAATAATGGCTCGTTTCCACTGAACGGTACGGTACAGTAAGGTACGGTATGCAATTATTTCCACTGTCAAAAGTTGTGAATGGTACCAAAATGCTGAACCGTACCGTACCACTTTTTAGGTACCCTTCCATTGGGGTAAATCATCACAGTAGTACGCTACTAAAGGGTGGAGCTAGACTCACTGCAGAACGTTGATTGGTTGACAGAGTATCGTCACTTGCACGTGCTACAAGGGGAATGACGAAGTATGCAGTTGAAATATAATACTACTGTTTTTGTGTCACGAAATGTAGTTTTAAGAGTTTTTCAGGTGAGAATGTAGTTGTTTAAAGCTCAAATCTGTGGTTTATTTATAAAGATTTATGAAAATTTGATCCAGGTTGTGATATCCAGGCTATCACCGGGCGCTCGGCACTCATGTACCCCGCCTGGAACAGCCTTTCCTCGGCTAGTCGTTCTAACGTTTGCCGCTGACTCTGATGTCTCTGTAGTGGTTAAACATGATATATAATTCGTCTTGTGTATATCTAACAGGCGATATTTGGTCTCGTGAATCTATAATTTGTTCCCTGGCCAATCGTTTTGGCTGAGGGCTGAGTGAAGTTTCATAAATTTATATATTTAAGCTATTTAACTTTAAACGTTGTAAGGTTAGACTAGAGCGCTGACTTTGTATGTTTGACTGAATTGTTTGCTTTATTTCTTATTGTATAGCTTCTTGTACCTTTTACTTACACTTTTATAATGGCTAATATTGATAAAACTGAAATTTAACAAAAAAAGACTGGGTTGAGTTTTGTCATTTTAAATTTTATTACAGTGAAGATGATCACTGTAATTTTGTTTACTGCAACATCTGTTGTTTAGTACAAATGCACGTATTGCCTGGACCATATTAAAATGTTTAATATTTTTAAATTATTTTTAAACGAAAAGAGGTAGGGTTGTGTTTTATATTTCGTTTTGTTATAAATAGGCTAACGTTACATGCAGTGAATATAATCAATACGCGTTGCCTGAACTACATTTGTGTGGCTATAATGTTTAAGATTTCTTTAAATGGAAACGAAAAGAGGCAGTGTGGTGTTTTATAACATATTTCGTTTTATTGTTGCCCAAAATATACATACAGAGATAACCGGAGTAGCAGAGCGAGCTGAGTGACGAAGAATTACCGGACTCGCGTCCTCGGGAGTCATTCTCCTGAATCGGACTTGGCAAGTCCGAACATTTTGCGTACTTGCTATTGAGAAACGGTGACAAACACGCCGAGAAGCAAGAACAATATCTGCTATATGTCATCCAATGTTGTTTATGTCGCTTTCTTCTTCGCGCGAAAATTACGTTGATCGCTTCTTTCCGGCATAGGCTACACCACACCTATTAAGTAAGAGTACTGTTGGCAGTGGAAACGCTAGCGGATTCATGGTTTACCGACCCAAACTGTACCGTACTGTACTGTTCTATACCGTACCGCTCAGTAGAAACAAGCCATAAGGCTACATGAGAGGTGGTCATCATTCCAGATTTCTCTGTTCCCCATTTCTCTGTCCCCTCAGCCCCTCATGCCTCAGTTTCTCCTTCCTCTCACCCCGTCATGCCTTTGTTTCTCTCAGTCAGTACAGTAAGGATTGAGCTTATATACACCACTGAGTGACTTTCAACTTCCTTGTAAGGTAGAAAAACATGTTGCTTATGTTTAAAAATGTAACGTATACCTCATGCTTACACATGGTACAATCCACCTTCCATATTAAGACACTATCCCTCGGTGTATACATTTGTGGTACATTTGCATCAGTTGAAAAACATTCCTTGCCTTGTAAAGAACATGCCAACTGTACACATTTGAAGTATCATCATCATTGGAACATCTCTGCTCAGTGAACGTTGCATTGCACACATATCTTTAAGCAAAATATATAACTCTCCCAGCTCCCATCAGCACACATGTACAACATACTCTGACTTCACAAAATACATTATGAAATGAATAAAGAAAATAATACAAAAAAAATAACATTAAACAGTAAATTTTTAGTCTTCAGTCCCTCCACTGGAACTACGACAGTCAGTTCCACACCATTATTCCCTAGTTGCGACCCTATTGAAATTGAGAGTGAGGAGAAATAGCAGACCAAAAAATAGACATATGCCAGAAGAATAGAAACAGAGAGGAGAACAAAACAAAACAAAACAAAACAAATAACCCCAATCCATGTCCCTGCATACTATGTGTCATTTAACGTCTATGTGTTTACATTTAAAATAAACCCCAATCATCTAAGAAAAGAAAAACTAATAACTCTTCTACCAGTGCCTCGACTCGTTAAGTGCTTAACTCCTCCAGTTCCTGGCCAAAACAACAAACTAAAATAAACTTTGATGTTAAAGAGTCCTATCCCTTGGGGTTGAAAATCAGTAAGCGGGTGTTCAATGTTTGTGGAGTTGTGTTTTGTAAGTAGTGTAGTATAAAATCTCCTATTTCACTCTGTATTACATTCTCAGTTTTATCAATGTTATCAAAGGAGCATTTATAAGGTTATCTTTAGTTTGAATGGTGAATTAATTTATCCCGTTATCCAGACTTCTCTTGAATTGGCAAAAACGATCTTCATCTTTAGACACCACCATGTCTTGAAATTGTCCAATGCCATGTCTAATGATCTGCAAAAGTGGTAGAAACATATTTATTCTATATCACACAGGATATCAGGATTCAGGATCTAAAACTTTTAGACAATTTTGTCCATAAGGCAACCAACATCATATTTCTAAAATAAATGAATAAGCTTTGTTATGGTCTCCACAGAATTAATGTCAATCACCCTCATGGTCTCAGCTAGTTCTTGAAAACTCTTTTCCATCAGCTCTTTTGTAAATAATCTCCTTTAATCAGGGTGTTCCCCCTGGCATAGTTATATCAAGTTATGGACACTTGTCACAATGAAATACAAGCCACCCTAAGAATGCGGTTTCTGGTGATCAGGCATTGAGCTCACATTTTTGGGCAGACTGCTGTAACCCTCAATGATGCTGTTGGCCAAACAAACATCCGCTCAACCATACCCATCTCACATCTAACACCTCCCTTCAGGGTAAGTGCCCAGTGGCGGTGACCCCCTGCCTTACGTTGTCCTCTACTTGGCCAAAAGAGGATCTTACCCGTCTTTGAGAAATAACCTCATGCTCACTGGTAACCGCTCCTTCCCATTAGGACATTTTTAACAGTTATTTTCAGGAGCTCAGGAAAGTGCATTCAAGAGCCATCAGAGCCATTTGAAATGCCTAATAGTGTCAAAACATGGAGACAGATTAATGACAAAAGTATTTAATCACTAAAATCCATTAGACATCTTCAAAACATCAACATAGCAATGCTGAGTTTATACTCAGTGAATTTAGTTATTACAACTGTCCATTAAGTGTAATGTTCTGTTACATCAATAACCGGTACCATCAGCCCTTTACATGGTGAAGACAAATAAGTTACTGGTCATGCGATAAACAAATCAAAATGGTCACTTCTGTCATTTAAGGTATATTATTATTTCTTGAAACATTTAACTCTCAGTTGCGTGTATCATTTCTTTTAAAATCTGTGTCTACAATTTCCAGCTGAGACACTGTGCTTTACTATAAATAGCTTTTTATCACTTATGACACAGGCTCAAATAGCATCATCTAACTGACTGTGAATGAGAGAAAGTCCAGAATGCCTCAGACTGGTAACTGCATTTTCATAACTTTTTTAATTTCATTCTACTCACTTTTTTACTCTGACTTAGTCAGAAATTACATGGGTTTTCAAATAAACATCTTTGTTTATATTTGTTATTTTTCCTTATATTTTTTTCAACTCTCATTCTTTTGGAGTAATTATCTATAATTTACATCAACTTGTACTTGTCAATTAACTAAAAACTATTATCATAGATCTTTCCTCAAAGTAATTCCTTAACTTCAATCTTATGATCTTATTTTATCTCGTTCTTTTTCTGACAAAAACTAAATTTTTGTCACATTAAATAATGATTGAATTTCAAACCATTTCTGTTCAAAAGCTTAGTTTGTTTCTTTTTTTCTCTTCAAATACCGAATATATTGTTTTGCTATACAATTACTTTCGGTCATTTTACCACTCTCTGTGTTTACTAGAGAAGCAACAGGCTTTCTATTTATATCTCTGTGTATGTGTGTAGAGGACGGTAAAGATTCCAAAGGAAGGGGCTGCTTCACTCTCCTTTCTCACTCGAGGAACTCAAGGGAAAGAAAAAGAAAAGTTAAAAACAAAGTACCATTCTATTTTCAGTTGTCTTTCTTTCTTTTTCTTTTTAACTTATTAGTTTAACTCAGATCAGTTTCTTTTCCCCCTTTTTTTATAGTTTATCTCAGATTAATTTCTTTGGTTTTCTTTTTTCTTTAAGTTTAACTCAGATCACTCTCCTCCTCAAATATTGAACTAGCCTGGGAAAACCCAGACAACTTCCGGCAAATTTAGATTTGCTCTGCAAGTAGTCTTGCAAAGAGCTCATTCAAGCCCATTTCTAATCCCTCGAAATCGCTGCACCAATCAGAAACGTTGGGGCGGGCTTTACACGATGACGATCGCTCTGATTGGTCTATCCAATTGTGCCCAGAGGCATTTGAGTGACGTCCGTTGGTGAAGCGCAGCAACTTTTAAATGCATATTAAAATTGCAAACACATGAGGACAGTCTCCATGAAAGACCCACTGGCAGATGAACGTGCTACTACATTTCTCTCCGAAACGGTAGGAAATGAAATTAGATTTAATAGAGGATTTTAACTGTGACAAGATGATTGACAGGGCAGTTTACGTGACAGGATGCACGCGACAGATCCGTCCGATAAAGATGACGAAGTAGTATGTCCCAAAGCTTGCCTACTTTTTTGCTACACATTCAAAAGTAAATACCTTTTCTTCACAAAAAGAGTACATACTTTTATGGCGTAGTGTAACTTAGGCGAATTGGGACGCAGCATATGGCTTTACATGATGACGATCGCTCTGATTGGTTTTAGGTCTATTCAATTGTGCCCAGAGGCATTTGAGCGACGTTCGTTGGTGACGCCCCTTTGGAAATGAGTTATTAATGAAGCTTTGCCAGACCATAACTCAGTTACTACTGAGAATGGTCTGGTTTTAATCAGGCTAATATTGAACAGCTTCATTGTCAAAATCAGAATGCACACGATTCTAGCTCCTATAATTCCATTGATACCGTTCTTCTAAGGGTTCAATCCTCAGCGTGTTTAACCTAACCCTAACCCTAACTCTGTCCGAAAACCAGTCAGTATCTTGTGTGACCACCATTTGCCTCACGCAGTGTCGCATCTCCTTTGCATAGAGTTGATCAGGTTGTTGAATGTGGCCTGTGGAATGTTGGTCCACTCCTCTTCAATGTCTGTGCAAAGTTGCTGGATATTGGCAGGACCTGGAACATGCTGTCGTATACGCCGATCCAGAGCATCCCAAACATACTCAAAGGGTGACATGTCTGGTGAGTATGCTGGCCATGCAAGAACTGGGATGTTTTCAGCTTCCAGGAATTGTGTACAGATCCTTGCAACATGGGGCGTGCATTATCATGCTGCAACATGAGGTGATGGTCATGGATGAATGGCACAAAAATGGGCCTCAGGATCTCATCACGGTATCTCTGTGCATTCAAAATGCCATCAATAAAATGCACCTGTGTTTGTTGTCCATAACATACGCCAGCCCATACCATAAACCCACTGCCACCATGGGCCACTCGATCCACAACGTTGACATCAGCAAACCACTCACCCACACGACGCCATACATGCTGTCTGCCATCTGCCCTGTACAGTGAAAACCAGGATTCATCCGTGAAGAGAACACCTCTCCAAAGTGCCAGATGCCATCGAATGTGAGCATTTGCCCACTCAAGTCGGTTACAACGACGAACTGCAGTCAGGTTGAGACCCCGATGAGGATGACGATCATGCAGATGAGCTTTCATGAGACGGTTTCTGACAATTTGTGCAGAAATTCTTTGGTTATGCAAACTGATTGTTACAGCAGCTGTCCGGGTGGCTGGTCTCAGACGATCTTGGAGGTGAAGATGTTGGATGTGGAGGTCCTGGGCTGGTGTGGTTACACGTGGTCTGCGGTTGTGAGGCTGGTTGGATATACTGCCAAATTCTCTGAAACACCTTTGGAGACAACTGTGGCGAGCAGGATGAGTGCGACGCACTGGTCTCGTATCTCTCACGGAGGAGCAGAAGCATTAAGAAGGAGCGACGACAGTGGAGATCGAGAGAGGCCAGGCCTGGAAATTATTTGATGTTTATGTTTTATTTGATGTGACAGCAGTCATCCATGAGGGGCTGCTGTCTTTTACTTTCGTTTTGTATTTGATTTATTTTTTATATTAAAGTTTGTTAAATGTTCGTTCCCGCCTCCTTCTTCCCATAACATTGAACCTCGTTACACTCCTTTATGCTTCCGCTCCTCCGTGAGAGATACGAGACTGGTGCGTCGCGCAGATGTCTCTCATCATTAATCACGCCACCGACCTCGCGCCGCTCTCTCACAGCCCTCGGCCTCGTCCTGCTCATAACAGCGGCTTATGGTAGAGAAATGAACATTCAATTCATAGGCAAGAGCTCTGGTGGAAATTCCTGCAATCAGTATGCCAACTGCACGCTCTCTCAAAACTTGCGACATCTGTGGCATTGTGCTGTGTGATAAAACTGCACATTTTAGAGTGGCCTTTTATTGTGGCCAGCCTAAGTCACACCTGTGCAATATTCATGCTGTCTAAACAGCATCTTGATATGCCACACCTGTGAGGTGGATGGATTATCTCGGCAAAGGAGAAGTGCTCACTAACACAGATTTAGACAGATTTGTGAACAATATTGGAGAGAAATAGGCCTTTTGTGTACATAGAAAAAGTCTTAAATCTTTGAGTTCAGCGGCCGGTTGCATAAACATAGCCATAATGTTAAGACAGTGTCTTAAGTTCTAGTGTGACCTACTAGCAGTTAGTTAGGGGCAGTCAGTCTTAGTTTTCGGTATCAAAGTAGGCTTATCTACGTTTTTATGTAACTGATTTAAAAAAGCTATGAACCGTCTTAAAGAAAATAAATTGATGTCTAACTTGTAAGACTAGTCTTAGAGGTTTATGCAACTGGCCCCTGATCATGAAAAATGGGGGCAAAAACAAAAGTGTTGCGTTTATAATTTTGTTCAGTGTAATTCGTAAACTTTAAGGGAAGCGCACTAGACAGACTGGTTTTAAACTTTGTTGGCTGAAGACCCAAGTTTAGTTTGACGATGAAAAATATACCAAGCACAATGTTCTCTCACCATTCCAGATTTTTAACATGCACTTACAGGGTTCGCCATGGTCTTGCTATCAGAGCAAAAACGAAAGCTGCTGCACTCTGTATATTTTTCCATCATCTCCGGGCACTTTCATATGTAAAAGTTCATATGTTTCATTTCTTATTTTGTCCATTAGATTGAAAGATCTGAAAAAGCTCATACATTTACATGCCCATAGACCCTGTCCTCGAAGAAAACAGGACAGAAGTGGTTAAATGTGGACACATGAGATGGATTAAAATACCAGGGATAAACAGGTATGTGTGTCCCTCGTCTAAAATACATCTTAATACCATGTGTAAACAGGGCCATAAAATTATTCATTCAACCGTTTTGCTCAAATGAAAGAAGCAAGTGTCCACTAACTTTATGAATGGGTCATTGAATCATTGACTCGCCGGATTTCGTTCAAAATGTGTGATTGGAGTAAAAAGTAAAAAATAAAATAAAATGAAATAAAATAAAAAAAGTCTTGCAAAAAGAGCATTATCTAGTCAGAGGCCAAAAGGGCAGGCACTTGACCACCACTTGGGGTATACCTGTGCATGTGCCTGCTATCAAACCCCTCTGAAGGGCTACCACATCATTTTGACAAAAGGAAGAAAAGAACGCACGAACCCACACACGTCTCCTTTACTGAGAACTTTCTTTCCTGACTTCCATTGTTTTTCTCCTCCTGGTTGAGGAGATTCCCCCTTCCATGTAAAAGAGCTTTGAGTGCCGAGAAAAGCGCTATATAAATGTAATGAATTATTATTATTCTTTTTATTTATTTATGCTGAGCTAATGAAATCTTCTACCCTCACAGAAGTCTTTTTGCATGCTTATATTTTCATTAAGACATTGTTAGTATGTTTATTAAGCTGTTTTGGGTGACCAGATGAGATTGGCTTAAAGCTTAAACGAAAATAACGAGATAATTGTGTAGTGAAGTATTTTTTTGCAGTGCCGTGAACAATCAATCACAATCAATCACTCTTTACGCGTGCAGCACTGTCCTCGCGGCTGCAGCAACTTGCGCTCTAATAATAGGCAAAATAGGCTACAGAATATTTCGTTCTGTATTGACAGGTGCAATATTTGAAAATCGATCTTTTTTTTTTTTATTATTACATTTATATCTGCATTTATGTAAAAACTTAAACTTTCAAACATCAAAATGTCATTTATTAATATGTTTTCATGTCAAAATGACATACAAACATCTTTTCCTATTCTATTTTGCCTTGCGTGTCGCGTGAACAATAGGCGTCGGTTCTATTTCTAGCATGCACGCGTTTTCCGCGCTGCTCGAGGCGCGCCTGAGACGCGCGTGTCACGCAGGCAGTGTGCAAGCTCTAACGGACGAGTTAACCTGTTAACAGGGGAGCCGAAATAAAAACGGACACGCCACGCAGCCAGTGTGTCGCCGGCCTCACCTCCGCAGACAGTTTTTAATGTTTATCAGACAATAACTACTCAAGATTTTGCTTTAGTATAATTTTCGGGACAATTAGGGCCAGATTCGGGATTCGGGACAACAGTTTAGATTTCGGGACTGTCCCGAATTTTTCGGGACGTCTGGTCACCCTACAGCCATTAGGTGATTTCAGGTTTAACTATCCTTGTGGGAGCATTTGGTCCAAAATGCAGGCAAAAACTGACCCACACATATTGTCCTGTTTTACTTACACATACTTATTATTAAACAGTGCTTGTTTACAATAAATATTCTAAATAAAAATATCTAAACATTCAATGAAATCATTATGCAATTTGAAAAGTAGGCCTATATAGTTTCCAAAATCAAACAAAATGCTTTCAGTTTTCTTTTCAAAGCTAGCTCACTTAAACATATAAAGCCGGATATATACAATAATCATTTTTTCTTTTTTAAATAGACATTTATTTAGAAAATAAATCAATAAATAGATACATTTTGCATTTGAGTTACATTAAGTTTTGTATCATATTTTGATACATCAGTCTTTTAGTATGATATAGTGAGAAAACAAAGCTCACATTCAGAGGCCAAACTGCAGAAATATGCAATTTGGTGCATTTGTTTATATTGCCAAAAAAGATGAAACTCTGATATTTGTAAAATCACTGTTGATTTTTATAACAGTGTGACTACTTACATAAATTGGATATAAATATCAGTTGACACAGTATATCTCCCAATAATAGGCTATGTCTTAGTAAGATGATATGAAAAAGCATAATTGTATGATCAAAAGCTCTGTAGTTTTCATTTCATTATATCAAAACATATAATAAAATGCAATTCAATGATGATAAAGAGATAAAGTAAACATTACTCAAAAGCCTGGACATTTATTTTAAATGATGTATGGATAATCAAGTAAATTAAGTTGATTCAGTCCAGTAAATATTAATCTTGAAATATCACTAACAATATAAATGTTGTTCTTACATTTATTTTTTATGAAAATCATTAAAAATTTCTTCGCAAAGAGATACACCATGATCTGAAGGTGGACATTTTTAGATTTACACTAAAAGGCCTTTTACTTGTTAATGAACTATCAATCAGAGCCAGAAAGCATGTAGAGTGTGTGACAGGTTTTTCAGCAAAAGAAAAGGTTGCAAATATAGTGGCCTTAGAAATTCATAAGCCTTTCAAATATGATATAGGCTTTATAGGGTTAAGGTTGAATGACATGACTGGTGTCACCGCAGACTGTGTGCAAATTCAGATGTAAAGAAGGCTCTTACCTCAAAATGTATTCTGCAAGTCAGGTTGAGGAATACAGGTGGAGAAGTCCTTTAATGCTCCTAATGTATGATGTGAAACAACTCTAAGATCTGAGGCAGACCACAAGAGACGGCACTGTAGACTCCACATAGACCCCTGACACAAGACTTCTACAACCCTTCAGCATTCATTGTTCTCACTTTGGAGAGGTTTGTTTGCTTTCCTTTAGCGTTTAATAACAGCCGGAGAGTAGACTCCCATGAATATTATTTTGTCTTGATGCTTATTATAGGCTACATCTTCACAAACACCTGAGGGAACGCGTTTTATCGCAAGATGAATACTAATGTTGCCATCATCTTTTAACGTTAGTACAAAAGTTTTCAGCAGGATCATTTGAGATAAGAAAGTTCAGCACAGGACTGATCGGTGATCGCTTCCAGATACATGCCGATTACAAACGGTATAGGTTTGGGCAATAGGCTATAGCCAAAAAAAAATCTGTATTTTTGGGCTAAATGGCGATGTATGGTATTTACATTGTTTTTTTTTCTATTTGAATTAAAAAAAGATCTGAATTTAATAAATAAAAAAATAAATTTTCATATCCTGATCAATATTCTCCTAGAATGTTCATATTGAAGGCTATGAAAACAAACATAGTGAATGTAACCTTGCAGTAGGCTATCTGTTCTGTGCAAAAAAAGTCAAATCACATTACATTCTAACATTGTATAATTACAATCTAAAAACAAAATAATTATTTTTTAAGAAGATGTTAAATTCACAAAACTGCTATCATAAAAATACTGTAAGGTCATGCACTTTCCCAGAGAAACAGACAGGAGACGAGGATCCGGTTTACAAGCACCAAACGGCTGTGGTTTATTTCCTGAACGTGTACAACCTAAACACGGGTATCAGGAGGTGTCTTAACTGTCCCCAAAAACAACAAAAAATGCCCAAGAAGAGATGTAATGTTAGACTGACTTTCCTCCGCACCACTCACAGTCCCCTCTCTTTTCCACCTTTCCGTTCTCCCAAATATGGAGCCATCCTGTCCCGGTGTAAAACCACAGCCTATCCCCCAGGCCTCTTCCGAACACGATAAACAGACTCTCCAAGCCTCTTCACTACGTAACAGGGTCCTACCCAGGCACAATTCAGCTTAGGTGAACGTCCCTTTTTCCTCTTCGGACTATAGATCCATACCAGCTCTCCGGCATTAAAATCACGTCCCGCACAATGATGGTCATAAGCCCGTTTTTACCCGCCTGCAAAGCCTGACGACGAGCAAACTCATGGGCTGACTGCAGCCGGTCCTGTAGCTGATGGGCATACTCCAATCTGGGTGGGGCCTTTGGTGCATCTGGCAGTTGACCCATCAGTAGGGAGGATGGGGTTTGCAGTTCTCTGCCCAGCACAAGGAGAGCTGGCGTACATCCAGTGGTCTCATACACCGCACTCCGACTTGCAAACAGGACCATCGGCAACTGAAGATCCCAGTCCTTTTTATCCTGGCTCACACACAGGGCTAGCTAGGTGGCCAGTGTTCGATTGTACCTCTCTACTAACCCATCACTCTCGGGGTGTAGGGGAGTTGTCCTTGTCTTCCGGATGCCCAAATGCTAGCAGAACTCAGAGAACACATGTGATTCAAAGTTCCTCCCCTGATCAGTATGCATCTCAGAGGGAACCTCAAAGCGAGCAAACATACCTTCCAACAGGACATCTGCCACTGTCCCCGCCTCCCGGTTGGGAACAGCATAAGCCTCAGGCCATTTTGTAAAGTGGTCCATCGTGACCACCACAAATCAATTTCCTCGAGGGGTCTGTGGAAACGGTCCTAGTACATCTACGGCCACGCGATCCATGGGATAGCCTACCAGCCGTTGTTGTAACGGGGCATAAGACCAGCCCGTTGGCTCTCTTTTATCAGTGCAGGCATCACACTGACGACAGAATGACTCCACATCCCTACGGCAGGTGTGCCAATAGAACTCTTGCCGAACTCGTTTTAATGTTTTGTTTACTCCAAAATGTCCTACCCCCGGTTGTCCATGCATTGCTTCCAGAACCAAGCGGTGACAGGACTTAGGCACTACTGTCTGCCACCTGGTTATGCCTGTCACAGGTTCCACGAATCCTCTCTGCAACACTCCCAAATTCAATGCCAGGCCATCCTGCATGGACCACAGCAACAATATGCCTCCATCCCCATCTCTGTGGTCATGTCAGCCGGTCCTTGCATCACATATCCAGCCAGTCGCTCACATTGTGGGCAGGATGCCATACAGATGCCATACTTTCCCCCTTGCGATGCTGAATGGTGAATTGAAACTCCTGCAGGCGTTCTATCCACCATGCCACCTGTCCCTCTGGCTCCTGGAAAGACAACAACCAACGTAGGGAAGTATGATCTGTTCGGATCACAAAATGAAGACCGCAGAGGTAATGCCTGACATGGCTGACTGCCTCCACCACGGCTAAGAGTTCTCGTCGGGTCACACAGTAATTACGCTCTGCCCTGTTGAAGGCCTAACTGTAGCAGGCAATTACCCTCTCTCCCTTTTCCCCCTCCTGGGAGAGAACCGCACCCAGACCTATTGCTGCCGTATTTGTCCAGGATGAATGGCAATCTAGGGTCTGGGGTGGCCAAGACTGGCATATGACACAAAGCCTCCTTCAGGCTTTCAAAAGCCTGCTGCTGTTCTTGCCCCCACTGGAACCTCTGTGATTTCTTTGTCAACTCATGGAGAGGAGCAGCAACAGTGGCGAACCCAGGGACGAATTTCCAAAAATACGACGCTAGTCCTAGGAAAGCCCGAAACTGCCTAAGGCTGCATGGGACCGGCCAATCGCGAACAGCTGCCGTCTTCTGCTCATCAGTGGCCACCCCTGCCGCGCTCACATAGTGGCCCAGGAAGGTCACGGCTTTATGCATGCTGGCACTTCTCCGGATGCAATTTCAGACCAGCCTGGGCTATTCTGGTCATGACAAGGTCGAGAGCACTCAGGGCCAATTCAAAATATTTTCCATGCTCTAAAATGTCGTCCAAATAGACCAGGCACACCTCCCTCGGAATACCATGGAGCACCCGCTCCATCAGCCGCTCAAAGGTTGCCGGAGCGTTGCACAGACCAAAGGGCATAGTCTTGACTTGCCAGAGGCCTGTCCCTGTCGTGAAGGCAGTCTTTGGTCTCGTGTCAGCACTGAGATGGACCTGCCAATACCCGCTATGCAGATCTAGCAAAGAGAACCACCTGGACCCAGCGATCCGATCCAAAGACTTATCAACCTGCGGAAGCGGGTAGGAGTCCTTGACAGTCACCTCATTCAGGCGTCTGAAATCGACGCAGAAACGCCAGCCGCCGTCCTTCTTAGGGACCAATACAACTGGCGAGGCCCAAGGGCTTTCCGAAAGTCCAAAACCACAGCTGCCTGGTGTAGGAAGTCGATACCCAGGAAACAATATTCTGGAATCTCAGCGGCCCAAACCCACATAACTGTACTGTGTCCCTCCACACAGATTTCCGCGATCGGAGTGCTCACGATGAAATCATGTTCACCAAAAGCACGAGACATGCTAAAACATGTTGCGGGGGACTGTGGTCTAGCTTTAAAGGTCCCATGACATGAAATTTCCACTTTCTGAGTTTTTTTTTACATTAATATGAGTTCCCCTAGCCTGTATATGGTCCCCAAGTTTCTAAAAATTTTAATCGGTGTAAATCGAGCTTTTGCTATCTTTCTCTGCCTTTGAAAAAATGGAAGCTCAACCGGGCTGATCTTGAATCTCCTCCTTATGACGTCATAAGGAGAAATGTTACCTCCCCTTTCTCTGCTTTGCCCGCCCAGAGAATATTTCTCGCCCATGAGAAAATGAGCTAGGAAGTAGAACGCGCGCGCGATTTTAGTTTGTCCACGAGAGATATCATGGCTTTTGAGCGAGCGAAGCATAATAACTGCTCAATAATTGGATGTACAAATGAACATCGAATGGTCAATACAGAGCTGAGCTTGCTGAACGTCGGACAAGTAAGTCAACAAATTATATATAAGTGTGTTGCTTTACTGTTTATGGTTACCTAGCTTCTTACACGTAGAATGTGGCTGTCACATTAGCTATGCAGCATATGCAGTTACTTGCGCTAATGTAAAGGTAGACAGCATCAAGTTACACATACTGTAACGCGAGTGTTGTACATTTCTTTGTTATTTGGATAACTGTTTTCCTGTTGGTTATATGGCGCGCGCGATATCCGCATTTCAAGATCGCAGAGCTTGATGTAATTGTAATAAGATAAATTACAGACGTTACAGATCTCTCATGAAAAGGCAACAGTAGGTTCGCGTTAGCTACATGATGATAACTGTAAACCATCCGAATAAAGTACCGTATCCAGACATAATATTTTAAACTAACCATTCGAAAACGTCCTGCTGGAGCCGCTGAGTTGCAACTTCTTCATCCGTTGCTTCTCCATCTGGATCAGATTCTGGGTCAAACTGAAATGCTTGAACGACTGCGTGTCTTCGTGCCATTGCAATATATCCAACATAAACAAACATGCATGGTACCGTTGCACAAGATGGTCAAGGCCACACCCACCCTCCACCTTGCGCCGCCTTTCTCCTCCTCATTAGTATTTAAAGCTACAGACACCGAAACGGCCCGTCTGAAGGAAGCTCATTCTGGGACTGGCTTGTAGTGGCTATAATTCTGCACCGAGGCTGAATTTTTGGAAAGAGATTTCAGATACAGTACTAAGGACCACTAAGGACAATATTAAAGCCTACAAAAAGTAGCATGTCATGGGACCTTTAAGGGAATATTCTTGATCATATTCGTTCAGCAGAAATGGATTATTGGGCGCTAGCGTGCTAATCAGCACATTTCTTCCCCCTCGTGCACGCTCTCCCTCGGGATTACGCTCATCCCGCCCATGCCGGGGCTCTACCCTGCTTTGCTCTAACTTCTCAGCGGATAATTGAAGCAAAACCGGCTTATTCTTCATCGTCTTCTGGGAATCACGAGTAGTAAGCTGTGGTTTTAAGATCCCACTTCTGACACCAGTGTGATGTTGTGCACTTTCTAGAGGTGGGAGATATATCGTTTAGACGATAATATCCAAATTGTTGTCTGGACGATATGCAAAATTGGGATATCGAATATTTCAGAATTTGTACAATCTGACCCCCCAAACATGAAAAGAGAAAACAAATAACGCACACTATAACCTTCTAAACAATTATATGTAGCGATTTTTAATACTGGCAGTACTATTCCCGGAAGCAACCTCCGAGTGGCCCAGCCCATGGTCCCGACTCCCGTGTCGTCAAAAACGCACATTCATACGTAAATTCGAAATAGTGCGCGCAGAAGCACATGTGCAAAACTGTTTTTAAAATGATATATGAATTCTTTTTATTTTATTATATGTCATTTTACAAAAGGACATTTTACAAACCTACGTTTTGCGCATGTGCTCCTGCACGCACTATTTCAGTCACAACACAGCAATCAGAGGAGGAGGCGCTGAAAACTGTAATGCTGTTCTCTTCCTTCATAACTCGTACTGAGAAGGTTTGAGTTGCAGAGGAATTTGTGACTGTTTCACCTGTTCAACCACATCAACGTTTCGTAATTAGTAAGTCCGTTCTTTTTTTCTTTTTGTTCTTATGTGCTGAAGGGCCGCTGTGCCTTGGTGAAACGGTGTTTGTATGTGAAGAGCTCTGTTCTAAAACGCCATAAACCTAAAAAGCTGCCTCAAAGAAACAGCAAAAGTAATGATTATGAATGTAAAATATTGCAATAAGACATTTTAATTGTTTATTAATTTCTGTGTCGGCTGCAAAGATGAAGTTGACGATAGGCTATTGACTCACGATCTTCGCAGTAGGCTAGTGAACGCACCGGAGAAATGCACATTTATTAGGCTACATAGTTTTATTTTGTTTTGGATGGTTTTGTTTAGAACCAGCTTTCTGTAAATATATTTCACATGTTTTAGGCCTGTGAGGCGAGTAGGCTACGGTTCGGTTCATGATGATATAATCTCCAGTTCAAGCACCTTATGTTGTGCTAGCCTATTTTTTATGTATTAAATCCAGGAAATTGGTTAATGAAAAAATGATTAAAATTAAGATACAATTAATAGCCTACAAAACGAAATTTGTTTTAAAGAAAGGCTTTTTGTTTTCTGTTTTGAGGTCTCTGTGAAAGTTTGAAAGTCTTTTAGTGCCGCTTTCAGAGCGCTCGCGTCCATAATGGAGAACTGTCATGTAGCTAATATTGTTTTTTCCTCATAAATGCAAACACGAAAAATAAAATACAAAAAACATTTTTTTAAAGACAAACCATACATTTTGGGGGGAAAAAATTATGGATTTATAGCGTTTTGAAAATATATATTTTTTTACTTTGAATTTATCATCAGCAATATTGTTGTTTGATTTAATAATCAATGTTGCAAGAGGTGCCTAGTTCCGTTTTTTTTTTTTTTTTTTTTTTTTTGTAAGCGGAAAAAGTAGGGGCTACCTCAGATTCTTAGTTAGCTCCTTTATTGTTTTTTCTATAGCCTACAATAATAGGTCAAATGCAGCAAGTCAAAAGACCAACTGGACCTTCTTTACCAGTTTGCACACATTTCTTTGAAGGATGGCAAAAATATCGTCTGAATATCGATATCGAGATATTGGAAAAAAATATCGAGATATTCATTTTTGTCAATATCTCCCACCCCTAGCACTTTCCCAGAGAAACAGACAGGAGATGAGGATCTGGTTTACAAGGACCAAACGGCTGTGGTTTATTTCCTCAACGTGTACAACCTAAACACGGGTATCAGGAGGTGTCTTAACTGTCCCCAAAAACAACAAAAACGCCCAAGAAGAGATGCAACGTTAGACTGACTTTCCTCCCCACCGCTGACAGTCCCCTCTCTTTTCCACCTTTCCGTCTTTAGTCCCACCCCCCCTTAACTATTTCCCTCCCGGACACGTACCTCCCCCCAACAGCAGGTGAATCAAGTAAGCATATTCATAACAGAGAATAATACAGCGCCACAATACACCAGTAGGTTTGATATTCTATAGGCCTAGCAAATGTTCACCAACAACAACAAATATTCAACTACAAATATTTTAGCAAAATATTTTTATATTTTAGTGTTAATGTATATTTTAGTAAGAATTATTGCACTCCTATTCTATATTGCTCCGTTTGTTTGGCGCACATGCATGCGGCGGCGCACATTCACGGAAGTTTAGCTTGCAGAAGGCTTGTCCACTCCTGACAGCAAAATGGAAATATGTCCGTGAAATGTAAGTTATGCACTGAGGAAATTATTGGATGTCACTTCGGCTTAAAGATTATCAATAGAGGTATATTTGTCCCCACCAGTCGCTGCACAAGTTAAGGTTATGTATGATGACAAAAGCACGTTAGTGCTAGCCCTCCCGGAACCCATAGAGCAGGGGTAGGCAACCTAAGGCACGCGTGCCAACACTGGCACGCGGAGGGTTAATCGCTGGCACACAAGCAAATGCGAGAGAAGTGTATGTATTTCATTCAGATAAAGTAGTCTAGTTTTATGCCGGTCAAATGCACTCGGGCTCCCCATGATTAACATCGCGCAACATCAGCATCACACGTGCACACGGAACGTACATGTAGGAAACCTCGTGAATTACGGGCGTTTCACGCATATTTTTTTCGGCGTACATGTTAATCCACACCGGGAGCAGGAGCAGCGCGTGAGCAGCAGTGAAGCGGGGGTTTCGCCGCCGAGTCTATGTTGTCTGCGCTGCTCACGCTCAATTTAAAGCCCCCTTTCACACAGAGATTCCAGAAAATACATGGATAAAGTGACCCAAGATTTGACCCGGGTTCGTTTGATTTTGGTTCATTCACACTGCCAGTGATTTTCCGGAATCAGAGAGTGCGTTCTCACACAAGCCGTACAAATCCCGTAAAGACACGTGACATCGATGTAACTTAAAATGTCTTAAGTTTGCCTATGAGCTGCGATTTCTCTTTCTGATTCGATCATAAACTTGCGCATAACGTATCGTTTCACTAGCTGGCGAACGATCCCGGCTTCAGCGTCATCATTACGACACGGCATTATTACGGCTTTTGCTCACACAGGACTCTTTGCAGTGTTGCCAACTATTTTCAAAGGAAAGTAGCTAACGCCTCCCCTAAAAGTCGCTAAATGTCGCTAGATGACGTCATACGTCAATTAGCATATTCATGACGTCATCGCGGCGTTTTGCGTTCTGCCTGCCTAATGTTTTTTCTCGTTAAAATCATGCTCACATACTGTGTTTTTATATAACATACTATAATATAATATAACATAATATAATATAGCCGAATTGCCAATAAAGCTGTTCTCATTTACTATATATTTTTTTGTCAGACAATAGAACGTTGAATGACTATTTTTTTATATGTGTAAAATAATCTGAATTGAGAGAGTTCGGGAACTGGGTGAACTAAAGCATTGTGATAGTGAGTATTACAAGTGATAAGCACAAGTAATAAAATAAAATGGTCAAACTAAATTCTTTAAATATAAAACAAAAGATAAGTGATAAGTCCGTCCGTGGAAACAACACTGCTCATTCACGTCTGTTCCGTGCTGCTGCTCCTCTCTCAGCCATTCACTGAACAGGGTAGACGCAGAGAGAGGTGTGTGGTGGCAAAGAGAACGCAAACCTCGCGCTCGCAGGACTGTGCTGGCAACATTTGGAGGTTACTGAGGTTTGTCCAAAAAGTAGCTAGATTTGTCGCTAGTCGCTTTTTTGAAAAAATGTCGCTAAAGGGGTCTGAAAAGTCGCTAAAAATAGCGACAAAGGCGCTAAGTTGGCAACACTGCTCTTTTCGTTCCGGGACTGAACACGGCAATGTTACTAGGTCCCCAACCCGGCATCAATCCCGGGTCGTGTTTGCATTCACACAGAAGGCAAAGCTCTGTGCGCTGGGTTCAAAGCGCTGTGTGAAAGGGGCTAAAGTGAAAGCACACTTTTGATCGACAAAATAAATATGATTCCAAACAAAAGTGCCCAAAATGCACAGAATGTGCAAGTTTAGTGTGTTTTAACAAGAACTGGATTAGGTTATGTCAGAAAAGAAAATTAAGACTCAAAAATATTTATATAAAATTTACCCATTTAAACTTGTTTTTATTATTCAGTTTGGGGAAAAGAATATGGTATTTTATATATAAAAATATATATATAGAAAAGAAATATTTGTGTGTGCTGTAAAGTAGTTAGAAAAAATGAAATCGGAATCGGCTAAAAAAATTGGTATCGGCAGGTCAAACTCAATGAAAAATCGGAATCGGTGCATCTCTAGTTAGGAGTTATAAATATTATTAAATTGTCTATCTAAATCTAAAACAAATTTCAAGAGAAATATTAATTTCTGTACAATTTCTGTGTAAGCCATTATGAAAATGTAAAATGTTTGTGTATTTATATGAGTGTGTGTGTATATATATATATATATATATATATATATATATATATATATATATATATATATATATATATATATATATATATATAGGCTATGTGTGTGTTGTGGCACAGTGATGAACTTGGAAACTTAAAAATGGCACTTTATGACAAAAAGGTTGCCGACCCCTGCCATAGAGAATGCATTGCAGTGCCTGCAGTTCGAAAAAAAAATATCTTTATATGGAAGTCTATGGGAACACTCTGGGCGATTCTCGGCCAGAGTGAAATTGCCCAAAAAGAGGCGCCAGCCAACATCTATATGTGGGCCCCACATGGTTTATGCTTGGGCTACGTGGGTACCAAGTTGGCATGGTCCCAAAATGGGCATCTTATCTGGGGACCACTTGGGTCAGCCAAGTAGGTCCCACATGGGCAAAAACAGGTGGGCTCCCTATGTGGGTCCTAGTTGGGTCACTAATGGGAAATGAGTGCATGGCTCAAAATGGGCAACCCAAATGGGGCCCATTTGCAAACACAGACATGGGCAAACACAGACAATATTGTCTACATTTAAACTCATTTAACAAACATTTTAGAAGTAAAAATGAAACATTTAAACATTCAGGTAGCCTAATTCAAGTGTAATCAAACAGTCTGTTATCCAATTTCCACCAGATCAGCGCTGGTTCTCGTGCCGGAGACGGACTCGTGCTCTGAACTTCGAACTTCAGACCGCCGTCCTGCGTTTCACTCATAGTCGAAAGATACTGTGAGCGACTGACTCCATAACCTGCCAATAAACAAACAGTGCACACAGTTCATTCATTATCATTAGGAATAAAGTCGTGTGTTTTATACAAGGCGTTTCAATCACGCGAAAAGACAGGCGCGACTCTCGTTTAGGTGTCACATTACGCCTCTGTATGTTGTTTTGCATTAAATAAAATTATTTAAAGCACAGTAATGATTTTATAGATAAAATAAAACATACACAAACCTAAATTTCACAGAGAAAATGCACCAATTCTGCAACGCTGAGAAGAGAGAACTGTTCTGGACTGGAGAGATTAATTCAAACAGCCCGCGAGGCACTCAATCGTTGAGTTGTCCTCATGTCAGAGGGTGGGGGAGGGGTGCATTGTTTTAATTGAGTAAACTCAATTTCTTAAGAGTGTGTTAAATATATGAATAATATTGATTTGAATTAAAGGGCACCTATTATGACCCTTTTCACAAGATGTAAAATAAGTCTCTGATGTCCCCAGAGTATGTATGTGAAGTTTTAGCTCAAAATACCCAACAGATATTTTTTTACAGCATGTTTAAATTGTCATTTTTTTGGGGCTCAGAAAAGCGCACTGTTTTAGCGTGTATCCCTTTAAATGCAAATTAACTGCAGCTGCCGGCCCAGGGGGCGGAGCCTCACGAGCTCGCGCTTCAGTCAGGACAATCTCATCTGATAATATCAAAACAGAAACTCTCAGTAGCGTGTTCATTTTGACTCGGAGTCGGACAATAATGCCCACAGCGCCAGAGAATATATACTGTATGGAGATTAAACTGGTATAGTTTAGCTTAATTATGGTTATAACTTATTTGTAATCTGCTTTTATCCACTATTAATACAAGCCTGCTGTAGCAGACCTCGTCCGAATGATGACCAAAATATACTGATGAGTTCAATGAAGTTTATTGTACATCACACAAAAGATGAAGCGTTAGTTTTACTCCAGAGAATCACTGTAAGAACAGCTAAATAAACACAGTATAAGATGTGAGCATTAAAGTCTTATCCATAAACTCTCTCTCTCTCCCTTTCATTATCATGGAACATACACAGCGAAGTACACAAAACACTCGTTATAACAGCAAACAAATATATACACACCTTTTCAGTCTGTGCTTAATAAACTGGTACACTGTAAATCCGTAAAACTATTCGATGAGCTGTTATAAAGTGCGCGCTCTCACTTTCATTTCTGTCGTGGTTAGTAACGTTAGTCCTGTCGCTCCGGAGAGTGTAATCTGGATCACGAACAGTTGGTACAGATCCATCCTTGAGTAAGAACAAGAGTAAATGAAGACTGATATGTTCATTCTGACATCCAACAACAAAACAACTCAATCGCTGAGGAGACATTCTTGTCTACAGCTCTGCCGTGCAAAGGCAAAAGACCGTAACTTCGTTTTTGGTCGAAAATGAGTTATTTATATTTTTGCCACATTCAAGACTTCCTTTATCATGTGGATGAGTATCTTGAATCAGTTCCGTTGTTTTTTCGAGAAAATAATGAGTTGTCTTAACAGTAACTTCCAAAAGCCCATGAGAAACAAAGGCAGAACACCGTAACATCAGTTACCGCTCTTTGGCTTTGTTTTGGAACGCTCAAATTGAGTTACGGTGCTCTGCCTTTGTTTAGCCGTGCGTCAATATGAAGTTACTGTGCCGGTGTTCTATCAAATAATGCTACCTACCAGATTGTATGGTTATCATCCTTTGTTTTAATGTCCATTAAAATTAAAATGACGGTGTAGCCTGTGTACTTTGTACAGCTGCCAGTGCCATCAGTTCCTGTAACTTCTGATGTCCTCAGAGCTTTGTCCTGCATAAACGCGGTCAAAAGATTTAGTATGGTCTGAAACCGCTCCATCGACAAACGTGCGATAGCAGATGAATACAACCAAGAACTAAGGCCACATCCACACGAAGCCAGAGCTTTCCCTATCCGATATTTTTTTTCCCCGTTCAAAAAAAAAATTCCGTAAACACGGCGTCGTCTCAAGAAATATCTGCGTACACACGAAACCACTGAAACCGACTCAAAACGATGTAGTATACATGCCAGACCAGTATGTGGCGCTGTAATTCTGTCTCAGACATACACTAAAAACGGAGAAGAAGACTTGGAGCTCGCGCATAAACCTTGCGCGCTGTATACAACAATAATATTAGGCACAGTAGCTTCTTTTTTTCTTTTTTTCTTTTTTAATCAAGAACTTTGTTGAACAATATGAAAAACCATAAATGTAGTTGCTGTGACTTAACGGTGTCTGACTAGTTGACACTTGGTGTGATGACATCATCGTTTCGCAAAATATACGGATTGGCCGTACACACGAAAACGCAAGGGCGGCGTTTTCAGATTTATCCACCTTGGGACCCGGTTTAAAAAAATAGCGGTTTCAGTCTCCGAAAACGCCGGATCCGTGTGGACGAAACACCAATACGATAAAAAATATATACGTATACAGCGAAACGCGTCTCCGTGTGGACAGGGCCTAAAGCCCCGCCTCACCCAGTTCAGGTAGCGGACCTAGTTGAAACACTCATGCATCTAGCTGGCAGAGTGCCAAAACTTCGCCGGCGACTTCAGCCCCGCCCTAAACACGGTCGAGCCAACGCTGGACTAATATATCTATGGAGGTATTTTGTCATGTCAAATGTATTAATAATGCCATAAGAATGCAACCAAAGCACAGGATAGCAATAGATGGCTATAAATAATTGTAAATCATACAAAATAAATGCCATGATCACTAGATTTTATACAGGTGTTACTATAATGATTTTGTTAATGGTGATCAGCAACCAAATATTGATAATGTGGAAGTTACTGCCTTTTGCCTTGGCATGACTTCTCACTTGGCATGACAATACAAAGGCAGAGTACAGTAACTTAAAAATAGTGGTCAAAAGTCAAGTTTGAGCTCATGATTTTTTTATGTATATAATTGTCATTACTAAAACATCTATTTGCCAGATTTCCAGTGTCCTACCTATAATTCATTTGGCGGGACAACTAAAAATCTTTAAAGTCATTTTTCTCAGTTCCACACTCTAGCGACTTAAGGTCTTTTGCCTTTGTAGGGCAGAGCTGCTCAAGCGTCGAACAATGGCGGACTATGTCCAGCTCACTCAGGGCGGGTCTATGCTCAAACTGAAATGTGTCACTCAACAGTTGTGGGCGGGGCCTGCGCAATTCTACGTCACATTGCGCTGAATCTGAGAACAGCTCATTCTGAGACAGTGCTTATGATTTATTGAGATTGTAAAAAAAACACTGGGTGGATTTTTATCATTCTAGGGTGGTTTTGCCCACACACTGCAAACACACATTTATGTTCAAACACCATGTAAAAGTGAATTTTGCATAATAGGTGCCCTTTAAGTAATATTTTTGTTTCTTGAAACAGATCAGTTTAATTCTCCATTCTCAAATATTTTGATAGAAATTTCACAAATATATTGTATTATAAATAAATAATTGGTTAGTCAAATACTAAATTCTTTTAGTGAAAAAAAACTTAAATAACTACATTTTAGATCAAATTAACTGTTGGATTTTTAGTCAATTATTTTTGTCACATGCCTGTCCTGTCTTGTGTTGCACATGGGTGTTTTGTTATTTTGGGCCATGTGCTCATGTCATTGTCTGATCCCTCCCCCTTGTTATCTGATTGTTGTTTGAGTTCTTCCACCTGTTCCCTCTTGATTAGTTCCCTTTATAAGTCCCCTCTTGTTTGCAGTCTGTGTCGGTTTGTTGTCTAATGTTTCCTGTGATTCCCCAGTAAGTTCTTGTTCAGTTTTTGATTGTGTATTTTCTGGTTATGTTTTCCCCCCTTGTGGGTTTTGTTTTGCATTTGTTTTTCTTTTATAAATAAATATAATTTCTCTGCACTTGAGTCCTTTTGTATTTATCCGGTCGTGACAGAACGAACCGACCAAATGAGGACTCAGCGGAGAAAGGGGGCGCAACCAGTCTCCTGTCCGCACTGGGAGCGGATTCTCCGATTTCAGGAGCTAGTCTCCCTCCGTCAGCAGGGGACGGGGGTGAGAGAATTCAGTCACGTGTTCTGTAGCGCAGCTGAGGGGCTGAATCTTGGCGAGGAGGCTCGTAAGGACTTATTCAATCATGCGCTTGACGAACCGATGGACTGGCTGATCCGATCAGCATTTGATCGGGTCAGTTTTGAGGCGATGGTGGAGAGTCTTATTCGTCATCGGGAGAGAATTCCCAGTTCCGGTGGTCCCAGTGCCGGTGGTCCCAAGACACAGGAGGAGGAGAAAGGCTCCCTCCGTAACTGTTTCGGTGGTCCCAGTTTCGGTGGTCCCGAGTCCGGTGATCCCGAGTCCGGTGGCTCCAAGACACAGAAGGGGGAGAAAGGCTCCCTCCGTAACTGTTCCGGTGGTCCCTGTTCCGGTGGTCCCGAGTCCGGTGATCTCGAGTCCGGTGATCCCGAGTCCGGTGGCTCCTAACACGGAGACCATCCCGGAGGTGACTGCCGTCCCTGACGCACCGCCCAGGCGTCTTGCTCTGCCCGCGCCGCCCAGGCGTCTTGCTCTGCCCGCGCCGCCCAGGCGTCTTGCTCTGCCCGCGCCGCCCAGGCGTCTTGCTCTGCCCGCGACGCCCAGGCGTCTTGCTCTGCCCGCGACGCCCAGGCGTCTTGCTCTGCCCGCGACGCCCAGGCGTCTTGCTCTGCCCGCGCCGCCCAGGCGTCTTGCTCTGCCCGCGCCGCCCAGGCGTCTTGCTCTGCCCCGCGCCGCCCAGGTGTCATGCTCTACTGGCCCCGCCCGAGCTGCTCGCACTGCCTGCACCACCCCAGCGATCCGTCACGTCTGCCCAGCCAGAGACTGTTCACGTCACGTCTGCCCAGCCAGAGACTGTTCACGTCACGTCTGCCCAGCCAGAGACTGTTCACGTCACGTCTGCCCAGCCAGAGACTGTTCACGTCACGTCTGCCCAGCCAGAGACTGTTCACGTCACGTCTGCCCAGCCAGAGACTGTTCACGTCACGTCTGCCCAGCCAGAGACTGTTCACGTCACGTCTGCCGGGCCTGTGTCTTCGGACAAGATGGCCGCCACAGAGACTGTTCACGTCACGTCTGCCGAGCCTGTGTCTTCGGACAAGATGGCCGACACCGAGCCTGTTCACGTCACGTCTGCCGAGCCTGTGTCTTCGGACAAGATGGCCGACGCCGAGCCTGTTCACGTCACGTCTGCCGAGCCTGTGTCTTCGGACAAGATGGCCGCCACAGAGACTGTTCACGTCACGTCTGCCGAGCCTGTGTCTTCGGACAAGATGGCCGCCGCCGAGCCGGTGGTGTCTGTTCCTGTTCCGGAGCCGGTGGTGTCTGTTCCTGTTCCTGAGCCGGTGGTGTCTGTTCCTGAGCCGGTGGTGTCTGTTCCTGAGCCGGTGGTGTCTGTTCCAGTTCCTGTTCCTGAGCCGGTGGTGTCTGTTCCGGTGGTGTCTGTTCCTGTTCCTGAGCCGGTGGTGTCTGTTCCTGTTCCTGAGCCGGTGGTGTCTGTTCCAGTTCCAGTTCCTGTTCCTGAGCCGGTGGTGTCTGTTCCAGTTCCAGTTCCTGAGCCGGTGGTGTCTGTTCCAGTTCCTGAGCCGGTGGTGTCTGTTCCAGTTCCAGTTCCTGAGCCGGTGGTGTCTGTTCCAGTTCCTGTTCCTGAGCCGGTGGTGTCTGTTCCTGTTCCTGAGCCGGTGGTGTCTGTTCCGCCCTGGCCCCGCCCCTTCTGGTTATGTTTTCCCCCCTCGTGGGTTTTGTTTTGTATTTGTCTTTCTTTTATAAATAAATATCATTTCTCTGCACTTGAGTCCTCGCACCTTTTTGTATTTATCCCGTCGTGACAATTTTGGTATGTTTAACTCAAACAATTAAGTAAACGATATTCAGAGTTTTTATTACTGTTAGAAATATTACTGTAATGTTTACTAAGCCACAGAATTATTTTTTTAGAGTGTACGTTGGCCCAAGGTAGTACCCACATAGGTAATCTCTATATGGGCCCTGAATGGGGAAATACATACAAGTATAATTGTGAATATGTAATAAATATAAATTGTGCATCGGTAAATTACATCATAAACTGTACACTTGTAAATAACATATATATACAATCATTAAAACAATTATATACAGTATATTTATAATAATTTATAAATTATAATCTTTGTTATAATACCACTAATAGTTGACCGTGGAATATTTAGTGAGGAAAATGGACTTATTACACAGGTGGAAACCTGGTACCGCGCTTGAATTCACTGAGCTCCTGAAATCGACCTATTCTTTCACAAATGTTTGTAGAAGCAGTCTGCATAGGTGCTTGATTTTATACAACTGTCGCCATGGAAGTGATTGAAACACCCAAATTCAATGATTTGGAGGGGGTGTCCCAATACTTTTGGGAAAATAGTGTATGTGGAACATGGCTCTTCAAATCCAGTCCTGGAGTGTTGGTGTTCAGCAGACATTAGTTCCAACCCTAATCATTGACATTAAATATTCAAAATGTATCCTAGCATGGATAAGAGCAGGGAGAGCAGCAATAACCCCCCTTGGGGTAAACAGAACAGAACCAACATGAATGTATTGCAGATATCATTAATTCAAGATTTTAAAGTACGACATAATTCGAGAATTTATTCTGATTCGAAGGGAATCAGAATGCCAAATCCTGACTGACGAGAGGAGGAGCTGGGGATGGAGGAGGGTAATTAGCTCCTGAGAAACGCGATAGTTGCTGATAATACTGAAGCAGCTTATATATGTATACGGTGATAGGCGTCGTATTCCTATAGGTAGATGTGGATCAGCTGATAGTCAGCTGATGCGAGCTTGACTAACGTGACCTGCCAGAACTAACGCTACGCTTGATTTCTGTCAGGACCACTATCGTCATATATGATTGACAATTAGCATACAATTTGGATTGGCGGTATGGTTCCGTTCTGGGCGAGAACTCCCTGCGCATCCATGCAGCCTAGCATGGATAAGAGCAGGGAGAGCAGCAATAACCCCCCAAAACACAACCATATGCCAATATCCCCCAAAACCAACTGACAGCGCAATCTGGATGCTTTATAGTTACGTGAGTGAGCCAGGGCAACAAGCATGTTGCCAATACCTGAAAAGCTTGAGCAACAGCATGTTACCAACAATACCGGAAAGCCTTAAGCAACAAGTATGTTGCCCTTACCTGGATGACCTAAACGAGTATGTTGCCAATACCCGCATAAGCCATAGCAACAAGAATGTTGTCAATAACCGAAATGCTTAGCAGTAAACATGCATATTGCAATGAATGACATACCACCTGAAATGAAAAAGTGAAAATTGTGATATCAAAAATTTATCAGCTGCTGCTTGTTGTATATCCGCAGTCCAGTTCCAGTTTCGTTGAGTGACGACTGTAAATGACATCATGACCTTGTTATACTTGGATGTGGTTTACTTCTGTAGAAAAAAAAAAAAAAAAAAAAATTGTTATTTGATTTTTAACATCTCCCCACACTGGAGCAAGCAAGACGCATTGCAACAAGCGTGTTGCTGTAGCCAATTTAACCATTGTACGGAATCTATTGGGGGAAGCTTACACCTCTAGCAGCAGCAACAACTGATACAACAAGCATATTGTGTAAATCGCAGAACCATTGCTAAAACTGGTGTAGTTTGGCAGGGGAAGCATACACCCTACAGCAATAGCTCAGACTAGCAGCAACCAAACTGATACAACTAGCATGTTGTATAACCATAGGACTAGTATTAAACCTAGTGTAGTCCGATCGGAGAAGCATACATCCTCTAGCTCGAGTCATATGCAGTGCGCAGCTAAGCTATGAATACAGTGTGCTTCCTCATTCATGAACATGATTCCTGCTCCAGTCCTACGGATTCCATCACTGTGGAGGTGAAGATAACGACTCCCATGATTTTACACTCCTTTACAGGACCATCAAACTATGGTGTTGTTAGTGTTGAATACCAGACCCCTGCGGTGAATGTACTGTGTACCACGTATGTTACTGATATCTAGATAGCTTTAGCCACAAGCATGTGGTAACTTTAAAGCAGCACGTTGCAATAATCGAATAGAATAAAGAACGAGCATTTTCCAATACAACCAGAGAAGCATAAAACAACGCTTGAGCACTATGGCATGCGCTGAGGACAGTATGCGCTATAGCAGTGTTGCTGAAAAGACAGCATATTGCTGATACCTGATAAGCTTAGCACAGCATGTGACACAATGACACCAGATATAAGCCTAAAACACGCCATGTTCCAAATAACACTGGGCTAAATAACCTTAAAAGTTCAACAACCATGTTCCCAATAGCAACTAACAGCTTTTAATGCAAGCAGTTTTCAAATAGCCACTAGATAGGCCTAGCCTTAGAACAAGCAGTGTTTCAATAACTTTTTTTTAATTCATTTATTTTTTACTTAATATACACAGCTTAAATATAGAACCATGTTGAATGTCAGCCCCTAAAAATGCAAGCTCTTAAAAATTTAAAATATAAGAATGCATTCAAATGAAAGCACGGTATACAATACACTGTAGCTTTAAGAACGACGTGTTTCCAAGAACTAGATAGACCAAGCGTGTCCGAAGTGACTCAACTGAATTGTGACTGTTTACTGTCTTTTTTTTTTAAAGCTGTGCCACAGCAGAATATTTACGTTTGCACCATGAATTGTTAATTCATATCAAGTAGCTGCTTGAATCTGTGCTGCATAGTGCTAAAAGCACAGCCTGTGCAACGCGATCAGTTGCCAATGACAACACCAGAGCCCGTCTACGGAGAGCCTGCCCACTCCCTAATAAGTCCTATTGTACCGAATTTTGGTTGTAGTTCCACCAGAGTTCCACTGGGGGGCGCTCGCCATGAGTGCAAAATGAATGGGAGTCAATGGGGCTAGACGGCTAAATTTGTCTCTTTCACCCGATTGCCGTTGAGAAATCTCAGATTTGATTGTAGGTTTTGCAAGTTCAACATGGGTTATAGGTCGAAAGTTGAATGAACGAGTACTTATGTTCTTTCGATTTCTTACAGGTTGAGTTGTTGTTGCCCATAACACGCTAGCATTCTGCTAATGAACGCTGATTGGTCAGTGAAGGACTGATTACGACCAGAGATACAGCTTGATGGCATCGTGGCATCCGAAGCGGGACCAGAAACAAACAAAACAAAAACTCTTCTAGCACGTGTATTTCCCTGTGTCAGCTGTGTTGTCGATGCCTCGAGAGAAAAGAAAGTGCAGAGCGCGAAAGCACCAAAGTGACTGAAGGATCGCCGTAAAGCAGTATCTCTGGTCGTACGATGTGTATGACGTCATTGACACTTTAAAATACTTTTTAAAGCAAATAAGTGACTCAAAAAAATCTAACACCCAGCAATGTGTAATTTCTTTGCATCCCCTTTCGAAAACAACATTCAAATTACTCGACAAAAAATTATATCCTGAGAAAAGTGGATTTTGAGAGCAATATCTCCATAGACCTCCATTCATTCTGCACTCGTCCTGTGAGCGCCCTCATATGGAATCAGAGTGGAACTGCAACCAGTTCAGAAGCCGGAAGTTTACTGAGAGTGAAACTTCTCGCCATATTAGACATTCTCTGACAACACACAGTAACGCACATAGCCAATATGATTGCATGAGCCTAGCAAGAGCATTTTAATGAAAACGACTAGCAGTTAGATTAGCCCAAGCCACACGTATAGCATTAGCAACAAGCATGTTGCCAAAACCCTGACAGATTTTAACAATGAGCAAAAAAGGACTTAGCTTAGCTTTGTGAAGACTTTCAGAGATGAATGGAGATTGCATCACGTCGAGTCCTGTGTCAATAATGCAGCGATTGGAGCAGGCAACTTCCAAATCAGGCAACTTATGATCAATGTGGCAAAGTATTCAAGTTTAAGATGAATCTGAGGTGAAATCCTTGTGGGGAACGAATTCCTCTTGCTAAATTCCCGATTGCACGATTCCTTGTGAGATGATGTTGTTTGCCTGCCGAATTTCGCCATTTAATTAGCTCCTGAGAAACGCGATAGTTGCTGATAATACTGAAGCAGCTTATATGGGTGAATGACGGATAAGGATTTAAAATGTGAAGAAAAAAAAATTGCCAAAAAATAAATAATTGTAGGACTTTCTATACTTATTAGAGTGTTGTGTATGTAATGCAATGATATTTACACATTTCAAGAATGTAATTAATCTTTTTTTTTGGTGAATCAGATCTTTTTCCCCATGAAAATGTCATTCCTGGGTAACGTAATGAATTTTTAAATTAACTATATTTCTACCATTGTTGGCATATACAAATGTACTGATCTCCATATTTGGAGCTCAACAAACAATTAGTGCTCGGAAAACTACATTTTAATCACAATTAATATGACTGGGATTTCATACACGGGCTCATATTTGGCTGCTGATAACTCAAAATTCAGAACCAAATTAAAAAAACCTGGAAAATGTTTAAAAATGTTTTCCAATAAAGTAAATAAAACTTGTTTTATCATTAACTCAACAAAAAACTGAGTTGTGTAATCTAACACACAAATATGGGTTAAAATAATTGCCCGTGTCATTGTTAGCCAGAATGACATACTGTTAGCCGGAAGGACATTCTGCAATATTTTTCAGGATTACCATAAAAACCATCCTCAGTATCATTTTTCTTTCAAACACTCAAACTTGAAACAAAGTAAGAGACACTGACACATTTTTAATGATTTAAAAATCTGTAAAATTATAGTAAATCTGTAAAATTATAATGCTAAATAAACAATGGCCAAGGCTATAGTCCAACACATTATACAGCTAAAACATTTAGGGCCCTATTTTAAACGCGTAGTAACTTTGTGGGCGGATCTTGCGGATCCCGACGCAAATCTAAAATGTGTTGGTCTGAAGTAGCTTCATTATTCATAGGTGTGGTTTGGGCGTAATGTGAAATAAACCAATCAGAGCGTCATCTTACATTCCCTTTAAGAGCAGGCGCGCTTGTTCCATGGCGAATTGCTATTATAACCGCGGATTTGCCAGATGCACGCCAGGAGCGGTTCACAGCCGAGGAGACCGACGCTATGCCTATTTTTTCACATCTATGAACACAACAAAGATTTCTCTCGTGTGGAATATTTTTGCTTTTAATAATGTATGGTTTGCAAAAATGTGAACTGCTGCGTCTGTGTGTAGATGAGAGAATCAAAGTGTGTGTGTGTTGTGCACACGCTACATTATGGTCAAGCATGCGCCCTTAAAATAGCATCTGAATAACGCGCCACTGACTTTAGACTAGGTTTCTCCTGGTCTGTGGCGGAATTGTTTTCTGAAACTGCAAAATAGCACCAGGGAACGTTTGCACCGGAACACGCCTCCTCTCTTCACTGAACCGCCCCCGGGAGCGCAAGTTAATTCCCTAATTTACCGATGTGCGTCTGTGGAGGGAAAAGTCCGCTGTGCGCGGGTGAGAAATAGGAATGATGCATGCGCCGCTGTACAAAGTCAATTGCGCTGGGTGTAAGATACGGCCCTTAGGCTTATTGCAAATGAGTCAAGTCAAGTCATCTTCATTTATACAGCGCTTTAACAATGTAGATTGTTCCAAAGCAGCTTTACAGTGATAATAGGAAATTAAAGTAACAGAGATTGTTTTGGCTTTACAGCAGCTCTAGAATAAAGTTATTGTCCAGCTAAAGTTAGTTTTGATTGATTCACTTCCGTCGCAACGATCATTAGTTATTAACTTAAGGGCCGCTAACACGACACCGTTCTAACAGAAAACCGTTAAGTTCTTTCTGCGCAAACTTTAAAAACGGAAACCTGTGAGAACGCTGATGGCGTGCACATGCTACGCGTTTAGATTATAGGAATGTTTATAGGAGTGTGAACCTATTTCAATTAATATTTCAAGTTTGCTTGTTACTGATACATTATCACTCCACTGAGTCATCACTATAATACCTTGCTCTCTTTTGTCCAAGATACTCAGCCCTAGCTTCTGCATCTGCGTTTATCCTGGCTCTGAACCGTCTCTGCCAGACAGAGGCATCTGACAGGACAGAATTGACCTTAAAACACCAGAAGCTATACTAAAGCTTTAATAAAATGTTGATAATTAATAAATTTGATTACATTATTCATGATTTGACCATTAACATTACAAAATTCAATTTAATGATAAAGACCCATGTGACTCATTGAATCATATGAAATCAAGTTGAATGACAGCAAAAATATGGCAAAAAACATACAATTATGTAAATAATGTTAATTTTAATAATATAACTATAATAACCATGCCTAAAAGTTTACAAATGTTAATTAAAAACTCGATTTTTATGCATATGTCATTCTGGATAACGGATGACATGTCCTGGCTAACAGAGTTTTTTTGTTATCCAAGAATGATATGTTGTTATTCAGGAATGACAAAACAAATATTTTTCTTTATAATCAGGCACTAACTTAACCACCTATGGAAAACTACAATTTAGCTATCATCGCTTAAGGTAATCTTTTAGATCAAATAGATCGTTTTTTAATATAAAAACATTATGAATGTTTTATTAGTGTTATCCAAAAGGACACATGATATTGCTACAAAGTGCACCAGTGACTGAAAAGGTCAAAATATCAACATTTTAAGAGACGCTTCCTGACCTTTGCACATGTTCTGGTGCTTCTTCAGGGTCTTCTTTTTGATACAATATTATGTCACATGACATACCAAAATGCATTATGGTATAAAATGGTCATTGATGTCTGTTATCCAGGACTGACATTAGCGAAATCACAATTTGGAGACAAAAGTCTTTCTGTCATAAAAATGTAAATAAGCTTAGTATTACCACTATATTTGTAGGTATTGTTGAATACATCAATACAATTATGCCCAAGTAGATTTTAAGTACTTTTATTTATATTTTATACATTTTTGTTGTATTTTTGTATTCAGATTTTAAGCCGGGACATTTACCCGGAATGACATTTTAGGACTTTTGAGCTCAATAGTTCCTTAAAGATGAATTATTTATAATAAATTCTCACATGAGTAATTAAAGAGGGGGAAGTTGAGTCACTTATGAAGTGCATTTAAAAATGTATACATTTTTAATATAATGAATATGCTTTGGACACCAGAATTGATACGCCACATCATTGACCCATATATGGTGATAGGCGTCGTATTCCTATAGGTAGATGTGGATCAGCTGATAGTCAGCTGATGCGAGCTTGACTAACGTGACCTGCCAGTACGCTACGCTTGATATTCGGGTTTTTAAAAACCGGGATATGAGCATATTCGGGTTTTTGCCGGTGTTTACATGGCCGTGCACGACCGGGTTATTGCTAATATGGCTAATTGCTAATTTTGAACGGGTTATTGGCTGCATGTAAACGTAGTCACTGATTCATTCATGAGCAATAACAACACTAATGTTTGTCCTTCGGAGACGCCCGAATCGCTTTGGTTTCCTATGGTACTACTTTAATTGGTGGGGCAAAACCACAAAAAGTTGCAATATTATAACTAAAATGTAAGTTACTAAGAAGAACACAAATGTGATACCTTCCTTGTTGCTTGCATAGATCGCTGGTCCACTACGAGAAGAGGAGATTGTCCGTCGTAACAGCTCTTTTTTTGATCCCTTCCCTGCCTGCAACTGCCTACTCTCGTCTACTTTCAAGGTGAGGAGCTTGACATCTCAAATGCTTGACATTCGAATCTCTTTTCAAAAAAAAAAAAAAAAAATAGGGCCCTTTCCCTCTCTTTTCCAGTATTTGGTTTTAAACTCATATTTAAGTGGACTTGCACTCATGTACCCATTACATTGACATGGAGATTTTGCAGAATACTTGCAATCACTGAAAAGGTGAATAATAACTATTTTTTACCCCAAATAGCTATGTCTAGCTATGATAGCCTTTTGTGGAGTTCTGAAAAATACATTTTTAGTCCACTGTATATGGGCAATAATTGTCTTTCCACAAATTGTGGTAAACTAATCCATTTATGTCTTGAAGCAATGCCAAACTATTGTATTGCTTTGGAGACATGGCTTATGAACCTATTACGCTATGAGATCCAGCAACTAATAAAGTTTTATGATGTCATTAGTTTTTTCTTTGTTACTTTTAATAAAATATTTTTTAGATTGATAAGTACTGTGTGTGAAAAATTTGTATGGTTATGGTTCTCTATTTTGCCCGATTGACCTGTCAAGCAACTGATTGCTAATTGTCGACACTTCAATGTTCAGTTTGTCTACATACAGCACATGCTATGCTACATGTGCATATACACAGAGTGACCATTCAAAACAATAGCATCTTAATAACCTGTTAAAATAGTGTTTCATGCTTTCATTCAGTTCTTTTTTTCACGCAGCATTT
Organism: Leuciscus leuciscus; assembly: GCF_965113295.1. Taxonomy (NCBI): domain Eukaryota; kingdom Metazoa; phylum Chordata; class Actinopteri; order Cypriniformes; family Leuciscidae; genus Leuciscus; species Leuciscus leuciscus. Next base: position 26,765,714 of record NC_138730.1, read on the forward strand.
TATACTTTGGATACAGATATGTAAGTATGCAATCCATATTAAAATACTCAGTTTTTTTAATTAAATCTGATGCAAATATTTTACATTTGCCTGTGCACACATATAGTCATGATCCATTTTTGGCACTCTTTTTAAGTGACATTCAACCATTTTAATAAAACACTTGCTTTTGCACCTTTTAATTTTTGCATTCTCACAGATCTCTCCTGTGATGGAAGGATATTGTTGTAGATGTGTCATAGAGTCCGTATCATCCCAGTTATCTTTGTGACATTTTAGGGATGAAAGAGACCCTGCTGTAGACTTTAATAACAGAAGGATATATCTGCTTCAACAGTTCTGCCTCAATCAGAAATGCAGACCAATTTGTCATTTTTTCAGCTGGTTTGAGTCTTGTGAGATAAGATGTGAAATAAACATGAATTAGAATTCAATGATTTAGTTTGCAAATGAGGCAGAGGACATGCACAAGGTCGTGCTGTAAGTCATGTATTTGTAAAACTGTATATATTTTATAAAATGTATATAAAACTAAAAGTGAAAAGTGGGTGCTTTTTCTTATGCAAACAAGGTTTTCAATAAGCAAATGTTAATTTTGTGAAAACCAGACTATGTTGGCAAGGACACATTGATTTTGACTTATGGCAAGGTCAAGGGTATTCTGAACTTTCTTTCCTGTTTACTTTCTGAGGTTAGGGGCAGGAAAATGTGTTACTGTACCAGAAATGCCAACGCATTTTGCGTTGCGGATAAGCATTTTGACCTCAAAGTACGCTGGTACGATTTTTCACTCTAAACTACGCAAAAAGCTGGTGACACCTCTGTGCACGTGCAGTCCTCAAATCAAGCAACAGCTAAATAAGCGGAGTTCGACCAATCATAGCGCTGGGTTAATTTCCCAAATAGCAAGCGACAGATTGACAGATGCGTAAAGCCTATTATTAAAAAGAGACTGAAAATCGACAGCAATAAAGAATCCCGCTCGATCTGCCTTCCACTCCCGCGGCCCGGATTTAAGAGGACAGTACAGTATAGTCAAGTCAAGTCAAGTCAAGTTTATTTGTATAGCGCTTTTCACAATACAGATTGTATCAAAGCAGCTTCACAGTATTAAATTAAAATAATACAACAAAGTTTGTTTCAAGAGGAATTTATTGATTGATAAAATTTAATTAAATATCCCCAAAATATCCCCAACTGAGCAAGCCAAAGGCAACAGTGGCAAGGAACCGAAAAACTCCATCAAGTGACCTAATGGTGTCCTAAAACTCCATCAGGTGACCTAATGGAGAAAAAAATAATATTTCCAAGTGGCATCATATATATTGAGAATAACAGAGGGCCTAACACAGATCCCTGCGGCACTCCATAGTTTACTGGAGTTATGATCGATTTTTCTCCATTTAAATAGACAAAATGGTAGCGGTCAGATAGGTATGATTTGAACCAGCTTAGTGCTTGTCCTTAAACACCAGTATCATTTTGTATTCGATCTAAGAGTAATGTGTGATCTATAGTATCGAACGCAGCACTAAGATCAAGTAAAACTAGTATTGAGATACAGCCTTGGTCAGAAGCTAAAAGTAAATCATTTGTGATTTTAACGAGCGCAGTTTCAGTGCTATGATGCGGTCTGAATCCAGACTGAAACTTTTCATAGATATCATTTTGTTGCAAGAAAGAGCCCAGTTGAGCGGACACCACTTTTTCTAATATTTTAGACATAAATGGAAGATTTGAAATGGGTCTATAATTTGCTAGATTATTATGATCTAATTGTGGTTTCTTAATGAGAGGTTTTATAACTGCCAGTTTAAATGTTCTTGGAACATGACCTAAAGATAAAGACGAGTTAATAATATTGAGGAGAGGCTCTTCCACTACAGGTAACACTTCTTTCAGTTGTTTAGTTGGTATAGGATCTAATAAACATGTTGATGTTTTAGATGAAGTGATAAGTTTATTTAACTCTTTTTGTTCTATAGTTGTAAAGCACTGTAATTGTTCTTGCGAGGTGATAATTGAAGCTGAATTATAAGGCGCAATTGAAGATTGAACGTTTACAATTGTGGTTCTGATGCTTTCTATTTTCTCAGTGAAGAAGTTCATGAAATCATTACTACTGAACTGTAACTGGATATTTTGTTCGGGTGACGTCTGTTTATTTGTTAGTCTAGCCATGGTGTTAAATAAAAACCTTGGATTGTTTTGGTTGTTTTCTATTAGTTTGCGGAGGTGCTCAGCCCTGGCCGCTTTTAGGGCCTTTTTATAACGTGACATACTGTCTTTCCATGCGATTCTAAAGACCTCTAAATTAGTTTGTTTCCATTTACGCTCTAAAATACGGGTTTCTCTCTTTAAAACATGCGTAGTATTATTGTACAATGGTGCTTTATTTTTCTCTCTGACCTTTTTTAATTTAATAGGTGCAACCACATCCAATGTTCTAGAGAGAATGGTGCTCATAGTGCTAGTTAGTTCTTCTAGTTCATCTGTTTGTTTGGGTTCAGGCAGCAGCTGAGACAGATTAGATAAGCAATTTGAGAAATTATCTATGGTGGATGGGAGGATTGTTCTGCCTGGTTGATAACGCGACGCCGCATGACATATTACAGCAGTACGTAAGATGCAAGTTACCATGTAGTGATCAGTGACTTCATCACTTTGTGGAATGATATCTATATCGGTTGGATCGGTTCCATGTGATATAATTAAATCGAGTGTATGATTAAGACGATGTGTTGGTCCGGTGACGTTTTGCTTGACCCCAAATGAATTTAATAAATCTGTAAACGCAGCTCCTAACGCATCATTTGGATTATCTACATGTATGTTAAAATCTCCAACAATTAATGCTTTATCGACATTGACTAATAGGTCTGAGAGAAAATCTGCAAACTCTTTTAGGAAATCAGCGTAAGGCCCTGGCGGTCTATATACGGTTGCCAAGGCTAGAGATAATAGGGATGTTTTTCTAACATCTAAGAGCGTAACATTTAGTACAAGTACTTCAAATGAAATAAACTTATAACCCGTTTTCTGAGTAACATTGAGAATATCTCTATAAATGGTTGCAACACCGCCGCCACGACCAATCAGACGGGGCTCATGCTTATAACAGTATCCAGGAGGAGTAGACTCATTAATACCGAAATAATCATTTGGTTTAAGCCAGGTTTCAGTAAGGCAAAGTACATCGAAGCTATTATCTGTGACTATTTCATTTACAATAACTGCCTTAGGTGTGAGTGATCTAATGTTTAGAAGACCTAGCTTTAGAAATAATTTTTGTTTACTAATAGCAACATTTTCTGTTTTAATAACAATTAGATTTTTCCTAGATCCTGCAGTAGATGTATGCGTCCGTAGACACCACCTTCACACTCGAGGAAGTCCCCAGGCTTACACCTGATTGGTACCAGTCGTTTGCTTTCCAAGGTTTCAGAGCTGCGATGCATTTCTGATTGACCTTGAGACGAAGCAGACTCGCGCTTTCAGCCAGAACTGTAGCTGGCGCCTGTGAAGCAAGCCCAGCTGAAGAACTGATGATGCTGAGGCCATGAGACCTAGCATCCTCTGAAATTTCTTGAGCGGGACAGATGCGCCGCAGCGGAAAGAGCTCGCTGCGCGCTGAATGTCTAGCACGCGCTGTGGTTGCTATCATAGACAGCGAGTCCAGTTCTGTGCCCAGAAAAGATATTATCTGTCTGGGGGACAGAGAACTCTTCGCCCAATTGACTCTGAGACCCAGATTCTCGAGGTGATTGAGTAAAATGGTCCTGTGCTCTATGAGCATCGAGTGAGATTGAGCTAGAATCAGCCAATCGTCCAAGTAGTTCAATACTCGCATGCCCTGTAGCCTGAGGGGTGCGAGCGCTGCGTCCATACACATCGTAAATGTACGGGGTGCTAGGGACAAGCCGAACGGTAGGACTGTGTACTGATATGCCTGGCCCTCGAAGGCGAATCTCAAATATCGCCTGTGACGTGACACTATCTGTATTTGAAAATACGCGTCTTTCAGATCTATTGACACAAACCAATCTCCTCGGCGAATCTGTGCGAGGATTTTTCTGGTCGTGAGCATTCTGAACTGTCGCTTTGCAAGCACTCTGTTCAGTTGCCTTAGATCTAGTATGGGTCTGAGACCCCCGTCTTTTTTCGGTACCAGGAAGCATCTGCTGTATAGCCCTCCTTCGCTCTGAGCTAGAGATAACGGCTCTATGGCCCCTTTGCTCAATAGTTTCAAAATTTCGGCTCGAAGTAGGTGTGCTACTTCTGTTTTTACCGTGGTCTCGACGCGTGTCGCATAGCGACGAGGGCGCCGGCGAAACTGTAGCGAATAGCCTCTTTTTATAATGTCTAGCACCCACATCGAAACCCCGGGTAGCCTTGCCCATGCATCTGCATGAATGGCTAGGGGTTGAATGCGAAGCGCGCTCTGGTCGCTCAGCGACAGAGGGGCTTCGGTGTGCTGTAACACAAGCGTCGCGCTTATGACATTCGAGGCAGAGAGCGCGCTGATAACAGATTGCCCGCGCTCGGCTCCTCTGCGGTGGTTAACCGAGAGGGGGAGGGCTGGGCGAGTCCCGTAGGACTTGTCATGTCTATGTGTGGATGTGGGCGCGGGATAGCGGGCACATTTACCACACCGAGAGCATTGTCCGCCTGAGCAGAGCGAATGCACGTTGGTTTCATTTTTACAGAAACCTCGAGACATGCAGGACGTAGTGATTGTGGGCACTGGGCAGTGGGCACATCTGCTACGTTTAATGCGCAATCGAACTGGGTCGATTTTATGTGCGCGAGCCCTGTGTGACGGGCTGTGCTTGTGTGTAGGAATGGGCACTGGGCAGTGGGCATTTTGTCTACACTCATAACACCATCGGCCGTGGCCGGGACACCGGAAAATACACTCTTTATGGGATTTATCTGGGTAGCCGTAAAAACGGCATTTGTGTGCAGGCAAGCGGGCAGTGGAACTGGCTTGTTGACTGCAAAATACACTGGAACAGTCACATTTCTTGGAACTGAACGAGCGATGAGTTTTGGTGGAAGTCCGGCCGCAGCGGGACTTGGACACCGTCGTTTCCCTAGGCGTGCAAGGACGACTTCGCGGGGCGGGGCGGCGGCCAGATGAGCGAGAGCGCGGTCTCGCGCTTCGGGCCTGTCGGCGCTGCGAAATGTCGGCGGTGGGCGGAGGCTGAGGCTGAGGCTGTGAGCTCTGAGCAGACGGTTTCGCACGGCCTGCTGCAGAACTGGAGCGCTTCGGCAGGAAGTGCTTCATAGCCTGTGACGCTTTCTGTACCTCGGCGAATCTTTCCGCGAAATCTTTGCCGGAATTTCCGAAGAGGCCAGCGGGAGAAAGCGGAGCGTCGAGGAACGCGGTGCGCTCAGACTCAGACATCTCAGAGAGCGTTAGCCATAGGTGTCTCTCAGTCACAGTGAGAGAGGTCATGCTCCGTCCTATGGCCTGTGCAGCAGACTTAGTAGCGCGGAGAGCGAGGTCCGTAGCACTTCTCAAGTCTTGCACGCAAATTGCATCTGGTCCTTTCTCGTCCAGCTTTCGGAGGAGATCGGCCTGGAAAATTTGCAGTGTGGCCATAGTATGCAGCGCTGACGCAGCCTGCCCAGCGGCGGAGAAAGCGCGACCGAGCAGGGTTGACGTCATGCGGCAAGCTTTTGAAGGCAGAGCCAGCTTAGCGCGCCGTCCAGCGGAGGGCGGGCAAAGGTTGGCTGCTATCGCTTCTTCGACCGGCGGCAGCGAATGGTAACCTCTGTTTTTAGCATCGTCAACAGCGGAGAATGCTAGCGAAACAGAAGAGCGCATTCTAGCTGAGAAGGGGGCGTTCCAAGACTTAGTGACTTCTTCGTGTAACTCAGGAAGAAAGGGCGCTGGTCTGGACGCAGGTGAAGCGCGCTCCCTGGGAAGAAAATATCCATCCAGCCGGTTGTGAGCAGGCTGTTCAGGCGTAGACCACTCGAGGCCGAGGCTCGCCGCGGCCTGTGCGAGTATGCGCATCAGCTCTGACTCGATGCTAGCTCTTTTGCCTGACGATGCGCGGACAGAGGGCGCGAGATCCACAGAGCTCGCCCAATCCTCACTGCCCGATGCCAGGAGAGAGCAGGAATCATCCTCCCCCAACGCGACTTTTTCATCAGCGTCATCGATGGAAGCGGCGGCAGACGGCGGCCGCTGTCCATCAGGAAGAGACACTGACGAAGCCGGTGAAGCTGGCGGGCGAACCGGCGAGCTTTGACGGGTGGGGGAAGGTTCCGGGACCCGCTGAGCACGGCGCTTTTTACGGCGCGGCACTACAGCGGGCGGAGGTGCAGTCTCAGTGAAATATGCCAGGCGAGTCCTCAGAGTCGCCATAGGCAGTAGCTCGCAGTGATGGCATCCGCCGTCAGCGAGCGCGAGAGCTGCATGATCCTCACCCAGGCAGGAAACGCAGATAACGTGGCGGTCCCCGTCGCTGAGTGTGGCTCTGCACGAGCCGCAGGAAGGCATCTTTAAAAAGACGCAAGCTCTTTTAGACAGTGTGTGTCGCGGCAGCGAACACACACACAACAGAGAGTGTAAAGGATATAGGCGCCGGATAGCGCAGCAGGAAGACGATTGAAGGCGGCGCGGCAAGCGACTTCAGTGACGACTCGTCCCGCTGCAAGTGCTTCCTCAGATGGCGCTGCTTCTCTCCGGATCCAGCGATGCGTGTGCTTTGCTGAAGAGATGAAAAATCAGATATCAGCTGCCTGCGAGCTGTATTTATAGGATGTATTTTTTTTTACGTGCGAAAATTTCGGATGCGAATTTCGGACTCAGTGTGCAATGGCCTTAAGTTTGGAACGATTATTCAGCTTTTTCAATTAGTTAAAACACTGAGTTATACATATTCTAACTATAATATAAAAAAAAGAAAATCACTTCAGCTTTTGAAATGGTTGTTTTAATGAACTTTGAGCCAACTAAACAGGTTATTCTCTTTAAGTTTTCAGATTTCTGTCCAACTCAAATCACACACAAATGCTCTCTAAGCATTGTTTAAATATTCTGTTCTCTTTCAATAGAAAATAAAAATAAAAAATTAATCAGCTGCATTACAGACAAACTTTATCTGCAAACAATTATTATAAGTATAAAATAAAATAAATAATTGACATGACAATTGAGCTGACAGAGACATTCTCATTCACCTTTTAATTTACAGTATGAAAAAGTAACTGACATGATATTCTTCATAACATCTCTTTTTGTAAGTCTTCATGAATATGGAACAAAATACAGGCAAGTGATAAGACCGTAATACCTAATAGTGTTACAATAATAAAAACAGCCCTGACTCCTAAGCTCGATCAAGCTTTATTTTATGCAAAAATAAATCATCACATTACTGCAATTATATTATTATTGTTAATATTATTACTATTATTAGTTGTATTGCATTCTCTAAAAGATATTTACTGCTAGTTATTTAGCTCCAGCTGGAGAACATTCACCTCTCACCGGCTCCTCTTGTGCCGGGGTGTTTCCTCTTTAAGTGCTTTAACATGCATGTTGTGCTCCTGTGAAAAGCAAGTTCCGCCTTGCATGTATTGCACACGACAGCATTCTTGGTTTGAAGTTTTGTGAAACTTTCACACACCTAGCTAATTCGGATTCGTTTCATAGACAGTATATAAACTGGACACAGCGACCCCATTGGATTCAACGGAGACGAGTGAAGTCAATTAGAAGCTCTCACTTCCTGATGTTCGAGCGTACTGCGCAGACTCAAACTGAGCTTGACGACGGAGATGTGACGTGAGCAACCCGTCTGTCGTCTAGTAGCTGTGCCAAGAGATATCTGAATCATTCCCTTCTGAAACTTGCAGAGACGTAGAGCGTGAGTAGGAGGTGTTCATGAGCGAGGAGAAGGAGAAACTTTCGCTAAGTATTCTGATTAATTATTTTGTCATTTTGCCTCCACGTCCCCCCGATTGCGCACGAGCTTCTCCTCCTGTCCATACGGTAATTTCTCTACTGTGTGACAGAGAGTCGCGTGGTTATGACGCAATTGTTAGCCTATTTTTACAAAACTTCCTTCTACGGGGCCATAACGTAAGATACAAGGTAATGGAGCCTTTTATACATTTTCGTGTTTCTTTAGAAATAAATGATGGACAAATGGAGTCTTTAAACGCCTCAGATGTAAAGTTATTCGCTGTCAAAGTGACGCCAAAATGAATGGGAGTCAATGGAATGCTAACAGCAGGTGATGGTCCACTAATCAATGGCGGCGCTCGGGGAAGCTTCAATGTTTTATGAAACACTGACCCCCTGATTCGTTTGCACTCCGTCATATTTCGCACTGTGTTTTCTGGCTGCATTACACTCGCGCTATAGCGCCGTAGCGGTCAAATCGCGATATTGCAGGCCCTTACATTAGGTCACATGAGATCAAACGACTACTCGACAACAAAGATATTTTGTCGACAATTTTATATTGTCGACAATGTCGACTAATCGTTTCAGCCCTAGTACAGTAGTCATGGTACTTCTGACTCCTGAAGGTAAACAGCCTGGGGTGGATGTGGAAAGTTGAAATATTGTATTGAGTTATCTTAATCTGGATTCGATTATCACACGGGAGTGATCGCATGGATTATCTTAAAATACTCCGTCATTCATTCATGGTTACTTGGATAAGAGGAAGACATCATTCAGCCATGCAAATTATAAAATACTCAAGTAACGCTGAACAATAAAACTAAATAAAATTGAAATCGCTATGGCTTAGTGATTATGAAAGTGTTGTGATTTGTGGATGACTGATAAGAGCGAATCTGGAGAAACAGGCATTTATTCATTCTCAGTGTTGAGAAACGTAGCCTGCATGTGTTACTTTATTGTGTTGATAATAACTAAAGTACCTATTTATGTTACATATTTATTTTGTTTGAAAACTAGCGTGTTAGTTACTTATGGATTAAACAGTAGGCTACCGTTGTCTCAGTGCTGCGCAAGCTCTATCTCACAAACACGGACGCGCATAGGAAAGCTATACATGGCCAGAAACAGCATAAGATTTGAGAGACTTTCCCACATTTGACAGAATCACATTATGAAATAAACGTTTTTCTCCAAAACACGTTGGCCACAATTATTGTTACCCTAGAATGTTTTGAGTAAAATATCTCTGAAGTACAGTATATTCCCATTAAAATGTACCTTTTTTTTTTTTTAGCACACCAGGGTGACTAGGAATATGAAATTGTCCAGCTATGACTTATTGTTTCACAGGAGTTTAAATATGAGGAAACACAAAGGCCAAATTTCCTTAAGCATCCATCACAATAAGTAAAACCAAATAATATAGTTCTGATGTGCATCAAAATATTGTTGAGCATCACTAAATAGAAAGTGGCTGTAAGAAAATACCTAAAGAATTGAAAATCCCCATTTTGACCATCAGGGCAAAAATTAAGCCTATTTTAATTAAGTTCCAATCAACTAAGATGTTACGAATCTGCCTGGAAGAGGACGTGTGTCTATATTGTCTTAATGTACGGTGAGGAGGAGAGTTTGAGTGGCCAAAGACTCTCCAAGGATCACAGATGGAGAATTGCAGAGATTACTTGAGTCTTGGGGGTCAGAAAGCCAAAAAAGATATATACAAACAACCCCTACATCACCACTTTGTTTGGGAGGGTTTCAAGAAAAATCTTCCTTGCTCCTGCAAAAATAAATTCCAGCATATTCAGTTGTCAGACATGGCTGGAACTTCAAAAGGGACTGGATTCTAATTCAATGGTCAGATGAAAAAAAAAAAAAAAAAAGAAAGGAAAGGAAAAAGAGCTTTTTGGCAGCAAACCCACCAGATGTGTTTGGTGCAAACAGGGATAAAAAGTACCCCATGCCCACAGTTAAATATACTGCTGGATCTTTAATGTTATGGGCCTATTATTTTTTCTGGAGGTCCTGGACATTCTGGAGGTTCAGATACATCAGATATTATTGATTCTAGCAAATATTAACATACAAAATCAAAACCTTACTGCCTCTGCTAGAAATCTTATAATGGGCCGTGGTTGGATCTTCCATCAGGACAACGGTCCAAAACAAACATCAAAATCAACAAAAAAATGGGTAACTGAGCACAAAATGAAGCTTCTGCCAGGACCGTCTTAGTCCCCTGACCTGAACCCTATAGAAAATGAGTGGGGTGAACTGAAGAGAAGAAGCATATGAGCTTGTGAATCTGAATGATCTGGAGAGATTCTGTATGGAGGAATGGTCTCTGATCTTTTGTCAGTTGTTCTCCAAACTCATCAGGAATTGTAGAAGAAAACTCTGCTGAGCTGTTATCTTGGCAAAAGGAGGTTGCAAAAAGTATTTAATATCAGGGAGCCAATAATTATGGCCAGCGTGTTTTGGAGAAAAGCATTTATTTCATAAGGTGATTTACCCCCCCACTTTCAATTATTTTACTTCAATGAAAGGTGAATGAATTGCAATTTGTTTTTAATGAAAGATCAAAAGGATAAACAATGCAGATTGATTTTTTACAGTAATTTTTTATCATATACACCAGGGGTGCCATTGCCATTCCAACCACAACTGTATATATGTATGTATGTGTGTGTGTATATATTATATATTTATATAATATATATATATATATAATATATATTATATATATATATATATATATATATAATATTGTTTGGCATCTCATCCAGTAGCGGGCGCTCTAAACGTATTGTAGCGTAAGCCCATGACCAAATCAAGCGAATAATAGCCAATAGCCACCCTGTTTTGAAAATGGAAGATAACGCACAGAACGGCCAGCCTGAGCAGACAATTACGACCCCAACTCATCTAAAAAGTAGTGTCTGGAAATATTTTGGGTTCTACACCGTAGATGGTAAAGTAACCGTTAAAGATAAGGTAGTTTGCCGAATTTGATGTTATTTTAGATATTTAGACGAATAGATATTCGAATACATTGCTTGATATTTGATACCCTTTAGAATAAAATTTTTCTCAAAAGTGACAGCCCTATATATATATATATATATATATATATATATATATATAAATCTTTTTCAGTGGAGATAGGTACATTTTCTTCATCTTCTGCACCTATAATTAGTGGAGTTCCTCAGGGCTCTATTTTGGGTCCCCTTCTTTTTAACTTGTATATGCGTCCATTGGGGGATATTATTAGGAAGCACAATGTTTCGTTTCATTTTTATGCAGACGATTCACAGCTGTACCTGCCGTTAAAAGCTGGCGATTCAATTCAGCCTTTGTTGGAATGCATCGGGGACATTAAGAAATGGTTTTGGTAAATTGCTAACTATCTCCAAATTAATGAGGACAAAACGGAAACAATTGTTTTTGGTTCCCCAAAATTGAGGAGTAGTATTATTAAGGAGCTAAGCAATCAGTTTCCCTCTGTTTCCTCCCAAGTTAGGAACCTTGGTGTTATCATGGACTCAGAATTGTGCTTAACTAAACAAATAAATTCCGTTGTTAGGAATAGTTTTTATCAATTGCGGATTATTTCCAATATTAAATAGTTTTTGTCAGCGCAAGACTTGGAGAAGGTTACGCATGCGTTTATTACCTCACGCCTAGATTACTGTAACTCTTTGTATCTGGGTCACCCCAATTTTAGTGTCCGTTCATTGGCTCCCGATTCATATTAGAATTCAGTTTAAAATCTTGTTGTTTGTTTTTAAAGCTCTTAATGATCAATCTCCATTTTACCTTAAAGATCTTCTTACTCCTCTGTCACCTTCCAGATTAAGATCTGCAGTCAAGGCTCTATTATATATTCCCTGCTCCTGTTTAAAAACTAAGGGAGATAGAGCTTTCTCAGTTGCCGCCCCCCGTCTATGGAATCAATTGTCTCTGGACATCCGCCTTGCACCTTCCATTAACATTTTTAAATCAAAATTGAAAACATACGTCTATTCTCTGGCGTTTTGATATTTATCATTCTTGTTTCACTGTTTGTTTTGTTTGGTTTTACGTTTACTGTGCTTTTATTTATTTTATTTGTCATTACTATGGCCAGCACTTTGGATAGCTCTGCTATGTTGAAATGTGCTTTATAAATAAAATGTACTTACTTTACTTACTATATATATATATATATATATATATATATATACAATAACACCATCTGTACAATTTAGAAATCATTACAGTTTACAAACCAACACCATTTTTATTTTATGAGACAGCAGTACAATTATTCATTACATTAGTTTTTTTTTCCTGCTTTATTTTAATATTAGATTTATTTATTTTAGAAAGCATGCTGAACAGATAAAATCAACAAAAAAAGTTATTAATTTTTGAGTGATTAATAATTTTCTTTTGAAAAACATTTAATAACAAGTAGATTTCTCTACATAAACATTTACAAAGATTAGCAAATGGCCTGTTTTCATTATAAGACAAGCCTTTTATTTCACTGTAAATGAATTAAATCAATGCATTTAACTATTAATGGACATCTCAACTGTTTGCTAATAATAAAAAGACTCTTGAGTAAGTAAAACTGCCTCAAGGAACTACAAAATGCAAAGAAATTCTTTTTTTAACTGATGTCCCCATTAAAGCATTATAGCATCCCATCCTGCTCGCTACACACTCACAAATGCACATGCACACACACAAACAAACACACACACAGGCTAACTCAGCATTTGAGCTGAGAGATGAAACACCTGTCAATGACATCCTCAGGTCAAGCATTGGGCACATCAACCTTGTTGTTGAAGACCCCCTTTTACATGTATTCTTGGATGTAGGAGATCATAGAAGCTTATCTTGAACTTAAAACATAATTTAAAAGGAACATAAAACATCTCTAAGTGTACTTGCAATGGGAGTGTGTTTACGCTGACTTACATTTTAAGGTACAACATGCAATTATTTAATCCATCCGCAATTACTTGTAATACGGTATTATGTGATCTCTCAGAGAACCTGTGGGATTACATTGCATTTTATTTTATTACAGGCCTACGTGCTACTTCAAGTCATATTTACAGCTCAGAAATATCAATGAGAATATGTTCTGTCACATGGCAGGCTTGCTAGTAAATATTGAAAAGACTGCTCCATTATGCTTGTTTCCTGGAATAAACACAATAAGAATATCCAGCATAAATATGGATTTCATGTCTCCGGGATTTGAAACTCACAGCAAAGTACCTGTGTGTCAAATGCCTTTGACAGCAAGAGTTATGTGTTGCCAGATATTAAAATGAATGAATACTTCACAGCTCCACTGGCTGTGTTTAGCCATGGGGGAAAATTTATTTGAACATGAAATCTGAAAGAGACTTCAGTTTATTTCTTGTCTTGTTAAAAATGAATAGATAAACTAATGGCAAAAAAAATACAAATTAATGTTTTGCCATTTCTGGTGTGGTCTTGAAATGTATTTTTATGTTTTTTTTATTAGTAGTGAAAAAATTTATTATTATTTTACTTATAAAACAACTAAGAGAATATAACAATCACAACTTTAAAATGATTTCACGAAGCTTTTTGCTGTTTAATAGCTGGAACAACAAAAGTACTCTTTGAAGCCTGCCTGTGATTTAGCAATTTTACTTTTCTCTGGTTAGGTGCACTTCTATGTCCTCCTACTGACATCCTGGGGGAACATATAGCCCCTGTAATTGATTCACTTGTTAATGCTGACGCTTAGAGACAAACAGGAGCTCTTGCGGACGTCCTTGTTCAAGCTGGAAACAATTTAGGACTTCCAACACTGTGCCCCACACCCTTGCAGTAGGGGAATCGACTTGGTATTGATATACCTTCCCTTTCATTGAAGCCAGGGAGATAGAGAAAAATCAACAGCAGTGGGCCTATGGGAGAAACTTTTGAAGCAAGATTGATGCACCCCATGTTCACAATCCCTGTTAATTCCAGTCCTGTTGCTCCATAGATCAGTAGTTATCTTGTATTGAAAGCTTGTGGATTGCAATGCTTCATGTAGTCATGGAAGTCTTCTCACAGCTGAACTGAACGCTCTTCATCAGGTCACAATAGGGTCATTCCATGTCAAATCAACCAAATTTTGGAAACTTCCCCGGCTCAAATTTTTTATTTTGTTATTTTTTTCTGATGAAAGACAAACATAAATATTGATGTAAGCTTAATCATTAAATGTCATGGATGTATATTTACTGAGTAATCCAGTATTTTGTAGATGGGGGTCAAAATGACAAATTTGGGGCCAAATTACAGAGGGGAAAAATGACTTTAGAAAGATATTTAAATTAGTTTACTTTAGCAATCTTTGGTCAAAATATATTGTTCACAAGAAGTGCTTTTCCCCATCTTTGAACTTGATCATGATCTGCAGGATTTTCTTTTGTACGTACATAATGCCACTGCTCAGGTCTTGAGGAGTGACAGATACGTTGGACTCTATTGTGAACATACACGTAGAATCGCTTTGACTCGTTATAAATATAGCCGAGCACCACTTTGCTGTCCGTAAAGAACTTTATGTCATCCAACTTTAGATCCAGCTCATCCTGAATGAGATCTGCTATCTCTACTGCTAAGACAGCAGCGCACAGCTCCAGCCTTGGGATGGTAGGTTTGGACAGAGGTGCTAGCTTTGCCTTGCCCATAACTAATCCTACTTCAACTTTCCCATCTTTCTGAAGTGCTTTCACAGCACCTATGGCCTTGGTCGATGCATCCGAGAATACACACAATTGTGTGTGCACTGCTTCAGTGAGTGAAGTTGTTATGTATGTACGACAAACATGAAGCTGTTTTAAGTCTTGGAGTGAATCTCTCCAGGCTTCCCATCTGATTAGCTTGTCTTCTGGGAGAGATGTATCCCAGTCTGACAGTTCAGAGGTAAATTCTCTGAGAAGGGCTCTTCCCTGGATCGTGACAGGTGCCAGTAAACCCAGAGGATCGAAAATACTGTTGACAGTGGAGAGGACTCCACGGCGGGTGAATGGTTTGTTAATGATCGATGCAGAGTAAGTGAAGGTGTCATTCATGATCTCCCACAGCAGACCCAAGCTCCGTTGTGTGGGTGAAGTTTCTCCACTCAGATCTAGGTCCTTGATTACTGGAGCACAATCTTCGGGAGGGAAAGCGTCCATGAATGTCTGAGCGTTTGAAGCAAACTTGTGTAAATGGACATTTGACTCAGCTAGTGAGGCCTGTGTTCGTTGAAGCAAATTGATTGCTTCAGCTTCAGATGGTATGGATATCAAGCCATCATCAACATAGAAATGTCTTTCCACAAACCTGACAGTGTCAGCACCATATGATTCCTGTGTGCCTTCTCTGATAGCTCTTCGCAGTCCGTAAATTGCCACAGAAGGAGATGGCCCATTGCCAAAGACGTGGACCTTCATTCGATAATCAACAATTTCCTTGTTGACATCATTGTCCTTATGCCATAAAAAACGGAGGAAGTTGCGATGGTCTTCACGCACCAAGAAACAGTGGAACATCTGCTAAATGTCCGCTAGGATTGCAACCTTCTCTTTCCGAAAGCGTAGCAGAACGCCCACAAGGGAGTTATTAAGGTCAGGGCCTGTGAGGAGCACGTCATTGAGAGAAACACCTGAGTATTGAGCACTGGAATCAAAGACCACCCTGATCTGATTGTTTTTTTTTTGGATGGTAGACCCCAAATGTTGGAAGATACCAACATTCATCCTCTTCTCTCAGTGGCAGTGCTACCTCAGCATGTCCGTTAGCGAAGATCTTTTCCATAAATGCCATATACTGTTGCTGCATCTCAGGTTTCCTCTTCAGGGTACGTTGCAGGGATGTAAATCGGTTCACTACTTGCTTTTTATTGTTTGGCAAGGGCTGGCGTGGTTCTCTGAACGGCAGAGGAGCTACCCAGCTGTTAGCATCATTTCTGTAGACGTTTGTGTCCATTATTTTCAGGAAAGCTGTGTCTTCCACTGATGGAGCAGGTTTGTTATCATGCTCAGTTCTGTTGAACACTGTCTGTCCCAGCATCTTCTCAGTTACTCTGGCAGACATGTTACAGCTTGGCTGCATCTTCCTTAACCTGCATGAAGCTTGTGCAGGGTTGAAAGATTGAATGGCGACCATTTTCTAGCACATTAGTCTTGAATGTGTTGACTGTTGGCTTATGTACATTACCCAGGCACACTTCTCCTATTACTACCCAGCCCAGGTCCAGTCATTGGGCAAAGGGGGCGTTGTTTGGTCCATTGACCTGCTGCCTGACCTTGTGTGCCCTGATGACATCTCTTCCGAGTAGCAGCAGTATTTCTGCCTCTGGTTCCAGTTCTGGGATATGCTTAGCAATGTGTCAGAGATGAGACTGGTGTAGAACTGCACACGGCGTTGGAATTTCAGACTGATTATTCACGATCTCATGACACTCAATGAGTGGTGGAAGAGAGATGAGAACTTTTCCATCCAGTGACTCAATCTGAAATCCTTCTGCTTTCTTGCCAGATGTTTCTTGGGTACCAGAGCAAGTTCTGAGATGATATTAGAATGGTTTGCTTTCCACGTCAAACAGCTCGAAAAACTCTGGTCTGGCTAAATGAACGATTGCTCTGGTCGTCCAGAATTACATAGGTTTTAATGGCCGTGTTCTTGGAACCCTTGGGGTATATCTTTACGAGGCATATTTTTTGAACATGAGCACTGACCTGGACCGCAAACTTCTGTACAGCTTGTACTGACAATAGCCGTGTTAAAATTATCTTCTCCCTCCCCGCCGTCCTCTTGTGACGGTGAAGGAGCCTTGACTGCTTGAGGTGTTGGACCAGGATGCATGGCCGCATCATGATATATACTGCCATATTCAGCGCACTTCACAGAAGACTTGCATTCTTTAGCGAGATGAAAAATTGAAGAACAGCATTTTAAACATATTCCTTTCTCCTTGAGGAAGGCCTTTCTGTCGTCGAGGAGTTTGTTTCTGAATGTTCTGCATTTTTTCAGAGGGTGTGGTTTATTATGCAATGGACAGATTTTGTTTGGGTCATCATTGACTACACACACATCTGTTTTGTGCACTGAGATGGGTTTGTTGGTATGGAAACTCTTCACAATGGATCTATCTGGTTTTGTTAGTGTTGTAGCTATGAGTGTTGTAGCTGCTTTGATACATAAAGCTAGGGTCGTTTCGCTTCTTTGCCTCAGAGCACAAAAAGTTACAGAAATACTCAAAGGGAGGAAAGTGACCATGATTGTTTTCTTTATACCATGACCCAGAAGTCACCCACTTGTCCTGAAGCCCATATGGAAGTTTCTCTACAATAGGTCCAATTCCACGTGAAGTGTCGAGGTATAACAGACCTGTAAGATAACCATCTTCTTTTTAGCACCTTGGATTTCCATTAACAAGTCTCAGAGTTCACGTAATTTGGTGTGATCTTTAGCAGAAATCCTAGGAAAACTGTCCAACCGCTGAAACAGTAGGCGCGTTTCCATTACAGATTAATGGAACTATTGCGAAATGACGCCATTTCCATTAACTGATGTTATGTGACTAAAACTACATTTTTTCCTCTCGCGGCTAGTGACTTTTCAATTACTTCTGGCGCAGCATAGCACTCACATGTAGTCTGTCCCATGCTTTGTATAAAGCAAGATTGGAATTGCTGACATGCACAGAGCGGATGCGTTTCACTTGTTCGCCAGATTCCTTTACCAGCCATTTAGTCATGAGGTCTAATTCTTGAGTTGCTGTGAGGTGGACTTCACGAGCTGCATTGGTGAATGAGGAATACCATGACCGGTAATTCTCTGGCCTATCATCAAATTGGTACAGTCCTGAATTAACAAGGTCTCGTCTTGCTAAATACTGTGCCAAAGGCTCTGCATGAGGTGGCGTGCCAGCTGGAGGAATGCATCGAGGAACATATGACTTATGTTCGCATGTGCGTTCATGATGGATCCTGTCCTTCTGACTTCATCGCACCCACAGACAGATCAGATAGGTTTGCTGCAGGTAAGTACATACTATCAGCTTTCTCAGACTTCGGCTTGTTGTTGATAGACTGCATACGTGAAATATGTTTTGCAGGTGGGCTCCATGTTATGAAACTGTTATGCGAGTCAGCGTTGAATGAAGGAGCGACAGGTAAGCCTGATAAGAGTGGAGAGGGAGAATGACTCTGAAGATTGATTTGAGAATTGACATATTCACTGATACGTTCAATTTTAACTTTCTCTGATTCAGATCCTCCTCTTTCAACTGCAGCATGCATTGCAAGTTCAGTATCTTCCAGCACTTGTGCTTCCACTGCGGCCACATCAGCTTCTCGATGTAGCATTAACACTTCCAACTTAGTGTCTATTCTTACTGTTTCCAGCTGGTTTTGAGCTTCTCTTGCAGCCTTTTGGTTAGCATATGACGCTTTCACTTTGGCAGCTTCAGCTCTGGCCCGAGCGTGGGCTACACTCGCAGATGATGCGGATGACTTGCCGCTTCTAGCCTGCACACAGACGACTTGCTGCTCGTTGCCATCTTGACCACTTCAAACATCAAACGGTGCCTTTTCACTGTAGTGTTCTTGTGCAGTGTGTTGAAACTCTGACTAAACACCAAGTTAAACCGTGCAAATGAAGACAGAGCAGAAATTGGCAGTAAGTTTGATGCTTTACTGTCACGCTTCCTCATTTACATGTAGTGATGAAAACTGTAATAAAACAATACAGCAATATTCAGTGTCCATTTCTTGAGTAAAATTACATTGTGAATTCCATAACATGAATATACAATGCTATTCTCAATGTAGCAGCAGTTATACAGGCTATTAGCATTTCTGTGAACTTGTACACAATAGTAAACATCGTTTTTAACAATCTTATCAAACATCATCTTTTCAACAAAATCTCTACTAATTTACGATCTTTAACATGTCTAATATCACATTAATAAACTTACGGCATTGCCTCTGTGATGCTTTAAGGTGGATGCAAATGGATTGAACCCTGAGAGCACACCATAGCTGCGTCCGAAATCGCGTACTATGTGAGTAGGTACTACATTTAAATTAGAGCGCACTTCGCGACCGTTAAAAAAGTACGTTCTATATACGGGTAGTATGAATGGAGTCCGGACGTACTACATGCATGGCATGCATGTTGGTATTGTCACGTAACATGCGAGGTCACATCAGCGCGAAAATATAAAGAGCCCATTCCACTGACTGCACCAACTAGCAATGTTTTTAGTTCTTCTTTCCGCTTTCGTCTGCGTTTTTACATCGTTAATGCTCACAATTCAGAGGAGGAGTCGGTCAGCTGCTCGCAAATTACGCCTTTGTCGAGAGCTTTTGTGTAATTTCTCAAATAAGTAAAATATCATTTGGCCAATCCATTTTACATTAAAAAAACAAAACAAACAACAACACACACACAAACCTGTGAACAATGACAGATGTTGATTTTTGGTCAGGAAAAAGTAATTTATTTGCTTGTGATATTACCATCAATGAATAAACATGATTGAATCAATAGTATGCGTGTGTGTATCTCTGTTGATTCATTCATGGATGGCAATATCACAAGCAGTGTGTGTGTGTATATGTGTGTGTGTGTGTGTGTGTGTGTATATATATATATATATATATACACACACATACATAAGAAATGGATCATACATACATATTTATAAATAAGCCAACACAGAAAACAAGTGTCTTGTCGATTCAAATTGTATTCTAAAATAAACTATAAACACGTTTACAGATTGTGAGCCCTACAACCTACTGCACCAATTCTTCATCTATATTTTAAAGACCTCCACCCCAACCTCCGACTTTCACGGTAGTCCATCCAGTCACTGATTGCAACCATGGGTGGAAAAAAAGGACATTGAGGTGCTGGTGTTCTAGCTACATATCACATATTTGAGCTTAATTTTTTACAAATTATTTACTTTAAATTTGGGTAGGAAAAATTCAAGTGGAAATCCAAAAATTACACAAGGTGTAAAGTTCTCATCTTGTACACATGCTTTTAAAGAAACAGATTTTGAATTATTTTAAAGTGATGCCCTACAAATGAGATTGTTAGTAAGAAAGTCCCTTTAGATCTTTTAGAAACCTGTGAAGGTTACCTTACTGAAGTGACAAAAGTTTTGTGATTTTGTTTTAAGCTTTGTATTCTATATCCATTTAAAAGTTAAATAATATACAAAAATAAAGCAAATACATTTTAAAGGTGTCTGGAGTGGGTATTTCTCTATAGTGCGGCACTCATATTTGAGATATACCTGCAATTTGCTTGTTTCAAAAACCATCTGGAATCTGCCACAAAATAAGTGCACACACAACACCCTTTAAAAATATTAATTACTCAATGCCACATATTAAACACTTTACAACTGACAATCTAACTACTGTAAATCCCTGTGAATTAAGTGTTTTGTAATAAAACTTGCTAAAACAGCATGACAAAATGAACTTACTAACAAATAAATGGAAAGAGAGTGTGAAACATTTGTTTTCTTTATACATTTTTATTTTTTAGCAATTATTTCTAAAAGCTGAATGAATCTTTCCCCTCTCTCTCTCTCTGGCCTCCAGTTCTTGTCTCTCCTCATGCTCTCGTCACTCTTTTTTTTCTTTCCTCCCTTTCATTAGCCACTCTCCACTCTATAAGAACACAGGTGTGTTCATCAGCCCCCTGCAAAATCAACACAGAATTTAACATTAGTGATGAACCATGGTCAACCTATATTATTATATTAATATTAATGTTACATGGACTAGTTGAGGTTCACTTGATAAAGTAGCTTGCTACGCCAACACATATTACATATCAACAATGGTAAATGAGAAATTAAATCGTTGTAAAATAAAAAAAATTTTTTTGTCACTATCTCATTTAACTGAGAAACAATGTCGTTGTTTAAATAAAACAGTGTTAACTAGCTGACAGGCATTAGCTCGTTCTGTTCGGTAATAATAATGATAAAATTGTCATTTTGCAGCCAATTCACAAAATTGTACCCTCGATTTACATTATTTAAACTTTTAACAAGTCAATCGTTTACTTATATGATGTTAAACAAATACAATTTAACCACAAAGAAACAAAAAGTGTTTTGTAAAGTACTTACACTTGAAAACAGCCGCGTCTCCGTTTTCCGCCATTTTCAAATATAACGACGACAACTCCTCTCCCGTGGCATCATGGGATAGTAAAGTGTCCATCGTATGCGCTTTTCAGAATCTCGCCGGAAGTAGTAAGTCATCCGGGTACTTTTCGCCTACTGTTTTTCGAATTCTATGATTTCGGACATACTACTCTGCTCGCGTACTGTTTTTCGCATACTATATAGTAGGGAAGTATTCGATTTCGGACGCAGCCCATGTCTGTCTCATTGTTTTCATGCAGTACCAGGAAGGACAAACAGGAAGGGACTTAATAGGAAGTGACATCACCACATGACACAAAAACTCTAAAGTTAAATTCCTTAAAAGACAACACAGTCACCGTTGGCATATAATGCCACAAAGATGGCTGAAGTAAACTTATTATGACCGCCGCTAGCGTAGCTAGCGAAAGCGGTCATATAGGGATTGTCAAAGTTTTTTTTTTTTTTTTTTTTTGTCACCTTACTGAATTTTTCGTCAACGATACCAGGGACACCGAAGCACCGGGGAACATGAAATTTGGTGGGCATGTAGCCCCACTAGACTTCTAAGGAAAAATTTCGTTTGGTCCCCGGGGGCCACTCCCCCCCCGCGCTGGGCCCCCCCAAACCCCAAAAAATGCAGTTTTTCCTAAATAACTACCTGAACCGTGGCACCGAGGATGAAGACATTTTTATGGTATGTTGGTCTACTAGACTTTTACGGAAAAATTTCATTTGGTCCCCGGGGGCCACTTCCCCCCCCGCGCTGGGGCCCCCGTAAATTTTTCGTCAACGATACCAGGGACACCGAAGCACCGGGGAACATGAAATTTGGTGGGCATGTAGCCCCACTCCACTTCTACGGAAAAATTTCGTTTGGTCCCTGGGGGCCACTCCCCCCCCGCGCTGGGCCCCCCCAAACCCCAAAAAATGCAGTTTTTCCTAAATAACTACCTGAACCGTGGCACCGAGGATGAAGACATTTTTATGGTATGTTGGTCTACTAGACTTTTACGGAAAAATTTCGTTTGGTCCCCGGGGGCCACTTCCCCCCCCTGCGCTGGGGCCCCCGTAAATTTTTCGTCAACGATACCAGGGACACCGAAACACCGGGGAACATGAAATTTGGTGGGCATGTAGCCCCACTAGACTTCTACGGAAAAATTTCGTTTGGTCCCCGGGGGCCATTCCAAGCCCTCCCCCTCCCCGCGCTGGGCCCCCCCAAACCCCCAAAAATGCAGTTTTTCCTAAATAACTACCTGAACCGTGGCACCGAGGATGAAGAAATTTTTATGGTATGTTGCTCTTAAGGGCCCACATCAACCTAGCCCATAATCACTCATTTGTGATTTGCGCCCCTCCCATAAAAAATGAAAATGCAATATTATTCTGCTTTAATCGCCCCTATCTGCAGTGGAGATGTTCAGAACTGCACCATATTTAATGTGTATGATTAACTTGACATCCTCTGGGGGTATCCTCTGCTAAGTTTTGTAGAATTTCATCCATGGGGGGGTATAAAATAAATTCATTTATGTGCACATTTAGTGACTGTACACTCATCGGCCTGTAGATGGTGCTGTTGAGCGAAAGGTTGCTGGTTTAGGATGATACTGTCACACACACACATGCAGGAATACAAACAAACGCAAGCATGCACACACACTGACATCCACACGCACAGACACACACCCATACACACACATACAAATCCACATGCACAGACACACACACACAAACACACACGCGCACACATGTACGCACACATACATACACGCACAGACACACACACACACACACACACACAGACACACACATACACAAACACACACACATACACACACACACACACACACACACACACACACACACACACACACACACACACACACACACACACACACACACACACACACACACACACACACACACACACACACACACACACACACACACACACACACACACACACACAGACAGACATGCACATACTATTACTTTTTTTAGGTATATACATAAACACGCAATACAGCCAAATTACTCCACGTCATTTATTTTTGTGGAAAGCCAGTGCAGGCCTGAGCGGCGGTCATATTTTGTACCGCGATGCGGTACATCTAGTTTTACTAATAGATCTACCAATCTTTGTGTAAAAATGAAATAATGATGCTGCCATCTTTCTAAAGTCATTTTTACCCCCCTGTAATTTGGCTCCAAATCTCATGTGAAAATTGTCTTGACCCCCCTCGATAAAATAATGTATTACTCAGTACATATACATCCATGATATTTAATATTTTGGCTCTCTTTTTCAATTATGTATTTCTTTCACCAGAAAAAAAAAAAAGATCAAAATATTGACACGGAATGACTCAACATATGTCTCACATTCGACCTGCTGCAATTTTTTTACTAGTCATTTTTACTATAGTTATTTGAAGTGAAATCAATGTAGCCTACAAAAAAAAAGGAAAAAAAAAAGAAGTATACTGTTGCCATGTTGCATATTAATGTTGTAAAAATGTTATTACGTCCAGACCAGACTGGCCACTGAACAAACAGTGCGTAACACTGAACAAACGTAACAAACAGGTTACGTTTCACCTTTAAAAACTATTTCGCTCAAAATGTGTGTGTCATGTATATTTGTGACCCTGGATTACAAAACCAGTCATAAGTCGCATGGGTATATTTGTGGCAAAAGCCAACAATACATTGTATGGGTCAAACATATCGATTTTTCTTTTATGCCAAAAATTATGAGGATATTAAGTAAAGATCATGTTCCATGAAGATATTTTGTAAATTTCCTATCGTAAATATATATATATATATATATATATATATATATATATATATATATATATATATATATATATATATAATAAGTGAATGCAGCACAATCGCGAACATAAATAGACAACTTTAAAGGTGATTTTCTCAATGTTTTGATTTTTTTGCACCCTCAGATTCCAGATTTTCATAGTTGTATAGTTGTATCTCGGGCCAAATATTGTCCTAACATACCATACATCAATAGAAAGTTTATTTATTCAGCTTTTAGGTGATGTATAAATCTCAATTTAAAAAAATTTACCCATGTGACTGGTTGTGTGGTCCAGGGTCACATTTATGCTTATTAGATTATCTTGCGCCATTCTGCCCATGTCGTCTGCAACAGTTGGCTTCCGGAAGCAAGTCTCATTCATTTTCTCCATAAGGAAATACATTTTTAATGATAGCTTTAACCTTTGAAGATTTACCTATTATGAGCTATAGATGATATGTGCTTTTGTTGAAGCCTGAATTTTTTTGTTTAGCAGCAGAATTCGTGGTGGAAAAAATTATTTGCTTCTGCAAGGAAAGGTCTACCAATCAGAAAATCGGAACGAGTAAATCACTGCAAAACCACCCCCTTTCAAAGCACTGTGAATGAAGTAAGCTCCCTAGGCTCTCAAAATACTTTTCTGGAACCAAGGCCGCTGAAAAAGTGGGCAGGCACTACACGTATTCAGTTGTGATTTGCGTCTCCCGTGTGTTTCGCATGCAGTCCACTATTTGTGTGGCGCATGAAGTTTCTTCCCATGTAGAGCATTTCAAACCAGTTGTTTTTTAGGCTCAATGTCCATTGGATGCCGCTTTAGCTGCTTTTGTTGGCTGTGAGGCAGCTCTTGGAACAAGAACTACTTTGTACTTTTCCATCCTTCTCCATCACCTCAGCTTGTCCTTTGAGGAACAGGTCTTAATTACTTCCCTCAGTAGTTAATAAGGAGAAGCTTGGTGTGATTGCAAGGTGTCACTTCCAGAGTTCTTTGAGGCTGTCTGCCTCAACACACCACACCACACCACATACACACACACACACACACACACACACACACACACACACACACACACACACACACACACACACACACACACACACACACACACACACACACACACACACACACACACACACACACACACACACACACACACACACACACACACACACACACACACACACACACACACACACACACACACACACACACACACACAGTGCCATAACCTCCACTCATTAAAAGATAATTAGGCTTATTACAATTTTATCCCGTTATTTATATATTAGCATCTCTATCAAGTGGTGTGATGTTATTCAACACTAGCAGACTAAAATTAGAATTGAGGACCTGTAATGTATATATGATGAATTATAATTTTTTCCAAGCTTAGAAAGAAGCATTTTAAAGATATTTGTGTGCCTTTGTAATAATTGGTGAACTAACCCCCCCCAAAAAAACCGAGGGAGAGCTGGATTCAAATGCAGTTATTTTATTAACAAAATTATAAACAAACAAATCAAACAAGAAAACCAGTGAACTAGGAACTGAATGAGCACACCAAACATACTGCCATTAAGAACAAGACTTGACAAGGAACACAAGAAACAATGGGTAAATACACAAGGGGTACTTGGCAAACAAGACACATTAGGAGTGGGCCAAAATATCGATATGGAGATTGTCCTTCTCCGTGCGATACAAGAATCGATTGCACCAAATATCGATATTTTAATTCGTAAAATAAGGCGTCCTAAATAGATTTTCCTGCTTCAAGCGTCGCTACTTCATGGCTCCTCGAAGTGGAGAAAAGAGGGATGAAAGAGGGGAACATGAAAGAGGGGAACGTGAACATAAGTTAAGTCTAAGAAAAATAGTTTTTTAACGGAATGGCGGACAGCAGTGTGAGTAAAATAATAGATGCCCCAGCCAAGTCCAAAGTCTGGACTCACTTCGGCATTGATGGGCCCATTGATGGGCATCTTTGACGTTCTTCACCGAGCGCTTTCACAGATACACACGGGAGCGTTTGAAAGCAGGCGTCTATCAGGGATCCGCTGATAGACGCCTGCTTTCAAACACTCCCGTGTGTAGGCCTACCTGTGTAAGTGCTCGGTATAGAGCGTCAAATATGCTAATTTACAACATGTTTTGGAAGCATTGATCATTGTAGCCAATCACAGACATATATGTTGAGCGCGTGAACACAATGGCCAATAAGAGGTGTTTTAAGAATCTGCTCAAAATGCTAGGGGGAAATGTTGGTATCGTCACATTTTTTTAAAATGTAAATATTCCCAGGTTTATTTTAAGGAAGCTGGTAAACACTGAGATGTTCACTGAGAACACTGAGAACCTATACTGTATGCCTACCCTTAACCTTTTCACGGGCATTTTGTTTTCATAGTTAGAACGATATCTTGATGTATCATTATAGGATTGTCTAGCAATATATTTATTATCACAGAATTGCTGTATCACGTTATTATCGGTATCGTGAGCTATGTATCGTATGATGTACCCTGTGATTCCCACCCCTAAGACACACCTTGACTAATCAGCAAGACAAACTACAAAGGTATACAAAACATGGCATGAACAGGAAATAACATAAAAGTCCACACAAGACCAGGGGAACACAGGCTGGGATAATGACAGCCTTCATATAGCATTAGAATTATTACCATCCAATGAAACCCTTAACAATGTTATGAAATAATAGGCAAAATACAGGTTAACCGGGAAAAATCCAAAGCTATAAATGAAGCAGCTTGTGAAAAATGCTTGTATCACCTACAATTTTTTCCTTATGTTGAACTTCCCCAACAATTACTGCCTCTAGTATAATAATTATACTTTAAGAATTAAAATCATACACCTTTATATTAGTATTATGATTAAACTTTTTTTATGATAAACATCTCTTAATAAAACGTGTGACTTTACATTTTACAATAAGATGTTAACCATAGTTAGCTAACGTTAACTAACAGTGAACAGTATATATTTGAAGCATTTGTTAATCTTTGTTAATGTAAAATAAAGTTATTGCATATTGTATTATATAACATATAAAAGCAATACAGCTTCTGATATTGTGATTTTCTTCTTAGCTTATTGAAATGCCCAGGAATTAGTTTTACAGTCACACAATCAAGATAAGATAAATCAGTAAAACACATCACTACACATTACCATAGTGATTCATCAGAATGGATCTCATATACTGCTCTAAGAAAGTGCACTCTTTTTGCATTTTGAAAATAGACTGATGTAGATGAAATGCTTCAAAGACCTTATTAGCATCTCATTTTGCATTTTTGCACTTATATTGTTGTGCATGTCAGAATTCGCATAACAAACCAATATGGAGAATGGCTTTGCCAGAGCATCAGCATTTCCTCATAAAGCAGTAAATTTGCCCTGATTCCCTGCCTCAATTATTTTCTTAACAGGACTCGCAGCTTGAGAAGGGATGAATCATTCTGAATAAGGTTATGATGTTCTCAATCAAAGGCAGATCATAGCTGAAGATTTCATGCTTGATTATATTTGTCCATTACAGAAAGGAAACAGGATCCATTCCCAAAGATTATGCAAAACCCCAGGTATTCACCCACTGCATTTATTATTAACCAGGTAATGGGAAAGGTCTACAATCTAGAAAAATCCTACAATCCCTCAACTGATACATCAAGATGAGGTTTCTAAGATTATGTATATTTTGTATGTACTTTTTGTATTCTATTTCAGTGTTTTTCTATGTGTGAAATATATCCTAAGTATGTGATCCTCTTAACAAAATGTGAAAAATATAAATAATCATAGCAAGGGATATGTCATAAAGCTGGAGTTTTGTTAGAAAATGTGAAGTTTATTTTAAAAAACAGCTAAATCCTAATTTGCATACTTCTGTGCACTGTAATATCATGCCATTGAAATACATCTTACATACAAAGACCACTTTGTTCTAAGCGTTTCTTTACATTAGATTCATTACCGTAAAGAAATTGTATCATGAGGAATCAAAATTCCTTTATCTTTTGAAATAAAACAGGTCACTTTTTCTGATTGCACTATGAAAATGTAGAACTTCCTTAAAACAACTTCTCCAGAGTAAAACAACAACAACAACAACAACAACAAAAAACAGTTTCCAAATATCTGCAGCTTCCTGATCTCAGACAGATGAAAGCATCAACATATATGACCACCCACATTTAATTTGCCAATGCTAATTTGATGTCCGGAAACTTGGCCCACCCAGTCATGGTGACATAAAATATGCAGGATAGATCAGTATACCATTGCTAAACACCAGAAATAAGTAGATTGCGAGAACGCCTGTTAAACCTGGCTGTATAGCACTACAGCAAACTTTAAGAAAGTTTTTTTAAAGAATATACCACAATTTAATGTAGAGCTGTTATGTTGAAAACGTAGAATTTTCATCTGATTTGGTGGGAATTGTTTTGTTGTGAAAAACTGGCATATTTTGCCTACAATTTAGTATTTTGTTGCACGATAAAAATCCACACTCTTAAAAATAAAGGTTCTTTATTAGCATCTAAGGTTTCATGAATAGCCTTTAACATGAAATCTTTTCATTGCAATAAGGGATCTTTATAGTGTAAAGGGTTCTAGATTATTAAAAGTAGTTCTAGAATAAATGGTTCTTTTAAGAACTGTTCACTGAAAGGTTCTTTTTAGGAACCTAAAATGGTTCTCCTATGGCATCACTGCCTTTTTGGAACCTTTATTTTTAGGAGTGCATAGTAATGTTACTGCAAAATGTTCACAAAATCAGTCAGTAAACTGAAAAAAAAAAAGAAAAAAAAAGAAATAATAATAATCTAAAGAATCTAAAGGGGGAGGGGAGGCTTAGGGCTTCTAAACTTTTTTGTGGTGTGGCCAACCAGTGACTGTGCATTTGGGTGAGGGAATTAAACCAATAGTTAATTCCACCCCTTTTGTCACAGAAACGAGCTCTCTAAGCTCTAAACAAACTTCACCTGCTTCTCAGTTCATTTTGTTTTTTCAATATAACAAAAGACTTGTCTGAATGGGTGAATCCTTTCATAGTCCTGTTGTTGCTGATTATTAACCTTCCACTGAACTCTCAATTAATCCACCCGCGGGTCATGTCAAGCAGAGCTGGAGTACAACAGCCCACTGTAGCCGGACAACCTTGCTGCATTCGAACAGCCTGATAGCAGTCTGCTGACGACTCTCATTGGTATTCCATGCAGCAGCGAGTGTGTGTGGAGAATTAATTTGTTACATATGTCATGTTCCTCATGCAGTCCTGGCACACATTATGGCTGTGTCTTCTGGGACTACCCTCAAACCATGCTCCAGGACTGTTTCCACACTCCCAGGAGGCCTGGATAGAAAGAAGAGTAAGAATTAAGAAATTAAAATGATGCACGGCCCTGGAGGATTAGCAGCCAAGGCCTGGTAGCTCTGTGGCAGGGAGAATGATGTACATGAAGCAAAGCAAAAGCAATTCACTTAGAAAAATAATCAAAATAGTGCAGCGTAAGCAAGGTAATGCTTTGTCTGATATTGATATGTTGGACTCCTCACAACACGAGAGAAGAAAGACAAAACTGAGCAATGACGCAAATACAGCCATCAGCAAAATTTCCTCTATGGGCCATGTGCAGATTAGGTCAAGTAGTATTTTCTGTACCTCATAGTGTAATCAATAAAAGGGTAAAAGTTCTCGGTGCTGGCCTATTTAAACATCAGTGTAAATGCACTCTTAAAAATAAAGGTTCCAAAAGGGGGTTCTGTAGCAATGCAATCGGATATACATTTTAGGTTCTACCAAAAAGACTTGGTTGGCAGATAAACATCCTATAATTTTTTTCTCTGAAAGAATTTTCAAACAAGTATATGAATTTGTGTCCAGTCGAGTTACAGTCTTATCATACAGTTCTTTGGTATAAGCCTCGTCCTTAGTCTAGGTCTTGACGTAAACTGGCAGGTCCTGCCTGAAGATGAAGACGGGTGGATCCAACCCTGGACAGGAGGAAAGGGCCAACCTAGTGGTGGTGGTGGGGAGGATGTATGGGAACTTCGGCCACGTCTTCAATGCAAATAAAGAATTTTAAAGAGTGTGGTTGCATAACCCTATTGCACCATAACTTGAGAAACGCATAAAAGACAAGATCGATCTCCACAACGATGTGAAAAAACAAAACGGGAAGTGTCTAAAAAAAGCTCAATGTTTTTTCTCACACACCAGATGATTGAATGCCTCCAACACAGGCCCAAAATTTTGAAGCATGCTTCTCCTCAGTGTAATTTCTCTGTCTTTCTGTCTGGCGTGCTCCCACCCTATCTAGGGTGAGATGAAGTGCTCTAACTCATTAGTGTCACATCTGTTCTCACTGGCTGAGGTGAAAGCTCGTCCTTCTTGGCCACTCCTCTGGGTGATTGACACATTTCGGTGAGCTCCGGTTGATCGATTGCTCTTAACAGCAAATCACAATGAGGGCTCGGCAGCAAGACTGCTTTGAGTTTTGGCTCTGGCTCAGTCAGAACACAATGACAGAGTGTGTCTCAGTGATGCTGTCCCTGGCCAGTCTCTCCTATACTCTCATCACCCCATGGGACTCTTTTTAAGTGACATTCCCACAATGAGGCTTCCGATGTCCAACGGCTCTAAACGAAGAGGATGGTGTTCCCATCAGAATGACCATGAATCTGCAGGGAATTGATTTTTGTCTCAAGCTGTCCCCCTTTCTTCCTCCTGTATATTTAAATCATTTGGGTCGTTTACTGTAGCAAGAAATAGAAAATAATGCGTAAGAAAAGTTTTGTGGAACATTAAGGTCACTATAGTCGGTTTCGTTTATCTTTTTTCCTAGTTTAATAGCCTTTCAGAGCTCAGCTGGAAAGAAGTTGAGACCTACCTATTAAATATAGGACATATCTACTTATCTACTGTATGCCAGATTTTGTTTGCAGAGCAACTTGGGTGATAATATTACATAAACAAACTTTTTCATCGAAGAGCACAGATAAAATACATATTCATCTCAGACTGTAAGAAAAAAAAAATCTATTGACCATTGTTTGCATTACATACAGCATACAAGAATAGAACCAGATTGAATGTGAGTTGTGGAATGTGGTTCATATTTAAGCAATGTCACACAAGCAAGAGTGCTGTTATATTAAAAAAATAAATGTAAAGTGATATTGGGGACATAAAAAACAAACAAAAAAACTATACATTGATTACCAATGACTAAGAAACATGTATTGTTAGAGAAAAAAAGATCAGAAATGAATGCACCTCTTGATGGAAATAATATCACAACATTTATTTTCATCAAGAGGCGCATCAATTTTTGGTCAAGATCTTGTGTTGACAATGCAAGAGTCAAGCACTCTGGAAAGTCAACTCCAGCACATCCCAAATACTTTCAATTAATTTAAGATCTGGACTCAGAGATGCTCAGAGATAATATATATATAATATCATAGATACACTATGTGAGTTGTGGAATGTGGTTAATATTTAAGCAATGTTACACAAGCAAGAGTGCTGTTATACACACACACACACACACACATATATATATATATATATATATATATATATATATATATATATATATATATATATATATATATATATAAAATGGAATACTCTCACCTAAAGGATTATTAGGAACACCTGTTCAATTTCTCATTAATGCAATTATCTAATCAACCAATCACATGGCAGTTGCTTCAATGCATTTAGGGGTGTGGTCCTGGTCAAGACAATCTCCTGAACTCCAAACTGAATGTCAGAATGGGAAAGAAAGGTGATTTAAGCAATTTTGAGCGTGGCATGGTTGTTGGTGCCGGACGGGCCGGTCTGAGTATTTCACAATCTGCTCAGTTACTGGGATTTTCACGCACAACCATTTCTAGGGTTTACAAAGAATGGTGTGAAAAGGGAAAAACATCCAGTATGCGGCAGTCCTGTGGGCGAAAATGCCTTGTTGATGCTAGAGGTCAGAGGAGAATGGGCCGACTGATTCAAGCTGATAGAAGAGCAACTTTGACTGAAATAACCACTCGTTACAACCGAGGTATGCAGCAAAGCATTTGTGAAGCCACAACACGCACAACCTTGAGGCGGATGGGCTACAACAGCAGAAGACCCCACCGGGTACCACTCATCTCCACTACAAATAGGAAAAAGAGGCTACAATTTGCACGAGCTCACCAAAATTGGACAGTTGAAGACTGGAAAAATGTTGCCTGGTCTGATGAGTCTCGATTTCTGTTGAGACATTCAGAGTCAGAATTTGGCGTAAACAGAATGAGAACATGGATCCATCATGCCTTGTTACCACTGTGCAGGCTGGTGGTGGTGGTGTAATGGTGTGGGGGATGTTTTCTTGGCACACTTTAGGCCCCTTAGTGCCAATTGGACATCGTTTAAATGCCACGGCCTACCTGAGCATTGTTTCTGACCATGTCCATCCCTTTATGACCACCATGTACCCATCCTCTGATGGCTACTTCCAGCAGGATAATGCACCATGTCACAAAGCTCGAATCATTTCAAATTGGTTTCTTGAACATGACAATGAGTTCACTGTATTAAAATGGCCCCCACAGTCACCAGATCTCAACCCAATAGAGCATCTTTGGGATGTGGTGGAACGGGAGCTTCGTGCCCTGGATGTGCATCCCACAAATCTCCATCAACTGCAAGATGCTATCCTATCAATATGGGCCAACATTTCAAAAGAATGCTTTCAGCACCTTGTTGAATCAATGCCACGTAGAATTAAGGCAGTTCTGAAGGCGAAAGGGGGTCAAACACAGTATTAGTATGGTGTTCCTAATAATCCTTCAGGTGAGTGTATATATATATGTATATATATATATATATATATATATATATATATAGTTCCAAACAAACATACCCACAGCAGAAATTGTGCGTTTCCAGGTGGGATTTCATTTCTGAATGAATTAGAAAGGTTTGAACTAATTATTTGGGTGCATGATTCTATGATTCACTTATAAAGACAGTCCCTTGTCGTCACTTACTGGCATTACCTGCCGAAAAAATCGTTGAAAAGTGCCCACTGCTAATGCACAGGAAAACAGCCAGTCTAGAACACACAAAGTGATACAAAGAGTGAAAAGTCCCATTGTTGAATATCAGCACTCATGGAACGCCATTTAGCTGAGGAAATTAAAGGACATGAACTAACTGGTAATATCCATGGGTTCTGGAGCTTTTAGTTATGTAGCCCCCAGTTTATGAAACTCGCTTCCACAGGATATTTGAAATAGTGATAGTTTTCTTGTTTTTTAATTCCGACTTAACTCTTTTTAGAGAGGCTTTTATGTGATTGTATACTATTGTATCCAGCTTATTGAATGTTGTGGTTCATTCCCTATATTTTTGTGCTTTAGTATGCTTGTAAGGTATCCTTAAGTGTCAAGAAAGGTGCCTAGAAATAAAATGTATTATTATTATTATTATTATTAATAAACAATGTTGGTGGGAAAAGAAGGAAGTTATTCCTGTCAGATAAAGTTATTAATGTACATTTTGATTCAAGATGACTAAAACCATAGAAACAAAATACATTTTCCACAGGAAAAACTTGCATTGATTAATTATTTAGAATATGTGTAGAAAATTGCATTAATAAAGTACATAAATAAGGTCAGTTTTGATTTCATGTTGCTTTAAAACAACAGCTCTTCTATTAGCTTTCATCAAGGGCCCATTTTTTAAAAGGAGGATATTTGGGTAATACTTGACAATGTTTTGAGAGTTGCTGATGTGTAGGTCTTATTAAACATGATATCAGTGACCTTTATGTGTGCCAAGACATTTCCTGCGGCAAGACCAAGCAAAGGCCTCAGCGTAGAGAAAGGATGTGCTCAGTATGGAAGATGTTTGTCACAATTGGGGGTTGTCTTTATATGCTGGGCTGTTGTTACATATAAGGGTTTTGACCCATGTCACTTGCATTATGGACCAAGAGTGTTATGTGACCTTTTTTAGTCATTTAATTACCTATTACTTGGAAGAACACTGATTCTTTTTTTATAAAAAGGTGCCTCAAAAACGTAATCCTTTAATAATAGCCGTGACTGTCTTACACTGTATCCCATGGAGATCAAGGCAATGAAAATCTCTAGGTTTAGTCCCTTCTTCATTTTAGCATTATTCAATGTGTCATCTGCATTCTCAGACTTTGCAGACACAGTTATAAATTAGATCGGGGAGCTGGTGGCAAAAGGCCGGTCACTCAAGTACAGCGCAGCAGTGCCCTGTCTATGGCTATAGGGACCTAATGTGATTTAATAAAGATTTCTATTGAGGCAAGGAGCTTGATATTTCAAGCAGTGCTATGATGTCAAAAGCGCTGTGACTGTAATGAACCTTTATGACCTTGTGTGAGGATATAGACGTCTTGGGTCTTGTTTTATGTGACCTTGAGCTCTAGGCTGTATATCCAATTCATTTCAGCATCCCCGTTAAACATCACTCTTAAGGGACACCGGCTCACATTCACCATTCTTTATCATTACTTTATTTAATCCACAACAAGCCAAAAGCAATTATTTTAACAATAAATTCCTAGGGTACATAATGTTAATAATTTGTCTTGCATTGTGCAGTTCTTTAGACTATGACTGTAATGATTGCAATCGCAACAAAAACACAAATTTGCATCCAAAATCTAGTAATTTGGGAACATTTTGTTTGTGTCCATTGGGGGTTTCAGATATGATTCATATAGCGTTTCGTGCATGCATCAGTGAACAAAATTGACTCTTTTGAACGGATTATTTTTTAATGACCAAGAAAAAGGGGTTTGGATCCCTGAATGACTTGGTTTGTAATCCATACATTTGTGCACGTAATAAATTGATATCCCTGAGTGCATTGTTATGTAGCATTAACTATAGACTGTAAATTAACGCTGACCTCCACTGCATAAAAGGTTAAGAGGATTTTACTCGTCCAGATGTCGATAGCTAAAACAAGCAGCTGGGAGAGTGACTGTGGGAGAGCAGATTTAGGTGATAAACTCTGTGTGGAGTCAGAGGTCCATTGACTTGGACGGAGGGGGTAGTAATTCTCTAGCTGCTGGTGCAATAGCCTCGGTGTGCACGCTGGTTGATGGAGACTAACTTGGGGATCTTTGATGTGGAAGGTCACTGTAAAAGTCCTCATTAAATAGAGTTTTATTTGCCTCCCAGCCGCCCATCTCCCACCTCGCTAACCTCTGCCACTGTGTTCCATTTGCATGATAGTGTTACAGTACTTTCTATCTGGGGTGCACATTATCAATAGCTTCCTCACCTGGAGTGTCTTGTTACCTGGGCATTCATTGAGATGTCCTTAAGATAGAGGCTTTGTTGCTGTCCCTTTGAACCATGTTCATCATCTCAATGATAAGTCAAAGGAACCCCCTGGGTGAGATATGATATGTGGAATGAACTGCAGATTTTCTTGATGTTCAGATATAGAGAGGTATATGTGGACCGTAATTGTCACTTTGTAAATGGTGCCTCCGTATGGATAGAGATTAGATTTGGACTGCATAAAAGGCCATGCAGTAAAATTACATGCTGTGGCTATTTATGTGATGTGACAAATTACTATATTTACCAAAATAAATGCTTTGGAGCATTAGGCCTATATTGAAAGTGGACAACGAGCAAGTTTTGATGACTGTACTTAATGATCGAGTGAAAATAATGGAACATCGTCAGCTGTGTGTGGAGATGACATGGGGAATGTGTGGATCATTCCTATTATGCAATGCCTTCTGAGCTCTGTAACTTGAATGAATATGCTTGTGTTGTCATTTATATACAAATATTTATATACTGGGTATGCAAGAATTTCAGAAACATGAGGGTAGTGCTTCCAACATGAAAGGAGACATTGTGATTGTGGGGAGCTGGGTTCAGTCTGGGCCACGACCTATTCATGTTCTGCCTCTCTCTCCTTTTACTTTCCATTTGGTTTTCCACTGTCACATCTGAAAAAGGCAAAAAACAAAAAAGATCACTGGGTTATTTACACAATGTCAAGAAAATTAAAGGTACAATATGTAAGTTTTTGTAATAAAATATCCCAAAATCACTTGCACAGTGTGATATATTTCCTGCAGTTGTGCACTTACAATATCCCAAAGATTTTTAATTTCAGAGAAAATCCAATTTTAAATAATGGCTCGTCCCTGGTCATTTGTCACACGTCAATGACGTAATATCCGCGTTATCCCTGGTTTCCGCTCGTACTGCCATAGTTACCATGGCGACAGACGTAGACAACTGCGTTTCGTCTAGTGGCACGCTCACGCTGTTGTTGTTTCGTTCAAACATTATGGACCATGGCAAGCAGACTGTGGGACAAAAGGAGAACTAAAACGAGGATCAATACCAGCGTGGCGTTTACGAGATGCCACGATGATGTCAAGAATATGGCATTTGTTAGTTAAAACCAAATGGAAAATGAAATTAGAGACAAAAGAAAAACCTATAAATTGATATGAAACAGGTTGTTTAAAACACATTGATCAGAAAAATAAAATGAAATGGAAAAACAAAATTACATTTAAATTTCTTAATGTAAGTTCATCTATGTTGTTAGTTTCTCAAACCAAAGTAATTAATTTTTTTCACATTCACAGCACAAAGAAGTCACGCCAGTGTGGCTGGGAGCATAAGACTAACTGCAACAATGAGCAATTAAAGACATAAAGATGATTTTAAGCAAAATGGCTGGAAAAACATGAATACAATCACTAGTAATGTGATTTAATGGTTTATCACTTTTGACCAGTAGGTGGCACTGTTACAAAATGTATATGGTGTGGTAAGAGTTAGGTTTGGAGTCAATATGCCAAAGCACTGGAGCAATTGTTTTGGCATCATGCCATCAAATTTGTTGATGCGTATATGAAAACGGTTTTGTCTATCGACACGAAATCCACAAAACTTTTTGTCGGCATAGTCTGAAGATGATCTGACTCTTATTTGGTGAAAAAATTGGAGGAAATGGTCTTGGATTAGTTTGAAAAATTAGGTTTTAAAGGAAAATCCAAATGTCGGACAGGAAGTTCGGCTGACCATGGCAAAATTGGTATCTATGTTCTTGGCATGACCCAAGTAACCCATTTTCATTGCAATTCATGGGTTTCATCAGGTCCCTTTCCACAGGTGTATAAAATCAAGCACCTAGATTATGAATGCAGACTGCATTGTGCTTGATTAATACACCTGTGGAAAGGGACCTGATGAAACCCATGAATTGGTTAAATTAATCAAAAGTTATTAGCATTTTTGGAAATTTCATTATAACCTTTGACCACAAGATGGTGCTGTCTTGAAACGTTTTGTGTACCTCCATTTTTGTGTACCATTCCTAAAATATAGCATTTAATGACAATATTCAAAATGGCCGACTCTTAAAATGGCAGATATGCGAAAATTAGGTGTTGTTAGACTCGACATGCTGCACCAAATCTAAAGAGACCTGTTGTGATTTTTGGCCAAACTGTTCAGAAGTTATAATCTAAAAGATACATTTTTCATATCTCCTGACCACTAGGTGGCACTGTGCTGAAACTGTGCAGGTCCTTACAGGTCATGGTTGTCATGGCACAAACCAAGTTTGGTCAGAATATGCTTAAGAGCTGTGGAGATACAGCCTCATGTTAATTTTGGCGTGCTCTTTGTTCGCGAGTTATTCAAGAACAGTTTGACGAAACAAATTGAATTCCATATTTTTTTGTCACGATGATCTGATTCCATTTTTGTGAAAACCGGACAAATGGTCTAGCAGGAGTTAAAAAAAGTCGTTTTAAAAAAAGTTATTAAACATGAGTGCAACTTTGAACAGTTGGTGGCGCTATAGCGATTGAGTTAGAGACTTTTGTGTTTCAGACTGTCCACCATAGACTTCCAGAGCGAAGAAGAATAACAATAATAGGAACACTAACGATTACAATAGGTCCCTATGCACCTTCTGTACTTGGCCCTTAATGACACATACAGTATGCTTATTTAAACCTTATTCTCTCTACTCCCTAGTTCTGGACTAACATAAATATCACTTTTTACAAGAGAGCTCAAGTAATTGCAAAACAATATTGAGGAATAGCACTGGTAGGTTAGCATGAAGTAGAGAAATAGCCTTAAATTGAAACTCTGAGCATAGAAGTTAAGGCCAGGGGCAATAAATAGCAACGTTTCCACTTTTAAGCCAAAAGCGAGCATGCTAGTGTGTTTCAGGGCCAGCCGTGTTTCCACTGTCACTGGCAGGGTTTTTATTGGCTTGCCGAACACTTTGGTCCAAAGCGGGCCAATTGAGGCTTGAAGGAGTGGTTATGAACAACAGCGGATTTTGAGAGGGTCAACACCACTGCTCATTTCCCATGTTTTCATATCAGGCTATCAGCTAACCTCAAAATCAAAGACATTTAAAACAAATTACAGCCCAAAACTCACTTACAGACACCAGCGAGTGTACAGTATGAAATAACTTCCAATTGAGATCCGATGCAAATTCTGATCACTGTATGAGACAGAAATATATTTATACGCAATGCTAAAGGCTATCATGCTAACAATTGCCATAATAAATGCACATACGATTTTGGAAAATATCAGAGACTGCTTGATTATAATTGTGTATTTAGTTGATTTCATATTTCATCTGTATCTTCCCTGTGCCTTTGTTGATACCAGACGTCTGCATCCACGTATGTCATTACATTACTTATACAATTACATACTCTGGTTAAAGAGATAGTTCACCCAAAAATGAAAATTCTGTCATAATTTACTCACCCTCAAGTTGTTCCAACCCTGTATGAATTTAATTCTTCTGCTGAACATAAAAGAAGATATTTTGAAGAATATGGGTAACCAAACAGTTGATGGGGCCCCATTGACTTCCATATTGAAAAAATATATATATATACTTTGGAAGCCAATGGGGTCCATCAACTGTTTGGTTACTGAAATTTTTCGAAATATCTCCTTTAATGTTAAGCAGAGGAAAGAAATTTGTACAAGGTTGGAAAAACTTGAGGGTGACAGAAATAAAATTTTTGGGTGAACTATCCCTTTTCTGTTTGTGAGCTCACTCTGTTGCTTTGGCTGAAAGGATAACAGTATAGTGAGATGAGAGATCGCACAAACCTCCTCAGATAAAAAAAATATTGTGAAAAATTACTGGAAATGCGACCTAAACTTGATATTTTTTCAATATTTTTCTAAATGTGTAAGCCTTTTGACATAAAAGCCTTAACGTCGTTCGTTGTTTTGTGGATGTCTGTCATCACAAAAAAAATAAAAATAAAAATGGAAGCAGGTTTGACTGAATAAGTTTTTGTTTTATGTGAAATGATGGTCAATTTGTTTGATTCAGTATGACTGATGTGTGATTACTTTCACTGTAAATTTGTTTTTATTATAAATCATTGGTCAAATATCAATGCTGGAGCCTTAATTCTTAAAGTAAAGACCAAACTTCCACTTCTGTCATGTTCATTTTGCGATCTAGTTTTCAGTCAGCTAGCTTCCACATTCTGGTGAAATGGTGAGATTGTGACTTTGTTCTACCGAGGCATGTTAAGGGTGGGTATTAGGGTAGCACGACAGGGCTACTGGCCCAACAGTGGAAACGCAGATTGATTTTGGTCTCAGGGCCCAAGTTCCGAGGCTATTGGCCCCGCCCTGCACATTGTTAGCCCTGGCTCGCACTGACCAAAAGTGGAATAGTGGCTAATGTTCACGACAAGCCTGTGTGATTCCAAATGACTGGACTTCTTAGACTGTACCTATAGTTAAACACCTACTTCACAGACCCCTGGCCTGACCTACTCTCACAAAGGCTCAGGATTTCTTCAGAGTTATTTTCTCCCTCACTGAATTCGTCGAAAATAACATTCAAAGAGTGACCTGCAGCTCTTGATCATTATATAGTGTAGAACAAAAAAAAAAAATGTCTTTGAACTTACATGAAACTTTTCTACAATGGGATAACTATGTTGCCAATTTCTGTTCCTCTTTGGAAAATCAATGCAGTCTTAGTAAAAACTTGTATGGTCATCTTTGGAATTGTTTGCTTTTCTTAAGCTCTGAAGGTTACTGTAATTATCTGCTCCTAAATGATAATTATTAAAATGTCGGTTAAAAAAAAAAACAACGAAGGGATTAAACACAACACAGGGATAATAAGGGATGAGGCAATTATGAAAAACGTGTTCCAAACTCAAAGTAAGGTCCGGTGTGCAATTATTTGTACCAGTTTTATCAGGCATCAGGTTCAGGAGGGGCAGGGGAATGATTAACCTCAGCCAATCACAGCTTCTCCGCATAGTTTCTGGTCAACTTGTAATGTTTCTTTTGGAGAAAAATATCTTTTTCAAAAGCCGTAAAATCGAAGTACCTCTGGGTGATTTCTGAGAATGAAAATGCACAACTTGATAGCCAATTCAAGATCGAGTATTGTCTATAATCATCTCATTCATGCTTATTTTAACTAATTTGAGATGGTTTCACAAATAAACATGAATTATTGCAGTCTTTTACATATAATCTACTATGTTGCATATACCAAGCATCAGATTCTCATTCTCATTAGGGCCTTCAAAGCTCATTTTTACCCTGTGAATAAAGTATTCAATCAGTCAGTGCAGCCTGCAGAGAGAGTGTTATGATGTGCCATGTCATATAATGAAATGTATCCAAACACACAAGCAGTCATTTCAAAGTGCAGTCTTGAGACTGTCACCACCGAATCGTCCTGATTGTGTTTCCTGCGGTAACGAGGCGAGCTGGGAGTGATCGTGATCTAATAGAGCGTGATTGAATGAGAAATAATTGAATTATGAGGGGACAAATCTTCACAGCTGAGAAAATGAATCAAGGCGAAACGTCTCAG
The DNA here is from genome assembly GCF_965113295.1 of Leuciscus leuciscus. NCBI lineage: Eukaryota > Metazoa > Chordata > Actinopteri > Cypriniformes > Leuciscidae > Leuciscus > Leuciscus leuciscus. The sequence continues at coordinate 26,806,615 of NC_138730.1, forward strand.
CTGTTGACTGATGAGCAAAACTGTTTAGAGCTGTTTATGTGTGCTTCTGCTGCTTTTGACAGATGCAACTTGACTCAATCCCTCCAATCCCTCTCAAAAACCGAGAAAACTCAACCAGAAAGGCTTTGCATATTGAGGTGCCTCTTCAACTTATGATTAGTCTCATGAAGACCAAACTCTATTAAGTGAAAAGTCACTTCATTCAGTGATTCCTTTACAGAGTGCAGTGGCATTAATACACTCCCCACAGCATGCTCCCTTGTTGATCTAGGCTTGTTCAATAAGATCAGTAGCAGAAGAGAAGGCTTTGTGCATTATCACCCCCCCCCCCCCCCCCCCCTTCTACCAGCTTTCATTATTCACATTTATTTTTTGAGAATGAATTACCCAAAATATGTTATCAACATCAATCTATAATTATATAACTAATCAGTAATCTAGTTTATTTTGTTTATTTTTTATGGATTAAAGTCTTCAAATGGATTCAAACATCAATATTAAACAATATATATAATGTTCCTTTGTAAATATTTAGTGTGTTTCTAAACACATACACATGTTTTCTTTATCAGTGGTTGTAGTACCTCACTCTCTCTCTATTGGTTTGTTCTAAGCAGGCATGGGTGGCAGGCGCTGTAAAGTAGTAAGGCAGAGGGACAAATGAGGCTTCATGCATAACATAAAGAGGTGGACAGCCAGGCCCTTGAAAAGTGTTTCTGTGACATGAACAATGCCTGATTTGCTGCATGCCTCATTATTTCCTAGTGTGGTCACATGTGTTTGGAAAAAAACTGTCAACCTGAAAATAGACAAATGTACATACATTAAACCCCCCCCCCCCCCCCCCCCCCCCCCTCTCTCTCTCTCTCTCTGCTATTAACACGTTGGACCCCCTTTTGTTTTTTCAGGATTCTTTGATGAATAAAAAGTTAAAAAACAACAGCATTTATCTAAAATAAAAAATATATTTTGTAACAATATTACCATGCAAAATGCTGCGGTCTTTAAAAAAAAAAAAAATAATTAATGAGAATCATGTGACACTGAAGACTGGAGTAATGATGCTGAAAATTCAGCCATTATTCACTGGGGTAGTACCCTCAAAGCGAAATCTTAAGGGTACATATTGAAAATGTATATGAATTGAGGTACAAAGTTGTTCTATATGTATTAGTGTTTCACATAAATGTATTACAGTTTTTTCCGATTGCTAAACGACAGTGAGCACAACTGGAGCTACATGTGCAAAACTCTAACTACAGTCTGCACTACCAACAGTCACCTGGGCTAAACCGTTCACATCACCTGCAAAACTCATTCCAAGCAACACAACTCTTAACACATGGCTCAAAACAGGCTCAGTGCAGCCAAACACTACACACAACCCTCACTGAGATAACACACACTGTCACTCAGAACACACTGAGAGAAAAAACACTAGCATCAAACACCAATATGGAAAATACTAACTTTTCATCTTTACAGTTTGAACAATTTCAGTGACTTCATACAAAGTAATATTTTCTTCAAAGAAAAGAGTGACATTCTTTAACATGATTTATTAAATTTTTTAGCACATAACAATTCTTTAAGGTAAATGAAAATTAGCAGTTTGCTTCAATAGTCTGTAGTAATTTACGGAATTACAGTAATGAGAAAAAAAAGGTAGAAACTAAAAGTACATACTGTAATTCGAACAAATAATTGAGGGGCTAATCCTGCCTCTCTCTAGCATCAGGCCACAGGTTTTCATCAACATCACATCTAATGTTCTCTCTTGCCATGCACCTGGGGAAGAACCTTCTGGAGTGCCTTATCCATCCCTGGCAGTCCTCTGGACTCGTGTCCTCACATCCGGCACGCATCCGCCCTCTCCCTGCCACCCTTCTCCCTCCACGAACCCGTCTTCCTTGTTCCATTTCCAAAATTAGTCTTTCTGAGCTCTACCTATATATATATATATATATATATATATATATATATATATATATATATATGTGTGTGTGTGTTCACTAACAAGTCTAAAACAAGACCCCTGCTTAGCCTTTCAGCTGAAATTGCAGTCAGCAGTGTTTGAAAGGCACAAGGCTGAAATCTATTCTGTTTTGAATGTGTGGTTCACAGTTTTGACAGCAGTGTGTTAGCATTTGAACAAAGTGCTGTAAATCCACAGTGTTGTGCAGGTTGTGGTTAAAGTCATGGGATAAGTGTGTAGAGTTTTGAAAACTGTGTTCAAGCAATGAAAAACGAACTAGAGTTTGGTCCACATGAACTGCTGCTGTGCAGACTGTAGTTAGAGTTTTGCACGTGACTCCAGTTGTGCCCACTGTCGTTTAGCAATCGAAAAAAAATTTAATCTTGTGGCGACCGGAGCCGCCACAATATCAACATTGACCGCCACAAATAGATTTCAGTGCTTCCCATTCATTAACTTGACTGTTGCGGCCCGAAATAAGATTTTTCAGTGCATTTGTTTTACAATATATGGCTATTGCTGTCATTTGAATTAATAATATTATATTATTATTATTAGTAGTAGTAGTAATAGTAGTAGTAGTAGTTGTAGTATGTTGTGTAATGTAGACTGAGACACTATATAACAACTAAAAAGAGGTTTGAGTCCCTGTTAAAGTTCAGGTAGAAGTCAAGTTGCACACTGAATATGGGTTGGAGCTCTTAATTTTGAACTCTCAAAGTGCATCAAATTTATGAATTTAACTTTAAAATGTAAAAAATTGTCTAATGGGGGGGACAAACCCCTGGACCCCCCTTTAGGGACCAAGGACCACCCACCACAGTTTAACTTGTATTTATATATGTGTGTGTGTGTGTGTGTGTGTGTGTGTGTGTGTGTGTGTGTGTGTGTGTGTGTTTGCTTGCTTGTTGAGTACAAGGCCATCACTCATAAATTATAAATTTCACAACTAATTACAATTAATCGCCAAGTAAGATTTAATTAAACGTGACAATGCTTCTTTTTTTTTCTACTATTTCATTCACAATGTTGAAAAATAAGTTTTATAGTGTACTATGTGTTTTACAGGTTCAAATTTGCTTTTAAATCGCAGATTTCATTCAAAATCTTTTGAACCCCACTGTCTTTTTGGACACAATTTTTCCTTATTTGTTACAAACGAGTCGGGAAAAGTCCTCTTCACCCTTCATGGAAATGCACTCATAGATTTCACAAGATATTATTCCCCAGTGTTTAACTCACACGCTTGAAAAAGTGGCACACCTGAGATACAATGGCTCGCCTTATGCCTTAGTGCCCGAAGGCAATGACAGCAGCGGCAACATCTGGGAGTGCTTTTCAGATGTGTTTTCAGATGTGTTGAGTGTTTACTCAAAACAATCTTGTTACTGATGTATTCAGACAGGCTTCTGGAGAGACACTTTAGCAACAAAGCAGACATGCAGGGTTGCCTGATATAGATAAACACCCATTTATCTTGGTGCTTTCCTTTTGGGTGGGGATTCGGGGTTGGATTACAACTGATAAAAATTAGAGAGATCAGTCAAAAGGGATTCTTTGGGGCTTTCGCACATATTAGCCATGTTTCTGGCCTTACACTAATCTATCCTTGTTCCTTTTCATCTCGGTCTTCCTCTGACTCTCCCCTTGAAATGGATTTTCATGCTCTAATTAGGTGTATCAGCGTAATCTCTGTAGCCTCCTCCATCGTCATCTTCATGTCATTTAGAGATGCTCACTTCATTGTATCCCTGACAGCCCTGGTTCAAACCATGTGTACAACATGGCTCCATATTGACTGTATCAAATCCAATCCCATGGTGCTTTGTTGAAGTGATCCAAAGTGTGTGTAAAAGTGACTTGAATGGCTGCAGCTAAATATGTTCACACCCTCAGTTGTGGCCTGCACTGGTCTGATTGGTCACAGTGCATCTGTTTAAAGGGTGCAGATACAGAGAGAGTGGTTAAAGAAGAGGATTTGTTCGAATCTGTGCAAGCATGATGACGGGCCCAACCTTGTGAATAAGAGCAAGACGGGACCCCAAGTCTTTCAGTACGAGCGCTGAAGCATGTGCACAAGCACACGCCCCGCAGGAGATAAAACCATAGAAGCACAAAGCCGCCCATCTTAAAATCCGCCCTCTCCCTCTGTGCATCTCCTGATCAATAGAGGAGAGAGCTGTGTGCGGTTCGGGGGGCGGGTCACCGAGTTGCTGCCACAGTGTTGATGACATCTGCTGCCCTTCAGTAAGAGCCTGATTGATTGAAGACACGGTCAGCCTCCCAAAAAAGGGAGTATTTGTTTGAAGCGGAAAAAAAAAAGTATTGAGATAACCATAAAGAGCATTGACAGTTTTGTTCTCCTCCTTTTAAACCATGGGAGGAGATTGATGCAATTTTCTGGCTTTTGAGAGCCAGTAGAGTTGGGTTGGGGTTTATTGTGTTCTGTCTGTCACTCCATTCACTCCTCAGACTCTGACGAGAGTCGTGTGAATGCCCCCCTCCCCCATCCACTCAAGGAAATGGAGGAGAAGAGAATCATCATTTCATTATGAAGTTTAATAAACTTGATCTGAAGGGAATACTTTTTTTCTGTTGCTTTTTTTGCTTTCCTATGGGCAGTTAATATTTCTGTTTGACACAGATAAACACATTTTTTTAATATTTTCACACTTATTACTTTGTCACCTTTGGTGTTTTGTGCTATTGTAGTGGAAAGCTAGTGAAAAAACTGTTTTTATCCTATGAAAATGTTGTTTTGATTAACTTCCAACACAACATGGTGCTTAATCAGTTTTTTTTCAATGTGTTGTTGTGCGACTACAGACCGTAATAATGGGGTGACAGGCCATATGTGAGAACATACAACATAGTGTGATTGAATGAAACATCTGCACCAAGGTTAAAAGTTTTTGCCATTGTGAACCATATCATTTTCAGAAAGAAGCAAATTATCATGATCCAGGTAGTGTAGCGAGTGTCAAAGCCGAGCTCAATAGAACCTATACGTGTGGTCGAAATGTGTTCTTCCAGGAATACATAAGTGCTGTCTTCCAATTATCAGTCAAGACTGTGGGGTAATTTATGCTGCCTGTGAGCGGGACTTGAAGAAAAGAGATAATTGATTGACATGGCAGACATTGTTATACCCATTACCTGTTCTGAAATACTGGGCAGCCTCTCAGTGGAGTCTCATTGTCCCGTTCCAAGCTCCCTCCATGGACTAATACGAGCCTCACATCAGGAAGCCCAAAGTAGCCCAGCAAGGGGACTGCGGTAACCACACTGATACAAAAGAAGCATTATTTTCACTCTGTTGCTTAACCTCGGAGACACAGGGTTTCCATGGTGCCGTATGCTTCTGGTGTGGTGCTCTGGTGGGGGGCACAAGCCAAACATAAGTAGACTTAAACACAGATGGAGTGAAGCTGAAACAAAAACACTTGAGTTTGTGGAATGAAATGCTTTGTTAAACTGGTTTGAATTAAATTATGGCATTTTTAATAGTTTCAAACCTCGATAAATTACAATAGTGATTCTTTCCTTCCTAAATTTGTCAACATATATTACACCTCAAGGAAAAAGCTTTAGTTTTTGATAAATCAGTTATTTTTAATGGCATCACCTGACCCATCAATATATCAGGCTTTAAACGCTTTAAAGGTAAAGTTTACCCCAACATGAAAATTCTGTCACCATTTTCTGTCTCATGTCGTTCCGAATTTCTTTTTTTGTCCATTTAATTTTCATTCGGACCTTAGTGACTTTCAAAAGATCTTCTTTTGTGTTCCACAGAAGAAACAGTCATACAGTTTTGTAACGACGTAAGGGTGAGTAAATGATGACAGAATTTTCATGAATGGATGAACAGTCAGTATTTGAATTGTATAAGGACATGGATTGCTATAAGGGCAGAGATGATCTACTAATCAATCATCTGACAGATGCCAAAATTAGGCTAAAAACCCATCCATCCAGTAATCATCATTCAGCTTTATCAAACAGTCTGACCTGAGTTAAGCAATATTTCTATCTACGAGCAAAGGATTAAAGCTAATGGTTTATTCACATATTGAGTGAATATTCGGTGTGAACGAGACTAAATCAATTCCAACTGACTTATTTACACTAGGGATGAAATTTGACAGAACAGGTTTCTGTATCACAGTTTCAGCAGCACAACATTTTTCAACATTGATAATATACAGTATAGCAGATACTTTTATCCAAATCAGGAACATTAAGAAACATCACAAGCAATTTATGATAAAACAGCCAATAATTCTCTCAGTACCACAAATGGCAAGTTTTAAGTGCAAGCTAAAGCACAGAAGCTGGAGCTTTATTAAAATTAAGGAGAGTAGAAAAATAATAAAAAGAGAATTTAATAGTTTATTTATAGGAAGTACCTTTGATTATGGTTGTGGTTGAAGTGATCACAGAGGCTGTGTGCCTTCAGCTGTTTCTTGAATGTTAGGATGGTCTGATTCAACCGGGTAGAGGTTGGAAACTCGCTCTACCACAGAGTAAAGGTTCTGGGAAGCAACTTCCCCTCACTCACACAGACTATAGAGGATGGGAGAGAACATTTGTTCAGGTAAGAGGCTGTTTCAGTACCAGTCTTGAAGCACCAGTGCTGATGCTATAAAGCAAGACCAGATGACCATTGAGATATGGGCAGTAAATTCCATTTGGTCACTAAACAATACCCCCATATACCTGGCTGTCCTGGTTGGCTTTAGTGTTGTAAAACCCAGCTGTGCAGTGATGTCGTGGACTTGTTGTCGACTGTTGGCGTGGCTGGGATGGCACTTTTGGGTAATAATGTGTCAGGATTCTCCGGAAATAGTATTCCAGATATTCCAGCTGTTGATATTGTTGGTCAACAAGCAAAATTATTTTTGTGTGTTGTATCTTTGATTAAAGCATGTGAATGACCATGGCTTTTTTCTTCACAAATAAGTGAATAGAAACCTTTGATGTCAGTCCATTTCACTTTTTCTTTTTTTCTGTAAAAACTGGCCTTGATGAATTAAAATTTATCACTACAAACTAGAGATGTCAATTTACATAAATTCCCATAATCGATCATAGTCTAAATTAATGATCAATTAATCGATTTAATCGTAACCAACCTCTTAAATCTGAAGAGTTTTAAAGCTCAGCAGCTTGGCTTTACAGTGAATATAGGGAGTAAGACCATCACTTAACAATTGCTTTTAAATTTGCTGACATATTAGAAGTGCTCTATTTTCATAGGTTGAAAAAATTGCTGCTTTACATGAAAATAATATGATCTGTAAAATCATTGTAACAGATAGACTTATTAGATGTCATATATCATTGAAAGGTTTCAACTAGCAGAGGACAAGCATATTTTTTATAGTTAGAGACCAATCTATACCAAGTATTTGTATGAAAAGGCTCCGCTGACGCACATGCAAACAGTATACTCATGATGCTTTTGCGCATACACTTGTAACTTTGCGAAAACATTAGTAAACCATAGTAGATCACACAGTACAGTATCTTTATTTAGAGCAGGTGGTCTCAAATGAGTCCACACACAACAATGCATAGATCTAGGAGTGACATGACATGCTGCTTTGCTAAAGCTATAGACCTTATGTAGTCCCACCCCTTTTCAGCGCTGCACTCATTGTGATCTGTCTTCAGATTTGTATTTCCACTGCATGCCATGAAGGCGAGATCTTATGGATTTATGAATGAACCGCTCATATTACATTTTCTACTAACATTTGTTATGACATTCACTTCAAACATTAAAATGCTCACCCCTAATTTCCACCAACTGCGGAACGGCTGAGGATCCGCTCTGGAACGGCGGCGGAGTCAATAGATTTCCATTAAAGTCAATGTGTGTATTTTCAATGACTGCGGAACGGCTGCGTTCCGACTTCGGCGATCCGCAGCCCTCCGGAGCAGATACGCAGAGCTTCTATTTTTGCCGGATACCAGAGAGCTCCACAGGAATTCAGCACTTATATCGCGCAATCATATGTGAATTTGCGAGATCTCGTGGGTCCTTGTGACTTCAGCTGTCAGTCATGGCCGCAGCCGTTCCGCAACAAATCCGGACCTGGTGGGTATTGAAGGACGGCGGAGCACGGAGCCGACACGCAGCGGAGCCAATCCGCAGCCGTTCCACAGTTGGTGGAAATCCGGGGTCATGATAACTTTTGTTAACTCTACAATAAGCAAATCCACTTTACTAGCTAATTACTCTTCGACAGCAATGCCATAGAAATATACAGAGCTAGCGCAAAAACGGAAGTACATTTTTCCGCGTGTCTGTTGCACATGTTCTGGCATTAGCCGCACACACCTCAAAACTACTCACTTTAATGATGACCTGGCTAATCGACCATTGATACGTTTTATTGATTAAATTATTATCGACAATTAATCGATCGCCGATTTAATCGTAAGCATCCCTAGTACAAACAATTCTCTTATTCTAAAAATGTATGTCAGTTTATATGGATGCTTTTTTTGGATCTTTTATGGGTTGCTCAAGAGACAGAAAGGCGAGCGTGTGCCTTTTGAGTATGAATCGTGTTCGCCAGAACACCACTTTACCTTTGAGGCAATCCTTAAAAAAAAAAATTCTTAGCTTCTATGCAACCTCACAGTGCTCTGTGCACTTTCTGGCTGTACTTGTTAAATTATGCACTTAAAGCAAATGCAATATCACAAGGCCGACACTTACTTGGATCGCAAACTCACCCACACTTTGACAATGTCCTTTAGTATCAAGGGCAAGGTTCTATCTGTGAATGCCACGCATTGGCACAACTGTACAACAACAAAAATGAAACCTTTTCTAAATATTCTGCCTTCCTTGGTTTAAACTACCTCTGTTGCACCCTCACTTATGAACTAGAGATCTGGTTTACCATGCAGTTCTTCAAACAAATACTCTTCTCCTGCCTCAGCGCTTCTCAACTGTGGGATTAAATGCAAGAACATTGGACTCCGAGTAGCTCAGTGAAGCTCAGGGCTCTAGCTGTCGCCAATGTTCGTTAATCCAGGGCAATGTGACACTGCAGAGTGTCCTACTGTAATTGAGGAGTTGTTGCATTTATGTAGTTTTGACTGGCTCAGCACTGCTGTTGAAAGCATAGGTCTATTGACGGTGACATAAGCCAGCAACAGTTAATTAACTTTTTCATAAAGTAATGCTCGCAGCTGGATTAGAGGACTCTCTTCAATATAAAGTTTCTCTTGTTTGTTTTAGGTCACAGAGGGATTGAGCCAAAGGAGCCTTGCAGCTATGTGACTTAAATCACACTGGAGTCGTGGATGATAGACACAAGCACACTTTATCATTGGGAGCTTTTTTTGACACGTCGTAATTCCATTAAAAAAAAACTTGACTCTTTTCTTTCTCAATGTCAGAAAAAAACAGGCATGCTATTACAAACAAAGGAAGATCGAAATTTAAATTATTACAAAAAAGTACTGTAAATCTTTCTCTCTTTTCGAAGAGAGGGTGGAAAGGACGAGATACAGCAGACTTCAGCATTTATGTAACGTTTCATTCAACCATGCCAATAAGCTTTATTCTAATGATATGCAATACAGCTCATGTCCAAATGTTCTTTTACAGAGTAGATACATTTTTAAGTTAATTAACACCCACTTTAAAAAGCTTGATCTGTATTCATATGGATCCACGCCATACTGTACTTGCCCTTATGAAAATATTCTATAATTATTGTGCAGTATCTATATTTTACCTGTATTACTTAAAATAAATAAAAAAATAAATAAAGATCATGCATTGACTGTTGTATCTTGCAGTATTTAAACTACAGGGTTTATATTATTAAACAATATTCATGAAGGTTCATGAATTCACTGACTCTTTTTCGCTCAGTGTTTTTGTGTGTGCTTGTGGGTGTGGCCGCTGATCACCACTTATTTGATCACCACTTATTTGATCATCGGCGCCAGCTGCATCTGATCAGTCGTGCCTATTTATACTCATTGTCTTTCGATTTGTTTGTCAGATCATTGTGGATGTTTCCAGTCTTTGTGTCTTGTCTCCTGGCTGTTTCTGAGTTCCCTGACTTTTTGTGCTGGATTATTGGATCCTTCTGATCACTCTGCCTACTTCCACAGTGGAGTTTGCCTTTGAGTAGTGATGGCCAGATCGAGGCCTCGTGAAGCAATGAAACAGTTGAACCAAATGTGCCATATTGTTTCGAGGCTTCGAATCAATCCGACACCCGTCTCAACGGTGACACCTAGTGGTCACTTGCAGGTGTTGATCTGAAACAACCTTGACGAGCCATTAAAAAAATGTGTTTTTTTTTTATTATTATAATTTTCTAATATGTGAAGATTGTAACCTATAGGCTCCTCACTGTGCATAATGTTATTTTGGTCTTGCAAAATGAATATTAATAAAAGAAATCAAGCCACAATGTCTCACTTTTTTAGAGATTTTTATTCAAAAATATTAATTTCTCTGCTGTGGAAGGACTTAGACTACTTCTTTTTTTACAGATAATTTCTCCAGCCTTTGAAAAAATCCTCTCACAAGGGACACTTGTTGCTGGCATGCAAAGATATATATATATATATATATATATTGTTTTGGTGATTTTCCTTTTATTGTGACAGGACAGTAGAGAGATGACAAAAAAACGAGGCGGGAAAGGTCCACGAGCCGGGACTCGAACTCGGGACGCCCGAGTGGAAAGACGCTACATGTCGGCGCACTGACCACGAGGCCATTGACGCAGACGGCGGAGATATTTTTTTAGCTAGGACATACAAATGAGGAAAGATTACTGCTATCTCTTTCCAGTTTCATTTAAATTCCAGTTAAATTTAAATGCAAGCCTAAATAGCCTATAACTAATCAAATCGCACTATGTCACTATATCACCAAAAATCCGCTATCTCAAAATCAAACTCCTCTCACAAAAACCCACGAGGTCAATATGCGTTGATTTCACTTATACAGATGTGCGACTGTGTGGTCTGTTCCCGACCGTGTCAATCAAACGCTGATTCGGCGGACCACACCTGATGAAACACTTAGTGAAACACTTCGAGGCTTCGTTTGGCCATAGTCACGTGACATAGGTGTTTTGAATCACGCTTCGGATCAGTGTTTCGAAACATCTGCGCTTCGGGATCTCGCAAAGCTTCGGAACGACTGTTTCGCGTCAGCCATCCTTACCTTTGAGTTCCCGAGTTTGGTTCTGGATTCGGGTTGGATTCCTGGTCGCTCCTTCACCTTCCACGGAGGATCGGGTTGCCCATCTAAGTCCCTCCGCTACCAAAAGAGACTGCTTCCTGAAATCTTTCTTCATTTGACCGACTACTACAATTTTCACTTTATCCATAAACACCTTTTTCACTCGTAATTGAATCCTCTATCTTACTGGGTGTGACAGTTCTAAAATAGAAGAAATGAATATTAAGTAACTTTCTGACAAAAACTGGCTAATTTGTATATTTCTTATAATCTAGAAGACCAACGAAGGTACCGGTAGTTTCAAAATAGACCAAAGCAAAATAAATCCCCTCTCTGCTCAAAGCATCCTCTGCTGCAGCTCCACTCCATGTTTTCCATTTTACGCTCCCTGTTTACTTTTAGTGATCATGAGGCTATGGAAAAACGCACAAAGTTTGCCTTTAAACAACCAACACGCTCCTCCTGGCTACAGGGAAAAATGATGCTTCTGTTACAAGAGAAATCGGCAAGAAGCTGTCTTTAAAAAAACAACAAAAAAAAAACTCCTCACTTCCTCTCAGCATTGCACGAATTAGCTGTGCCCCAATTCGGAGGCTGCATCCTTCGAAGGTCGTGAAGGTCGGACCAAATGTTGTTAAATGAGACGGTCTAGCCTACGAAGAATAGTTCTTGTCGCCTAGCAAGTGTGACTGCTGCCGGTGATGAGTGAAAGTAACGTTTGTACTAGGAATGTATCGGTATCGGCCCAATACTACGCTCGTTTCTTGTACTCATACTCAAAAAAATGCTCCGATACCAAGCAGCAACAGTGTTTGTGTCCAGACATAGAAACATCAACGACAACAGAGAGTATAATGGACATACTACTCTTTCGGCAATACTGTTTTTGCATGTTATATACTGTAACAGGAAAGTATTCAATTTCGTATGCAGCAATGGATCCTTCGTGTCCTAGCCTACCTCAGAATTCATTGTCATATATTATATTTCCTTCAGTTATTTTCATGCTTAATTAAGCCTGCTAAAATGTATTCTAAAAATATGATCTTCTGTTACTTTCACTTTTCATTCTATTGCTCTATCATATTTTATCATTAATTTAATAGCACAGCACATATTTAGAGCTGCTTCATCAGGGCTCAGTGCTAAGGATTGGGTCACTGGTTTAAATGTTTATACTAGTGAAATATCACAATTCTCTATTACAACTGTGATACTACAGCAAAACTAATGTCCGAAAACGTAGTATCCGAAAAATCCCCGGATGACCTACTTCCGCCGAGATTCTGAAGTGCTCATTCGATGGACACTTTACTATCCCGTGAGGCCATGGGAGGGGATTTATGAATAGAAGTAAAGTGATCATGTGACAGTAACAACATGGTGGATATAGTATGTTCGAATTTCATTCATACTACCCATATTCATACTATAGAGTACTTTTTTAATGGTCACAAAGTAAATTCAAATGTAGTACCTACTCAGAGAGAATGCGATTTCGGACGTAGCGCATCTATTGTATTCTTCATTGTCTGGGAAATTAAGGACACATTTCCAGGCCTCATTTGAAGGAGCCTTTGATTTGGGACAGCGTTTGTCTTTCCGCTGTGACACATTCAGCCTTTAAATGCAGCCTTTGAAGGATGCCACCTCTGAATTGGGACGCAAGTATTGAACGCCAAGAAGACAGACAAGCTGACTGATACAAACAGCAAAAGATCCCAGCTGCATCCGAAACTGAAGGCAGTTCTTGGCTGTCCAGTCACTCACTTCTCAGGCAGTGTTTTGTTTATGAACACACCGCTTAAGGAAAATGGAAAATCGGAACAATGTCACGTGACGTTATGTTACTTACCATATATTTACCTCAGAAAAGCGATTCAATGACCATGACTCGTTATTTATTTAGATTTAAAAAAAAACTCTATAGAAAAGCATTTTGATAAATGTATGCACTATATTACATATTGATTATATTTTTACTTAAAGGCACACTGTGGAACTTTTCTCCACTAGAGATTGTTTATTCAAAACAAAGGCATAGCTTGATGACACCTTGATTTCGTGGAATCATTGGAGTTTTTGTCTTCACCTCAACAGCCGGTGGAGAATACAATGGGACTGGGGTAGAAATCATATTCATGAATGACTGGTGCTTCCGCTTCTTCCGCTCATGCGCATGTGGGGTAACGCAGCACTGTTTTATCATATTAGATACATTTGAGTGTGTTGAAAGTTGTTATAATGCTACTCTGTGCGTTCGGTCGGTGGCTACTATATGAGACACTTGTTGCACACTGCAGTGAGCTAGATCAATTTTAGGCATGGAAAAAATGGTACTCGCGGTAAATCAAGATTTAAACAAAAAGACTAACGGTTGAGCTGTATAACAATGATTAGTTTTCTGTCGATGAATGTATCCAACTGTTCTGTCGATGAACAGTTGCTCACCTGTCTAATAAAACACATAATATATTAAAGCATATTTGGTGTTTCCATGGTTTCTACTAAATAAAACCAGAAATCGAGGGTAACATGAGTATGATGTCATTGTTAGGCGATGCACGGACACTGTTCGTGTCCTGGTCACAACTGCTTATTTCTCCGGATTTAAACATTCTTAGAAACATTTTTGATAATGTAAGTACACAAATCAAGAAAATATATAACATTGTTCAAGTGTTTTTGGGATATTTTAATCAAAAAATCTTACATAGTGTGCCTTTAACCTGTTCTTCAATATTTAATGTATTTTTGAATAAATAATTTTTGAATAAAGTGGGAATAGAATTATGTCAAAAGTTATTATTAGTAAACTGCCTTATGCTCAATTTAAATGTTTGGAAATCAGTTGTAACTTATACCCACAGATGGGTTTCCTGTGTAGATCACACCATCAGTTGAGATATATGATTCTTAATTAGATTGAAAAAAATAATAATTGTAAGTGCTTGAACCCACATTTCAGGAACACAGAATCACACTGACGAGATTTTAATTTAGTCCCTCTCTGCACACTTGGGCCCCTCTGTGCCCCCCTAGAATCCTACAGTCGCCACGGCTCCTTGGATACGCTGACTGACATCGGCACCTCCCCTCAGTGCAACGTTTCCCTGATGAGCGATGCTCCTCTAGCACACTAACAGAGACTTGTCCATTTTGTCAGCCACTTTTCACTAGGGACAATAAGTTGCGCGTTACCACTTTTTTCCCAGAGTTTGTGAGGACTGTGACTCCCGAGGCATGCTTCACGGATGGCCGACAGTGTTGTGGTCCCTTTGTGAGTTTCTCCACAGTGCTCTCCCCTGGCTGAGGTTCGCTGCAGCTGTGGCTTCTCAATAGGGCTTATTGTAGACGCGCGGAGTGTGAGCGAGCAGCGCAGTGATTGAGCGGAACGGAGGGAAAGACGCCTGTAGTGCAGGGATGCTCCTGAATATGTTTCCTTCACTCATTCGGGAAGAGCGCGTCTAGAGCGCCTGCGACGTGACGGAATCCTTCTGCATTTTCACAAGAACATTGACTATTTATCCGCGCGCGAAGGACCAAGAGGAAAAGGTGAGCGTGATTTTTTTGCAGCGTTTACTAAGGTGCAATACCGTACAGACTGAGTGTATTTGCGGTGTGGTATTAACATACGGCTACACAATCATTATAGAATGACATCTAAAAGTTGAGAAAGGGCAGTATTTTTTGTTATTTTATGTATTTATTTTTTTCAGAAAATGTCTGTTTTATTTAACGGACTGCAATGAAAGTATTGCATTTGCTATGGGGAAAAAAAATAATAAAAAGGAAAAATGAACGAAGCCTTTTTAAGTCAATACAATATATTCACGCACTATGCAGTTTAAAATATTGTAGAACAGTGTGGTCTGCATCAAGATTTTAAGAGCCGCTTCTCAAAGTTTCTCTCACTGCCTGTGATGTTTTAATATTCAGCGCTTTTCCCTCAGGAGCATCTGTGATGTCCAAAAGTTAAGGTCTGGCAGTCAGCATTTTAATCGAGCCGCTGCGAAGTACAATTTCTCAGTCCTAAGAGCAATATTTGGGACCTTGCCAGAGAGTCGCATTTGTGATGCAAATACTGTCGTCTGTAGTGTGACTGTGAAAGATTTATTTTTGATGGGAAAATTGCCCAATGTTAGTTACAGAGGTTGTTGTTTTTAATTTTATGTGTAGTATTATACCAAAACAAAAGCAGATATAACAGATACAGAGGTGCAGATTTTCCTCACACCTCCGTATCGATATCAAATACCTCTCTGTCAGGACGCCACTGCAATGCCAACAACAGCACGGAGGCTCGTAGTGGAAACTTCACTTGTAATGTGAAGCTGACGGCCGCTAGGTGGCGCGGTGAGGGAACTGTTTGTGAGGCCAACTTGATTTAGTTTATAGGCTGTCCAAAAAATTAATTGTGGATTTGGGTGTGTTGGTCAGTAGGCATATAAAGTAATTCTTTGCAGAATATGTTCAGTTTCCTTGTGCTGTTACAATTGCTTAGGCTACTTCCTGACTTAACATCTGGTTGTAGCATATTTGCACTATCGTGCCCAAGCATAAAGGGCTGTCTTCAGAGAGGGATGACCAATAAATGTCGCCCTGAAATATGGGGGTCCCACTAAGATTGTATATGCTATAGCCCATGGCTGTCGTGTTGTTGTTTTTTTGGCCCCAAGAAAAGATTATGAAAAAGGGAACCACTGTTGTAAAATGGTAGTTTTAGGGCTTTGGACATGTTTGTGGAATGGGACTGGTGTAGTTTTGCCAGGCCATGCTGTACACTGAAAAAAAAAAGTAGCTAGTAAAATTCACAATTAATTACAAAGAAACTGCAAGGGACACTTGCAGAATTAGAAATTCTGAAATAGTGTTTATTTTCAAATGCAGTCCAATAATATTTTTCTGGGTCACCTATAAACATTTTGTTCCAGGAATTTTTAATTGACTGTGTTTTGCATTAACACGATGCACTGATTGCACTTTTATGAAAATATAATATGAAAAGGCTTTTTTTGTGAAGCATGTAATGAAACAGTGCCAGAAAAATTGTCTTTTAATAAATTATAAATGTATTCTTTATTAGAAATTTTCATCTCGCATTCTCATAAGCAGCCATATCCAGCCCAGATCCTTTCGTAATCTTGTCATAGTCACCCTCAAGAGTCTGCACAGCGAAGGGCAGCCATAATAAGAAGGCCATATGCTACCAGTCCGCAATGTGCTGTGTTTGATGTCCAGATGCCAGGAGCCTTGCTTTGCTCTGTGTTCGAGCATACTGTCCCTGGTGCGTGCCACAATCGCTCTTGCACCGCAGGGGGGCTATGACTAGATAGTGTGTTGAGATGGGTTTTTGGAGCTGAGTCTCTGGCTGTGGCTGTGGGCGCTCTCTCACAGGGCGGTCTGCGCTGAAGCCTAAGCTCCTCTCGTCAGATGGCATGGGGGGCTAATGAGACTTCATCATCCTGTCCCAGACCATTTGGGCGATCTGTGCTGAACACAAAGTCCGGGGCCTCAGCCAAGCCTGACAGTGAGCAGATTCGGGCGGGGAAAAATGTTAGTGGGGGGCTGGACGGAGAAGAGAAACAAATATAGTACACTCATGGCATGGCATATAGTCGCCTTGTAATGTACAGTAATTCGTAATAGGTTTTTAGTCACGATCCATTATTTGATCCATCCAAAATAATCAGAGAATAATAAAATAAAACCAAAAAGGATTTATGATGGATCCTGATACAGACTGTTTCAAAGAAGCTTCAAACTGAAAACTAACAGTGTAAATTCATCAATTATGAAACTATTTTCAATTTAAGCCATAAAGCAGCTCTACAGAAAATAATAGAGTGCAAGAGTTGGGTGCCAGAAGTAAAAGCTCCATTCATTTTCTCCATTGGGGAACAACAACGATAACTTGTAAAACTTTAAAAACAGACCTGTTGTGAGCTCATAGGTTGTTAATTGATGGTATATACTTTTGTTGAAGCATTCTGTTTCTATTATTTCAACTTTCAGTTTAATCAGTTCAATAACTGTCAATGTTACAAAGTTCATCAATTATGAAACGAGTTCAGTTCAGCTATAAGCTGCTCTGCAGAAGGCATTATACAGCTGAAGTCAGATCAATGTTGATTCAGTTCAGTTCAATAATGGTGTCGATGTTGCAAAGGTATAATCAAGATTGTGACATGCTGTCCTCATGTTAATTTCTGAAATAAATTCCTTTGTGTATTGTGTTGCAATTTTCCTTCATTATAATTTCAGTCCTAATTTGGGTCCTAAGCAATTTAGTCGTGCAAACTTGTCCTAAGATATTGCTTCAGGAGCACAGCATTAAACAATCCCTGGGTTTGTTTCCTATGTCCTTGTTTGCTGTGTTTTAATGCAAGCGAATGATAAATGATTCATATCACCTTCCAGCTCTCTATTAGCCTGCGCTACGCTATAAGCATTCCAGACTCAAAGCTCTTTTTATTTCGCAGCGGTGTCATGTAGCACTTCAATGAAACTATTGGAGGTCAGAGATAATTGAGATGTTTAGAGGATTATTTTTCCATAAGTGTGCTTTCTTGATACCCATCGTCAACCATTTTTGAAAACTTTTTGTAGAATCTACTCAGTCAAACGCATAGAGATATAATCAGCTGCTAAGCACTTGTAATTCCCCTATAAAGTGAAGCTTATGATAGAGATTACAGGCATTAGATGAGACTTTTCCCCACTGAAGGGTCCTGGCACTGTGGTCTTCTGAAGCAAAGCGCAAGACATTCTGTTCTTCTCCAGCAGCGCTGGTGCTTTTGAGCTTGGAGAGAATACAAGGAGGGAATGCAATCCCAGAGGGATGCTTTTTGATTTACTCTTCTGTTCACCTTCAGAGCTCGAGCTTCAATTATGCTATTATTTTGCAGAGTTACAGTATCCGTCAAAGCTTTAATGTCGCAGATGTGTTTAACACCTTTTATTTAAACCCTATATTACCATCAACACTTTTTAACGATGCTAACTCTTAAACACTTTGAAACAGAGACATCGTTTGAAGTCCACCTAAACCTGCAAGAAATATAATGAATCTTATGTACATGCTGCGATAATTGCGTAGTTTTGAAATGCCACGCACTCTAAACCCAACATGGAAGTTGTTCTCTCTGTAAAGTGTAGGTCAGATCTCATCTTTTCTCGGACAACGAAGGATTTCTGTGGAGATTTGACATCCCGTTCAACATCAAAATAAGCTGTTGAGGCGTGAATCCTGCTACTGTTGGTTTGAACTGCTGGAAGGACAGATTTCTCTAGAGAACGTATATGTGCTCTACCCAAATCCCTTTTGAACTGTTTTTTTTCCAGACTTGTAAGTGTTTCACTTTAAAAGGATGTTAGAAACACCTAAAAGGCTCTCTCGGACCGAGAAGCTCCAGGGACCCCTTAGGAGAATTTTGTGCCTGGAATTTTGTCACTTCAACTTAGAGTGCACACTTTTAAATTGTAGTTCTCCTTTTCAATTTGGAGCATGAGGGGTTTTATACAATATAAAAATCCAGTGTCACTTACATAACACATTAGGTGCAGTGCAGCTTTGTAGTTCTTAGTAGCAGCTCTTGAGTTGGAGGTTGTAGGTTCAAACCCCAGATGGGTCCATTCATGAGCCACTGCCATTGTGCTCTT
The DNA here is from genome assembly GCF_965113295.1 of Leuciscus leuciscus. NCBI lineage: Eukaryota > Metazoa > Chordata > Actinopteri > Cypriniformes > Leuciscidae > Leuciscus > Leuciscus leuciscus. The sequence goes on from NC_138730.1 coordinate 26,825,484, forward strand.
GAGCAAAGCCACATTAGATTAGAAAGTGACTGGTAAATGAAGAATAATATAATGTAATATACCTGTGAAATATGATGATGATAAACTGTGGGTCAAAGACATTATGCTCGTTGTTTTATTTTGTCAGGAACTATTCGTTTATTTAAAAAAACATTAAAATGCAATTCATACCTGTTATACCACTTCTATGAATATCCAAATTAATTGATGGTATATACTTTAGTTGAAGCCATCTGTTTCTATTATTTCAACTTTCAGTTGAATCAGTTCAATAACGGTCAATGTTGTAAAGTTCATCAATTATGAAACGAGTTCAGTCCAAATTGAAATGAATTTAGATATTTTTAAGTTTAAAAATGGTACAACTCTTACATCATAATGAAGAAAAAAGCCTTATTAATTCTTGAAAAGAAAACATTAAGTACTTGGCAAAATCTTTTGTTAGTATTTCTTTAAAAAAAATGAACAAAGATGCTTCTCTGCTCATTATTATTTATTAATAAGATAATTTTACCTTTTTATGACAAAGCAAGGTTAGCTAAAGTTGTAAAATGTCATGTGGTGTTTACCTTTTTACCTTAAAATATATTTAAAAGGTTTTTTTTTATGATTAAGATGTGTACACACATTCAAGAGGTAAATGTTATTACGTTTTGTTTGATAGATCACGTGACATTATTAATTGAGCATTAAAATGAAATATTTTATTTTATTAATTTTGTATTAACTGAAAACCTTTTTTTCGAGAATGGTAAAAAAGCCATATAAAATGGTTTCAAAACCATATGAAACCATCATGAATACAGAGAACAGGTGTTTTAAACTTATTTGACATATTTGACCCATATGCTGCCTTGCATAAGACAAGTATGCTCACTCCTTTGTTGGGACTTGGGATGGTACATATTTGCTTTATTTCTCCAAACCTTTGCATTGGAACTCTATTCCTCTCCTTCCGTCTGTTTCCCCCTCCCTCCCCGGTTCCCTTCAGCACTAAAGATTAATGTGCTCCACTTTCAGCAGTGCTGTCAAATGCCCATCTAGAGGAAAGAGCTGAATGTCCGTTTTGCTCACCTGTAGTGGTCTGCCTGCACCTGCATCTCAGACTGCAACCTCTGAAATGCCAAAAGTCATGTTGTCTAAATCTGTGGTTCAAATGTGAAGTGCTATTGTAAAAATGACTCTCTTTTTGTATATTTCTTTGACTCTTTTCTCTCACTCTGATTTTCTTCAACCTCTCTCTCTGATGTCTGTTCTCGCCGCAGGTTTGAGAGCTTCAGCTACAATCATCGTTCATTCCTGTGGTCTCTCCCATCAATTACTGGTCAGACGGTCTGCTCTATCCCGATACCCGCGCCAGTGCTGAGGGTGGTGCACAGTTTCCCAGGAGCAACGTCTTAGCCTCAAGATCTCTGGTGCCCGTTCAACACGGAGGAGTGTATTTTTTTTGTTTCCTTTTTTTACTTTCATCTTTCATCCAAAAGATGCAGATAAGCTCTGCAGTGTGGACTGGGCTGACTGTGATGACTATGCTGCTGTTGGCCCAGTGGGACGTGGGCTGCAGGGGGATGACACTGAACTCTGTCCCGCTCCGTCCGACTTCCCTGAGGCCCATCAGAGCTAGTGTGGGTGCATCCCTTCAAAGACACAAGCGCAACTGGGTGTGGAACCAATTCTTCGTCCTGGAGGAATACACAGGAGATGAACCTCTCTATGTTGGCAAGGTAAAGCAAAATAGGCTATATCCTCTGGCTCTGATATTTTATATGTACCGAGTCTAGTGCACTGAGGCCATTCCTGATGACAACTAGGGCTGAGCACTATTGTTTAATTATTATTTTCATTCTATGTTGAATTCATTATGTGAAATGCATAAATGTAACAAATATCATCAGAAAGGCGGACAAATTTTGAAAAATACTGAGAAGGCTAAAATTAATACCTGGTATTGTTCAAATGTTTGGGGTTATAATAAGATTGTTTTTTGAAAGAAGTCTCTTATGCTCACCAATGCTGTATTATTAGATCAAAACAGTAAAAACAGATGGAATATTATTACAATGTAAAATAATGGTTTTCTATTATATATATATATATATATATATATATATATATTAAAATAGTAATGATGCTGAATTTTCAGCATCATTACTCCAGTCTTCAGTGTTGTTCTGAAATGCTAATTTGGTGCACAAGAAACATTTCTTATTATTATCGATATTGAAAACAGTTTAATATTTTTGTAGAAACTGTGATGCATTCTTTTCTTGAATAGAAATAAAAATAGGAATCTTTTGTAGCATTTTAAATATCTTTACTGTCACTTTTGATCAATTTATTGCATCCTTGCTTAATAAAAGTATTAATTATAAAAAGAAAAAAAATATTACTGACCCCAAACTTTTGAATGGTAGTGCATCTCCTTTGACTACTTTTGGTCAGATACAGTGTGGTCACTTTTCGGTTCTTTTTCAAAGAAATCACCCGAAATGGATGTTTATACCAGGTGTAAAAGGGATCTTAGATCACGTCCAGTGGCTGCCTGTTAACTGAGCTGACATGTTTATTTAGATAATGTACTTGGGGTGCCCAGAAGCCAGTAGAGCTGTCCAGTCGCAGACTTATTTCTCTGGAGTGTCTGGCAATGTCTTGTGCCTTAGCCGCACATGATCGCTATTTCTGCTAAACATGTGATGCTAATTAAACATGACTAGCAAGCTATTGTGCATAGACCTGGCACACGCAGGCCTCTTGAGACAGGCTCTTGCTTTTGTGAGAAAGTTTTCATTTTAAAGGAGTTGTATCATGAGGAATCATGACGAAGATATGTGGTAGGGGAGACCGGGGACAGTTGCAACACTTTTTGCATTTCTCTCAATTACTCAGAGACTATTTGGACTAGACCAACCAAATTTGTATATATTAAACTTGCATCTGTCTGCTAATTACCCATACCATTTAAAGATGATTATATATGACATATCGTTCACAGTATTTATTTGAATGGAAGAAGTCAGATGTTGCAACTGACCCCGACCCAGGGGACGGTTGCAACACAACCCAGGGACGGTTGCAACATGTTAAAAATACCTTAAATTTCATTAATTAACTTAAGCTTTTTGTCTCAATGAGCAAAGAATTCTGAAAATATTAACTGTTTTAGGCCTACTATAATATTATAGTATTATTTATTTCAATAATATTATTGTAGCCTATTATTTATTTATTTAGTCATATTTATCAAATAACAGTTATTGAGTTTTGTTTGTTCATGTGTAGAACATAGGCCTACATAGATTCAGTGTGCAGGTGTTACAGATGCTATTCAATCTCTCCATATTTCAGTGTCAGACAGGAAGAATTTAACAATTTGTAATGCAACAAACTTTTATTAAACATGCAATTTATAACATGTTGCAACCGTCCCCGACCCTATCAGCCATGACAGAACATCATGTGCCTGCTAGACACGCTGACTTTGACACATGCTAACCATGTCACTTAGTAGTCAACACAACAACAATTCAAACTATGTAAGTTTTGATTAAATCATACAAAATTTCAGGACAGTATGACAAAAATATATCTCATGAAAAAAATTACTTTCATACCTCCAAAACAAGTTTTGTTCAATAAATACATCAGCAGATGTTGAATATGTCTACTGTCTTCTTGGTGGGTGGAGGGTCTAACTGTGCATGTACAGTATGAGTGTCATCACTCTAGCTTGTTTCTGATTGGAGAAAAATGACATGTTGCAACCGTCCCCTGTTGCAACTGTCCCCGGTCTCCCCTACGCAAATATAAAAAACTTTATTTGCAACTGGAACCGTAGAAAGGCTGCAAAGGCAGTTTGTTGAATGCATCGAAACATCAGAGAGAGTGAGAAAAAATACAATTTAAAACAGAAATATGATGTGCTTGAAAGTTTAAACACTTTTGATTATCACATTTGCTGAGCTGATTTTTTGATATAGTAGCATTATATCTGCCAATTAGAAAGCATTTCTCATTATGGCACAGTGAAACAGATACCCTCGCACACACGTCTCATGTTTCTGTCATGATGAGGTTTAATAGTACTTTGTGAAGATGTGTCAATCAAGCTCCTTAATGAAGTGCATGTGAAGAACAGATGCTCTGCCTGCATATTTCCTACATGTGAACATTTGAATCAGTAATATAACATTACTCTGAGGCTCTTTTAAAAGCTTTGCTAATATTCATTTACAGAGAAGGCAGGGGTTGATGTATGCTGTCCCATCAAAGCCCAGGCTTTGGCTTTTAAAGTGTTTTAGTCATTTTCCTAGCTTGTGAATATCTGATGCATTGTTTGATCAAAACTCTTTGGCATGTGGATGATCATGTTTTTAATGAATATCACATGTGGTGTTTGATCAAACCTCTTTGATGCGATGTGGATTTTATAGTCGTACTGTGATCTACAGTAAATGAGCCACACAAAGAGGAAAAAAAGCATCATCACAAAAGGAAGCGTATTTTCTTTTATGTATTGGCTCCAGTCCGCTAGCAATGTGATTGCTTTATATGCACAGGCTTGTAAGTAGTTAGCTTGATGCTAAACGCAAAGACAGCCAAAAGCTTTCCTGTTTTAAGGATAATGAGCCAGATACTCCAACACGCCACCTGCTCTACTATCCTTGGCTTTTACAATACATTATCTCTCAGCCACTATATCACACACCTCTCTACCTTCACACACTCAAAACCCTGACAGCCAGGTTGAACCTTATTAGATTTTGGCTCATCTCCAATTCACTCTAGCCGGAGGGATCCGGGCAAAAGAGAAGTGACTGAACACAAATGTTTCCCCCGTTCTGAATAATGATCAGCGGAGTAATGTACAGTATAGGGTGGCTTATCTCTCTATCTTCCCATAGGAAAGAGAAGTTGCAAAATCTCTTGAAGCTCTCAGATGTTCCTCCTGGACCATAAAGAGATTATGCTTTGGTTCTCATTAGAAAGAGGTGCTAATTTTATACCTCTATTGCTATATGTCAACATATGACACATTTGCGTCTATTTTTAATTGATTTGAACAAATTCTAGGATAAACATCTGAGACAAAGTTGATGAGGCAGAACTGAGAACTCCATTAAGCTATGAAAGGGCGACCTTTGAGCAATAACATTTTCCTCCTGGTTTCTCTTTCAAATTTCGTCATCTTTCACGTCTCAAGTGCTGAATGTATTCTGTATGATGGTCAATGGCTGGTTGCTTGTTCTCATTTCTTGGCTTTTATGTAGACATTCATTCTTTGATCTCTAGTGAGCATGAAATATGGTCTTGTTCATCAAGATAAGAGTGACATAATACATACATAAAAGACAGGGTCCTCATAAACAACTAACCATAAGATCTATAGACCATTTTCATATTTTCTTTCTTTTCATGCCTATGCCCCTTTTGATGTTATAAACAGCAAAATAAAATAAAAAGTAGTGGTTGACTGAGATGTTTTTTAATTTATTTTTAAGGCTGATATCTGGGGGGCAGGGAGGCTGATATGCTGATTTATATTTACATATTTTATGTTAATACATATTATTAATTGTAATTAAATTATGAGATGCACACAGAATTGCTGAATGAGCCCTTATTTTACATAATTTAACTGTACATATATTTAAATGTAACTTTAAAAGAATTGAAAGAAATTAATACTTTTTTTCAGCAAGGACACGTAAATTGATAAAAAAAAATGACCGTAAAGTAATGTCTAATATTACAAAAGGTTTCTCTATTCGTCAGAGAATCCTGAAAAAGTTGATTACAGTTTCCACAAAAATATTAAGCAACACAACAACATTGTTTTCAACATTGATAATAATGATAAAAAACAAATGTTCTTGAGTAACAATTCACCAGAGTGAGCATCTGTTGGTAAGCTTAGGTACACTCTCAGAAAATATGGTACAAAAAAGCTGTCACTACTAAGGTACCCTTTAAAAATGTTCTAATGTACCATTTAGGTACTAATAACTTAATAATAACTAATAACACTTTTGGTACCAATATGTACCTTTCGAAAGGGTACCGCCCCAGTGACAGCTTTTGTCCATTTTTTTCTGAGAGTGTATGACAGATAGTAATTGTACCGCTACTCTGCAATTACCATTGGACACAATTGGATAGCTGTTGTATTCTTGAGGTTTGAGGCAAATAGAAGAGCAGGAGATAAAGTCTGGGACCCAAAAGCTTTTATTGATCTTCAATACACAGTTTCATGGAAATTGCAAACATATATCAATCATAACATAAAAACTTTACATAAAAGGTAGACATGCACACTGTTGCAAGGTTAGGCATAAGTTCTGGCTTCTGACCTTTTGACCCTAATCTAACAGAGAGCAGAGACTAAACCCTTTCAGCAGCAATTTGGCTTGATGATGCTCTTAACTTATAACAACCTGATTTTTACGTTCATGCAGAAAGTTGAAAGATGCATTGTGCTCCTATAAAGAGACAAACACACTTCCCAGGCAGAGATTTGATGTCGAGACTGCAGGCTGATTGAAGAAGGACTTTGATGCTTCCAGAGAGTAAAAGAGTAGAACCTTTTGAAGCAATTTTCACATCAACTATCTTCATCTTTTCATTTATATCTTTGTTTTTTTGGTTTCAACCAGTCTTTATAAGAAACATAAGAAAACTTTAATTTCCGTCTCTAATTAACTCTTGAAATAACATTTTCTTTTGGTTTTATGCTTTATTGATTGTCTCTCACTCTTGATTCATGCTGGAAAACAAGATTTTTCTTTTACTGAGAACAATGAGCAGAGAAGCGTACAGAGCGGCTTATTCATAATCAAACAAGCAGTCTGACATACAGCAGTCCAATCTGCTCACCCGTTATTATCTGTGAAATTATACCAGAATGAATTTAATGAATATGTCTTTGCCATCTTGATATCGTACCATCAGCGACTAGGATTATTGCCCATGGTGACCTCTTTGCAGCCTGATGAATATGGATATGATAGGTCCAGCTTGAATAAAATGCTCAAACGAGAGGGATGTCAAAGAGAGCGCGATGAATAATGCATATCCGTGTCTCCGGGGTGAGTTCAGTAATATCAACAATTATTAGAAATGACCCCAGTGTCTCCACTGAAAGTACACATTCATTACAGTACTTCCAGGCGAGTTCACTTTGGAATAAGCATAAACAAGTGTCCGATGTCATTAATAGTTCCATCACAATTCCAAGTTTCCTGGACTTTTATCCTAACCACGTAATTAAAAATCTTCCTTCTGGTTCGGAATCACACTGATTTGACGACTCGCAGCTGCTTGTTGCCCTCTCATTGTCATCTTTGAACATCATAAGATGTGCAGGGTCCGTCGGTTTAAATCCCTCAGCTGGGTGTTGAATGTCCGATCATATTCTGCCTATATTTGTTGAGTACACCAGAGAAAAAGGCTTTGAATTCAGCTCTAATTGGGGGGGATCCTTTGATGGTGCAGTTTGTGCAATAGCAAGGTGGGGAACGTTCCCAGGCCGATTTCCGTCATGATACATTTGCATTTCCTTTTTCCTAGCCTGCCAAAAACAACTCGTAGCTCACCTTCTAAATGCGCGCTTAATAAGAAGCAGACCAGGAGTGCCGCTGTAACCCTGCGGTGAGGATGAGAGATCTAGACTTTTCTCCCCTTCTGGCCACCGGGAAGCCTTTCGTCAGCCAGGCCGAGCAGATTAAACGCGCCCTCCGTCGCGCCCGCCCTCCCACCACATCAATGATTTGTGCAAACTGAATTAAACAAAATGAAACAGAAGAGAAAGAGCTCTTTTCATGTTGCAGATCAACAAGCGTTCCCCAAATCCTCTCTGGAGTGATTTCTAACATATGCTGGGTAATTAAATGCAGTGCGGGAGAAGATGGGCCGCTTTTCATCTGCTTCCAGTCCGTACTGGTCCATGCCACGGCCATTTGTCATCAGTGCAGATGAAAGTCATTGGGTTGGCAGTCACGGCCTGGGCTCTGGTGCCAACCCTGCGAGCATGTGTGCGCGGCTGCGCGCACATATACAATCAGCGAGTATGGGTTCGCACCAGAACGCCCACAAATGGAGATGGTAAAGAAGGTGAATTGTGTCTTTTCAGATAATTAAGGCTGAGGGCATTGAGGGTGTCTAGTCGCAGAGGTGCTTTTTAATAGAATATGGCAGAGTCTTTCTCATATGGAGAGTGATATGAGCTGACACCACTGAATCTAATGACAGGGAATAAGGAATCCTCCACAATAAGGGAGAGATGTGGCTCGCACCTCCTTGGCGAAGAGCATCTCCACAACACAATAAAATACCATTTGCATTTATATAGCACTCTGCAGGTGTTGATTCAGGTGAAATATTACAACAGGGGGAAGAATCCCACACCACGAAAGCGTATTGAAAGGCACAGGCAAATAGATCCAGTATGTAAAAAGCTATCAAGTACAAATGACTGCCTTTCCTCACAGAATCAGTCGTTTGCCTTTTATTATAGACAGGATTTTAGCCTGGCTCTTGATTACCCGGGGTGGTAAGATGGTTTTAAAAGCAAAGGAAAATGACATTGGAAAGCACTACATCATCTGAGCTTGGAACAGGGAAGAAAATGCATGTCCCGGTTCTGTCGTTATCCATAAGAGTCGCAAACAGCAAGCACTGATGTACAAACAGTTCCAGAATGCCAAGCTAGGTTTCTTTCACCTTTAAATGGTGAGCCAAGGGTATTTCTGAGGCAATTGTCGCTTTAATGAGACTGTGCGTGTCTATGCTTATGTGCTTACGCAGCGATTATTGATAGCTGACAAACTAACATGCCTCAGTTCTGTCCTTTATGCTAAAAATATGAGTTTGGATTTGTTTAGTTGGTGTGAATGCATTATTATTATTTTTTTATCTAAATGTGAACCAGTGATTTATTGATTATTGATGAAGGGCTCCAGACTAACATTTGAGAGCAGTGGCACCAGATTTGATAGTGCCAAGGGAATGGACAAAAACTAATCATCCTATCAATTTCACAAATAATTACAGTTACTAATAATAATATTACATAATTTATCAAAAACACACATTTTCTTTTTAATATATATTAGCAACAGTAACATCTGTAAGAAGTGTAAACTAAAAACCTAATTATTATTGGGAAATAATTAAAGGGGTGGTTGATTATGATTTCACTTTTCTAACTTTAGTTAGTGTGTAATGTTGCTGTTTGAGCATAAACAACATTTGCAAGTTACAATGCTCAAAGTTCAAAGCAAAGGGAGATATTTGCTTTTAAATAAATAGCTTTTTAAGGACTAACAAACGGCTGGAAGGGACAACACAACATTCCTCCCGGGTTAGTGACATCACCAACCCTAGAATTTACATAAACCCCGCCCCCTGAACACGATTTATAGATTATCAAGACAGAATATGCTAATCAATGACTAGAAGATAACTACACATCAGCTACATAAATTCATCAACTAACCATTTAGAAATGTCCTGTTGCATTCTACATGTTGTCACTTCTTCTAGAGTCTCTCCATCATTGACTCCGTTGACATCATCTGACTCCGGTTTGTACATAAAAGGCTAAACGTTTTTGAAATTTTAAGTGCATGGCTGTTTCTCAATTCCAAGAACGCAAAGAACAGACTTGCGTTCTCTTTGAGACTGGTCTTGCCAGGCGACCTTGAAAGAACGAACTCGGAAGGACGCGAGAACACAGAACGCATCTTTATGAGAATTGAGATGTGCTGCGATGCTGCTTAACTGACCATCTCGGCAAATACAACACAACACAACATCACAAACATATGTCACAACCTTTTAAACATTTCTTTCATATTATTATAGACATTGTTTTCATAGTTTATATCTTTTTTATTTTACCATGTGTATTTATGAGTAGCCTATGTGTTACCTATGTTTTGTCAATGTTAAGATTCTTTTTAATATGCCAATAAAAATACTGCCGCTTTCTTAAGGTCTTTATCACTTTATTAAAATGAAGCAAAAGAGACCGACAAATGTAAACTTTCACGAGCTGTCACGTATTTCGAGCTTGCAGCGGGAATCTCTTAAGTGAGAACGAGAAGTTTAAAGCTTACAGCCTTCCGTACGTCGACTGCCCGCAACGTCTTCTGGGATTTTTAGCGGTTCGATTCTCTCAAGTCTGCATTTGATGCATCCTCGATATCAAGGACACATCCGGGCACTTCATGCTTCCTCTGTACTTGCGTTCTTGAGTATTGGAATTGAACTTCGACGGTTGATGATGACGTAGTACGAGAACACAAGGACACAAGATCACTGAAGAACGCATATTGAGAAACAGCCCATGTCTGTGTGAGGTAAAAGGACACAAGCCCTTGAAGCTCCAGCATCTCATTTGCATTTAAAGGAACAGACACAAAACGGTGCGTTTTTGCTCACCCTCAAAAAGTGACAACTTTAACATGCTATATAAAAATATCTGTGAGGTATTTTGAGCTAAAACTTCACATAGACACTCTGGGGACATCAAAGACATATTTTACATCTTGTGAAAGGGGCATTATACCACCCTTTTAAATATTCCTATGGTGTGACTAAGTTTGTGTTGTACAGCCCTTGATTCTTTGTACTTGTTTTTCCATAGTATTATACATTTGGAGTTCATGGTAACATGGGTAAAATCATGTATGGCTCCTCACTTCCATGGAAAAAAGTAACTATTTGGTTTCTAACTAAAATACTGTAAATATATTCCCTTACCTCTGTTATACATTTAATACAGTATACATGACTAATATAGTAACATTCAATTTGACTATCCCATACCATGGTTACAGTTCATGTTAGTACAGTAAATCCATGGTAGATGTAAGTGATTTGTGAATTGATCAGCCTTCTAACTTTGATCAATTCAATGTTTCTCTTATTTTCCACTTTAAAAGGGTCATGAATTGAGAAATACATTTTTCCTTGATCTTTTGACATGCAAGAGGTCATTGTACTATTAAAACATCCTGCAAGTTTTAGAACTCAAAACTTTCTTGTTCATCAAAAAACAGCTTTTATTTGAAACCAAGCTCCGAAAATGACTCATTTCAGAGTTTGTCACATTATGACGTAATAGTGTGACTGTCACACACACTCAGTTTTGTTTGTTCTTAGTTTCTGTTTTCATGGACTTTCAGTTTGTTTTCATCAGTCACATGTGTTTCTTTGTCTTAGTTTCCCGCCAGTCATCAGTTGTCATGGACACTATCTACCGTAAACTTCAAATAATAGCCCGGGCTTTTATTTTCCCAAATCGCAGAACTGCACCAGCTTGTATTTGAGACAGGTGTCTATATGAGACAGGCCTTTAATTTAGTGTAGAGATGTTGTTGAGTGTAGGCCTAGAGATAAAGATCCAAATAGCATAGGCTGATAGATGGAAAGCATGACAGTAGGAGGTTACCAAATCTGTGTTTGTGTTTAATAAATCAGTTAATGTAAGAATTAGCCTACTATATTTCCGAATGTCTAAAGGGGGTCGGACACCAGACGAGAAGCGCCGCGCAGCGCCACGCCTTTAAAATTCGAGCACATTATTCTCTATGAGTGTACATTGCAGCTGCTTGAATGAAAATTGCTGATGTTATCGGATTTTCAGGTGATATTCTCAATTCATGCAGTTAACGGACGCTCTGAGGTAAAGTGAATTCAGACTGCAGACAAAACAACGATTGTATTTAATTGTACAGTAGCCTACAATCATAACATAGTACAGACATGATATTAATTACATAATATCCTTAAACATAACAATATTGCTGGCCATAAACTGACAAAGTGCGCGTCCGGTGTGTGATACCTCGAGTTGTCATAGACGCGACGCGGCGCTGCACTATACAAAAGGACCCTATTCATCACTATCATCATCACCGCGATCCTCAACTGCAAGTTCATTGGTGAATTCCTCCTCCTCGTCGCTCTCCTCCACTTCTCCCTCTCCGGCCTCCGCTAACTCTGCCTGCCTTGTTTGCGCTAACAGCTCCCGCCCAGATGCGCAGGGCTCTCTTGCGTGCGCAATCTGCTCCATAGAACTGTCTTAAACAGACGATCTGATGGGTTTTAGAAGATTAAATACAACCCGAAACAAAAAAAAAACAGACCAGCCCTCTATTTGAGACCGACCTTTATTTATCCAAACCTGTAGCCACACCAGGCGTGTAAAAGAGACAGGCGTCTATTTGGGACTCGGCTATTATTTGAAGTTTTACGGTAATCACTATCTCATCTAATCATCATTATAATTTTATTATCTCTGTGTATTTAGTTCCTCTGTTTTCAGTCTTTGGTTGTCGGTTGTTGTATGTGTTTTTGTTGGACACACGGTTATGTCTTTGCACCTGCTTTTGGATTAAATCTTGTATACATTTTAAATCTGCCTTCTCTTCTCTTCTACATCTGGTGACAGAGACGAAAGATTGCCTCTACTGAATCAGATCAACACCGAGGGCCCTATTTTAACGATCTGAAACGCAAGTTTCAAGCGCAAAGCGCAAGTAACTTTGTGGGCGGATCTCCGGCGCTGTTGCTATTTTCCCGGCGGGATAAATGCCTCTTGCGCCCGGCGCAAATCTAAAAGGGGTTGGTCTGAAGTAGCTTCATTATTCATAGGTGTGGTTTGGGCGTAACGTGAAATAAACCAATCAGAGCGACATCTCACATTCCCTTTAAGAGCAGGCACGCTTGTTCTAAAGCGGATTCCTATTATAACGGCGGATTTGCCAGGCGCACGCCAGGAGCGGTTCACAGCCGAGGAGACCGACGTTCTCATCAGGGACATTGGGGATGGAGAAACCCACCCAAATTTACTTCGGTTAAACAGGCGTATGATAATTTGGGTAATGTGTAAGTTAGATGTATGCTTTTATAATAAATTGTCTGTCTATCTATCTATCTATCTATCTATCTCTCTATCTATCTATCTATCTATCTATCTATCTATCTATCTATCTATCTATCTATCTATCTATCTATCTATCTATCTATCTATCTAATGTATGATTTGCAAAAATGAAAACTGCTGCTTCTGTGTAGATGAGAGAATCAAAGTGCGTGTTGTGCACACGCTACATTGATTATGGCCAAGCATGCGCCCTTAAAATAGCATATGAATAACATGCGCAACGCGCCACTGACTTTAAACTATTTTTTTCCTGGTTAGTGGCGCAATACGCTGATTTCACGCAGCCGCCATTTTGAAATCGAAAGTGAGGCTCCGGTGGGAAGAACCCCGGAAGTAAAGATAAACAACAATGCCTTGGATTACCAACCTGAAGCTGCCTCCGCGATTTACACTATTGGATGTTAATATCCAATATAGGATATGTATATAGTTCATTCCTGCTTCGTTTTTTACATTCTGAATTATATATAAAAAAAATATTTTATTTATAAACGAATTTCACTGTATATAGTCTAAAGTATGAAAGAAATGTTTGTACATTTTTAGAATTGACACAACATCATTAAACACAACAATACGCTATCACATTCACGACTCTCCTGTGATTAAAGGCGACACTTCCGGTTTTCTTCCCACCGGAGCCTCGCTTTCGATTTCAAAATAACGGCTGCGTGAAATCAGCGTATTGTTTTCTAAACCTGCAAAATAGCATGAAGGAACGTTTGCGCCGGAACACGCCTCCTCTTTGCGCTGAACCGCCCCCGGGAGCGCAAGTGTATTTCTTAGTTAACCGACGTGCTTCTGTGGAGGGAAAAGTCCGCTTTGCGCGGGTGCAAAATAGGAATGATACATGCGTCGGTGTACAAAGTCAATTGCACTGGGTGCAAGATAGGACCCCTAGCCTTTCTACATCATTGCATTTTTGGCCCCTCCCACAGGTGCAATAGTGAGATGCTAAGGAGATACAGGATCATTGGACTAAAAAATAACATTCCTTATTAGCGCTGGGAGAAAAAAATCGATGCATTGCCATTCTCTCTCCAATGATTCTGGATCGATTCTGAGAATTTCAGAATCGATTCTGAGCTTAGTTTTTAACCAGATTCGCGGTGTCGCTGCGTGTGCTTTAGAAACACCCGTATTCTGCTTGCTTCCAATTACTCAGAACACCACTCGAACCATCCATAAAATAATCCTTCAGAAAGTTCTGAAAGGTTGAAATGAATTACAACAACATTCGCTGGCTTCATTACATAAGATATGCACTGTGAGAAACACACGCTTTGCTTTGTTACGCTTGCATATAAAACTTGTATACGTGTGCAGTCTCGCCCGCCGGTATTTTTATTACAAATGCTCTATGAAGGCATCAATTATGTCGTTTGGAATGCAGTGGGCTTATATTTAAAAATATGAAACTCACTGACAGAAGGCTGCTTTCAATTTCAAATGCTCTTGCGCTTTGTGAAGAGTGCTCGTTTAAATGGTTAAAGATGTGTATTAGTGTGGATGCAGCTTATTAGATCTCCTGCTGTCTATGATGTCATCAGTAGCCTAATAATCAAATAACAGTAAAGATCAGAAAGAGAAAAATCACATTCGGACTCAAGCACTCTTTGTTTATTGCATGTAATATGTTTTTGTTATTGTTTCTCTTCATTATCTTCCACTTGCTTTTATGTTTTGATCTGCTATATTAGCTTATATAATTAACTTATAACATTCAATTGTTTTTATTTAATTTATAATTTGTAATTGTTTTAAAAAAGTACTTACAATTACATATGTAATTGAAAAAAAGATATATATATATTTTAATTCTTCAAGTTGATAAACACCACAGTAAGACAATGGTATTATGCAAGACCTGTTGTAAATTATCATAAAATAACTCTGAATGGCAACAGTAGGCCTTCTTCATGTTCACGTTTCTAGTCGTATTAGCTTCAAGTACTGGATCAAACAGCCTTCATTCTTTCTGTCATTTCCTAAAGGAGAGGGTAACCTATTTTTGCAGTGATAGCATGATTAGCATTGGTCTTTGAGGATGACTGCGCTCTTGTTTCAGGCTGATGAACAGAACAAGAAACTCCCACACATCGAGGTTAGCACAGTGACTCAGCATCTAGTTTGTTTAAGAATCATCTAACATAATACGTTTTCCACATGGCTGCTGGTTAGCATTATTGCAATTAGCTTTCGTGCTTCATTAGCACCACTATTCTAAAGCTAAAGAATTTAAGTCTAACTGATTAGACGCATTAAAATGTCATAATCTATTTTGTTTCATAATGTTTTGTTGGTGGATGCTTCATTTTTAGTTTCTTTCTTTAATATTGGATCCCATTCCTGCTTTATTATAATGAAAAAAATCATATTGAGCTAATTTTGTCTCTTTAAAAAGCGTCATCAACATGAGTACCACTTTGAGTTTAGGTGAAAAGCTGTTGCTACAGTAGGTAATGGCTCAGGATGGGAAAATGCCACTTCCCTGTTTTATTCATATCTTTGTCACCTTGGATTTACCATCAAAACATTAAGCGCAAAAAACAGCATGCCACTTGCATTTGTCTGCCAAGAGATGCAAAGGAT
This sequence comes from Leuciscus leuciscus, assembly GCF_965113295.1. Classification (NCBI taxonomy): domain Eukaryota; kingdom Metazoa; phylum Chordata; class Actinopteri; order Cypriniformes; family Leuciscidae; genus Leuciscus; species Leuciscus leuciscus. The sequence goes on from NC_138730.1 coordinate 26,841,022, forward strand.
GTGAGCTGTTATTTTGAGACAAGAAGAGATGAGAAATGCTTTACTCTAAAATAAAGGTGAACAGGCACATGCAAAGCATATGTAAATAGGGCTCCTGACTGTGAATAAATGTTTGCATTTTGTGAACTTTTTCCTTGCAATTAAGTTTTGTTTGAGGACCCACTGGTTCAGCTACAAATTAAGTTGCCCAACTCTCTTAGATTATGGGCTGACATTCGTATGGCAAATAAGAAACATCAAACTGCAAATGCTCCAAAAGCGGAAAGAAATAGCGCAACTTGTTTGAATTGTGCGGCACAAACCATTTATAAGCTCGGCCTAACAGACAGCGCATCGCAAGCTCAGAGCAGATTAATTTACTTGCAGATCGATCACACAACAGGTATTAAACTGTGCTGCGACATCCAGTGAGAAGTGTTTCAATTTATTGAGAAGTAATAATCTGAAAGCTGAATAAATAAGCTTTCTATTGATGTGTGGTTTGTTAGGATAGGACAATATTTGGACGAGATACAACTATTTGAAAACCTGGAATCTGAGGGTGCAAAAAAACGAAATATTGAGAAAATTGCCTTTAAAGTTGTCCATTTCTGTTGGCAAACAGACAAAAGGCAAATACATTTTTGATATATTTAAGGTAGGAAACTTACAAGAAATCTTCTTAGAACATGATCTTTACTTAATATCCTAATAATTTTTGGCATAAAAGAAAAATCGATAATTTTGACCCATACAATGCATTGTTGGCTATTGCCACAAATATACCCATGCGACTTATGACTGGTTTTGTGGTCCAGGGTCACAAATGATTTAAGTTTTTAAGTCCAAATCAAACAACGCTGACATTCTCAGCAGTATTAAAAGGGGCCAAGAACTGCATTTTTTTTATTATTATTTTGTAATGTTTCCTTAAGGGTTCACTTATAATGTTAGTATGATTTTTACATCAAAAATTTTCATAATTTAGAAAAAGTTGTCTAATTATGGTCTGTGATACTGTGATATTTCTTATGATAAATAATAAGCATTGTTGTTTTGTGACTGTGGGTAGCCTAAATACTATAACTGCTCTGTGGTGAAAAATGTATATACTTTAATTCTCTTAATAGATTATTTAGTATGAGTCTACTATATTTATTGCCAAAAGATCATATAAAGCATGATAAATATGCTTTTGTCTCAATATAGTTCATACTGCTCATAAAGTTTGGGGTCAGTAAGTTTTTTTTATGAGAAGTTTCTTATGCTCACCAATGCTGCATTTATAAAAAAAATAAAAAAAATAAAATACTGTTTTCTACTTTATTCCTGTGATGTCAACGCTGAATTTTTCAGCATCATTACTCCAGTCTTCAGTGTCACATGATCCTTTAGAAATCATTCTAACATGCCGATTTGCTGCTCAAGTTGAAAACAGTTGTTCTGCTTAATATTTTTTGTGGAAACCTTGAAAGCCACTTTTATTTGAAATAGACATTTAAAAAAAATAATATAAACGTACTGTATCACCTTAATTGTCCTGTGTGAATGTAAAACTAAGCAATTTCTACACATCTATATGATGCCACTTATTTTGCAGTGCTTAATTCGCAAGACAAGAGGCATGTTCATTGTTTTGATTGAGTAGATGTAGTTAATTAAAGGAGGCACCATCTGTAATATATCTTGCTGTGCAATTTTAGTCACAGCTTCTGAATCGCTATATGAAGAAATTACACTAAACGCCTCGCCAGTGCCGATCACTCCAGCAACAACACCCATATCAATTGTGTTATTGATTATGAAGTTCGTTTCAGATTGAAAGTCACTCATTATGTGAGATTGTGAGGAAAGTAACTGATGTGCGCTGGCAGGCAAGACACTTCCACATTTGCCACATCCATAATCTTTCCGTATTTGGAGTGAGTGAGAGTGGCTAAGAGAGGGAGCATCATATTAAGGGCACCCCTGCAGGATCCAAGAAGGAGACAGATGAACATAAATTAGCTGTGTGTAAAACAGGCAGCGTTTGTAATCTCACAACGTAATTGGGCTCGCTGGTTTGCCAGAGACAGATGACAGGGATGTAATGACACTCTTCATTTATCTTCTTTATTGTGGTGGAATGCGTTGGCAGCGTGAGACTGGTCCCGGTCCAGATGAAGGAAACGTTACGTTGTGCTATCATCCACGTCAACAACAACCCACATTGCTTATTTACAGAGTCAGACATGGCATGACTCAGCCGAATAGTTTTTTAGGGGTGGTGATATTGCCGGCAGGTCTTACTAAAGGCTGAGAGAGAAAAGGTGAGCACTCATCCCAAGACTTCACCCTCCAGTATAGTTTTCTTCAGGCTCAGTTCTTCCTTACTCTCGTTCATGTTTTAGCTTCTTGTTCTTGTTCTTGTTCTTGTTCTCAGCAGCCCATTAATGTGCACCTTTTGTCACTCCTTGGTTCTTTATCTCTTTCTCTTTCTCTGAAAAAGAGCCAATGGTCGAGTGATAGAGGACTATGTCAAGAAGCGACCCCAGCATTGCATTCCTGCATAGGAGTGTGATTAACATGTTTTCCTCTTATTCACACACACACACACACACACACACACACACACACACACACACACACACACACACACACACACGCACACACACACACGCACACGCACACACACACACACACACACACACACGCGCACACACACACACAAACATACCGTGAGGAGAACAAGTATTTGATACTCTGCCGATTTTGCAGGCTTTCCAACTTACAAAGCATGTAGAGGTCTGTAATTTTTATCATAGGTACTCTTCAACTGTGAGTGACGGAATCTTAAACAAAAATCCAGAAAATCACATTGTATGATTTTTAAGTAATTAATTTGCATTTTATTGCATGACATAAGTATTTGATACATCAAAAAAACAGAACTTAATATTTGGTACAGAAACCTTTGTTTGCACTCACAGAGATCATACGTTTCCTGTAGTTCTTGACCAGGTTTTCACACACTGCAGCAGGAATTTTTGCCCACTCCTCCATACAGACCTTCTCTAGATCCTTCAAGTTTCGGGGCTGTCGCTGGGCAATACGGACTTTCAGCTCCCTCCAAAGATTTTCAATTGGGTTCAGGTCTGGAGACTGCCTAGGCCACTCCAGGACCTTGAGATGCTTCTTACGGAGTCACTCCTTAGTTGCCCTGGCTGTGTGTTTCGGGTCGTTGTCATGCTGGAAGACCCAGCCACGAGCCATCTTCAATGCTCTTACTGAGGGAAGGAGGTTGTTGGCCAAGATCTCGTGATACATGGCCCCATCCATCCTCCCCTCAATACGGTGCAGCCGTCCTGTCCCCTTTGCAGAAAAGCGTCCCCAAAGAATGATGTTTCCACCTCCATGCTTCACGGTTGGGATGGTGTTCTTGGGGTTGTACTCATCCTTCTTCTTCCTCCAAATACGGCGAGTGGAGTTTAGACCAAAAAGCTCTATTTTTTGTCTCATCAGACCACAGACACCTTCTCCCATTCCTCCTCTGGATCATCCAGATGGTCATTGGCAAACTTCAGACGGGCCTGGACATGCGCTGGCTTGAGCAGGGGGACCTTGCGTGCGCTGCAGGATTTTAATCCAGTTTTCTTTGAGACTGTGGTCCCAGCTCTCTTCAGGTCATTGACCAGGTCCTGCCGTGTAGTTCTGGGCTGATCCCTCTCCTTCCTCATGATCAATGATGCCCCACGAGGTGAGATCTTGCATGGCACCCCAGACCGAGGGAGATTGACCGTCATCTTGAACTTCTTCCATTTTCTAATAATTGCGCCAACAGTACTGTTGTTGCCTTCTCACCAAGCTGCTTGCCTATTGTCCTGTAGCCCATACCAGCCTTGTGCAGGTCTACAATTTTATCCCTGATGTCATTACACAGCTCTCTGGTCTTGGCCATTGTGGAGAGGTTGGAGTCTGTTTGATTGAGTGTGTGGACAGGTCCTTTATACAGGTAACGAGTTCAAACAGATGCAGTTAATACAGGTAATGAGTGGAGAACAGGAGGGCTTCTTAGAGAAAAACTAACAGGTCTGTGAGAGCCAGAATTCTTACTGGTTGGTAGGTGATCAAATACTTATGTCATGCAATAAAATGCATTATTTAAAAATCATACAATGTGATTTTCTGGATTTTTGTTTTAAATTCCGTCTCTCACAGTTGAAGTGTACCTATGATAAAAATTACAGACCTCTACATGCTTTGTAAGTAGGAAAACCTGCAAAATCGGCAGTGTATCACATACTTTTTCTCCCCACTGTATACAATGAGCTATGCTCAGAGAGCTGATAAAATTGATTGAAATACTTGGCACAGATATTCCAATATTGTCTTTATGTTGTTTATATTTCCTGTGTTGCCATATATCCTATTTAAACAGGAAGACTGGGCAGGTCATATTGAAGGTTTTGAAGGATTTGTTTTCTTCTTCTTTTTTTTTAAAAGCCTAATTGATTTTAGTTCCGTCATAGCCATGACCCATGATTTGCTTCATGGTAGTTGGTTGCTTTTGATATTAAGGTGAGGTTCAATTACATTTGATTGGACAAAAATCTGTGTAGTGCAGAAATGAGTCATCAATTATTTTATTTATTCTTATTTGTGCTCTTTTTCCCCAGAATTTTAAATGAGTATGTGCCTAAAAAGAAACTTTTAGGAGTACACTGGCATATACACTACCATTCCAAGGTTTAGGGTCTGTAATATATATATATATACACACACACACACACATATATATATATATATATATATATATATATATATATATATATATATATAAACAGTAATATTGTGAAATATCACAACAATAATTGATTTCTATTTTAATATATTTTAAAATGGTATTCCTGTTATGACAAAGCTGAAATTCACTGTCACATGATCCTTCAGAAATCATTCTGATATGCTGATTTTCTGCTCAAGAATTTTTTTTTATTATCATTAATCACTATCATCAACACAGTTGTGCAGTTGTGTCAACTTTTGTGGAAACCATGATATAAATTTTTTTTTTCAGGATTCTTGAATAAAATGTTTCAGTTCAGTTTGTTTTTATTTGATAGGGACAAAGCATGTTAATGAACATTTGCACTAAATACACAATGTAAACAAGCCGGATTATAGCAACATTGCTAATTTACATCCGCAGTCCCTAGGCAGGTACACATAAAAACAAATACTCAGCACACAACACTACAAAAAAACAATACCCAAAACCTGATTTGTCATAAGCCACTTCTGTAGATGTTCTTTAAAAGTGTGATAAGTAGAACATTGTCTTATTGACTGCGGTAAACTATTATAATATTTGCTCCCTATCACAGATAATACTTTCTGACCAAAAGATGTTCGCCTATATGGTACTTCACAATCTCTTCTAATGACAGACCTGGTACCAATACCACAATCTGTCCTCTGTTTTATAAATTATTTCAACGGAGGTGGGGCAAGGCCATACCTTATAAATAAAACATGCATAATTGAAATGTTGAAAATTTTCAAAACTCAATAAATAATGGGGGTTTTTTTGTTGAATTTTACAGTGAAGAAATGAGAAGGTTTTTTTATCCAACACTTTTATCGCCTTCTTATACAGTGTTCCTATTAACTTTAGAGTTGTGTCACCTGTGAATGACCAACTATTGAAACAATACTGGATATGTGAAAAAATCTTTGAATATAAATACAACCTTGCAGCACCAACTGTCAAGAAGAATGGCCTAAAGTACTTACAATTCTTTAAATTAAATTTTACAATATTAGACAACTTTTTTACAAAGCTTTTAAAAGTAAGAGTATAATCCAAAGTAACCCCAAGATACGTAAACTCTTTAACAACTTCAAGCTCCTCCCCTCTCAGAAATACATTTGAATGTGTCAACTCTACTAACTGTTTTGAAAACATCATACACACAGGTTTTTTGTGTGTTCAATACTAAACCTGTCCTGGTAAGCCAATCCTGTATATTGGTCATAGCAGAAGTCAAAGTAATCGAGGCTTTTTCAAAATGCTTAGCATGGGTAAAAATTACTACATCATCTGCATACATCTGAACATTTACATCTTTACATACTCCAGGAAAGTCATTGATATAAAGTGAAAATAGAATTGGTCCTAAAATAGAACCTTGTGGAACCCCCTTGGGGCAAGCATTATAAGAAGATGTTATACCATCAATACATACATGGTAGCCAAAATACATTCTTTATCAGCTAAACTGTTGGAAAAAGAACCAAAAATGTATATTGCATTGTTTTTGGATAAAGTTAAAAGGCAGTAAACCATTTTTAGCAACCACTTTACTAAAAACTTTTTGAACTTCTGAGAATGATAATACGTTTGACAGCTTTATTCAGATGAAAAGATATATACATTTATTGTAATTGTTTTAGATGAGTTTGTGAGCTGGAGCGATACAGCTGAGCACACACAATCTAATGATCTGCAGTCATCATCACGGTGAATTATGGTCAGAATAAACATTTGAAAAAAGAAATGCAGAGCCGAGCCACACAACAGTCATCAGACTGGAGTTGGCCTTGGAGAATTGCCAGCACTGACATCCAAACACACATTTACTTTGATTAATTAGCCTCAAATGTCATTAGCACACTCGGTTTCTGCACTGAAACCATTGTAATTTTTGATTAACTCACATCATATGTGGAGCAGCGCTATATTATTGGCAAGTAAACTGCAACCTAAACCAGATGTGACTAGATGGGAGCTTTTTTTCCTTTTTGCAGTCCTGTGGTGTGAAAAATGTATTAAAAGTACAATTCCATATAGAGTCTCAGTTCAAATGTGGTCATAAACTGCATGCATAATATAAAATCATTAAAATAATGGTTTTAGATGAATTATAGCATGTCACACCACAGGACACTGCATGCCTTCTACCCAAATACAGTCGTTCATTCACTTTGTCCCATGAAAGTAATGCAACTATGACACACCAGCCAATCATTCTGAGTATGTCTGTGAGAAACAGCATCATAAAGACTTATGATATGACAGGACAGCTTAATTGAAGCAAACAAGTTGTCTTTTCAAACCAGCAAGATCCTGTACATGAAAGTATTGTTCAGCAGTGAAAGGCAGTGTATTGTGAAATGTGGATTTGAAGTCCAAAAATGTTAGATTTATATAAAGGAAAGAAAAGCAAAGGAAGGGAAAGCTAAGGACTTGGCTTATAATCCCCAAGGGAGCAAAATAAAGTCTTTCAAGAAATAAACAAGTAAATAAAATTCACTGCTGGTGACAGAAATACCAAGTCAGTTTCCATAAAATGGTAACGGCATGAGAAAAAGGCTCATAATAAGGATTTCTGGACTGAATTAAATTGGTTTATGGTTTATTACGGATGTGCATTGTTGGCACTATTTAAGCACAATGGTAAATATAAAACAACAAACCATGTATAATTGTCATGCTTCTCGCAAAACAACTGTACACTCATAAATCTGACCAAACATTTAGGACAGAGCGACTGACCTCAAATAACTGTGAGATTCCCTCACTGTTGTTCCTGTTTCTTTCTTCGTTGGAAAGGTAACTCATAGCAACAGCACCTCAAGCCATATTCTGTATAACAAGAAAGATAGATTTAATTTTTTTTTCATCCATCCATGTGTTTTGAGATTTATGAGGTTGAATAACTTGAGTTATGACATTTATTGAGTCCGTTCTCTTCTCTGCTGGAGATGGTTTATCCCCATTTATTATTTAAACCACTGCAGAAGTACTTTCACATGAGTAAACAGAATTAATGTCATTATTCATTACTATGCTAACTAGACAACCGTTACGATGATGATAGATATGAACAACTGTTTTCTCCTTTCATCTTACCCTGTAGCTTCATTCTGATGTGGACAAAGGTGAGGGCAAAGTGAAATACGTGCTCAGAGGTGAAGGTGCAACCTCCATTTTCACCATCGATGAGAACACAGGTGACATACATGCCACGAAGCGCCTGGACAGAGAGGAACAGGCCTACTACACGCTGCGAGCTCAGGCCCAAGACCGCGCCACTAGCCTGCCAGTCGAACCAGAGTCAGAGTTTGTTATCAAAGTGCAGGATATTAACGACAATGAGCCCAAGTTCCTGGATGGCCCTTACAATGCTCAAGTTCCTGAAATGTCTCCTGTTGGTAAGTGCCTTGGATTTGTTCATACAAAACTAAAGATGGATATACAACTAAATGATGTATTCCTACTGATTGGTTTGATTTTGCATGCTCATTTCCTCTAAGGTAATGTAAATGTAAAAATACATTTTTAAAACACTAATAATAAAATAACGATAACTGTTAAATTTATCTTTAGCAAATTTCAAAATGAATATCCATTTTTCCTACTGTACATTATAATGTTGCCAAGCCTAAATTTATGATTGATCACATTTTTTTTTTTTTTTTTACAAAATACAAAAATAACAACCATTTATCTGTAATAAATTTTTAAGATAAGTATCAGCTTATCATATCAGCCAGGGTTTATTGGTGCATCCAATTTAATGATGATTATTGGTAATTGTGTCATGTATTTGTTTAGGTATGGGGGGTTAGCTGAGGATAATGAATGCCCCTGGTACAGGGCACTTGTTTGTTAGTTCGACCACGCAGAGCATAGTAGCTGACAATCACGCAAACATTGACATGCTTTTTTAGAAGAGCAATTAACATGCTGACTGCCACTGTCTGTCCAACGGCGTGAACAAAGCCATTAGCCTCTGTGAATGCAAGCGACCCTTGTCCTCAATGACTGCTTTATAGATCCATTTAAATTCATTAGCAGTCAACCGGTGATGAATGGATTTGATTAACGAGAAAATGATTAATTTAATTTGGTAATTAAGAAACAGGAGATTTCTATTTTTTTTACACAAGTTTGAGGACCACAACCTAACCCAGGCACCTCTCCCTCACGCCAGACGTCAGCATGAGGCCAAATGGAAATTCACAACATATGCCTTTATACTCCCTTCCAATCACTTTCACACATAACGGTTTTGGAATGATGTGTGTTTAAGGGCTGACCATATGCCATGTCCTTAACTGGCTATAAATGTATCAGCCTGTTGAATCTAAAGTGATTCTGCAGAGGTACAAGGTTACCTATAACAGACTAAATCACATCGCACCATCTTATAAAGAGTAACACTCATTTGGCCTTGGTCCCTGCGGTGAAGTGTTGCCATGGTGCTGCATTTTTGTACACTCGGCTGTGTCTCCAGATGCTTAGGTTACCAATATGACAACATCTGGGCCTGTCCCCAAATGTCTGCTCTAGTTTTTTACAAGCAAACGCATTTAAGAATAATCTGCGTGAGGAACACCGCAGTTTGGAATGGGCCTGTAAATTGTGCTCAAATGAGGGTCTGGCACTTTCCATTAGCCATTTTACAGTTTAAATAAAAAATCTGGGAAATAACAGTAAAACAGCACTAAACTTCCCTTTGTGCTCCAGTTCTACAGGATAAATAATAGTAACTGAAGTATATCATCTATTTCACCTTTAATCATTTTGAAAGAAATTAACACTTTTATTCTGCAGCACTGAGGTATTGGATTGATCAAAAATAACAGTAAAGATTTGTACATTTGTTACCAAAAATTATTTTTCAAATAATATGCTGTTAAATAATCTTTCTAATCCTGTATCACAATTTCCACAAAACGATTAAGCAGCCCAACTGTATTCAATATTGATAAGAAATGTTTCTTGAGCACCAAATCAGCATATTAGAATGATTTCTGAAGGATCATGTGACACTGAAGTCAAGTCAAGTCAAGTTTATTTGTATAGCGCTTTTCACAATACAGATTGTATCAAAGCAGCTTCACAGTATTAAATAAAAATAATACAACAAAGTTTGTTTCAAGAGGAATTTATTGATTCATAAAATTAAATTAAATATCCCCAAAATATCCCCAACTGAGCAAGCCAAAGGCAACAGTGGCAAGGAACCAAAAAACTCCATCAAGTGACCTAATGGTGTCCTAAAACTCCATCAGGTGACCTAATGGAGAAAAAAAAACCTTGGGAGAACCCAGGCTCAGACTGGATTAATGATGCTGAAAATTCAGCTTTGCCACCACAGGAATAAATTATATTTTAAAATATATTAAAATAGAAAACTGTTATTTTAAATTGTACTAATATTTCACAATCGTAATGTTTTTTTTGCAGTATTTCTGATCAAATAATTGCAGTCTTGGTGAGCATAAGAACCTTCTTTTAAATAATAATACTACTAATAAATAAACATAACAAAATCTTACAAACCCAAAACCTGTATTGTGCAAAGAAAAGACAAACAAAACAGAAAGTCATGATAAGATAAGGGGATGCAAGTGCAGGCCACATACAGATTTGTGTTTAAAGTTGTTGTTTTGCAAGAATGCATGGCGTAATGAGAACTGAGGCAACACCCGCTCAGTACTCTGTAATCAAGACAGGCACAAGAATAAAAAAAATAAAAAAAACACTGCAGAAGCCACGCAAGATATGTTTCAATCCGAGTTTCATTGTTAATTTATGCAAAAAAATATGAAAAACAATCACGGAAATAATTTACGGATAACGCAGTATTTCTATCCCATGTGTTCAAGAAAACATAATTGTAATTTCTGGGGAAATTGGCATACAATTGAAATGAAAGTTGTCACTGGGGAAGCCATTGTGACTCTTATCAAATGTGATTACAAAATGCTCTAATGAACTTCATGTATGCGTTTTGCAGCAGATGCCTCGTTTCTGTAACTGACAGCGTGTCAGATGGTTCAGGAATGCAAGAGCAAGACGTTTTAATTCAGCTTTGCCATCACAGGAATAAATAACATTTTTAAATATATTAAAATGTTTGTTTTTTACAAATAAATGCAACCTTGGCATAAAAGACTTGCTGGATCAGAACAATGGACACTGATCTACATCCGTGCATCCTATTTTTTCTTTATAGGTTTATTTGAGCTCGTTCATGTTTTCGTGATAGGCTGCATCAGATTTCAGTTCTGTAATCAAGTGAGGCCCAATGCCTATGAATCCAGTTTATGTCTGGTAACATTTTGACCAAATTAGGTGGATAATTTTTTCCAGGCACATCTGTGGTTGAGGTTAAGGCAACTGACGCAGATGATCCCACATATGGAAACAGTGCCAGAGTTGTGTACAGCATCCTTGAGGGACAACCCTATTTCTCAGTGGAACCAAAAACAGGTATGCAGAATTTACAAATGTTTATTTCTTTGCAATGTTGTCAGTAAAATATTCAGACACTAAAATGTTGAGATTTGAAGCTTATCCAGCAGCATCATTCTCACCCGTCAATCTCTTTAGCTAAATAGTGTGCATTTTAAATCAGATTAATTAAAAAACACACACAAAAAAACCCTTCCTTTCCATTGTAACTTGAGTAAGCAGTCTTCTCAAGGCATTGACGCGGTAACCACCAGTTCCTGTAATGGAAATATGGAAACGTCAAGAGACCACTATTTTGATTGACTGACTTAAAGATAGAAAAAAGTTGATGGGACTTGTGATGAAGTTACTGCCGCACATTAGCAACTGAATACAGGGAATGAAATCCTTAATGTAATCAGCACTCTAGCTGTAACTGAGGTCATTTCCACATATGGACTCAATCAACTGGGTAAATTACAAACCTTGATTAAACTTTTTCTCCCTTTTCTTTTAAAGTGTACAGCTAATTTTAGAGACGCCACCACAACATGCGGGGGAAAATGAAGCCAGATATGGCAAATAGCAGTGGTTATTGATTAGGACTTATCATAGCTTTCTGTATGCAAAAAGGAAGTAGGTACTATTTAATCACTCTTGGTGTGCCAATAAATAATTCCAAAACTAACAATGACTTGGAGAGGAAATTGATTTACAGTCCTGCACTGGCTTCAGTGAATTTGACTCATCGATGAGTGATCCATTATGATATGGCCTAGCAAATCTGAAAAAGGTCCTTGCTGTTTAGATTACTAAATGGTAATCCTATTTTAATTGATGCACACTCCATATCCCTATAATACAGAAGGGAAGTGATCCATATTGTAATCTAGATGCTTTTTCACAGCTCTTTCAGGCCAGGAGGATGTTATCATTACACAGTACATCTCATGCATCAACACCCCCCATATTTCTTACATTTTAATCAACACTAGACAACAGGACGTTCAGTAAAACAGTTCAAACTTTTCTGTGCAGGCATTGTGAGGACAGCTCTGCCCAACATGGATCGAGAAGCACGGGACCAGTATCTTCTGGTAATCCAAGCCAAAGACATGGTTGGCCAAATGGGTGGACTCTCAGGCACCACTTCGGTGACGGTCACGCTGACGGATGTTAACGACAACCCGCCCCGCTTTTCACGGAGTATGATTCTACTACCAACTTAAAGCAAACGTGGACCTGATCCATCATTATCACATGCTGTCTCTCCATTTAAATTGCATGAGTGCAATCTGATATGTTTAATAACTCAGGCTGATCTTGTATTATAGAGATCAAGCGCTCGCTGTAGTTGCTGTGTAATTATCAGGGAGATGATCTTCTTAATAGAACTGAACAATCTTCTTTTATAATAGAGGATTTTTTTAGATTATTGTCATAGTCATTTCTGGCCCTATTTTTAGCTGCACGATGCCTTCAGAATCAGAATCAGAATCAGAAAGAGCTTTATTGCCAAGTGTGCTTGCACCCACAAGGAATTTTTCTTGGTACTGAAGCTTCCAGTGCACATATACAAATACAAATACAACAAGAAACATAGTAATACAAATTCTAAGAATAAAATATATAAAAAAATAAAATAAAATAAAATAGTATAAAAAGTAAAAAAAAAGGGGTCACAGTTGGGTTTAGTCTGAATAAACATTTACAGATTATGAACATATTTACAGTATTTTGAGAAGTATGAATAATATAAATATAAATATCACCTGAGTTAGAGAATATTACACTAGACAGTGGGAGTCTAGTGCATGTTACAGATTATGAACATATTTACAGTATTTTGAGTAGTATGAATAATATAAATATAAATATCACCTGAGTTAAGAGAATATGTTCACCACCATCATTATGTGTCCGGGAAAGTGTAGAGCTCAGACTATCCTCGTGCTTGCTATATCTATAGAGTGGCTTACCTGCTACGGAGCAGAGGGATACATTATTAGCTCAGACCGGCCCTAACAGCTGGGTGATAAGGAAGGAAAAAAGAGAAATAGCATCATCAATAACCTCTGTGTGTGGGTGTGTGTGTTTGCCGGGTCTCTTTTGCAGAATCCTATCAGTTTGCTGTGCCTGAATCCCTGCCTGTGGCGTCAGTGGTGGCCAAGATAAAAGCCTTGGATTCTGACATCGGACCAAGCGCTGAGATGGACTACAGAATTATAGAGGGCGACGGCCTTGGGGTGTTCAGGGTCGCACCAGACAATGATACCCAAGAAGGAGTCATAACTCTGCAGAAGGTAGGCCATAGACAGCCCAAACCTTATATGTACTTTCAGCCCCATTGCTATGATGGCAAATAAGGGAAGGCAATACATTTTTATGCCTGTGAAGGGAGTGCGATGAGAAAATGTGCAGACACTAACAACTACTGCTTTCATTTCCAATATAAGACCCCTTTGAATTCCTGACAAAGTAATTTACTCTGTGCATGTCTGCAGAGTAGGAGCGCTGAAGAACTCTACGGTAGCATGCCCTAATGGTTAGCATCCTTTTGCTCTCACATCCATAATAATGAAATGCTGTTAGCAGCTGGTCATGACCCTTATCAAGACCTCCAACCCACCTACACTTGACTTCTGACATTTTGCTTATGGGCAAAACTATCCATTATGAATAACACTCATGATAGAATTCATTGTTGTTGTTGTTTTTTTACTTTTGTTTTATTTCTTTTTCAACATTTTTCTTTAAAAGATACTGCATAGCAGGCATTTTGCTTTAAAACTAAGCATCGCAATTTAGATTTCCTGAAAAACAGACCGCAGGCAGTAAGGATCCATGACCAGACCTCACAAATTGTCACCCTGGCTACTGGTGTCCCCCAGGGCCATGTCCTCAGCCCTCTATTGTTCTCGCTGTTGACTCTAAGCTTGGTTGCCAGGCACCCCGGCAACCATATCATCAACTTTAGAGATGACATCGCAGTGCTTGGGCTCATCAATAACAATGATGAGATATCATGCAGAGAGGAGATGAAAGACCTAGAAAAATGTTGAGGAGTCAACAACCATCTCTTAATGTCAACAAGACAAAAGAGATAATTGTTGACTTCAGGAAATCAACAGTGTTTGGAAACTGCTCTTCCTCTCGCTGGAAGTCCCTACAGTGCAGGCTGCTCAGCATGTTACTTCCCCCAAGCAGTGTCTAAAGAAAGTCAGTAACAGCATGAAGGACAATACTTTGGCCTTCAGCTTTTTTGCCCTTCTTCATTCTGGGAAAAGCCTCGGGAGCATACACTCCTGAACCACTGTACTCGAGAACAGTTTCTTCCCAAAGGCGATCATGCTCCTCAACTTCTTTGACCCACCTTATGCCCACCCATCCCCCCCTTGCTTGTGTACCATATGTTATAGAAATAAAAACTCAAACAGGGGAATTGTTTTTTGCAGCCATATCTTGAATTTTGGGGGGATTTTAATTTATTTTGCTTGCACCCTTTACTAAAACCCCTTTACATTCCGACTGTACCCCGCACAGTGTAATGTGTTTTGCTTCTAGCATATAATGTACAGTATATATTTTTATACGGGTCAATGACGTGACACAAATTTCTTTTGGATATAACACTCTATTTTAGATTGTTCACAAATATCTCTATTTTAAATATGTTTAAGTTAATAAAAACTTTTTCAAAAAGTATACAGCCAACATAAATACAAAGATAATCTGTCTGAAAACTTGTGTTTCGAACTCTGTATGTTGTATATACAGTGTTTTATATATTTGCACTGTGGTTTCCAGGGAAACTGTGTAGGATAGAATTGACAATAAACTGACTCTGACTTCTCATTTTAAAGCTACATTTAAACGTTCACAAGTCCTGGATTTGGCTTTGTTGCACCCTCAGGGAAGTTATGTATTGTCAGTGATATGAAGGAGGCACGGAAGGTAGTTTTCAATGCGTTGCATATTACAGCAGACAGGAGTGATAAATGACTATATGAGAAAGTATTCCACAAGACATTTTCGGCATCATGTATCTCTGTCTTAAAATCAATGTACTGCTTTGACACTGTTCTTTTCTGTCCTGTCAATCGATAGCAATACTTAAATGAAATATGAGAGCTAAAAGGAGAGGATCAAAGGTTCTTGGATGCATTATATATGTACACACATCACATGGCTAGATTTCAAATCTGAACTCTGTTTTTGACTTGCCTGGATCCTTACCACATATTCTCTGTCCTTGTTTATAATTACAAAACTATCTCTTCAACACTTTCCCCCTCTCTCCCTCCCTCCCTCCTTTTGTGCTCTTTACCTCAGCATCTTGACTTTGAAACAAAGTCAAGCTACACTCTGAAAATTGAGGCATCCAACAGGAACATAGACCCACGGTTCTTGTCTCAAGGACCGTTCAGTGATACGGCGATGGTGAGGCTGACTGTGGAGAATGTAGATGAGCCTCCTATCTTCTCCTCTCCGCTCAGTAAAATGGTTGTCTCTGAAGCTGCTAAAGTGGGAACCATCATAGGGACCGTCTCTGCACTGGACCCGGACTCCACCAATAGTCCCATCAGGTAAGGCATAGCCTGGAATTACTTCACACCGTAGTGATACTGGTTTTATGAAGGCAAGATTAAATCTTGAGAACGACTACAGCGTTTTATTAAAGCTTAAAGCTTTAATAAAAATATAAGACCTGATTTTCGTATTTAGATAATATCTAGATTGTCTTTAGCTGGATTGCATTCAACCATTGCAGTGTAATATTTCTCTGGATAGAGATCAGATCACACAAACCTGTGCAAAATGGCTTATGAAAAAATACATTCACTACCGTTCAAAAGTTAGGGGTCGATAAAATTTGTATTTCGTTTTTGAAAAAAAACATTAGCCTATGCTCACAAAGGCTGCATTTATTTGATAAAACATAACATACAGTTAAACAGTAATATTGTGAAAAATTGTTACATTTAAAAATAGTTTTTAAATTTGACAAATTATTATTTTTTTTTTTTTTTTTTTTTATGGTAAAGCTGAATTTTCAGCATCATTACTCCAGTCTTCAGTGTCACAGAAACTTCAAAAATCTTTCTAATATGCTGATTTGCTGCTCAAGGAACATTTATTATTATTATTATTATTATTAATTTAGAAAACACTTGTGCTGCTTAGTTTTTTTGTAAAAAAAACAAAACAAGTTGACTTTTATCAGGATTCTTAGAAACTAGAAAGTTTATAGAACAGCATTTACTTGAAATATAAATATTTTGCCAAATATCTTTGCTGTCACTTTTGATCCATTTAGCATGTCCTTGCTGGATAAAGGGATGAATTTATTTATAAAAAATGAAATCTTACTGACCCAAAGACAACACATATGCAAGTCATTAGTGTCATCATTGTTGAATTAAAATATTTTGTTTATGTGGGAGTTGATGCAAATGTTGACTGTAAATGAGTTGTGGGACTTTAGTTGTTTTGTACTAAAATACAAACGCTCATAATTAAGTAGTTCTGTGCCTAAGAGCCAGTGAAAATAATGATTGCTGCTTGGGCTTGTAGCTATGGCTAAAGGGCATATCCATATCTATAGAATTCATTTAAAAGTCAAAGCTTGAAATTCATTAAAACTTTTTTCCCCAGGTATTCAATAGACAGAAACACAGACTTGGAGCGATTTTTCAACATTGAGTCATCAACAGGAGTCATCAGCACGGCTAAGCCATTAGACAGAGAAGCCAATGCTGTACATAACATCACCATCCTGGCTACTGAAAGCTGTAAGTAACCTCAAATTAGTTTGTGCAATAATGGAGCTAATTTATATGGCTAATGTTATGGTTTGAAGGTCTTCTGTAAATTTGTGGTTACATTGAAAGTAGTTATCTTTCTCGGCTGAAATAAAGAATGAAACACAAAATTATGATCTGTGAAAGAGGCCTGATTTATATAAATTTGCTACGGTACTCCTTTTTATTATCTAACAATGTAGTATCAAACTTCTACTGCTAGATTTGTCCTTCATAACTGAGCTCTTCTAAACGTTTTATTGAAAGATACCCAATTAACTTTCCTTTCGGTTTGAATTGTGGAGTGTTGAGCAGTTGCATTTTTATTTATTTTTTGCAATCCTAAATTCTATTAGGAAGAAATCCTTCATAAAATTAAAGCCTTGAATTTCACAATGAATGTCATTATCCCAAGGCTGCCTCGGCTAACAGTTAGCAGCACTGCTCTGGAGTGATCAATATGTCCAACCATATCCTATGTGCATGTCGCACCTCTCTGTCTTGCTGCACAGCAGATATAGCATAAGCGTTTAATCTATGCGAGTGCGCTCTGGCCAGGATGGGAACAGATGCTGCGCCACTGAGTTGACCGCTGTCCATTGGCACCTCCAGAATCCGTGTAGCTTGATCGAGTCTTGTCCTGATTGTAGCCGATGGGCTGAACTGCAGCTTCCTCTCCCACCTAACTTTTGATGCTGATTCCCACCATGACCTTCACTCAAGTGCATCTGTTTTCGCAGATCCCCTGCAGTCTTCGCACAGACAGCCATAACCATATTGACTTGAGTGATGGAGGGGAATGATATCCATCATGTGGTTACATTTTTTAACCCATATCCATAAATGTGGACACACTTAACCAAAGTTTGCTGGTTTACCCTCATAGACAATCAGTCATTGTCAGAGGCACCCACTGTCTCTGAAATGGGTTTTGGCAGAGAAGATTGAAATGTCCTCTTCTATTTGTCTGTAAGAATGAGACAGAGGTTTGCTAGCTACCAAAAGGTAGCCTCAAAGTCCTTTGTTATAGTTTGGTAAGGTGTTAATGGCCTTAAAAAAATTTGGATTTTGGAAAATGGATATTTTAGATTCTAATGGCAATCATATTTGAAAGGGACATTCAGGACAAAGTTGCTTCGTATGCAAGAATCTCTTTGAATTTCTTGTAAAATTACTATAAATGTGACCACACAATCTATGTTAATGTGCAATATTCTACATCAGTTACCGCAAACAGCCTTCATTTAGGAGAATTGACTATATTACAGAACTGTTTATTCTGATAATTATTACCAGGGACATTGTGATATTTAGTTTTTCTGCAATGTTTATTGCCATATAGAAAAAAAAGAATAAATAATTTTATAACGATCTGGATGTTCTATTTATAAAAAATAAATTGGGTGGGGGGGGGGATTGGGGGGGATGTGCATCAGCGTATAAAATAAAAATAATTTAAGCTGAAAAATGACTTTTTACAGCGTAGGATTTCCATTTTTCACTTTAGACGATGGCAATGTTAATCTTTAAAAACAGTAATTTAATAGCACTGTAACGACTGTAATGAATAACGACGTAATGATTTTTGCTAGTTTAGTTGACTGACTTAGTTATTTGCCATAACATGAAAATAATCATTGGCTTATGGGGATTGACCACACTTTTAATATCAATAAATACTTGCTATTAGTTTACAACATTGTTACCTGACATAAGCTCAGGAATTATTCTACATTTATTTCTCAAAACAGTGCTTATCAAGTAATCACAAATGACTGAGAAGGTCTTGAAAAAATCATGGAAATTCATTGGTCAAAAAAGTGTGGCTCTATTACATGTGACTGCACTTAACATGGCGAATTATGAGCCTGTGCCCAGGGGCGTCAGTTGTGACATTATAGTCACCGCCACGACAATGTGCTTAACAGCCACTGTCCGTACCATCGGCGCTGAGGTAACTTATCACCCGTTTTATTGTTTAGAGCATTGTAAAGCCAGCTACGATACGTATGCAGCGATGGCAGTCTGCCTGGATTTAATTCATGGTAGATCCCTCATCCTCTAAAAAGTCAAATTAATAAATGAATTAGCTCAAACCGCACACTGTTTCTCTCTTCCCGCGTGCAACTCAGCATGTTTCCTGCAGGTGTGTACGGGACGGAGGCAGATGGGCTCTATATATCTTGGGCTGAAGATAGTGGGAGGCATGAGTCATATATTTACTAGCGTGGTTTTGTTGGGATATGCGTTTTCCCTAAACCAGAGCAGCGTTTGTGTTAGACAGTTAGGCTGAATTCTGCTTGCCACGTAAAGAGTCAAGCTAGTGTGTTGCGTACAATAAATCACTGTGTTTTCAATGGAAATCAACTCCGAATGAGCCAGCATATTTCCAGCCCACTGCTGCTGTGTTCACACCTGCAGAATAGATTTATTTTTGCTCTCCATCAACTCATTTGGCTGAAGACCATGACCGCGTTTTGTCCTCATCGATGCCCCCCAATATCATCACCGGTGCCAAAATTATGGAAATCTCATAATACAGGACAGCTTGCAAAAACGCATGGAGATTTTGTCGATTAGCACACAACTGAAATGCTCTTAATTAGTTTTGTTGTGCATTGTGAGCATGCAACGAATGTGAGTATGTACTAGCAAACAGCAGTCAGCCCGCTCAAAGAATACTAGCAGCTGTGTCTGTTCTGGTTGACTAGCGGCAGTTTGCCCTCAACAGGTGTTTGCTATTGGCTTGTGCTTAAGTGCCAATACCATTTGGGATATCTACATTCATAGTTACACAACAAAAATAACCCAACGCCCTTGTGCAGTCTGTTAATTTGTTGATTGCCAAGTGCAGCACGCCTGATGGTTGAAAGTATCACCTTATTTGCTAAAAGTAGAACAAAAACTTGACTCAAATGTGCACATGGCTTAACGTTCAAACCAATCATGTATGTTCCCGAGTCGTACCAGAAAAGGCCCTTTACGTCTGCTGTTTTGGATCCGATTGCTGATAAATGGGATGATGTTGCAACTGGCCTGTATATTTTGACAGCTCAGTTGCAAATTCTGCTTGATTCAAACTCACATAAAATTCTATTGCGTGTATTGCAGCAGTAAATTTCCTGGAGTCTTTTTTTATAGCACTCATGGGAGAAGTGAGCAACAAAAAACCCCAGCAGCTAATCCCTATTTCAGTTTGCTGTATTGCATAAATCGCAGTGACTATCATGTCTTAAGATAAGATTTACTCCTCAGTGCGGCTTTGTCTCCTTTGTACCTTTGTATACAAAGGGTCAAATTGTTAATGTAACTCAGCTTCAAATATAAATGTTTGTTTCTCTGGATAAAATGGGCCAAGTGAACAAAGTTTAGGCAGCCGCAGTAGGAGAACTACATTTGCAATCGCTTGTAAGAACATCAATGGGAATATTTAAGTGGAGTCTTTAAAAGAAAGTTCAGGAGGAGAATGTTCATCTCATCCTGTCAATCTCAACATAAGTGTAGCTAAATGGCTACTTAGCACACTCGTGTGACAACTGCTTCAGGATCCCCTCACAATCTCTTCTCTACCTTTATTATACACTGATACATAATGAATTTACATCATAGTTATACTTAATGTTTTTTTATACTATTCATTACAACACTTTTTGTTTTGTGAAGTATTTTCATAATGATGATTTAAAGCACCCAGTGAATAAACTAATGGTGACTATGGCCAGAAAGATGGCAAGGCACATATTTAAATAAATGCGACCCATTAAGAAATGTAAACCATTTAAATAAATGAAACATATTGAAATAAATGTGTTGGTGTCCTCATGTTTTTTCATCTGTTAGCCTGTTCATGCACGCATATTTTTCTCTGTGATTTCAGTGGATCCGTCGCAGGTGGGGAAAGGAGTGGCTCTGATCACAGTGATGGACATTAATGACAATGCACCAGTCTTTGCCATAGAGTATGAGACTTTCCTGTGTGAAAACGTTGGTCCAGGACAGGTAATTGTGGCTCTTGATTCTTCAACAGAAAGGCTTTCATATCAAATGTGATTTCAATACTCTGCAATATAGTGCAATTAAACAAAAAAAATAATCTTCTCTGATACTACACAAATTAATTGTGCACTATTACTGTTGGAAGCAACTAATAAATGAGAAAAGAGATTATGTCCAGCTTAAAGGAATAGTTCACCCAAAAATGAAAATTCTGTAATCATTTACTCACCCTCATGTTGTTCCAAACCTGATGGAGTTTATTTTTCTTTCTGTTGAACACAAAAAAAGATATTTTGAAGAATGTTGGTAATCAAACAGTTGATGGCACCTATTGACATCCGTAGTATTTTTTTTTCCTACTATGGAAGTCAATGGGTTCCGTCAACTGTCTGGTTACCAAAATTCTTTAAAAAAATCTTCTTTTGTGTTCAACAGAAGAAAGAAACAAAACAAAAAAATTGCTTTTCATTAGTTTATATTTTTTATATAAATTAACCAGATAGAATCTGGACCTTAGTGCTGATCAGTAGCCAGTAAAGAACAGCGAGAGCCACAGATGGACAAAATGATAACAACAGGATTCTAGTGACTTTCTGCTGCAGATCACTCTAATCAGGGGATCAAAACATTGTGCGCTCATGCAGAAAAAGCTTTACACTGATGCAAATGAGACAGAGGTGACTGTGGCATGAAATTGGTTTGTTGGGGAGCGTGGCATTGTCAAGTAGCCAAATGTGAGGTCCTGCTGCAGGCAATTGCTGAACACAAACACAAGCAAACCAACGGATTCCTCTTTTTTCGAGTCAGCAACATGCCCTGATTCAAACACATTCTCTGTCACATTCATATTCCTATGTTTGTCAGAACATCATTACTAAGATAAATGTGGTATAAAGGGCATTACGAATGCCACATACTAAATGCATGGAGAAAACATTCTGGCCCTTTGTTCTGTCCAAATGGGAATGATAAAAGCCGCTGACAAATTTTGTGACTCGATTCACCATTGATCTAGAAAAGCACTGGGTAATGTCAGAGAACCAACACCAGTGGTGAAAACAAGACAATCAACTAGAGGCACCTTTCCTATATATAAATAGTCGAAAAAAGCAAGCTTCCATAGAAACCCCACTTAGTAATTGTAATTGTTTCTTTTAAAGCTCAGAAAGATGGTGTATATTTAGAGGAGAGTTAATGGTCAAGCATTTGAAGAGCTGTTTGAAATTCTTACTCATTTAATTACGATGTTGTTTTTATTAGTGTATCAGAAATTGACTTGATCTGATCAGTTCTTTTGGGAGTAGTGAAAGAATACTGAAGGATGTTTTTCTTTTTCTTAAGAAAAAATAATCCCTCCCATAAGAGCTCTCAAAACAAAGAGAGAACAGAACAAGGCTACAGGGTTTACTGAGCATGAGATACAATCCCCTGTAGTGGCATGATTGTCTGGGCCATAACAATTAGTCCTGGCCTGCTTGTGTCCCAGAGTCACAGGGAACTGTGTTTGTTTTGCCTAAATGAAAAGGTGCTGGTAGGCTCTTTTCACAAATGCTATCGTAGCCTTGAAACGCATTACCTAAGTCCCCCAAGAACACTCTCCATGTGTTTTGGACACCTCAGACTTCTATCACTTCTAACTTTCAGAGCTCTCTCTCATATTAGAGGGTAAATTACTTTCCAGCCTCTCCGAGGAACAGTAGAACGGTCTCTCTTTCTCTGAGTAGAGATGAAAGCGTCTGTGTGTTTTCATAATGATTTAGTTTCCCCTGTGATTCATGTTCACTTCCATATCTTCAGCCATGGGAGCACTTGAGCGATGCAGCAGTGATAGTCAAATGCTGTCTTGATTGCACGGATCTCTCCTGTGATTCTTGGCATGAGGACTCTGTCCTTATCACGGCCCTTAAAACGCTGTACCTGCAGAACAGAGGCTCTCAGACATCCTGGAGTGCTTTTGGAGACCAAATCTGAAAGTCAAAGCCTTTCAATGAGGCATTCTGGAGCTGTTAGATGAAGAATTTTGATCAGACAGAATGTTTGCCTTGAGGGACAGTATCATCAAGAAACAGTGATGGCACTTTTACATTCTTTGTCACTTCAGTGCCTTGCAAAATTGTCGCAAATTCTGTTTTTCTATTTGCGTCTGTGGCGAAATAGGCTCTTTTTCAGCCAGCTTTTGCGCTTGCTGTTAAATTATCTTTGAGTGTATCTCCACTTTATTGTTTTCGTACACCTCATCTGCACATTTGTAAATTTAGAGCTTCACACCTGCTCCATCAAGAAGCCAGCCCCTCTGAAAGAGACTGTATGGAGCTCTTGAATTTAAATTCAGAATTGCCTGGAGGAAGAATGAAGTGTTGCATATAGTTGTATGGTAATGCTGTTGCCAGGTTTCATGAGCAAATGAAACCAGGTTTGAGTGCACATTTAATTCTTTCACTTTTTTCTTATGTACTCAGAGAGCTAGACTGTGGAAAAAGTACGTTATTTCAAAATGAGGGATGTCTGAATGACCAGTCGAAGTCCTGTATGATTAGGCTGGTTTTGTGATTGTTTGATTCCGCTCAGACGTAAGATGTTCTTGTGTTAAAAATAAACTACAGTAGTGCAATGTAACAAACCAGAATGCAGATTCATTTGCAGATTTGTTTTTATCTTGATACATCGTCATAAAAAAAAAAAAAAACGCTCACTGCAAGACATTAAAAAATTATGCAAGCCAGGCTCTAGTCTTTCCTTCTTTAAAACCAGAAGTTAGTTTGAATTATTGGTGACTGGATTATTTAAATCTTTATTTCTTTCTTTTTTTTTTTTTTTTTTTTTAAACATTGTTAGTACATTGTTAATATCTTATTTTCATCAGCAATATTGTTTAATTAGCACATTTTTGTTTCATCTTTGCTATTGTTGACAATCAGTTCTATTAACAATGAAAGCTTGGCTTTTAAAAAATTCAAAAATTAAAAAAATGCATGAAAAATCTAGATAAAGGTGATCATAATCACCCATCTCCAATGTATGTGATACGAGAGGGAATATTCCCCATCATTGCATTCGAGGCTAAAACAGATGGCTCGTTGAAAAGGGTCCCCAGATCCCCATCCAACAAGTGCTTGTAATGGGGTCACATGCACCAAACGTATGTCTTCACCTTCGCTTCCCAGCGCAAAGCTCTTTTCTCTGTGCCCTTGGTTTCTCTTTTGTTCCTAATATGCCTTTTTGAATTTAATAGAAGCTTAATATGAATTGAAGCTTCGGTCTCTAAATGAGCCAGATGATTTGTTACAGGTGATTTAGCAGATTAGATTATGAGGAGTGAGAGTTTTTACATTTTTTTTAATCTCTTTAAGGTCGTCTATATTCTGTCTTGTTTCTTTATGCCTCAGAGACACGGTCGGTCTGCAGTGGCAGGCTGACAGACTGGTGTTTTAAAGCGCTTGTGACTGCTAACTCTCCACGGGCAGTCTTACCACTTTTACCCCTCTTTAAAACCAGGTGGCACAGGGGAGATTCCTTGCCCTCCAGCCATTTTTACATGCACTGTGAAAGGAGCTTATATCACCCATTTTATTTTCATACTGTATATGCACTTCTTGGCTATACAAGAGCTATTTTGTGTTTTTGCAGTATTATTCTTAAAAAAAATTATTGACTTTTCTCTTTGGTCAAATGCAAAATCAGGTTTTGTTTAAGCTGTTCTGCCTTGGCAAGATGTTCTTATTCATTTTGAATGAACCCGTTGCATCAATGATTTTATCAATACACTTTGCATTCGCCTTAATGGACTATCTGAAATTAAATTTGTCACAGTTTACTGTAATCAGCGCTTGGTGCTGAGGGAACATCCTGTGCTGCTTGTGTCATTTATGCAGGATTTTAATAGTGCAACGTTTTTAAAAATATTTACAGATAAATGATAAATCCGTCAGAGTTCCCATTGCCAAATACTCACTTAGCGTAAATGTGGGGAAGGGGTGTTAAATAAAAATAAATGAGTGGAGAATTAAAGTGCTGAAAACTCTAGGTTAGCACAAGGTCATATTCCTCGGACGAACAGGGAAAAGATACAGAAGAGTCTGTTAGCCACAGCTCCGCTGCATTCGGCCTGTGTGTGAGGTTTTAGGAGATTTTTCAAGCAGATTGAGTTTGTGCTGACTCCAGCCTGACACAAGGGAAGAGCTGTGCACAGTATTTAACCCAGCCAAAGCCCACAGATTAGGCCACAACAGTGTGTCAGGAGAATCTTCTTACCGTACCACCTGATGGGTCACCCTGATATTCATCTCTAAAACGCAGCACTTTGCCCAGCTTTAGAGGGGTTTCGGTCCAGATTTAGACTGGGATGGCCCTCTACTTTGCTAAATCCCTGGATACCGTATGAGCGCCATCTCTCACAGATAGCTTACTGGCTTCGCCTATCCTCCTGATGTTGTTTTCAGTGTGATTTAAACTTGTGAATTGTGTATTTGTTTCTTCCAAGTTCACCACCTTGAATTCAGCTGATGGCTGAAATTTGTTGTGTGGTGTTACATGAAAAAGAGCTGCTGATTTAACATGTTATATTTGTTAATTAATTCGGTAACACTTTACAATAAGGTTTCATTTGTTAACATTAGTTAATTTATTAACTAACATGAGCAATACAGTATTTGTATTGTATGAGTTACAGTATTTGCTAATCTTTGTTAACTAATGTTAACTAATGAAACCTTATTGTAAAGTGTTACCATTAATTCTGTAAAGTTCTGTAAATATTAATATTTAAAAGATTAACTGTTAATTGTCTTAATATGTGGCTCTCATGGCGAGAGATGCTGAGTGATAGGTTTATACTGTTAAAAATAGTATCGCAATTGAACCTAAAATATTCATAGAGTGGCATCTAAATCAACTTTTTATTAAGCGAAAAAATATTAGATAATTTGACGGATTCAGTTTGATTACGTTAGGTTACATCAACAAATACAATAATGGTCAGGCCAGTTAGATATGACTGCTTGAAGAAGCCACATTGTATCCACTTTGTACAGTGTTTTTTCAGTTATATGCAAACAAAATTGACTTAATTCATTACATAATTAATTGACTTATTCAGGGCTTCAACTTGCCACAAAAATGTAATATCTGAAATGATCTTCCTTATGGTGCCTTACTGAGGAAATATTTTAATTACATTTTTTTTTTACTAATTAATCTACTCATCAATTAAATAAGTCCATTCATGAAATATTCAGGTTTATCTGTAATCTGAAACATTCATTGTTATTGTGACAATGCAGTGTTTTGAGCGAGAGAGCTGTGGACGATTTTGTCTGTAGTGAGGCAATAGCAGCGGTATTCATCTTCCTGTTCTTTACTCCTTCTTCAACACTGTCTTAGGTCATTGAAACAGTAAGTGCAGTGGATAAAGATGAACCACCCAGCGGGCATCGCTTCTTCTTCTCCCTCACTGCAGAGACAGCTGGGAACATGAACTTCACCCTCCGAGACAATAAAGGTGCGTCATTTCATTTAGACAGTTTATAGCGAATCCTTGAATCTCAGCTCTTATTCCTAAGACAGAAAAGGTTTCGTTTTATCTATTCATAGGAGTCATTTTTTCACTTTTCACCTGATATCATGTCTCTTTCTCTCTCTTTCTCTCTCCAGACAATACCGCTTCTGTTCTAACTAAGCGGAGTGGTTTTCAGAGGAGGGAACAGGCTATGTATCGGCTGCCAGTGTTGATAGTGGACAGCGGGTCCCCTGCCCTCAGCAGCACTAACACGCTGTCTATTAGAGTGTGTGACTGTGACCCTGATGGGACGCCCCAGTCATGTGGCACAGAGGCCTTCATGCTGTCAGCTGGACTCAGCACCGGAGCTCTCATCGCCATCCTGGCCTGCATCATCACCCTGCTTGGTAGGAAATACATTTATACCTCCTGAGCACATAAAGCAATGGTTAAATAAGCCTGTTTAATGAAACAAACTGACTTTGACAAAGTGCTGCTTTTCTTTGTTTCTTGACGATCATTTCCCTTTCTTGAATAACATATAGACCCGCCTCAAACTCCCGCCAATGATTTAACCAGTGTTTTTGTGTCCGGCTGTTTGAGATGATCAAATCAACACACAAATGGCTTATTATGAACAAAATAGTTTGCTGGAAATTTGAAGAAAAGGTTTCAGAGTCTGAGAAAGTTACATTTTTAAAATACACTACTGTTCAAATGTTTGGTGTAAGTTTCTTTTTTTTAATCTTTTTTTTTATTTTTATTGTTCAGCAAGGATACATTAAAGGGATAGTTCACTTTGAAATTACATTTTTATATGTTTTAGCTTACCTCAAGGGCATCCAAGATGTGGGTGTCTTTTTTTCCGCAGTAGTTTCAATTTTGATATTTTTAGGTCAAACCATTCTTGTCTGTCAGTCATATAATGCAGGTCGATGGTCACTGTCTCAAAGAGCATGCACAGAGTCCAAATTAAAACAATTCCCCATCGTCCAAATTAAATAATTCCCCATCGTAAGTACACATTGATGGCCTGAGACACGAAACGAGCGGTTTGTGTGAGAAAACGAACAGTATTTATATCGTTTTTACCTCTTGTACACAGCCACGTCCAAGTGATCTGAGAGCGTGGGCGGGTATAGATATATACACTAGATGTCGCCTTGGCTACGGTTTCGTTCCAATGAACTGCAGTAGCCAAGGCGACTTCTATTGTCGACTTCAAACCGCTCGTTTCGTGTCTTAGGCCATCAATGTGTACTTACGATGGGGAATTGTTTAATTTGGACGATGGGGAATTGTTTTAATTTGGACTCTGTGCATGCTCTTTGAGACAGTGACCATAGACCTGTATTATATGACTGACAGACAAGAACGGTTTGACCTAAAAATATCAAAATTGAAACTACTGCGGAAAAAAAGACACCTACATCTTGGATGCCCTTGAGGTAAGCTAAAACATACCAAAATTTAATTTCAAAGTGAACTATCCCTTTAAATGAATCAAAAGTGACAGTAAAGACATTTACATTGTTACAAACTATTTTTATTTCAAATAAATGCTGTATATTAGAATGATTTCTGAAGGATTGTGTGACACTGAAGACTGGAGTAACAGCTTTGCCATCACAGAAATAAATGACATTTAAAAATAAATATATGCACAATATAAATTGTTTTACTTGTGAGTATTAGGGTGCTTTCACACTGGCAGTTTAGTGCGGACCGGGGCACGGTTCGCATGAAAAATCGCTAATGTGAACGCTGTCATCGGACCCGGGTGCGCACTAGAGTACCGAACCCGAGACTACCTGGAGGAGGTGGTCTGAGCTCGGTTGCTCCCGAACCGTGGTGCGGTTCGCGTTAATGTGCAAGCAACACGGACTCGGGTGCGCGCTTGTTCAGGAAGTATAGTATCCCGCCCATGCGTATCACTGTCGAATATCATTGTTTCCTCACACGAGTTGTATTCTCCATGCGTTTTCTGTGTGCGTTCTGTGTGCGTAAGATCACTGCAAACGCACCTGGGTTCGATACAACTAATTGAGTGTGAAACCAGACCAACGCTGCGGGGGGCGCCGGGAACTAGCGCACTCGGGTTCGAACCGCAGCAAATGAACCCAGTGGAAAAACGCCCTAAGAGAGCTCTTTCAATTAACATTTATAAAATTGTACCTACCCCAAACATTTGAACAGTAGTGTATATTGTATTTTTTTTTATTTTTTTTTTTTTTTTATGAATAACATTTGATTCAAAATATTTTGATTTCATGTTGTCTTTAAGAGAAAACTAATGTTAAGGTATCCGCATTTAAAAATGCCAGAGAGCTTTGTGAATGCAGCTTCCAATCAAAGGATATTTTCCCAATTTTTGTTATTGTTTTTCAAATTATTTTTTAAGAGCATTCCCTGCATTTCCACCTCCCCCGTACTGACATTTAGCACACATTTGGGCTGTCGTTACTTAAGAAGTGCTGGCACGACTGCTCTAACAGTTGGGACTCGGCATGCGCTGAGAGGTCTGCTTGGCCACAATTGACTTGTTTACCTTCTTACAGGGAGGCTGCAGGTCTGGATGATTACTTATTATTTGGAGCCTTATTAGCTGATTGTTTGATGAGTGACCTATACCCCATATGTACCATTCACTTGGTCTGATTGGTTGACTGGCGTGCCTTTGTGTTGATTTGTCGACCTGAAGACTGCACAGAGGCAGTGAATGCAGTCTTGATGGTTTGATTGATTTCTTGATTATACCATTGATAGGTTGTCTCTCTGGCTGTGATGGCGATGTGGAGATCTGTCTATGGACACAGCCACAACTCTATTTGCTGACAAATGTTGTCTCTGTCTGAGTCCTGTTATTGTGACAAGACAAGAATTTGTGTGTGTACATTTTGATCCAAACCTCAGTAATTTCCATTTTTTGATTACTCTCTTTTTCCCCCCTGAGTGCACAGATTATGAATACGTAACAATGGAAACTCTTTCCGCCTCTTCTGTGCCATTACATCTAAGTATGAACTAGTTCATTTCTATCTGAATAAATACGTTACAACTAAACAGTAGATCTGAAATAATATGTTGCAGTGAAGCTGAGTGCAATATGTTTCAATTTCACATTCCCTAAGAACTCTCTGCTGTTCTCACACATGACTTGGAGCACCATACATAAGATCATGATGAAGCAAAATTTGATTTCAGATTCAAATTCCTTTTTTTCCTCTTATTTTCAGTACAAATCTAACTAAAGGTATTGAGGTTTATGCTTAAAACATGGAAAACAACATAATAAACAGAAAAGTAAACAATAAACTCCCCTTCAAATGTTTTTGAAAGAAGACTCTTATGCTCACTAAAGCTGCATTTATTTGAACAAAATTTAATATTAATATATATGAAAATGCAATTTATTCTTGTGATGGCAAAGCTGAGTTTTCAGCATCATTACTCCAGTCTTCAGTGCCACATGATCTTTCAGAAATCATTCTAACATGCTGAACTGCTGCTCAAGAAACATTTCTAATTATTATCAAAGTTGAAAACGGTTGTGCTTAATATTACTGTGGAAACCATGAGACATGTTTTGCTTCTCGTTGTTGTCCATCCTCAGGTTCAACAGGAACCTGTGAGTAATCCCATCTTCACCAAACAGCACAGCTTGTGGCACACAGTAGCAGACTCCATCACTGTTTTGATTGATCGCTGTTCTTAAGTATTTATCATCCGAATGTGAGCTCAGCAAACAACTGTAAATGATGTTATATTGGCATTCTTGTGGTTTGCCGTCTCGTGTGAATGTAGGGATCTCCAGTGCCGCCACCCCTCTACCCCATCTCCTCCCAAACTACACAAGTTGGATTAGACCACTGCTCTGCCTGATCAGAGCAATGCAGTTATTTTTGGCAAAGAGAGTCCGGCCCCTAAGGGGCTCAAGACTGCTCACTCATGGTTGAGGGGAGGAGGAGACGGAGGAGGATGCCTTCAGAGTAGGAGAGCTGCAGAGGGAAAATAATCTTCTTTCCTGCTTTTATCTTATTCAGAGTAATGAATCAACAAGCTTTTTGGCTGCTGCTGCTTTAGTTTTCAAAGCAGCGCACAACTAAACCATGCCAGGCAATGAATGATACACAAGGACATGTCAACTTTGAGTCTTTTGTCTTTTTTTATCTAACAACATACAGTACAAAAGAGTTTCTCCATTAAAGGATTTTTTTTTCACCCAGAAATGAAAATATTGTTATTTCACCCCTGCATGACTCTTTTGTGCTTTCGTTGAACACAAAATTAGATGTTTTAAAGAATGTTCACGCTGTTCTTTTTGATATACATTCTTAAAAATAAAGATTTTTTATTGGCATCTATAGTTAGAGAACCTTTAGAACCATTCCACAAAACGTTTTTTGTTTTATATATATAGTGGAATTAAGGTTCTTTGTTATTAAAATGTACTTCTCACTAAGAAAAAAATGGGTATTTTAAGAATTGTTTGCTGAAAGGTTCTTTGGGGAACACAAAATGGGTCACATCACTGCGAAAACCCACTTTTCGAGCCATATTTTAATGAAAGTAGATGATGAAGCCATATGATAGCTTTGTGTGAGGAAAAATTGATTGAATGTCATACCTTGACAGTTGGTCACCATTCACTTCCATTGAATGGTAAAGAGCATCTTGGATGTTGTGCTATAAATAATAATCCCTTTAGTATTCCACAGAAGAAAGAAACTCATGCAGGTTTAGAACGACATGGGGCGAGTTAATGATGACATATTTTCAGGTGAACTCTCTATTACTCCTACTCACACTATCAAGCCCAAGCATTGATAATGGTGCAAAAAATGTCAAAAGAAGGGATCTGTAAACACATTGCTATTTATCAGTGTTTGCATAAAGTAATCTAAAGGATTTCTGTAGCGCATATCACATCATGACAGCCGCTGTGTCGTTCTAGTTGTTCTGAGGGAAACCTTAATGTGCTCATTATTCCAGTCTTAGGTGGAGGAATACAGAGAGGTCAGGTAAGCCCGAGGCGCTCTGATACATTCATGTCCACAGGTCACACTCGCAACACTGACATCACCTTTTCAATTTCTGCTCGACTGATTGCAGGGCATCTTGTCTTCCAGGCGCGCTTCACTATGGCCTCTGACGGTGCAAGTGGACGGTAGTCAGTAATACTTATGAGGGCCCTTAAGGCGATGCACTGTGCTCTTTCATCAGCCAGAATAAATCATATTTTATTTTGCAGATAATGTCACTGCTGTGAAAACGCAGGGACAGACAGGTGTCATAAAGCACAAACACCTTGTGTTGGGCAGCGGCATAAATGTCAACAGCCAGATAGATCCGCATATCGCCAGTATATCTTGATTAGTCTTCACTGCCCTGGGCTATTGGCAGTGGTTGAGATATGTGAAGGGAACGCATGAGACCGAGAGAAAGAGAGGGAGGGAGTGAAAGAGAGAATGAAGGGCAGTGCATAATCTAGTAGTCGCTGCCTCATTTTTAAGAGGTCGATGAGAACGAGACCCCCACAAAATATCCCACTTGTTGTTTAATTGATTCTGGATGACGGATTGTTTTCTCAATCCAATTACTGCAAATTGAGGATAATGTTAAATTGATCTGCTGCTCCCGTTGAACATCCATCTTGTGTCAAAACTGCAGAGAGGGTAAATCAAGCCTTAAAGTGGGCACAGTCTGTAACAATTAAGTTTTAAGACTGCATTATTTAGATCTATATAACTTTTCATAACAATGGCTTAAAAAATACAAACCCTGCACTCTCAGAATGTTTTTTTTATTTATTTTATTTTTTACTGGATTTAAGGATACAACAGCGTGTTTCAGCGCAGAACCCTTAAAGAGACTTTCAAAGAGATCTTAGTACCTTATTTTCACCTAAACGCTTCATATATAATGCCAGGAGGGTACATATTACTACAGTTATCTCTTTAAGGGTACTAACCCAGTAACAAGCTGTTGTACGCCTTAGGCGGTAAAGTAAACATTTTCTACAGTTTTTTTCTTACATTGTATGTCTTTTAAAGAACTCTTTTAATATTGGGTTGTTAAACAACAGGTTCACATTGTCTCTAATAAAACAATGCTTCACACAAAATTTGATTTTAGCAAAATAGAAGTTTCTGTTTTAAATCGAGTTGCTTTGAGTTTAATAGAGAAATAAACTGTTTTCATGTAGAAATACAATCATTTGCTTTTGTCCTAGAAAATATTAAAAAAACAACTGCATTGATATAGGATATACATGTAGGATATGCATATATACATTATGTATAGATACTGTAGTTCACCCAAAAAGTGTAAATTATTGCACATACATATGTAATTGCATTACATATTCTATAGTACACCCTGGAAATCATATCCAAAGCAACCTTTTTGCTTTTTACTGAAACCAATGATCACATTAAATAAGAAAGTAAGAAAAGATTTCCAGATATGTAAAAATATCATACATAATTTTCTCTATATGTATAATTTTGGTACAAACTCTAGGTCTTCAGTTTGTCTCCTTTGCTACTGTTATACTCTATTGAATTGTCTATATTTAGCATTTCACAAAAGTTAAGGGATCTTTCAAGCTCCGAAAAGGACAAAAAAAATCACCATAAAAGTATTTCAAATGGCTCGTTTCTCTATACAAGGCCTTTTTCTGCTAGCTTTGTGTGAGGAAAAGACTGAAATTCTTTTTTTTATTTCTTGAAAATCTTGCCTTGGAGCCATGGTCACCATTCACTTTTATTATAAGGCAGCTTGGATATTTTTCATATAATCTCCTTTTGTGTTCCACAGAAGAAGAAAAAAATACAGATTTTCAAAAAGAAATTAGGTTGAGTAAATTACGACCAATTTTTTATTTTTCTATTCCTTTATCTTCAGTTTTATATTGCATTTCCTTTGTTGGCACCATAAATGGTTGTAAGACCGTTGCTCTTGAATTTAAGGCTGATATATGCTTTGCTTTTGTATTGGAGTGTGTGTGTACTGTGATTATGACTGCACTCGTGCAGCCGCTGCCTCGCCAGCCCACTCGCCCAGCTTGTCTGCCCCTGCAAAACGACACTAGGCCTGAGGATGAAGTATGAGACTTTGGCACCATATTTCACACTTGCTGTGGCAGGCCTGAAGGATGGATCATTAGACGTTTGCCTCCCTTTTCCCTCCACTCTATCTTTCTCTCTCTCACTTCAGCCTGCTCCCACTTACACCTCCTCTTTCTCTCTCCCTACTTTATCTGCTCCCTTCCCTCCCCCTCGAGCTTAGTAACGGCAGCCAAATACACAAATGCGCTATCTACATTGAGCGAGAGAGAGAGAGAGATAGACTCCCGTGGGAGGACTGTGTTGTGGCTATACTGTAAGATCCCTCGCATTCATGGGTCTGAGAGCGGCAACACGGAGGATTGGTTTTTGCATTCCACACGCCACAAAAATGGATTTATTTTACTTTTTTGTGCATGTGTCTTGTTATGTTAGTTATTTCCTGCAATTCGCTTCCCCTTTTCTCTTTTTAAAATGACAGAAATTCTCCGTCTCTTTCACGCCATATTTTTCCGTGGATTATTTGATCCCCGGTTTGAATCACAGAGACACGTCTTTTGTGCGACGGTGCAACCTTGCCATTCGTTGATAGTTTTGATGTGCTGTATACGGGGTCTGTGCTTTCAGGGCAGGGTGATATTTTCTGACTGACATATAATCCAGTCTTATTTTACACATACAGTAGGCATATGCTGCACTCATTAAAAGGATTTAATGCTGGCCTTTCCCGAATAAGCAGCTTGTGTTGGAGCGGGAAGGAAGCAAGTGGCCGTTAAAGCCTCATATTTACAGCAACACATCCTGCCCTAAATCTTGCTCTTCGTGCATCTATGTGTTTATCTCTGTCTGTTTGCTTATATTCACACATGACAGAGCTAAGAGTGAGAAGACAAAAGTGCTGGCATGTGTTTTTGTGCCCGGATAAGGGCCCGTACAGTTAATAACCACTGTAAACAAACATGCAGGATGAGACTGAATCCGACTGTAACTCCTTTGATTCCTCCTGCTCCCAGGAGCACCTCCAATGATGAAACGCCTCCTGCTCAGGATTTGTCAGCAGCATTATTAAAATCACTACAGCCCAGTCTGATGAACTTATTGATAAAACTAATGTACCAGATCTGCCCTAATTGAACTGCAGAGATAATTCAGTTTATCTTTCATGTTGTATCTCAAAGTGTCAGGCCTTGAGGCAGAATTGTTCTATAGGGTGTAAAACAATGAGAGAGTAATATTTTGGTCCGGTGTCATATTTTTGAGATACAGTTACGGTCGAGATTCTGATCTGATTCTACACCTCTTATGTCTTTGCTTATCTTGCACCGAAGGTAAATGGACTGCTTGAGATTTGAAGGTGTTTGTGTCTTTGAAAACCCTGTATTATGGGGGCAAAATGTCCCCACGAAGATGGCAGTATCCAAAATAATGGTCCTTGTGGGGACATTTTTGGTCCCTATGCTGAAAACGGCTTATAAAGCATACTAAGTGATGCTATTTGAAAATCTAAAAATGCATAAAGTTTTGTGTGATGGGTAGGGTTAGTGTAAGGGCATCGAATATACAGTTTGTACAGTATAAAAATCATTGTGTCTATGGAAAGTCCCCATAAAACATGAAAACATAATGTGTGTTTTCTTCTTCTTCTTCTTCTTCTTCTTCTTCTTCCTTCTTTTTTAAAAAAAAAGCTTGGGTGCATCTAAATCTAACTTGGTGCTTGATTTTTCATGGAATTGTTGTTTACTGTGGACATGAATCTGTAATGAAGCAATTTATTAAACACTACTCTCATATAAAAGGGGTTTCTTGTTCACATTGTTAGCAAATAGTTTAATCGTAATGACTATTTGCACAAAGTGTAAACAACACTGTGCAGCTATTTGTGCCCCAGAAGTCTGGTGGAAACAGAACTATGAATAAATATACTTAAGATGTCAGAGAAGTGGCCTTGATTTTTTATTTAATTTTTTCAAATCGATGAATTTGAACAGCTTGTGACTTGTTCGAACCCATCTTCTCTAAAGACTCCACTCTTAATGTCTATATTATTAAAAAGGAAAATAAATAAATGTAATGAAATGAATTAAATGCAAACAAGTTACTCTTGTGATATACTGTAGTATTTAAGGTTTTAAACTATAGAAATGAATACAATAATTAATAATAATAACAAACTATTAATGTAGGCTATATGCATAAGTTATTAAACTATATGCAAGTATACTAGTCAGTAAACAACATGCAAGTTATGATATTACCTAATAGTATGTTATACAACATTTAATATCATATGTATATTTACACAAACACATACATATACATGCTGTACATACATCTACACACAAAATAGTATACATTATATTATTATTACTATATGCTTTTAATAATGTTGTATATTTCTTGACAGTATGCAAATAGTGTACATTACTATTCAAAAGTTTGCTGTCTGTAATCATTCTTTTCCTCTTATGCTCACAAAGGCTGCATTTATTTGGTCAAAAATACAGTAAAAAAACAGTAATATTGTGAAATATTATTCCAATTTAAATTAACTGTGTTCTATTTTAAAATGTAATTTATTCCTTCATGGCAAATCTGAATTTTCAGCATCATTACTCCAGTCTTCTGTGTCACATGATTCTTCAGCATTCTGATATGCTAATTTGCTGCTCAAGAAACATTTTCTTATTATTATCAATGTTGAATGTTGTTCCGCTTAATATTTTTGGGGGAAACCATGATTAATAGAAAGTAAAAAAAAACAGCAAATATTTTGTAACATTATGAATGTCTTTACTGTCACTTGACAAATTTAATGTTTCCTTGCTGAATAAATAAAAAATTAATTTGTTATTATTTATAAATTTTTTACAAATCTGGTTTCTGTTCTGTTTCTGGTTTGCTTGTACTAACACCATATGATTTTTCTGTCTTGGGTTTCCAGTTCTGGTGTTGCTGATTGTGACAATGAGGAGGCGGAAGAAGGAACCTCTGATCCTGGATGAAGACCGGGATGTGCGGGAGAACATTGTGCGCTATGACGATGAAGGTGGAGGTGAGGAAGACACAGAGGCATTTGACATGGTGGCACTGCGAAACCTCAACATAGTGAGGGACAGCAAAGCCCGCCGAGATGTCACCCCGGAAGTGCCCACCCTTTACTGCTCCCGCCCTCCCCCTTACAAAATCACTCCCGACAACGGGATCTTCCGGGAGTTTATTTGGGACCGCCTGAAGGACGCTGACGTCGATCCTTCAGCACCTCCCTATGACTCCCTGCAGACGTATGCTTTCGAGGGCAGCGGCTCTGTGGCTGATTCCCTCAGTTCTCTGGACTCCCTTAGCACAGACTCGGAGCAGAACTATGACTATCTGAGCGACTGGGGACCTCGCTTCCGGAAGCTAGCCGACCTGTATGGTCACGGCGACAGCAGCAATATATTCTCCTCCTAGCCGGGATTAAAATTACTGCCAAGGTCTGCTCAATCAAGGGAATAATGGAAATGAACAATGCTCAAGAGAATACCACTGACTCATTGATGCTTGACAGAGGAGGAGAGCAAAAAAAAAGGAACATTCAATGCGAAGGGGGGAGATTTATCTGCAGAGAGCAGCAGTTTTGATAACGAATAGACTGTGGAGATTCGATTCGGAAGCACTTCTATTTAAATTACAGTTAGATGCCAAGTCTGGACTTGGGATGTGGTTGCAAGCGCCCAAAGAGCGATCTTCAGGCCCAAGAGAATAATGGACGGTGGACCGCTGCGCCATGCGAGCTGGTCAAGGAATACCAATTGTTTCTAAGAGACATTTGAAGTGCTCTCCCCATGGTTATAAATGAGGACAGTGCCATCCTGCTAGCCATATAGCAGTGATGCTCAAAAGATCAATGTTTCTGTTCTATCAGATGTTTCTATGACTCATAGGTTCTTAAAAAAAAAAAAAAAATCAATATGAATTCAGCAAGAGAACACGGTATCTTTTCCGAACGCATTGCCTAGCGAGGATCTGCAGCTGTTGCTTTGTAAAATATCCGTTATGCATAACTTCACGTCTGTTATCAGGCCTTAGTTCCATGAGAAAATTTGGGCCGAGGCGTATCGCTATCACAACTTCTGAAGTATCCTGCAGTAACGCCGACCAAAATACAAGTCAAACTCGTAGTGAATAGACTTTGATGTATCGAGCAGGACAGGCCAGAGTGGATTTAATCATTGAAAATGTATAGTACTTGCCTTTCAGTTGATGCTGTCAACCTGAGTTATTTTGAGATGTTATTTTGTAAGTTTGTAGAGAGAACCCTTACGACAGCGAACGTTTGAAGGGGAGTCTTTTGTATTAAGCCTATTCCTTTCTCGAAAACCTCAGTCTCAATGGAGAAACTCTAAGCGGCAAAATGTTTTTGTAGTGCTCTATGCTGTCCCGTGTACAGTTTTTTTTTTCTTTTTTTTTTTTTTCTGTGGTTCTTGCTGAATATCTTGTGAGAGCTGTTTGTTTTAAAGCAGGCCTGGTGTTTATATGAGTCTGAGTTGCAAAGTGTATGGGAAAAAAAAGAATGTAAAGACATTATCCTAAATAATATCTGGCGACGTGTGAAACGGTGTTAACATACGGACAACACAGACCTTACTACTACAGTATATTCAATGTTTAGCTATTGTCCGACAGGTTATTATCATGGTTTTAAATTGTAATGATATGAAATGACAGTAACACATTCTAAAACTGGGAAGACATTTTGTACAGATTTTTGTAATAAAGCACACAAATTGCAGCACACAGTGTGTCCATTTCCTGACTGCTTTCATTCATTCGGACATCCCGACAGTGCATGTTTTGATGTGGAGATCTTGCTGCTGAATTGGCTGCTTTTGTTTGTGGAACAGGCTGGTTTGCACACAGACATGATATGTAATCAAGGCTAGCAGAGAGAACCAACAGGGCTTCGAGTTTGATAAATGACACGAAGCTTGTCAGAGCATTTAAAAGGCCTCAGCTAAATTAGCCTCCGAAAGAGGAGATTGATGATTCAGTTAGTGAACACAAGCATACATCCAGAAATACGATCAAGCGTCTAAGCACGGGCAGACTGGGTGTGCGACGACACGGTCGGACGTGAAGCTTAGCCTATAAATTGTCTCGCCCGGGCTAGTTAGATCTCTCCAATGAGCCTAGTCTCGCTGTCGGACTCGTACACAGCTTGACATGTTAGGATGGCAGTCCGCCTGTTGCAGCCTGGCTTGCGCTATCACAGTGTGAGATAGCTGTGATCTGTTCTGAGTCATGAAACATGTTCCATTTTAGTTTCTTCCCCAACAACTTCTGGCACTCAAAAAGATGCTGTAAACTGTTTTTCAGATGGCGTTTGGAGATTGAATCTAAGTGTCCAAACTATACACGCTTTTAATTTGTCAGTTT
Organism: Leuciscus leuciscus; assembly: GCF_965113295.1. NCBI lineage: Eukaryota > Metazoa > Chordata > Actinopteri > Cypriniformes > Leuciscidae > Leuciscus > Leuciscus leuciscus. The sequence goes on from NC_138730.1 coordinate 26,879,998, forward strand.
GTTTGCGTGCTCATTATCAACTGTGGTTGTGCCTGTCAAAATCTGAGATACAAGTTTGATTTGAATTATATGGGATATTTTGTGTCTTGCCCAGTCTGTATGATTATAAAGTGATCATGTTACGCCGTCGATAATGGATTTGGCTTTCAACGCAAGTGATAACTTGTCATTTTGTTTGTTTATCTGACTAAGGGTAATAAAGACTGAGAATACTGTCTGTGATCATTAGAGGGAAGCTGCTATCAGAAAGCAAATGTAATTATTTGTTAACTGGCTCACTAAATGAAAACTAAAAGGGCAATTGAAATCTCGTTTGACTTGGCACTAAGTAATAATAAATACAGTTTTAATTAAGCAAGTCACTGCAGCGAGCAGATAATGCAAACAAAGGAGGATAGGGTCACCCCATCATTGTTCTCTTTACAGATATCAGACTCTATAACACATATATCAAAGGGACTGCAAATCAATGTCGCTTTTTCTTTTCATGAGTTTGATTCTATTTACTTTACTTTTACAAGCTGGTCACTCTTTGCTTTGGGATTATGGACGTTATTAGGAAATGATCTCATAAGACACTTGAGAGGAATGCTGGGCTTGTTACAAGAGGCTTATAAAACAAACTGGTCCTTTTTTAAAAAGAAGAATCATTCATTCACTTCTTCAAGATCTCTGGCAGACCTTCATTATTTATTCAGAAAAATTATAAGAACAGCTCGGAATAGAAAGCTTGTCCTGTCCTCTGTTTCTTTTTTATTTACTTCACATTGAGTCATGTCTTTACTTAATGACTTCACATTCATTTCCATTAACTGACTGAGACTGAGAGTGAATGCCTGCTTGTCTAAGTGGCCTTTCCTTTCTGAACCCAGCAGAAGGCTTAGCATTAGTATGGCTGACAATCAATTCAACAGCTTCTTCTCAAAGACCTGATGTATAGAGGCATGTTTTTTTAAAGGAAACCACTATAATTTATATGCATCATTTCTAATTAAATAATATATATATATATTGTTTCAATGTGAGTACAGTGCGAGGTCATTTCAGCTGCACAGTTCTAAGTGATTGAAAAGTGTGATAATGACAGCTTCAGTCCAATAACTGATTACCTAGAATTAATATGACTTGTAAAATGATTTTAATACCATAAAAGTAGTTATTACATTCCTTTCTGTTGATTAAGGTAATTTTAAAAAACAGTTCTGAAGTGGCACTTATACCATTAAATGTCTTGACCATTTTTCGACCAAATTTCTTTATGTGATGTTTTTCTTACAAAACTGGATGTTTGTGAGGGGCATATCGACGGAGATGCTCTCTTCCTGTAGCCAACAGAGTGCAACAGTGCTCTGCCATTGCTTCAGTGGCCCTAGTTCTGGATGTATTTTTTCCATAAGGAAAGTATTTGTTTAAGAGTTATAAGCCATGAATCAAACCAGCCAGCTATGGGGTGAGTTAAAACATTACAAACTTTGATTTGAAGCGAAAAAGTAGGCTATTTGAAAATCTGACAATTTGTATGTTTAAAAAAATATATACAAAAAATTTATCAAAATGACATGCGTAAATGCAGCTTCTGGTTAAAACGTCCGAACTTATCCAGTCTGCTTAAACACACTTGTGCAAGCTTGCATTCATCTGCATCTATTTTTGAGTGTAATGCCCATATCTCAAAATCCAATCAACAACCGATGCATAGAACATAGAACAAAAGTCCCGTCCTATAGGTTTTCTTTTTCGATAAGCTGTTACACTCGTCAAAAAAAATTAAATAATAATAATGCAAGAAAACATCTGTCCCTACTTCAGAATCATGGGTAATCGCTGAACTCGATTATTTAAAAAAAATAAGGTGAAATAATTTGGGTGATTGGCTTCAACAAAAGCATATACCATCAATTAACAACCTTGTAGATCACCGTAGGTCTGTCTTTTACGGTTTATAAGTTACTGTTCTTATTAAATCAGTTCCCCTATGGAAAAAATGTATGGAGTTTTACTTCCGGAACACTATGGACTTAAGTTATGTCAGCCATGAACCAGTTCATGTCAGAATACAGTGTAGTAGCCTATATAGTTTTTTTTTTTTTTTTTTTTGTCTTGTTTTTGAAGAATGTCATGTACAGGTATACAAAGGTCACAGATGCATGAGATATATATGTCTCTGAGAACCTCTGAGAAAAATGCAATTTGGACAGATGCTAATTTTAAACTTGAATTTTGTCATTATTTAGGTGTACACTAGACCAACCCAAAGCAAACTCAAATGGTGTAAAAAATATTCGTTTTGATTTCTTGGGTTCTTTTAGGTGCCTGGACTCAGTTGAACTTGGAACTGAAAGAGCACAGCTATCATCAGCACGTCATCTTCATGCGAATCACCACTTGCGAGGTGTTTGCAGCCTGTGAGTCAAGCCACCTCAGCTTTCCAACTCGCTGCCCTCTCAGATTTTAAATCAGTTTGACAGACACAAATGTCAGAGACAGAGCTCAGCAATATTGATTAGAATTGTCTGTTCTTGCTTGACTGCAATATGACGGCTTCGGGCGTTCCGTGAAAAATTGCGGTCCATTTAGAAAATTAACAGCATTAATAAAGTCTCCTTAACACAACAGAATACCCGAATCTTGCTTATACGGTTCCCATGAAACACTTATAAAGCTCACGCTTTGGATTTACAGCTTTCATTACAGTAACGAGATGTTAGTGTGTGTGTTAATATATTGCCGGCTTCTCCTCAGCGGCGCTCGTTGCATGTCCACTATGGCAAGAGCGCTGCCAACGACACTCACTACGCCATCGATTTCCTCTCTAAATTAAATATACGATTTTATGCATTTAACAAGATTGCTTCAAGAAAAATCCAATTACCTCTTCAAGCCAGTAGAAAACTCATTAAAAGAGCCAGGATAATTATGCAAGCAATGGCACTTTAAACCAAGGGAAAGGCGGATTTGGAAATGTTACGAAAACAGCTGGGATCCGGGATGAGTTTTCAACTCGTATAGGCTAATATTATTAGAAGATGTAATAATAACAAAATAATCAGAGCGATATGCAGAGCTAAGCCTTTAAGGTCTCTACTAATGGTGTTCTGATCAATAATTTTAAAGAGCAGGCCTTGGATCTGTATTCACAATCAGGCACGTCTAATGCTGGCCAAATGCAGAGCTGTCTGGTGACGACTTCTGTTTTCAAGTCGCATGTTAACATTCGCGGGGGTTTGTCCTCTAAGCTGAGCCCTGGGTTGATTGTTGATTCTTTGGCTGGTGTATGTTTAATGTAGCCTACACTCTGGGGGTGCAAGCCCAAAATGGCTAAACACTTTGCTTTTAATTGTCTTAACCAGAAATTATTGGTCAGAAAATTAGCAAAATTTAAGCAAATTCACATCTTGGCTTGTTTCCCACATTTGAAAGGGTTATCTAAAGAGGAATTATGTTATTTTCCAAAAAGACAATGCTCCTGCCCAAATTGCAAAGACAGCCAAGAAGTGGCTTGGGAACAATGCTCATGTTTTGACCTGGTCAGAGATTTTGAGATTTGAACCTATATAGTGAATATTTAGTCTCTGAATATTTTATATTTTACAACTACTCATGAACTGTTTGAAGCCATCAACATTGAGTGGAACAACACTGACTCTTCCTCCTGTAAAAAAAAAACTGTCTGCAAGTTGGGGAAGTCTATTCTGTGCAAAGTTATTTTATCTACAGTATTTGTGCAATTCTTGCTCATTTCCTAACCAGTGATTTGTAATTAAAATGATTAAGACCATTAAAAGACATCTAAATATTTCGGCATTGTTGGCTTGGCCCTTAATTATTATTTTTATTTATGTATTTATTTTTGCATGCAGGAGTGAAGAATGCTGAAGTGCATGCACATATCTTCACATTGCTGAGTGGGCCTTTTATTTGCTTTGAACTGACCTTGGGATGACTATGCTCCGCTTTGAAGTGTTGATTCTGTCAAAATACTCATAAACACACACAAACCTCTCCTTTCTATAGCTCGCTCTCGCTCGCCCGCTTTCTGTTTATATACAGTGCTTTGCAGAGGTCTTCAGTATACAGTATAAATTACAACATTGTTGAATGCTAAAAACAACTTTGAAGGAACTTTGCTGTTTAATATTTGATAAAAACGCACATTTAAAAGGTACTTTTGCAGCCGATGACAGCTGCGTGCACACAGTTCAAGAGCTATTTCAATCTTTCTTACGGACAGATTTGCTTGTTCAAATTATTTGAATTGTGCTGGTGCTCTGCAATTTTCAAGTAGCGTGACAGAATCTCAACTGGAGTGAGATCAGGGCTTTGACTGGTCCATTTCAACATTACATTTTTGTTTGTTCTTAAGCCTCTCCGATGTTAATTTTGCCTTTTGTTTGTCCTGCTGAAAAACGCTCTCACAAATTTATTTTAGCAGGGTGAAATATGTCGTCTCATTGTATTTTTCTGCATTTTGCACAATCCATTGTTCTCTTTATTTCAACAAGATTCCAAGTCCTCAGTCTCGCAGCATGATGCACCACCACCAGCACACTTCTCTGAAGGTATAGTGCTTTTGAAGGTGTGGGCAGTGTTAGATTAGCACCACACGCATCGCTTACAAGTTTGGCTGAAAATTTATATTTTGGTGTGATCTAACCATGAAATCTTTTTACACTTTGTTTCATATTATGCCTTTTGACAATTTCCAGACGTGGTGCTTAAAGAGTTAGTTCACCCAAAAATGAAAATTTATTTTAACAATGTCTTTACTAACTTTTCTGGGATGGCAGATATCGATTACATAGCAGCCTATGAAGGAGTGAGCCAGCTCTCAGATTTCATCAAAAATATCTTAATATGTGTTCTGAAGATGAACAAAAGTATTACGGGGTTGGAACAACATGAGGGTGAGTAATTACTGACAGAATTTTCATTTTTTGGGTGAACTAACCCTTTAATGGTTCCTTTTGTGCCTCGTTCCTATACAATCCAGCGTTATGAAGAATTATACTGTAGGATTGGCTAGTGCATTGAATAGTGTACCTTGACTCCATTCAGAGCTACTGAAATCTATTGTTCATTCACAGCCAGTTGCCTATCTACGGCTTTTCACAATGTTTTATAACATAACAAATAAAGAGTGTTTATACAGTACAGTCTTTTGCAATGTTTTCTGTACTATATATATATATATATATATATATATCACATTTTTTTCATCACGTTAAAGCTGAGATAATATGCCGTTATTGGCAGAGTTATCTATTTTTCAGTGAGCAGCTGGCAGTCTTACTTCGTCCTTTAGATGAATAAATAAGATATCATGCGTCTCTGAAAATGTTTTAAAGTTATGGACTGTTTTATTTATTTGTACATTAAATATATTTAACAATGTGAATCAAAACTAAAAACCGTCCCAGAGCTGCTCTGCAGTGCCTGTTATTAAGGCTTCAGCTACATTTGCACATTTCACATCTCGCAATAACAAAGTACAGCAGAATGCTGGGAGAAGTTCAAGTTCTTGCATTTGCTTTAAAAATAAATAAAAACATTAACACACACTTCAATTTCGCAGGTTTACTTAAAAAAAAAATAGCTACTAGTTTTTACCTTGCAGATACCTTTTTTTATTTTTTATTGTTATGATCAAAATAGGGTGCTTGAACCAATCAAGAGCAGGAGGATACAGCTTGGGCGAGGGTAGTTGCCCTCAGGGAAACCGAGAGCAATCAGACACACATAGAGCTATCAGAACCTCAATCTGCAGATTAGAACAGACAGGCCTCAGGCTCCACAACTTTAGGATAAGACAGACCCCTCTATACCTTTCTTAAGTGTCCGCAAATCAACTGTAAATTGCCACTCAGAAATGAGTTCTCTAAACCACCCGAGCAAGGCTAGTTTTCGAACCTCGTAAACTCTTTCAATTATCTTTGGAGATAGGCCGCCAAGCTGTGTGTCACAGTTGCAGAGTTTTGTGTTGGCTGGCAGAAAAACTTTTTTATGAGGGGCAGCAGGCAGAAATGTCATATCTAGATCATGGTTCATCTGATGAGAGCTGTAAGAGGCTCTCAGTTAGAGTTGAGTCTTAAGTGCTCTATCTGCTTTGATACTCTGTCATCCTTTTTCAGCCAGATCTCTTCGCTTTCCTTCGGTTAAATGCTGCCACTTCATATCAAAAGCATGCCATTATATGATACATCTTCTTGAATCTTCAAAGAGAGATGTTAAAAATGTGAAGTGCCATACGGAAGAATGGACTGTTCTTTTGTGAAGAATATTGTTGGCAAGCCACTGGAAAATGTGAATATTGTCATATACCACTTCACGTTGTATGCATAAGCTGAGGTGCAATTGGTTCTTTTTCCTGGAACTTAAATACAGCCTGTCAGCACGACGTCTACTTTGCTTAAAATCGACCGACAGTTGGAGAATTGACTTCTACCTGCTGTGTACCGCAAATCTTGATGGCCCCTGTGAAGTGTGAACTGAGCTGGGGCCCCGCCCCGCCCACAAACATTGATGTCATGTATGAACGCTCCAACTTGGCGCGTGACATCAATGAGGTGTAAAAGGATTGCTGACGGAGACAATGATGTTATTTACTGCAATAATATTTTATTCATATATCATTTTTAATCATACACCGTTCAAAAGTTCAAGGTTGGTAAGATTTGGGCTTATCAAGGATGCATTAAATTGACCAAAAATACCGTAAAATCAGTAATATTGTGAAATCATGTAAAATAACTTTTTTTTCTATTTAATAAACGTTACATTTATTCCTGTGATGCAAAGCTGAATTTTCAGCATCATTACAGTCTTCAGTGTCACATTCAGAAATCATTCTAATATGCTGATTTGATGCTAAAAAAACACAAAAAAACATTTCCTATTATTATCAATGTTGAAAACAGTTGTGCTGCTTAATATTTTTAAGGAAACCATAATAGTTTTCCCCATTCAAATGTCTTTACTGGCACTTGCTAAATAAATATATTAATTCCTTCAGGAATCATTCTAATACAAGAAGAGAATAAACATTTCAAGAAACATTTCTTATTATCAAAGCTGAAAACAGTTGTGCTGCTTAATATCTTTAATATCTTTAGCTGTTTTTTCAGGCTTCTTTGATAAATAGAATGTTCAAAAGAACAGCATTTATTTGAAAAATAAGTATTTTGTACCAATGTGCTTTTGATTAATTGAGTGCATTTTGTTGAATAAAAGTATTGATTTCTTTAAAAAAAATCTTACTGACATCAAACTTTTGAACAGTTTATTAATATAATGAATTATATAATAATGTAAGGGTGGATTTCCTGCAGCGGTTCAGTCTGCAAGACTGCCGAATGACTAAAGAAAAGTTGTCAGCAAGATGGTAGAAAATTTTACATTTCTTGTCTATTCCACCCACTGCCACTTATACCAACGACAGAAATAAGTGCAGTTACAATAGCTTAATATGTGGGAGAGCGTTGCTATAGAGTGACAATATTGTATTGCAATAGGTAGCACTTCAAAGTCAATACCAAATCAAAACTATATTAGGGCTGGGAATCGATTTAAAAAAATTAACTAATTAATTGCAAAATTTGCTGTAATTAATTGCAATTAATTGCATTTCGCCCAAGCTTGTAATCATCAATAGAATCACCTAATTAAATTAAACAACACAGGGAAAAAAAAAAGGAACAGAAAATAGCCCTATATTAAAATAATATTAAACATCAATATAGCAATATATTATTATTTTTCAATAATCAATCAACATAATAAATGTAACAGATTTTTATTTTATTTTTTATTTTACACTAATTATCAAAATAAAATGTAGTCCTACAAAGCTATTATAACCAGAGCATGTGATCAGAGCAGGTCATTTTACCATTGTTGCCCAGCATGACTATACCAGCTCAGTAGGGCTATTGCAAACAGAAGTCTACTACTGAGAAATTTCACGTTATTTGAGCGGACTTTGCTTTTCCAGTGCGTGATCGGTACATGATTGGAGCGTTTGGGCCGTTAACGACAGAGCAGAACGCGCAGCGCAAACAAGGAGCGGAACATTGAGTAGAGAGCGCAGCAGCGTGCCGACACACACACACACGGAACGGAGAGCGCAGCGCACACACGGAGCGGAAAAGACCCGCTCATGAAAGCTGTGCGAGAATGAAGCCTGATCGCCGAACACGGAGGGGCGGGACGGCATATTTTCGGCCTTTTCAATAGCAGCCGCAACAGGAAATCATTAAAACAATGCAACAAAAAGCTTATTTTTTTTTACGCGTTAAACATCTAAAATTAATCGCAAAGATTAACGCGTTAATTCCCCCAGCCCTAATATATATATATGTGTGTGTGTGATATGGTTAAATGTGCCTGTTAAATTTTCCTGTTTACAGGGCGGATTCTACTCTATAGATCCCAATGAGTATCTTAATCAGATGCCAAAATTGCAATGATCCAGGGGGCGTTCTGCTGACTTTTGCATCTTCGTCTACAGGGACAACATCTCAAGGGCACAAGATATTTGGTAAACCGTGCTTGTAGCCAGGTGTTTGAATGCTGTACCGGAGGCTGGAACATTTCATGTAAATGAAGTTTGGAAAGAGATTGACCTGCATCCTTGATCACTGCGGCATCATTCATTCTGATTAGGGCACAGATCCACACGACTCATCTAGGCTGGTCTGATGGATTAGATGGCCAGACTGAAGCCTCCTACAGGAATTCAAAAACTCTTACAGTTTAATCACCCTCAAAGCTGGAGAATGACAATATTTAAGAATGGACAAGCAACAGTGAACTGCATGCATGGCAACGTGATGCTAATATTTCTTAGATTTGTTGGATAAAATACATAAATGAAAAAGAGAAGCCTCTCAACTGTGATGCCATTAATGTCTCCTTCTAAACCTTACATTGTATCTGCAGTGCAAATGACATTGTAAAAGAAAGAAACCCTCTGCAAAGTCACTTTGATTGGATCGCTATTGAAAAAAAGCAAATGGCCCTTCATTAGCCCTCAGTGAGAATGAATATTGACTTTAATATACACTGTCAGTTTTTTTCAGTTCTTCTTTGTGCCTGTCACACTCAAGGGCTTTCTCACTGCTAATGCTGAGTAGCAGCGATGTCTATGAATGGCCTCCTGCTGTCGATGGACTGCAGCTCTGTTTATCATCCCTGAGCGGTTATATCCTCCTAACTCACCATACAGGATTATCACGGACATAGAATAGCTATAATCAGGTTAATCTGCGCATGGGGAGATGGTCTTAAGGCGTGCGACTGTGCTCGCGCTGGGTGAAATACAGCTGCGGTAACATGTTCAGACACAAGCCACATAAGTTCTGCCACATTAGTTGTCCTCTGTATGGAGCGTTGCCTCACATCAATGTACTCGATGAGCCATTGTCCCCACAATCAACATTCATATGGAACATTGTTGGCATTCAATGTAGGGGGGAAAAAAACTCTTGCTGACATGGTGAATGAATTCCACATCAGTTTCAGTGGTATGAACAAAAGGTGTAGACTGAAAAGTCTGCTTTGAGATTGATCCTCTACTTTGTGTGTGTGTAGTGTAAATCCTGAAGGATCTAAAGGTTCTGAGTTTCTTAAAAATGTGTGTGTGCATTAAATCGATCAAAAGTGACTGTAAATACATTTATAATGTTACAAAAAGAGTTATATTATAAAATAAACGCTGTTCTTTTGAACTTTCAAAAGATGTATCCACAAAAATATAAAGCAGCACAATTGTTTTCAACACTGGTAATAATAATAAATGTTTCTTGAGCAGCAAATCAGCATATTAGAATGATTTCTGAAATACTGGAGTAATGATGCTGAAAATTCACAGGAATAAATTACATGATAAAACATGTTTAAAATAGCAAACATTGAATTAGTTTCTGGTTGGACCAAGTCAGGTTGAACTTTTGTCCACTTTAGACATTTGACCAACTATAAGTAGCTTTGCAGCTACAGTACATGTCAACTAACTCCCATTAGAGTATTAGAAATAGAGTATTATTATTAGAGTTAACATTTACTTGCAAAGTTACTTTGGGGGTAGCAGAGATTAACAGTCTACTAATACTCTACCAATACTTTAATAAGATTTAGTGGTATGTAGTTGCAAAGTTAATTATAATTGGTAGACTGTGTAAAGGACCATCAAAATAAAGTGTTACTGTAGCATGTGTGATCGCAGGGCACGATCAAGATGAAGAAGATATAAATAATAGTCTTTATTAAACTTAAAACTCATGAAAAACACTAGAATAATCTCGGGAGCAAAAACACACAACGCATCAATATGAAACGACCAGGAATAACAGAAACACAGGGCTTAAATACACTGGGCAATCAAAGGGAGCTAAATGAAACCCAGGTGAAATGAATCAGTAACTACAAAAACAAAGGGAATAATAAGTAACTGAAAGAGACAGAGATGGAAAACAAGAACAGAGGAACAACTAAACAGAACATATCCTAATCCCGACAGTTACCCAAAGTCTTACTAACATGTGGTAGAGATAAGTAAGATTATTCAGTGACTTTGAATATCAGACAAATTCATGTATTACCTGATGGAGTGAGAGATCTGATAACAAAATAAACTGAATCTTGACGTGAATCGAACAGACTTTTGCTCTGTGTGACTTTAGACAACGTCTGAGAGATGAAACGCATAGTAAGACGATCAGATCAATGAATACAATTGCTCATATGGTTGGAGGGATTGAGTTGGGTCAACTTACAGTTTCTGCTAAAAGGCCTCTGAAGATCCAGAGCTGTTACATAATAAACTTCAATATATCCTTCCTCCTTTTGGGCTTGTGAGAAGAGAGCATCAGCTAAGGCTGAGCACCTAAACATAAAAAGTGAATTCCACTGTACTGTGTAGATTTTTTTCCTTGGGCAGAGTCCAAAATCACACTGAGGTTGCTTCTCTCCTTTTATCAAGTGGATCCAAAGCAAGCTGACAGAAGGAATTTTAGGGGCAGAAAACTTCCCTAAACCGGCGGGCCATAAGATTCACGCTTTAAAGGTGTGGACAGGGAATTATAGTTTTTTAACCTGTGTAGTCACACCTGACACAGTGAGTTGAGTCATGATATTGGTCATTTTGTACGTCAGTAAATATATAGCGGCTCTGACCGTCACAACACATGACTCTTGGCATTTTAATCTCTTTAGTGGCCAGACTGATGCACAGCCCTAAAGCTCTCTGGAGAAAAGTCTGTTGCAATCTCAGTACCATCCTCCTCTGTTCTTGTGGCTTCACACATCTCACACTTAACCGGCTCTCACAAGCTGATCCCTTCACCCTCACCTTGTTCAGGTGTGAATGGAACCATTCGGATCGTGTTCGGGCCCTGCTGGACTTGGGGAAAACAGGTGGATTTGTATTTATACAGCAGCCAGTCACTGTATGGTGTGATATTGTATCTCTTCTTCAATCCTCTCACGTCACACAAAGCCATGGCACGTTTCTCAAAGCTTGAGGTTAAATTCAACACAGAGAAGTTATTTAAATGAAAAATGAAGAAGCATTACTTCTTCACATTTTACATGGATTTGCACACTTGCATTGTGTGCCTCATTTAGACCTGTCTAAATATATTACCTTGATAGAAAGCTCATTTGAGATGTCTTGAATTATGTTGCTTCAAAAAAAAAACTCACTTTGCATGAGCTATAAAGACTTAAGACTGGTCAAGGTACTGTATTATGCTACTTTTTAAAGTTACTTCACATTAAATGAATATTATGGTTCCAGTACAAGTTAAAGTGCCCCTATTATGCTATTTTAAAGGTTCCTCATAATATACATTGCACATCACCACAATTTTCAAATGACTCATCTGATAAATCAGTCTCTCTAAATCCTCCTTTCCGCGAGCTACTCTGCTCTGATTGGCCAGACGGCCCAGTCTGTTACGACTGGTCTTTGCTTATAGCTCCTGTCATAAATGAAACCTCCATTACCATAACTGAACTTCAGCTCCGGAGGCTTCCTCAGTCCTCAGCGATTGAACACACTGTAAAGACAGTAACGATGGTGTCGATTTTACCATGTCAATCTGTGCGCGAGTCCAATAATGAAACACTGGAAGAACTAGTTATTCCACCCGAACATCCATAGCAAGGACGACTTGAACTGGACGTTTCTCAGTGATACTCTACTCAGTTTGACATACATTATGAGATGTTGCAACTGTAATTCCTCACCATCAGGATTAACAAGTATATGTCCATCGTCAAACCGATGTGTATATTACTAATTTATTGATGTGAACATGTGGGAACTGTATTATTAACTGTACCAATAACAGCACATGCGTTAGCCGAGCACTAACGTGAATGACTGATGTAATATTAAAGTTTATAAAACAAATCCTGCTCCATTCTTTATTATTACTCAAAGTAGTAAGAGCAACAGACAATCTGCATTAATGAACACAATTTTAGGTAATAGTGGCCCACAGCTGCTTAGCAGAACTATTTCAGTAAGACAGTAATAACTCAGTTAGCCATTTACTCGGTTGAACTCCCGGTAGAAAATATATACATCAATAATTAATCATACTTACGGCTGTGATTCTGACGAGCAAGTTAGTTCAAATAAAGTGAGTACTGTCCCATCTTTAATGGATAAGCATTTTGTAAATCCCATTTAGACCTCACAGAGATTTGAGAAGCAAGCGTCAAAAGGTTATACTGCTGTTGTATCACTGTGGTAATTTTAATGACTCTTCACATCCTTATCCTTTGGAAATGTTTACGAAGATTATTTGCTTTTGCAGAGCAGAATACAGCATCTTCTCGACATGTGTACAACACAAACGTGCTACAGTGTTTGAGGACAGGTCAAAGTAGACGTTGTTCGCGGGCAGCTAATGAAGACCATAGGTGGTGGGCATTATGCAAATGTATTACCGCTTTACGGATGCAGGTCATGGAAGTGAGACTGGAATTCCTGACGACTCGTTTAGTTGGTTCAGAGTCAATTCTTTCGTTTTGGAGACAATAACTTTATTTATCGTGCACTTTCAACTTTACAACTTTGCAGACCGTTTACATTCACAGACAGTTATACTACACTGCATAAAGGTAATATTCGAAAAAGCATAATAGGGACACTTTAAGATCAACAGTATTTTTAAATAATGTTCATAAAAATGATTTATTATACAATAAATGATTTAGATTATATTTTGATCTGAATTGGCAACCATTGCCAATATATGCTTGTTATGTCCCTATTTAGTCTAGGGTTGGAGGAACATGTAACAGAATAAAAATGGTGTGATGTGTGGAGGCAGCAAAGTTAAATTCCCAACCCCAGTGCTTTAACAAAGACCGGAAACAACTCAATGTCAAAAACAAGTCATTTTATTTTACAAATGTTTTACAAAAGCTGTAATTAAGGCTTCAAGAGGGGGCGAGGCCAAAACAACAAACATAAACCCTCTAACTATTAGGGAGAAACTAACTAAGCTATAAAGAAAAGAAAAGAAAAGTACAATGAGAATATAACTCCTTAACTTAGCTTAAACAGGAGAAAACAAGCTGTAAATGAAATGGCACCCACCTCTTTACTAATCCCTTCCCAAAGAATAAACAATATAAAATGAGTAGGTAAATAATAACAGAAGTATATACAAACAAAAAATAACTTACAAGACAAAAATGCTATTATTGCAGAGTTACTTTTTATGGCAATGAAGTTGCAAAAACTTGATCAAACTAAAACTATCTTGTGGCTACTATTTAGACAGTTTAAACAGGTATTTTATTGATTCATTTTTTTTTTTTTTTTTTTTTTATTAAACCCATTCAATTCCATTGTAAGTGCCTCACTGTAACCCAGATTAAATCTTTTAATGAAAAGGAGGCCACAATTAATTATTGTGGTAATGAACATTATGCCACAAATGCATTTAATTGAACTTAATTTGTACTGAACAAATTCATTTAAAGAGTCTAAAATTGTCTAAATTGTTAAGATATTTGAACACAGACGTTTGGTGAAAAAAAGTATTTACTTTGTGGCCTTGCTAACAACAGTAGCAAGACCCCCCACCCCCCCACAACCATTGTACTGCTTTTTTTCAAACCAGCTTTTAACAGTTTGTCAAACTCCAAAGCCTCACATTATTCAGTGCAATTTCTCTGTCACATGCATAGCAGCTACAGTGCAAGTGCATACAGTACATCACCTCTCATTAGCTGCTTCTCTCGGTGTCTGACTTGTTTACCTACTCCTCTCTGCCTCCTGGCAGTTGAGTCACATCCTGTGGTGTTCCATGCTTGCCGTCGGGAGCCAGCAAACATGCAGATGATCTGTGCAGAGTATCCTGTCCCAATTGAGATTGACAGGCTGGGGCTGCAGTGGACCATGCCAGCCGCTCTACCCCGAGAAGCATTCATGTAGGTACGTCTAGCCCTGTGGCGGGCGGTGAGGGGGTTAGGGTGCCTAGGGCTGGATCTCTGCATCCTGGGGCGCACCACACAGTTTCCTCTTACTGGGCTGAGGTAAGCATGGTTGAACAGAGGGAATCCAAGGGGTGAGGGAAAGGTTAGAATAAAATAAAATGTAATGTTGTTACATTTTATAACACATTTTGTTTTAAAGTCTGTAACTCAGTGTTTGTTTGCACATGCAATGTTTCAAACTTTGGTTTGATATTCTCATATTCGTCTGTTACAAACTATAAAACGGTGTAAATTAATGTCAAGTACACATGTGCTAATGTTACAACCAACACCACTAACAGTACGAGTTGAATTTGAATAACTTTGATAATCAAATTTATTTGTTCAAAACAATGATTATGCCATCCAAAATCACTCCATAACAGTGCTGTTATTGTTAATTAAACAGGCATTTTTGTGGGAACAGTAGAAGCACTTCGGAAAGAAGTGTTATATTCAAGTTTAGGTGTAGCTGAAAATCTTGTGTGAATATTGTGTTATAAATCAAATTTAACAAGAGAATCTGCTAATTCAGATGAAACAAGTTCTGTCATTTAACATTCATTAACGCTACCAAGCTAAGTCAGATGTGATTTTTTTTGTCCTGCAAATCCTTAATATATTTTAGATTGGCAGCTCTGCTAGCTCTGCTGTTACCTCAGAATTGTGTTGATTATACGTCTAATTGATTAAACCGACTGTATCACAACTCGCCCATGTTCACTCTCCTACCATATATCGACCAGATTTCCTGTCATCAGTCGCAACTAATGGAAAACAAAACAAGTTAGAATAAGAATGCAGTTTATTAATTTGAATGGCTGTTTCTATGTAAGGCAGGCTATTGAAGATGAACTGCATGCAGAGGCGGTCTGTCTTCAGTTTTAGGACAGGCGAGGGGTGTGGGGAGTGTCAGCACTAACTATAGCAGAGAAGCGTCAAATTGAACTGTCAATATGCCACCCGGAGAGCATCATGGGAGCTGAAGAGGAGAAACGATGGTCTTCATCTGTTTGTGCGGGTAAAAGGAGTGTGTGTTTACAGCAGCTTTGAGGTGAAATCAAAGTCCGTAGTGTTGTTTACACACAAACATCAACACACACAAGTCTCTCTACAAAAAAAAAAAAAAAAATCAAATGCCTTTGGTGTCTCTCTTGAACACCATCACTGATTGACTGGGAGCAGAGAGATTCTTTGACCCAGCCCAAACATCAAGAAAGCCTGTTTATACTGATTTAAGTCACTGCCATTAAATTATACATATTGTATTTGCATGGTTCTGTGCTGAAGTCTCAGCCCATGACATCTGAAGGATTTTTGAGCTCTGTGAATAGGAAATGATTGACAGGAACCACTAGCTGCATAGCATCAGCATATGCTTATACTGACTGATATAGAGCAGTGTTTGCTTTAGTTGAGTTGTCTATCCATCACACATTCCCGTCATAACTTTGATATTTTTGGAATGCTGTCTTGGAGATCCGCCATGATTTTTTAGAGATTGCTGTTAAAGCAGAAATCTGGCTAACTTGAATAAAGTGACAAAAGCGTTTCATTTTCTGGGATTATTAATTAAAACAAGACATTTTTCAATTACTACTGCTGTTGTTTGGAAATCATTAACCTTTCGACTTCAAATATAAGTAGCTCAGTAACAATATCTTAAATTAAAAACAAAGTGTTGACAGCATCTTAACATCTTTAAAATCCAAATATTTGCTATCACTTCAAAGGCTAACTTCTCTTTGCATCTATCCAGACTTTATTTTTACACGTTTCCCTTAAGCGGTACAGCAGTGAATAGTTGCTAAAAGATGAGTGACATGTTGATGCTGGAGCTTGATCACAAAGAAAGGACCTTCAAGGTTAGAAAAGAAACAGTGAAGATGCGTGGCCCTCAAACAGCTACTATGAAGGGAGAATTCACAATAACCGTTCTGTTCCTGTGAGGCAGATGAGTTTCTTGTTCAAGGACAAGAGGTGAAATACTCACAGAGCAATAAAGAGAAACTCTGAAGAAAGAAAAATACATAAATGATACATTATGCCCATCGGTTTGAATTACACATGAGCTCACAGATTATTAGGCCAATAATAATTCAATTCAATTCACATGTATCTGTATATCGCTTTTCACAATACATATCGTTTCAAATCAGCTAAAACGCACGTGTCTACATTACAATTTAGAGTGATTTGTTATCAGAGATGACTGTGTCCAAGTAATGGATTTCAGAAAGGTACATATACAAATCACAGAGTTAGCTAACATCATGTATTAATTTTAGGCAGAAACAATGAGCTCAGATAGAAAATGTAGCATTGGTGCATGTTGATTCAGTTTGCGTCATCTGGAGTCCTCGCAGGAGTCATCTCTTCACAGGTGTTGGGGTATCTGAAGTCTTCGTAAGAAGTCTCTGTATTAAAGTCACATTATTTTGTCAAATGGTAGCAAATAATTATTTGCGTTATCCAGGGGCGAGGCCAGACATGTTCAAGGGGGTGGGCAAAGTGTATATAGTATGAAAACTGCCAACCAAATTACCAGAAAAAAATATATCGCAGCACAGTTTCAAGTTCAAAGCTTCAAAAAAATTAACAAAACAACAACAAATATATATATATATATATTTTAAACATGTCAAATTATTTAAACTTAAAAACTTAAGTTCTGCTGCTGTTTTAATTTAAGTATAATCAAATTTTCTGTACAAATCATTTCAACTTAAATTGCATTACAAATACCTTTAAAATCAAGTTGAAACTTGTTTAACTTATAAAAAAGTAAAAAAAATTGAAATTATCTCTATAAGTTAGTTGAAAAACATAATTATGTTGGCATGACTTATTAATCATATAATTTTTTACAGAGTATAAAAAAACAATCATCCTTTTTCTATCAAGAAGGTTATGTCAGTATGCACATTAGGCCTATATGAATTAATGTTTAAAAATGTTAAACTATAAACATTGAGAAAATATTTGTACGAATGCAATATTAGTCTGAGACAACGGAACTTCTGATTAAAAATGGGGTTGAACTCCTCATAATCAAGTGTCTCCGTTTACGCTAAAGGAATCAGCCAGACTCATTGCTACTGTAGCTTGCAGCAGAACATTTGGGATATCCAATTTGGCTTGATTGACATTTGCTTCGCCATTTTCAAATTTAACTTCACAAATGCACAAATCACTATTACAAGTTTTACAATTTTGACAAGTGCATGATATGCACCTATAGGGAGAGGAAATTCTAGGAAATCGCCTGCAATTGAACATGGAAAGTTTAATTTAATCATTATTTAAATAAATACTATAAATTATAGTGTGTATATAGACATTTATCATAATCATTTATCATCATACATCTGTTTGGAAAAGGGACAACTTTTGATAAAGTGAGGCTCAATGCCCATGCCCACTTGGGTCCACCCATAGCTTCGCCACTGGTCTTATCTAACCTTTCATTCCGTCTCTTTCATAAAAGAGAAACTTTGATTATAGCACTATGCAGCTAGAAAAGCATTTCCCTCACTGCTGTTATTAGATAATATCACATGAGCTGAGCTATATTCACACCAACCGCATGACTGCAGGTGTGATAGGCCTATTGCTTTCATATTTTATTTTATTTTTTTCATATTATTATTAGGCCTTGTATTATTAGTTAATAGTTCAATAAAGAAAAAGTTCAAACTCTAATTTTAGACACAAAATGCCATGTATTTGTGTTATGCTAGTGAACAGCATGAATCAGTAAGTATATTTGAACAAACTCAAATGTTTTGTTCCTGAATTAATCTGTTTTTTAAATGAATAGGTTAAATGAATGATTAGTTGACTCCCTCATAAAGACAGTCACCTGCTATACTATCCATCCTAAATATAGTATGTGAGAACAGGCATAAGTGTGTCCTAAAGCATAATATACTGAAAGATGATAAGTTGGTCTACTATTTCTGGTAGGTTTCCGAAGTGTGGATCCGTGCACTCTATATTTCCCACAACCCATTGCACTTGCAGGAACTAACATGACATATGTTTGTGAGTAGTAAAAGTCAATAATAATCCAAATCTAACCTGATAAAAAATATTTATTTAATGTTATCTGTGTTATATTTCATCTGCAAACAACACTGTGAACTTTCCCCTACACGTTATTCAAGGGCCATATGACCACTTCATAAATGCACTGAATTAAAACCGGGATTTTACTGTTCTCAAAACTCATAATACACGTTGGTTCAATAACGTAGTCTTTAAACACATTCAGGCATGACGTTTTGTCCTATGGGAGCCAACCACCAACAAGCCCAAATACGCCAATATTTCTAACTTTGGAAAGTCGTAGGCCGTGACTGCTAGACTTCTTAATGAACAAGTCCAAAGCGAAGTTATAAGCGAACAACGCGCAAACACAGACAAGCGGAGGTATACAAACGGTGAAAATTCTCAGGAATCAGTCTATACTTACTTTACTGTCATCATCTCCAAATCAAATCTTTTACACATTTATTTTAAAAGAAAATGCTTCCTTTTCCCGGTTCAAATTTACGCGTATGATTTGCCCTATATTCTTGTTTTTAGTGATGAAACAGCATCTGAGGGGAGATATTGACATGTTTCTTGAACTGTATTAGATTAAAGCAACATTTGGACATCCAGCTCTGTCTTTCATCGTGCAAGCTGGGCTTCAGGAAAACATTCCGATAGGAGCTTCTACAGGGGCATGAATCTGAATTATCCCCGCTCTTTGATATCAGCAGGTTTGGGTGCTGCATCAGAGGCCTTTCCATCTTTCACCATCAGCCATCGCTTTGATTTGCACAACAGAGCATAGGCTACTGTATATTTCCCACCTATAGCACTGCCTGCATGAAGTCTTTTGACACATTCATAGCCTACTGCACTTTTATATCCCACGGTTTCATGAATTACTGGGTCAACTTCAATTTATGCTTTATTATTTTGCTGTGCAGAACTATTTTGCAGAAGAGTAGACCAACATTAAGATGTTCAATCATTTGCTAAAAGGAATGAAAAACAAGTGAATTATGTAATGTTAACCATACTTGAATATCATGGTTATTTGGCTAGGTTATTATTTTAAATGTGATCGAGACAGACGCTTAACATATATTCACTCAAAAATATTTTGGCCTATATAAATTGAAGATTTATATATAAAAATGTATACCTTGCATATAAAAATGCATTTATTCAAAATTGCTCAGTACTAGCATAGATCTGTTCATTGTGAAAACCATTACAATTATTATGTTAAAATAAAAAAGTATGAAGATGGTTAAAATATGGCTAGCTGTTGAACAAGCAATATTCAATTGAAATCTATGCCATTGGAACAATTTGGATATTGATGATAAATGTAGGCTATCAACCTTGTTGATTATTTAAAACACATTCAGTTTATTAGTAGCCTTTACCTGTTATTCTGTGTATAATAAACATGCAAAATTGATGGAAATTTTCAGAGGCGGACAGAGTACACAGCTTAATTACTTGAGTAAAAGTACAGATACCCCTTGCTAAATTTTACTCAAGTACAAGTAAAAGTACTACAGTCAGATGTCTACTTAAGTAAAAGTACTAAAGTACTTGTTTTTAAAAGTACTTGAGTATCAAGAGTACAAGAGTACATTTTCTAAATATTGCATTACTACTGCCACAGTGCTTACATACATTGGTAAACACAGCAAACACTTGAAGCGAAAACTATCATTAACTTGTTCAGAAAATTGAAATAGTCTGGCGAGGTGGGGCACAGGTTGGCACATTTCCGGGATGTGATATTTTTTTTCCCAGGATGGTAGGGGAAGACTCATGAATATTCATTAGGGAAGTCATCCCTGATTGGTCTGATGACCTAACCCCACCCCTAAACCTACCCGTCACTGGGGGCCTTATGACCTCCCTAACCCCACCCCTAAACCTACCCGTCACTGGGGGTCTTATGACCTCCATAACCCCGCCCCTAAACCTACCCGTCACTGGGGGTCTTATGACCTCCATAACCCCGCCCCTAAACCTACCCGTCACTGGGGGTCTTATGACCTCCATAACCCCGCCCCTAAACCTACCCGTCACTGGGGTTAAGACCAATCAGGGATGACTTCCCTAATGAATATTCATCAGTCTTCCCCTACCATCTTGAAAAAAATAAAAATATCGCTCACGGGATGGACCTGCTGCGTCTTCATCCATTGTTTCGTCCATGGTTTCGTCTCTTATCTAAATCTGACCATGGAGTTGACTTTGGCGGAAAGCTGAAGGTGATTGCTGATAGGCTGTCCCAATCAGTGGCGCCTGCACAATCCAATCACATTTGAGAGGGAAACAACAAATTGAGGGTTTCCGAGATGTTTCTTTTTTCCTTTTTTTTTTAGAAGAAGTAACGGGTACTCACAGTTATGGATAGAAATGTAGTGGAGTAAAGAGTACAATATTTGCCTTTCAAATGTACTTGAGTAAAGTCATGAGTACTCCCCAAAAAATGATACTCGAGTAAAGTACAGATCCCTCAAAATTGTACTTAAGTACTGTACTCAAGTAAATGTACTCCGTTACTGTCCGGCTCTGGAAATTTTATATGCAATTTAAATACATAAATCATACATTTAGGCTTAAATATTTTTTTGAGTGTAGCATCGATTTCCAGATTAACTAACCAACTTCAGTCATTCAGGTGCTCATTAGCATAACATTATTCTGCTTCGTGACCGAGAAGGGGCAAGGTAAATGATTGAACATCTGTTTTAGAAACTAAACAGACATTAACCGCTGCCAAGGTTATCTGCGATATAACTAAATTAGTGAAAAGTGCCATACGGTCCTATATCATGTGCACAGGTCACACTTCATCTTCTTTGCTTCCCATTTAAATGCAGCAATAGTTGTGTGAGGTAAGCAGAGGCAAATATGTCCAGCTAGTGTGTGTTTATCTCATTGTTCCTTTTTGCCTGTCATTGACATGCCCGATCCCTATAGACTTTAGCATTATGCCCTAGTAATGATGCTCATTATAAAGCCATGCTTAAGACCCGCTTCATCAGATAAAGAGAAAGGTTAGTCTGATCTTTCTACTATTTTTTTTTTCCTCGCACAAAAGTGTCATCAGACCAGCCTTTATGTGTAGCCAGGTACCCCTCCCCCCTTCAAATGACTCAAGTTTTCTTCCATTATCATGGAGAAATGAATGTTTTGATATGTAAATGATTTAATTAATTAGACTTATCCTTTTGGTTCTTTTAAAAAAGAAAGTTGAGAGGTTGAATGGGCTCTATTATGCCTTTCTCTCCAGCAATCTCATTCAAAAGACCCTGTATTGCTGAAATTAGTTTGCTGCTGTAAGTTACACTTGAAAATTTCTACTGTTACCTTTCATCCTTTGAAGTAAAATATGTGATGGAGTTCAGGCTTTTAGTTGCCTTTGTGAGCGAATATATTCTATTGTTTCGCAAAGCATGCTGGCATGCTTTAAACTCTGAATGCTTGGTGGCTCGTTTGACTCGTTTGTTGTAAACAGAGACTGAAGCTCCGCAACAAATATTCACTAATCTGAGCTCCGCATCAGATCACGCCAATGTTTGAGAGAGAAACAACGTTGTCCCATCTTCCTATTTAGTGCATGGCTTCAGTCCAGCTCACATTGTTTCCCTATAAAATTATGATCTAACCACAGTTGGCTGGGGTTTACATGAGAACAATACAGCTAAGCATGAGCATTAATGCAGTTATATCAATTATGGTCCAATGTGCACTTTTTGGACTGCTGTATATCATTATGCTATAAGGGCTGTGAATCATTTTTCTTCTATGTAGCTGCTGTGACTGAAAAGGGCATGTGAGAAAAGAGGGAATATTTCATAAAATGAATTTTAGATGTATGGTTTCCAGGGTACTGTAAATTCGAAGGAGGATCACAACTAATGGACTGACAGAATGTCTACAAAATATTTGAGAGATTCTTGAGCAGATATGTTTGGGATATTAAAGTCAATGTGAATTGTCGCTGGCCACACCATTTTTCTTTCATAATTTGCCTTGCTTAGCTGAAACAGGATTGGGGACTTTTCCATTTTGATGGATTGTCCATTTTTGAATCCTTTTTTTGAATTGAAGGTGAAGGTTACACTATACTGTTCAAAGTTTGGGGTTGGTAAGATTTTTTGGGGCTGTTTACACCTGGCCACTTCATGCGTTTTCTCAGATCGGATAGCTATCTGATTTATCAAAACGATTCCATTTACACCTGGTCACATAAATGTGTTTTTGCGAAACGGATTTAAATCCGATCTTCAATTCCCGCGCTATATGCAGATTTAATGGAGCGCACGTCACCGAAAGCAACAGATATGAGTTGCATTTTATTGATCATCAGCAAAAATTTCAAAAACAAAGACCGCATAAGAGAGAGCGGCAACAGCCCTGGTAAGATCATTTCGTTTTTTAAGTATTTACTTTTAACGATGATGATTGTGTGTTAAGCGTCTACGACTTACTTTCACTTTGATTTGCGATAGTTTGCAAGTTGGCTTAATGAATAGATGCTCAGCTCATCTGCGGTGATGCGTGTTCCATAGCGTCGTCATATCTGGCTATAACATTACATATAGCCTATAACACGGTCTCACACGATAATTTTTTTTGCATTTTTGGGAGGAGTACAATTTACATATGGGGTTTCAACAACCAGATGCATTTACACTTGTCCAGTTTCGTCTGGAATGTGGCCCAGACCACCTCCTGAAGTGGTTTGAGCGATCGGATTCAAATCCGTCTCGAATGTGTTTCGGAGGGCATTTACACCTGGTCTTTTCACGATCGGATAGCTATCCGATCTGAGAAAACACATGAAGTGGCCAGATGTAAACAGCCCCTTTGATGTTCTTGAAAAGTATCCTATTTTAATACATGTACATGTTATTCCTGTGATGCAAAGCTGAAATTTCAGCAGCATTTTTTATATTTTTAACAAAATATCGGAGTTACTTTTTTCAAATAAGAAGCACAAATTTACTTTGTTTTCCCATTGATTGACTGACAGCTCTCCTGTCCCCATGTTGAGAGAAATTGTGAGTAAAGTGCAAAGGTGTTGTGTGTGCAGTGTAAAAATTATGGTTATTGCAGTTCCAGACTAAATGTGAATGTGCGTCCATTCATTTTATTCAGCATGTGTTCCCTGTCAGTCAACGTGTGTTTGCACACCACTGCGCAGGCTGTTGTTAACGCAGATATCATTCGTCATCAGCGTATTTCACGTATGCTGTTCAGACAGAGCGAGAATGGGAGGCAAACAGCAACAACCTAACTTTCCTTCTGAACCGACAACAAGTGGCACTATCAAAGGATCTACGATCTATCTATCTTCATTGGATTCAAGCAGACTCGTGGAAACCCTGTCATGCATGTAATATTATTAGAGCTACACTGTGTAATTTTTAAAGTTGATTCTTAGCAAAAACAATTTGTTCTTTCAAAATTATATGTGCTCATTCATGTGTAATTACTTCCACCAACTAATCAAGTATTCTCGTAAGCATAGAATCTGCCATTCAGAATACATACGAGCGAGCGAGCAGCCATGTTGTGCCTCCATCTTGAAAATACTTTAGCCAAAGAGGGACATACCTGGAAATTCAAGCTTCGCCCAGTGGCACTGTGACGAATGCGAGGGGGAGATTACTCGCGACTGCCGGCAGATTTTAAAGCCTGGAGGATCACGCCTATTCTCGAGGACATGTAGAGTCGCCAAGGAAGCGAAAGAGAGAATTAAAACAAATTAAAACAACGCGACAGGCAAATCAACAAGACCAAAGTCAATATTGGAGTGGCTTTTCCAAGATGGAAAGAGCTCATGTGGAGCAAGGAAATTTAAAAGGGACACCAAAGTGGCCTGCTTTCTTCTCGACAGGTAATTCAGCCTATTTGTGTAAATTCAAAGTTTTATAGTTGCTTGGCTAAAACTATAGCATGGTTGTGCATAATGCTAGAACGACGTCTAGAATACTTTTCCTCGCGTCAATTATGAAAAAGGATTGTTTACCTTGAAACATAAATCTGTGTGCTGCAACGGATCACAGGCGATGAATAGTTTTACTGGCGCCATTTGTAGGCTATATCAAAGGGGACTGTAAATTTTTGTTATTTTTCATTGTTTTCTAAAGTAACCTCATCACTTGAAGAAACACTCATGGACGAAGTCGAACTGGAAGCCATGGTAGGAGTTAAAACGCCCTCGGAATGGGAGGGGCTAGAAAGTTATATTCAGTTGGTAGTCATATATAATTTCACCGCTAGATGGGAGAAAATCTTACACAGTGTAGCTTTAAACACTGACACGTTTTGGTAGCTTCACAACCGAAAATTTGCTGCATCTAATTACGTTTTTAAAAAGTTGTTTGCGTTCGTTATTGTAGTACTGTTACTCATTGTACTGTAAAGTTTTGAGTGTAATCCAATAACGTTGTCTCTGGTCGACTGCTTCTCGTCTGTGCACTTTCATGCGTTTTGGAGGAGGCGTGGCTTTGGACGGCGATTTGATGGGTGGGTGGGATCGTATGCTTTCAATGCTAACAGGCTAAAGTTAGCATTTCCCAACCTATTGCACCTTTAAATAACACAAATATACTTAATGTATCTCACTTTTTTAATCAATGTCTTTGCCGCTGACCAATACCAATTATCAATTATCCAATTTCCATACCAATAAGCAATGCGTTTCATTTTCTTCATGTTTTAATTTAACTTTCGTATCCTGCGTCTATACTTCTTCATCCAGAATAGCAGCACAGCTGAACAGTTTGTTTGAGCTGCGCCCTCTACTGTACATGTGTGAATTTGCATTTCATTATAAAAAAGTAATGCGTAGTTACTTTTTAAGGGAGTAATGCAATATTGTAACATTACTTTTAAAAGTAACTTTCCCCACCACTGTTTGTAACAATGTAAAAAAATATATATATAAAATCGTACTGATATTTTGATCAATTATGTAAATAGCAGAATGGAGCCAAACTAAATTGAGTTTGTCTAAATAATAATTTGATTTTTTTTTTTTTTTTTTTTTTAGCTTTTTGGCTATTTATTAAAATTATTTAATAGCTTTTGTAAATGGCATCAGTGGAAAAGGAAAGTCATTTTAGAAGAAGAGCAAGGTAGTGCATTTTGATTAAATATTACCAAAAATAACCTTTTTTGTATTTGGAATAACATGCACAGATAAATCATATAAATAAGAATGCGTATTACAGTAAATGGAGTCACTTTTGATTTCATAAAGGAATATGAGGCATATTATTTTCATGCGGAACAGCGCCAAGCTGGTCTTCATTAAAAAGTCTCGTAAGATATCGACTGTGCTGCAGAAATCACTGAGACACTTAGCAACAAAAGTTCTTGGCTGCTTCGTGTTTCATCTCTGTTGCAGAGCCGTAGCAGGCATCCTTTTCTTCAAAAGCCTTTTCTGCTTATCTTACTGTGCCAAAAGAAACACTGGATGGAGCAAGACATGAAATATCCTCAGAGAACTCTCTTAGTTTACTGGCAAGCACACTCATGCTTGTTTAGAATGGATTAACTTAGTGTCTTTCGAGGGGGGTGTTTGGTTCAGGAAGTTTATGGGCAAGTGATGGAACATCAGCAGCACTAAATCCCTCTCAATCAACCTCTTCCTCTAGCGATGCCCCTTCTTCACACATCCGCCCAAACATATGAGCCTGTCAGAAACAGATGGGGTAAAATGCACTTTCTTTTATATTTTGCTCTTAGGAGACAATAGTGTAGGCTTGTAGACAGAGGGTTAGGTTTAGTGAGGACACAGTGATCCATTTTCTCTCTCGTGTGACTGCTTTTGCTTTTTGTGTCTGCTTACTGACTGAGCACGTTACAGCAACTATTTCATGGCGAATCAGTCTGTATGGATTTTTAACGGAAGATGAATGAAAAAATTCTGCAGTAAAAACCTTAGTGTGTATGTTATTGACATGATGAGCGCACACAGGATAAAGTCAAGAAGTTGCCTCAGGATTACGCCACAAAAAGCTCTAAGCTTTAAGATTTTAAGATCACAAAAATATAAAAAAATGTATTTAAGTATTTTTTTTAGAATGAGTTGAATTTTTATAATAATAATAATTTTAAAAATCACATTATGATTATTAGATTTAACAGAAAAATGCATGTACATTTATTGCAACGTACTGTGAAATTATGTTTTTGGGAACTAAAAGTATGAATTATCATAAAATTTACAGTGACGTTTTCACTCATTTTTAATTTAAATAGTAATGTTTGTTATTTTTATTATTATTGTATGTTAATATTTTTGAATGAGCGCGGATTTCTTGCATATTTACATGAACTTCTCAGGTAATATCTGTGTTTTGACCCATTTCAGATGTGGCCAAAATTTGAATTTAAAAGTTCACTATGAATTTGACGTATATTGCCGTGCAAATGCGTAAGAATCACGGTCACACGCAAATATTTTTTTTCACAATTCATTACTATTCGTCACCCTTTACTTCTGTCTGTGGGTTTTGCAAATATTTATCCACTGAAATGTATTAAAGAGCTTGTGACTAAACCTAACTCATGCTTGAAAGAAGTGCAGCATACATTTGAACCTCTGCTTGTTTGCAATGCAATGTTAAATAAAGAACTGGTTGTTTGAATATGTACAGCTATTTCTTTACTCTATAAACACACTATATATAAAGGTTAAGGTTCTGTGTATTTGAGGAGCTGAGAGTTTAGCAATTGTTGTCGAGTCAAAGCAAGTACTAAATAGTCTTACTGTAAATAGCCTGTGTGTTGCACTTCCATCTTTAATAACATGAGATTTTAGCCAATGACAGAAAAAAAAAACTGAGCGCTCACATAGCTCCAATAAACTTTATAGGCTAATCTGTAAGTTGATTAAAACATAATGTGATGCACATACTGCCTCAGATCTAATGACGGACAAAACGCATAGATGGCTGACATTTTCTGGTCAAACACCTCGTAACTCCTCGTCTGACCATATACACTCACCTAAAGGATTATTAGGAACACCTGTTCAATTTCTCATTAATGCAATTATCTAATCAACCAATCACATGGCAGTTGCTTCAATGCATTTAGGGGTGTGGTCCTGGTCAAGACAATCTCCTGAACTCCAAACTGAATGTCAGAATGGGAAAGAAAGGTGATTTAAGCAATTTTGAGCGTGGCATGGTTGTTGGTGCCAGACGGGCCGGTCTGAGTATTTCACAATCTGCTCAGTTACTGGGATTTTCACTAACAACCATTTCTAGGGTTTACAAAGAATGGTGTGAAAAGGGAAAAACATCCAGTATGCGGCAGTCCTGTGGGCGAAAATGCCTTGTTGATGCTAGAGGTCAGAGGAGAATGGGCCGACTGATTCAAGCTGATAGAAGAGCAACTTTGACTGAAATAACCACTCGTTACAACCGAGGTATGCAGCAAAGCATTTGTGAAGCCACAACACGCACAACCTTGAGGCGGATGGGCTACAACAGCTGAAGACCCCACCGGGTACCACTCATCTCCACTACAAATAGGAAAAAGAGGCTACAATTTGCACGAGCTCACCAAAATTGGACAGTTGAAGACTGGAAAAATGTTGCCTGGTCTGATGAGTCTCGATTTCTGTTGAGACATTCAGATGGTAGAGTCAGAATTTGGCGTAAACAGAATGAGAACATGGATCCATCATGCCTTGTTACCACTGTGCAGGCTGGTGGTGGTGGTGTAATGGTGTGGGGGATGTTTTCTTGGCACACTTTAGGCCCCTTAGTGCCAATTGGGCATCGTTTAAATGCCACGGCCTACCTGAGCATTGTTTCTGACTATGTCCATCCCTTTATGACCACCATGTACCCATCCTCTGATGGCTACTTCCAGCAGGATAATGCACCATGTCACAAAGCTCGAATCATTTCAAATTGGTTTCTTGAACATGACAATGAGTTCACTGTATTAAAATGGCCCCCACAGTCACCAGACCTCAACCCAATAGAGCATCTTTGGGATGTGGTGGAACGGGAGCTTCGTGCCCTGGATGTGCATCCCACAAATCTCCATCAACTGCAAGATGCTATCCTATCAATATGGGCCAACATTTCTAAAGAATGCTTTCAGCACCTTGTTGAATCAATGCCACATAGAATTAAGTCAGTTCTGAAGGCGAAAGGGGGTCAATCACAGTATTAGTATGGTGTTCCTAATAATCCTTTAGGTGAGTGTATATAGCCACAATATCAGCTTTGACAAAACAGTGTTTAAAGGTACAATACATGTACTGTATGTAAGAATTTTGTATCAAAATATCCAAAAACCACGTGCACAGTGTTATGTATTCCTTTCAATTGTGTGCTTGCATTATCCTAAATGTTTCCAAGAATTTGTAAAAATCCGCGTTATCCCTGGTTTCTGCTGACTGCCATAGTAACCATGGAGACAGATGTGGACAACTGCTATACGTCTAGCAGCACGCTCACTCTGTTGTTGTTTCGTTCAAACATTATGGACCATGGCAAGCAGACTTTGGGACAAAAGGAGAAATAAAACGATGATCAATATCCGCATGGCGTTTTTGAGATGCCGAGAGCTCCACATCTGCGACTAACTTCGACTTGACAGAGCTTCACGAGTCACGACTTGACAGGGACGCCGCTCTTGCATGTACTTTATTAGACAGGTGGGAAATGTACATAAAACGAATCAATGTTATATAGCTCAACATGATGAAATGTTAGAATATGATCAGTATGTTATTCTAATGTTGATCTAGCTTACGGCTAGTCTCATACAGCCAACAAACTAACACATAGAATAACATTATAACTTCCAACACACTCAAATGCAATTTAGTGTGATAGTGTAGACCAAGTGAAACAGCCTCACAAGTTTTATTCGTCAAATAAACTGACCTCTGTGAGTAGTAATTCAGAACTTGCGGGTAGTTCGGTAGAATGAAATGTCCATTTATATCCGTGGGACTCGCGTGTGGCGCTGATATCTGTCTCTCAATAGCAATCGCACCCTGCTTCATACCACAGTCATGTTAAAAAACATCAATGTATTCACTCATCCATAAACATTATTAGATCCATCGGCATGACGACAAGTTCCATGATTCCGTTTATTCACTACGTCATCAACCTACGCCTTTGTTATTGTAAGAGGTTAGCAACCCCTAGCAGTGAAAAAAAAGACATATTGTAGCTTTAAATGCATGAATGTTTTGTCAATCATTGTTACATTCGGGTCTTTAGTGACCAGGATCTCTGTCTAACACAGATGGATCTCGACCTGTCATGATAATATAAAACTCTCCTGAGATGGATCTTGACCTGTCATGATAATATAAAACTCTCCTGATATTAGCGTTCAGTTTGAGCAGAAGCAGATGGTGATACCATCATCACTGTCCTCGTCAGAGCTCATTTCCCAGTACATTCTGCATCTGGCTTATTTTCGCAAACTCAACCATATTCTCAAACATATTCTCAACTCAAACATCTTTAAAATCAATATTTTGATCGCTGACAGCTTCTTCACCAGATCCACCATCAAGTGACAGTGTGACACTAATATTTGATTGCATTCAGTACTTGCTCTGCAGTAAAACGCTAAGCCATTTCAAGTTTTGCTGATATTACTTCTTCTTCTTTTGTTTTCTGCCTGCGGTAACTACGAGTGAAACATCACCTTATCGTTTTGAATCAGACATTTATGCCACCTTGTAGAATAAAGCTGAATTGCACTTATTCAGTCATCAAAGATTCAATTATTGTTGTGCAGAAAAAATATAGTTACACTGTTACACACCTCAGGTCACAGCGACCCAATACAATTTTTTGAAAAAAATAATCGGAAAACAAGCATTCTTTTATCATTTTTTTCTTGTTACATTGTTTATAATTAATTAATTGAGGAATACTAAGAAGGTTGATGTCTTAACTTTAAAAAAAAAATTAATGAGGAGGAGGGTAGTAAATGACGTCCCTGGTCACAAAGACCATGCATTTAAGGGTTAATCTTTTTATTTTATTTTATTTTTTATAGTGTTTTTTCCATTTCCTGATAAGTACTATAGCGGTTTTAGACACACAGGGTTTCCGCCCGACAGCGACAAATTGTAAGTTCTGCATAATACTGCATAATACATTTTTAACAAGCAGAATAATACAGCATCATGATACACAGTCGCACTATTAGCTCTGACATTATAGTCTTTCGAAAGACAAAAACATGAACTTTAAAACTATTGGCTTTACATCGTCAAGTCAGCTGTCAAGCTGTAAGCTTATTGGGGAGCGAGGCCCTGTGCGGTACACTGTGCCTACACTTGGCACAACCCTTGAGACAGCTCTGGACAGTATAGTATGTAACAATCTACTGCTCTGTGTTTATTGTTGCTCATGGAAAGGCCAATTTAAGTCATCAGGGACAAAAGCTTTTAGTAGGCCTTAGATTTTAGTAGGCTTACTTCATATACTAAGCAAACGAATAAACAACAATGACCAAAAAGTTTCAGGATGACACGGTGGCAAGTTTGTATTCCTGTATAGACTTGAGATAAGTTAGTCTTTGATGGACTTGGAATTTAAAACCAATTTGCTTTCAGTAATGAGAATCTCCATTAGAAGCTCCAGCTTAATTGAGAGAAAGTGAGGGAGGAAAATAGAGGACTGGTGCAGTCAGAGAATGAGTCGAGGGGGGAGGGGCGCCGGCGACGGACACAGTCACATTTGCACATTAATTACCGGGCAGGTGCTGGCAGTCCGTTTTAATGGGCTGAGTGAAAGGTCAAGAGGGTTTAGCTGTCATTTTTTCCCTCCCATTAGATCCTTTTTGGTATTTCACAGTCTAACTTTCTCATTTAAATATATCAGCGTCGTATTAAGAGGTTAATGAACCGATTGCATGGGGAAGTTTGTAATCATAGTTTTATTTTGTAATCATGGTTTTATTTTTCAAAGGCAAACTTGGTCATTTTCTTATAATTAATTGAGCTTTACAAATGCAATCGAAATAGCGTGAACATGGGGTGTCAGCCATTCTCTCAGCACCTTATTTCACAGCTATTCCAGAACAATCCAAATTCTGATGAAATTCTGGCAGTACTGTTTTCATTTTAACAATGGAGCTTGAATCAAATCAGTCCTTGACACTCGAGCATGTACCCAGTAAAAACTCTTGGGTACCCATGACTCCCTTAGATGCATCTGCATTCTCTGCATGACAATGTTCCCGCATACAAATTGAAATTTCAAAATGTATCGTGTTAGTTGCTCAGTGGAGAGTACTGAGACTCTGGATGGCCAGACAATCTCATTGAAATAAGAAGGGCAAACTTGTTTTTGGGAACACTCAGAGCTTAATATGACACATTACAGCAATTATTTGATGTGTTTTCCACTATTAATAATTCAAGCACTGTCCTGCCGCTCTGAGATGCCAATCCATCATAAACAAAAGAAAACTCTCTGAGACGCCAGAGGGAAATTAGGATCTTTTGTTGCTCTCTAGCAATATTTCTAAAGCTAAACGCCACTCTACATACAGCGCCACACTCTAGCGTGGCCTGTTTTTCTTAACATCAGCGTTTTATTCTGCTTTGTCTTAGAGCGAGAATGCCATTTGGTAAGCAGGAAGTGTTTCATGAAATGCAGTGGAGGACAATAATTATGGTCCTTGAATAACAGCACTGGATGAAAGGCCTTTGAAAGGCTGACGAGAGTCCTCTCGGAGGTGTTTTGGATTGACGAGCGCTTTTGTTCACACAGAGGGAAATGCTTACACAGTGACATGGAATTCTTGCCAAATTCCAATTTATCGTCAAGGAATCCAAAATCCAGATCCGTTTATTGTATTGTTGTTTTTGTCTTTTCTTTCTTTTTGTTAAAGAGAACAACATACATGCTCTCTGGAATACTTCATTTTGATTGGTCTTGATTTGAAGGTCAAATATTTTTAAACAACCACCAGTTTTCCCTGGCAAACACTGAAAGACAGCACAACTATGTAGGAAACCGTTTTCCCCAATGAGGGTTCAGTTATACATTGCTGCTATGGACAGCATTGATTATTCTTAAATATT
Organism: Leuciscus leuciscus; assembly: GCF_965113295.1. NCBI lineage: Eukaryota > Metazoa > Chordata > Actinopteri > Cypriniformes > Leuciscidae > Leuciscus > Leuciscus leuciscus. The sequence goes on from NC_138730.1 coordinate 26,912,618, forward strand.
TGACTGCTATACTTTTTTTTGTTGACAAATATGTACTTGACTTTTATCTATGTTAATGTGTATGTTGTTCTGATTTTGTTCTGATTGAAAGGGATAGTTCACCGTAAAATTGGGGGATTTAAAAAAATATATCCTGCTCGTTCTTGTCCATATAATGGCAGTGAATAGTGACCAGCATCAAGTCTTTTAAAGAACGACGTGCGCATTCGTGAGACTATGTTTGCACCGCAATTCACTCAGTCTTGCCCCAGAAAAAGCACACAAGTGAGAAATCAAGATACACAACAAAAATACAAGTACCATCTTCTCTGAGGTGAAGAGTAATATAATACAAAGTGTAGTGTTATAGAATGTACATACATTTAAAAAAGAAAAAGAAAATGTAAAAAAACGTTGCAGGATTTACGATGCTGATGGCCGCTAAAATGTGACGTCATTAACGACAATCCTAAATTGTTGAACCAATGTGGTTTGAACGACAGTGCTGCAATGCGACCATGTTACGATGGTTTTGGAAAACACTAAGTCATGACAACGAGGACAGTTGTACATCGTACTTTGGTGGTTAAGCAATGACTTACGTTATTGTACGGGAAACGCACCCCTGGATGAGAGTTGACATGGATGTCTATTCCTGACACCCGTCTCAGTATAAAAGGTCGCCTTAGGTGAGTATTCTTAATATGAAGCTGGAGGAGTGGAGTGGAGTGGAGCTTTATGTGGGATGAGAGTCTGGATTGGCTAGGAATTCCCCATCAACCTCCTAGAAAATAATAAATGCTTTATCTCTGGAACTAACATTGTGCCATCCTTGTGAACATTGTCCTATGTACCTCCTGCCTTGGATTTAGATGTTTTCAGTTCTAGTGGATTGGGGTTGGGTGCAAGAGAGAAGGCAAACAAAAAGAACAGTGTATTGAAATGTTATCTCGCTGCCACATTTGGCTGGGGCCACGGTAATCCTCCAGAGTGCTAAACCGATCTTGCATTGTAATGAAACTCTAAGAACGACGTAATCTTCTCTCTGCTTGTGCACTGCAAGTCTTGGAGAACACAAGCCAAAGTCTGAGGAAGACAGAAGAGAGAAGAACCTTTCTGGTGGCATTCTTGAGGTAATTTCAATTTGAAACCTTCTGATCATGCAGATGTCTTCGGGAATTTAAGAAATTGTAATTCAGAATCATAAAAGATCACGCTTTTCAAAAGATTGTCGGGTAAAGACTTCTCTGCTGTGTCGTATGCCGGACTTCTCCAATCATTTAGTCTGCTTAAACCCTGCCACTGCTAGCTCATGTTCACCTGCCCCCACTTTTGAGTGCAGTGCTCACATCTCAAAATCCAATCAACAACCAAGTAGCCTATCTAAACTTTTTATTTATTTATTTATTATAATCCATTACACTTGGATGTACGTCACAAACCTAGGCTAATCAGTCTCCTGCACACCTGAAAATTACCATTATCTGAACATGGCTGCAACTAAACTTTGTTCGACTGTAGAATCATAGGTAACCACCCCTGAGATGCTGACTTTTGTTGTCGAATTCTGTAAGGTCTGAAAAGATGCTTTGACTTCAAATGATCATACCTGGTGGTTTTTAATGCAACACTATTACAACACTATAATGAGGTGTAGATGGTCTGATACAGTTGCTTATTTGCTTATGACACACACTTTTCCAGAAGGTAATGAAACATTATGGTCTATTTATACTGAACTGACTATTTTCTGCAAATAGCATGCTAGTCATTGTTCCAAGACTGCACTGTGTGCATTTATAATCTATAAGCATTGACTTTGTGAAACATTTTTAATTGTGTGAATACAGCTATTAACTGTATGTTGTTGTTGTTGTTTTTTTACAAAAATGATATTGATCCTGTTGTTTTCAAGCAGATGTTTGGACAACTTGCAAATTTTCCTCCCACCTTTTTCCAATTAGAAGGGAAACTTTGTCACTGGAGGCAATGCTAAGACAGCTAGGGCGATGCAACCATTATTTTTTCTCCAGAGGCATTGACTAACCTGAGGTCAGATGCTAAATCTCCATTATTGAGTCAGTTGGGGTGGATCACTGCTAGAGAGATGCAGGCACCGCCGAAAGACTGTCGAATGCACTCTGCAAACCAGCTTTCCGCCTTGCCTCTCGAGCTACAGCATCACACAGTTCTGTGAGCTGTCAACCGGACTGCTGTTCCTACAGCTTGACCACACTTCTGATTAGTAGTCCTGTCAATTTCCAACAACTTCAAACATAAAAAGCCTCAGGCAGCTTGTTGCAGACTGTGTATTTGTGTGCTTCTCTGTCTCCTGTAACATACAGTTACAGGAGATCTTGTGCAGCTGAAGTCAGGTGCTTGTTTCCTTCGCTAACATTCAGTTCTCTATCATTCTGCATTTTTCAATGCACTGGCCTAATGAGGTGTACATACCTCCTCAGGGGTGGAAAGACAGAAAAAAGTGGCATTTAAAAAATTCAAGTAGTACTTATACATAACTTTGTTTGCTTTTTGCAGTATATGTATACAAAATGTGGACATTTAGCTCAGTATTTGAATGTGCTTGTATGTTTTTTTTATATACTTATTTTAAAGGTGCATTGCGCAAGTCTCTGAGTTTTTGCAGAACTATGTCCCCTCTGGCGGCAAGCGAAACTGCAGCCAGAAGTGTGCACGCTCACGGACAAAAGTTTTCTTTTTTTTTATCTTACGTGGAGTTTGCGTTGGTGTTTGAAATGAACTACAAGCCGGTCTCTTAGAATCCATCTTCTACGGAGAATGGCGGCGAATACACAAACCTGCCAGACAGCCAGGTGAGCGTGCCGTGAACGCGCATGACGTCACGCCCAGTCTAAAATTCCGGCCCGAATCCCTCTTATTTATTTTACTTTACAGGATTATAGAGACAATCTCAGTGATCAGAGAAGGGCTCATTCAGCCCATCAGGCAATTGTTTAAGCATGTATGGGTTAGAAAACGGGTATTTTTAACAAGAAAAGTTGCTTAATGCACTTTTAAACATATACTTCACTTATAGTATTGTGTCATATACTTAGCACCATGCTAACCTCAAATTCAGTAGTGTGAGTCTTCCAAACGTATTGTGTTGCTGCATATACGTAGAGTATTTTCTTTTATTATTCGTGATTAGTTTTTTTCCCCAAACCAGTTTAGTGCAAAACCTGACCAACAGAAGAATGCATTGGTCATCCCAAAAATCATGGATAAATTGGATCACAACAAACAGTAAAAACTGTCTATCAGGATGTGCTTTCTTAAAACCCTTTCACACGTAAGTTTAAAATATTCTGCCTGACCCAAGCGACCGTTATTTAGAATGTGTCACTTTATGGTTTCCATGGTGATGTGTCATTGCTTGTCACGTGACACACCGCAGCAACAACAGAGCTGAATGAATGATGATCTGCTTTTATGTCATTTTTCCTTTTTATACAAAATATTCACAAATTTGTTAGATATGGCATGAAATATCTGATATTCCGATTGTCAAATATATGCAAGTGGAAGTGTTTTGTTGTTTAAACAACTTTATAACGATCGCGTTAGTTGAGCTGTATCTATGAGCTGTATGCGCGATGGGCGCCGCCATCTTAGTTTGTGCCGCAGACGCAGTTCAGAGAATCGGATCTGTTGGATTTACAACACGTGAATTCATCCACTTCTCCCGAAATACATAAAAGTAAGTGGCAGGTGAACTGGGAGAAGAATAGAGTAAACTTTAAAGTTAACGTTACTTACACAATGTGTACGATATGAATAAAACGAATTATAATGGAAAGGATTATTATTGCCTCTTCCTTTGACATCAGTGTGTATTTCACAAACTCTAACGTTAAATGTATTGTTTTTTTAGTACTTATATGTCTGAAACCTAAAATAAACATTATGTGGCTGAAAACACTGAAAAGTTGTGATATATGACACCTCTGAGCGCCTGTCTCTGGCTCAGCGCCAGCCAACGCTAAAAACATAGACAGTATATAATAAACTGGACACAGCGACCCCATTGGATTCAACGGAGACAAGTGAAGTCAAATAGAAGTACTAACTTCCTGATGGTCGAGCGTACTGCGCAGACTCAAACTGAGCTTGACGACGTAGATGTGACGTGAGCAACCCGTCTATTTACTAGTAGCTGTGCCGAGAGAAATCTGAATCATTACCTTACGAAACTTGCAGAGACGGAGAGTGTGAGTAGGAGGTGTCCATGAGCTAGAAGCAGGAGAAACTTTTGCCAAGTATTCTGATAAATTACTTTGTCATTTTGCCTCCACGTCCCCCCGATTGTGCATGAGCTTCTCCTCCTGTCCATACGGTAATCTCTCTACTGTGCGACAGAGAGTCGCGTGGTTATGACGCAATCGTTAGCCTATTTTTACAAAAACTGCTTCTACGGGGCCATAACGTAAGATACAAGGTAATGGGATCCTTTTATACATTTTCGTGTTTCTTTAGAAATAAATAATGGACAAATGGAGTCTTTAAACGCCTCAGATGTAAAGTTATTCGCTGTCAAAGTGACGCCAAAATGAATGGGAGTCAATGGGATGCTAACAGCAGGTGATGGTCCGCTACCCAATGGCGGCGCCCGGGGCTACTTCAAAATAATATGAAACCCTGCCCCCCTGGCTAAAAAGCACGTTTGAATTTAGCAGTTGATCACGTGATGCACTGACCGTTCTAATCACACCGGTGTGATCGTACGCTCCAGGGACCAGCCTAGACTGATCACACCGGTGTGATCGTATGTGCGAAAGGGTTAAGGCTAATGTTAGGTTTAGGGTAGGGTTAGGGTTAGATTTGTTTCAGTTTAGATTGTCAATTTAGATTGTCTTTCTTTCTTTCTTTCAGTCAGTAATACTCTTCTGTTTGTTTTTGTTGTCGTTCTTAATGATAGAATTCACCTGGTGCTCAATGTCTTCATCTATTCACATTCTCTCCTTCATTTCTTAATGACACAAACATTTATGTTATTGGATTTTTTTAACATCCTCTTTATGCTGATAAATATATTGTGGATTTGTTGCAGAATCATGTTAATTAGTATTGGTCAGGCCCTAAAGATATTTCTGCTTCAAAGCAACCATTATGAATTTTATCATGTAATGCAAAGTTGGCCATAGGAGTGTAAAATTAATAAAACAATTTAAGGAATTTACACTGGTTCAAACTAGGCTGCACTGTATGCTTGATTTATGTTGAAATCCTTAGGACACGGCTTTTAATAATGAGCCTTTTGTTTCGTAATCTGGCTCTGTTTTTTGTACATTCTCACCTCTTTTTCCTTACTCACAGGTTCATCGTCACGCTCTCTTCGCTGCTGCTTCCTTTCTGTGACCTCATCGACCTTTTTATCTGAAGTGACAATCTCTGTAGAAAACAAGTTTAATCTTTTCACAGAATTTGGTCTTGGACACTGGAAGTGAGCAATGACCCAAAAATTGCCCCATATAATCGATGAAGCTGTCCATACGTTGCATGCTTGCAGTATACAGCTTCGTTGATCATAAGAAGAGTGACAAATTGTTGTACAGGATAGGTTATGCAGAAAGCCCTTATATGGAGATGTATTTGTGCATGTATTATGGTAATTACCAACTGCACATGCGGCCCCATTTAGAATAATCTGGATTTATCCGGATAATAAAATGAGGGTGGGAACAAATTTGTGTGTCTACATCTGTTGTGAATTCATTACTATTATTAATATTGTGCATTTATAGCCTATTATTAATATATATATATAGACATATACAGTATATATTAAATACCTTTTCTGATCACAAGAAGGTCACTTTGAGATTGTGGACTGCATGGGGAAGGGGTTCGAGCCTTTGTGCACTTCACTGCACTCAACTCATTTCACCTTCTGGGCCAGATGATAAACATTTTTAAATAATGAAGGGCGCTCAGGGATGATCAGATTTTGGAAGTGATTTATGATGACGAAGGGGCAGAGGTGATGGCAGGGAGAGGGACGTCCTGTTTTGGCCAGGCATTGGCTCTTAATCACTCCCTGTAGTCAGATAATGACATGCATTATTTAACATCAGGCCAATATAATCCCACTTTCACAGCGCTCATGTTTCAGCTCTCCTGTGGCGCGTGCGGCACGTGCGGCGGTCAGTCCGTGTCTCTGATCCCTGCCTTATTAAATCTGTCCCTACAGCTCGGATGGGATTTAGTCTGACAAAGTGTGGTGCTGAAGGTTCTGCAACTAAAACTTTTCTGCTGAAATTGAACTCTGGAAAGGTGTTTTGTCAATCAAGGTTATGTTGGCTATTCCCCCTCTGCTTCAGTGCGAGTTTCAGACTTTGTCACTGATTTTAATGGTATTACTGGCATTTCAGTAACATTCTCTTGAACTTTTTGGTGGCACGTGTTTGCTGTTTCATTGCTAATCTGTATGCACACACAGTCCAGTGCAGGAAATAAATCTGTCTAACATGTTAAATGCAAAAATTTGGTGGTAGCAAGCACAAACCCACTGATTTAAGCACATAATGTTTATTTGAATGATATTACTCACTTGTGTTGCTGCAATGTACAGGTGTTTAGCTTTTTTGTTAGTAGTTTGTAGGGTAGCAAATAAGTTGCTTAACTGTATTTTTTTGGAAAAACCCTTCTAACATACATATAAGAAAGCATATGTATTGTACATAATTTGGGATGCAACTGACTTTATTCTGTTCCTGTATATTTCTCTGAATGCATTGCAACAATCTTAGTGAAACAACTCATTATATATGGTGGATTAAACTATAGGGACATCTCAACTATTAATATATTTATAATTCAGCACAAGTATCATTAAAAATTAAACAGTCTAATAATATGGATTGTGTAATATGGATTGTGACAAATTTGTTGTGTGTGTGCTATAGCTTGTGTATCTATTTTATGCTTATTAGAATATTGTCTCATTAGCCTATAACATGCCTAACTAATTTCAATTCAGTCACTTGTGAGGTTCAATTTTAGTCAGGATACTGCTTAGTAGACAGCAAAGCAGCTTTCTGGTGACAGAAGCTAATAAATGACAAAGAACTTCACTGACTCTCCAGTAGACGATATGGAAATTTCTTAATGACATAAACATTTATGTTATTGGGTTTTTTCAACATCCACTTTATACTAGTAAATATCTTGTGGATTTGTTGCAGAATCGTGCTGATTAGTATTTGTCAGGACCCAAAGTAGGACAAAGTTTTACTTCAAAGTAACCATTTTGAATTAGTTTATCATGTCGCAAGAATATTTTGAAGTACAGTAAATATTTGCGTATCTGCACAGGATTTTGCTAAGTAAACGAGTATGTTGTTGAATAACTATTCTGGCACACAAGTAACAACTCAAAGATTGCTGTAAATTGGTTGGTTTTCCCCCTGCTCATCCCTGTTTCTTTTGTGGCTTTGTTTATCTGTCCAAGAGTGGTGGGTTGGTGGGTGTGGTTTTAGTTTCTCATCATTAGGAAGGTAATGCTATCTGTCCAGACCTGTCTGAGCAGCAGAGCTCTAATTAACTATAATGGAAATGTCAATCACAGTAGGACGACAAGCTGTCCGCTGCTAGCCTATCTATTTTCAATTGCATTGCACTACCAGCAAACAATTCCATTCTAACCATTACAGGAATAGTTCACCAAAAATAAAAATTTTCATTTTTTTACTCTTCCACATGTCGTTTCAAACCTGAATCGCTTATCGGAATGGTGGAACACAAAAGGAGAAATTCAGAAGACTGTGCTGATCTCTCTTTTCCATGCAATTAGCTTCAAAAAGAATATAAATGTACCATAAAAGTGGTCATCAAATTAAGCCATAAGATAAGATTCACTAAACCTATTGCCATCCATGCTCATTCAAGAGAGACGTAGAAATGTACAATTCATTCTTTTTGGACAGATCTTTTCAGTGACTTAGTTTGGTTTACAAAGCCAGTGAGTCTTTCACAAGTCGGACTGATTCGGTTCCCAAGTTCAATTCACTGAATCAATGATCTGGTATCAGCAGTTAACAGTCCACTAGAGGGGAAGATTATTGGTGAATACAGATTTAAAATTCTCCATTTGTGTTCCACACAAGATATGAAGCCATATGAGTTTTGGAACGGCATGAGGGTGAATAAATGACGACTTTTCATTTTCATTGTTGGGTGAGCTATCCCTTTAATATAACTTTCAAGTATGCAGCACTGATCCAAAAATATTTATATATCATCTATTTCAGAGCAATAGCAAACACATACATTAGATAGCTCTCTCACAATAGCCTTGATTGTGATATTTGCTTTTCTCTGCATTCAAAATGGATCAGCAGCCAAGGAATATGCCTGAAAAAAAGTGTGAGTAATAACTTTAAGTAAAAAGGTTGACTCGTGTACTGTTCATGCGTAGTGTTATAACCCAAGGTTACCGAATCTGAGATTGACTTGCACATAATTTATCACATGCTTTGCAACTCTGCTAATTAGGGTTGAGGTCAAATAACTGATCTTATCAGGGAGAACTAATTAGTTGCTGGTTATGTTAGTGCATGGCAAAACAAACGACTCTCTTTAATGCATAGTACACTGTCTTAAACTGCATGGCTGAAGTTACCTCAGAATGCACTTTGTAAACGCACAATGCGAAAATGAGTCGAAAGAGTGCTTTGAATTTACATTTAAAGACTATGAAAAAGCAAGACTGGATATGACACAATATCTAGACGTTATTTATTTCCAATCTTCCAGAGTAGTTCCAGCCATGTGTCTTTACGGTATTAATATTAATATATTGAGTGTATGCGTCCGTCCGACCAGATATGTAGTATTCTAATCAAAACTATTTTTGCACTAAAACTTTAATATTTAAACACTATTTCTGTAAACTGGGCTGTTCTGAATAATTATTTTACAATTATTAACATTACTATTTACATTGGGTAGCCCTAGAAAGCCTACTATGCTTTTCTTTCAAATATATTAGGCATTTGTTTTGTCTGGATATATTCATACATTCAGTATTCATTATTTCATCATGGTGAATAAGTGGAGGGTGGCTGGTGCTTCACAATCAATTTGAAAGTTCTGTGCAATTGCCAATGGCGAAACATGACAAAAGAGTCATTATAAACATTGTTGCCATGGATGACGGCAAATATTAGAAAATATCTGACCACCAACTGCCCTTATTGACCAATCAGAATCAAGTATTCCAGAAAGCTGTGTAATAGACTCAAATAGCCATGTAGTTTGAAGTTTTGTAATGGTTCTGCCTTTGCGCTCATAGTATCCATATTCCTCTTTGTTCACAAAGACCTTTTAATCCAGCTGTGTTATGTTTTATAGATTAATCCTGAGAGAGGCTTCCTAGACACATCCTTTAATAAAAACGCTGGTGGGTCTGTCAGTTTTCAGACAGAAGCTCAATTTGAGCAGGTAAGGAGTTAATATAATCTGTCCTCACAAAGGGCAACGTGTGAGATGTCTGCATATTTATCTGTGTGTGTGTGTGTATCCGCTGTCTATCACTACACGTGTGTGTGTTTGCATTTCAATGTGCCTCAGGGGTTGAGGTGAGGACAGGGAGAGGTACAGGAGGTGCTCTCTATAAAGGGCAGCCTGGCCTGTGCTTGGGGAATGAGAATGACATGCTCAGGAGAGTGTGTAATTAAAGGGGCTGCCTACTCAGCATCACACATAACATTACACTCAGCTCCTCACTTAACGATTACTCGGCAAACAAGTGTGCAAATACCTGTCCATCTCTCACTGTTTTCCACTCTTCTTTCATGCACTGACCCAGGCTACAGATGACACCACAGGCACTGCAGTGGACCATACCGAGCTTGGCCTGGCCTAACTACAGAACAAGTGAGCACATTTGAGAGTGAGCACAGCGCTGTTGACGGCAAGTGGGGAATGATACTTCAATGTTACTTTCAAAATAGGCTCATTTGAAGAGCATGCTTCTACTTAGTTTTTTGTTTGCATATCTCCAGAAAAATAGCCATACATACAATTATGATTACAGGGGCAGATTATTGATTAATAAAGGTTATTTTCACACAGTTCCCTGCACAATACTAAGTTATGACCTCAAAACACTTTTACCATAGCACGATTCGTAAACTAATACATTTTGACATTTGGATCACGTAACCAGCGTCGCACGCATTGCTTTTCTGACATAGTGAACTTGCTTGGTAGTTCCCCTGGTACAGCGTTGCACTTGCGATGCAGATGGCTCTGGCATGAGTCCCATTAAACACTGGTTATAATAAAAGAGCTAAAAAATTTGTAGAAGAAAGCTAAACTGGCATGGTTACTTTAGAAAATGTGTTTTTATCTCAAATTTGATTTTGTTAACTCTATTGGTTAGGGTTAGTGTATAGACCTTATGTAGCCCCGCCCCTTTTCAGCGCTGCGCTCGTTGTCTTTTGACTTCCGGTCTGTATTTTCACAGTGATATTGCGTATTTATTAATGAACGGCTCGTTTTAAAATCTTCCCGGTCTACTGACATTTGTTAAGACATCTGCTTTAAACATTACAATCCTCATGATAACTTTCGTTAACTTTACATTAAGTAAATCCACTTCAAAAGCGAATTACTCCTGGACAGCAATGCCATAGGAATATACAGAACGACCGCAAAAACAGAAGTTCAAAGACAATATTCTAAAGATGGCGGCGCCCTCGTTTCTCTGGCGCATAAGGTCTATAGGTGGTACAAATGCGATAGATTTTTAGCGCGACTGTCTGTGTCATGTTCTGTTTGTTTTGGCTTTCACTCGTCACATGTGTTCCTTTGTTCTAGTTTCCCGCCACTCGTCAGTCACCACGGACACTAACTACATTAATCATTGCTGTCCGTCCTTTAGTTAACGTCTCTGTGTATTGAGTTCCTGCCTGTGCAGTTCATCGTCCGGTATTGTTTGTGTTCTGTGTTTGCACGCTTGTCTCGCTATTCAGTTCTGAGCTATATAAATAAAGCTTGTTGTTATTCGTCATCTCCTTCATCTTCCTTGGATATCTGTGACAGCCACTCACCGGACATATAATTTCCGAACTGCCGCAATACGTACTGCAACCAACGTAATAAAACATTGCCAGATTCATGTTCCTCTGTTTCTGACAAAACTGAAAACGCTTTTAGAGCCATTCACTTGACATGTGAAACGTGTATGAAGCAACTTAATATAATTTGCAGAAATGCCGCCATATGCACGTTTTTTCAATGATCCAATGGTTGGTGACTTTATATGGGTGGTAAGGGAATGATGAAATATCAAAAACTATATATATATATATACTATGTCAAATTTAGTGGGTGGCATAATATTCTCAGATGGCTTCAAATAGCAACATGTCTTTACTCATTACGTACTGTACAAGTTTATGAGTCAATAAATTCAGTAGAGATTCCGCTGCAAAAACCATTCTGGAATTGTGGAAAGGTGGATTGTGATGTTAACATAATTAATACAAATAATAAATTACTAGTCCGGTAATATACAGCTCACAATCAAATTTTTGTTTGCAGATCTGGAGAGAACAGATGTGGCTGGAAAATTAAGCAATGAGACTGCATCCGTAAAAAGAGCAATCTGTTGTTATTTGCTATTATTAGGCTTACAAAGCAATATGGTCAGCAATCCTGACATAATGAAAACTACCTGACATTTAACTGGGCCTAGCAGACACAATAAGGAAGCTTATATGAACTTAGCTGACTAAGCCTGATGTTTACATTTTTGAAAATAATTTCAACTGCTGTCATTGTTTTTATCCCTTACCCAGCTATGGAATAGTTTTACTGCACACATTTAGATAACACTGTCTACATCGCATGAAGAAATTGTTCTTTTTTGTTTATATTTCTTAAATACATGTACAAGTAGCATATCATTCATTTTAAATGATTTATGATTGTTTTCAAGCGATAATAACATAAATTATATATTTAATACATTCATGCATGTATTTTCATATATTATAAATAATTGTGTACTTTAAAGTATTCCAATTGTTACAAACCAAACATATTTAATTGCAAATTCTCTTCATTTGAGTTTCACTGTCTAATAGTGTTAATTTCTATTCAAAATTTAGTTCTTAGCTGTTATACTACAGTTGGTTTATATTTTCAAAGTGTTACCCAGGTTTGCTGTGGATCAATAGGTCTTGTGCAAACAATTTGCATCACTTCTTGTCTGTATAGATGTTTGTTATTAAATGTGGGGGAAAGGAGATCTCTTTATATTCTACTCTATGGTCCTCTGTTTGGATTCCTAATGACATGGAAGTTTAATGATTTCCTGTATAAAATAAAATGTCAGGATAATATTGCGGACAAAGGTAAGCCAGTCAATCTCTCAACAACCCCTACAATAATAGTCAACAAATGAAAACGTTCACTGCTGTTTCACAACTAAATAAATCTTGTTATAGTGGAAGCTAACTAGATCCTATTCTAATACTCTTGAGACTGACATTCAGTTATTTGAGAGAGGTTGCAGTGGCCGGGCTCTTTGTGTGCATGTTTCTCCACCAAACATAAATGTGAACTATAAGAGTTATTAGTGCAAAATTAAATATTACCCATTGTTTCTGCTTCCAATACCTGAGTTAATGACTCAATCCCTGGAACAACCTGGTAACATTGTACACTGTGTGGTCACAGACTTAATGCCGCCATCTTGAGGGTCCATTGGGACTGAGCTTTTATTGTTAGTTCTCCCAGCAGACCATGCACTGTTTGCCTGAACCCCACACAGGCTCTGTTCTCAGCTGGCTGCATAGGCTGGTAAGATTCTGTTTGCATTAATACTGACAGAACTTGTTGATTTGAACAGGTTATCCAACTCCACACAAATCTTAAAGTCGTGGTAGCTATCTGGTCCCATGTGATAACATCTGTGAAACATAATTCCATTAAAGGGAAAATAATCTGCGATTAAAATGTGCAAAATTCAGATGGTGTTATTTCTTCTAATTCATCTTTGATGATCGTGACATTTGATTTCTTAAAGACGTATTTTACAATGTGAATAATACCTGCCTGCAGAAAAGATTCAAGTTTTTACATGCTTAATGCTTTAAGACAAACCTTGTGCAAATTCATGTCAACACCATTGCTGAGTATTTTATCCTTAAAACTGCATTGAAAAAAAGACAGTCTCAAAAACGCGGTTTGAAATCGCTGGTGTTTCTTACGTCACAAACTACCTTGTAACCAATCACGTCAACATGCAGGCGGGCTTTTGCATATCATTAACAGCGAACTATAAGGGGAGTCTCAAGAGCAGCCAGACCAGGATATTTTTCTTTTGATATGAAAAATCTGGTAAATTTAGCAATATAGCGAGTGAATTATGTATATGATGTATATTACGAGGTTATGATGAACTATATGTCTTTCTCCACTGACGTTCTGAGTTGTTCAAAGCTTTGAATAATGTGGTCAAGTAAGGCTAATCATATCAATTACCGTGATGTGTCCGACGTAGAGAGCGATACATAAAAAAACATCAGCCTATCATTCTGATACATCGACTTGTAAACGAGCCTGTATAATTCACTCTTTCTCTTCTTCTTCTGAATCAGTTTCTGGTTCAAACATATTATATGACTGAATTAAAACAGTATTTCCACTTGCCATCATGCAGCTTTTACTACAGTAAAGTTGACGGGTGGATCAGGTATTCATCAAAGATGAACAATTTTCCCATAATATGTTTTTAAACTTCTGTAAAGAAATCTTAAAAAATTCTTAAAAAAAATCTTTAATGTTTCATGTTTAAATTAAAAGTTTAATGCTAGATTTCCAAAGTGACTCTACTGAACCTCATTATAATGTGTGATATTGTGCCTTAATAGTTGCCTCAGTCTACAGAACCAACCTTCAAATAATACACTATAGTTCAAAAGTTTGGGATCGGTACGATTTCTAAAATGTTTTTGAAATAAGTACCTTATGCTCATAAGGCTTCATGTATATGATCACAGATACAGTAAAACCTGTAACATTGTGAAATACTACTACAATTTAAAGAAACGGTTCTAATTTAAAATGTAATTTATTCATGTGATGGCTCAGCTGAATTTTCAGCATCATTACTCATTATCATTACATACCTTCAGAAATCATTTTTCAGGATGATAAATAGAAAGTTCAAAAGAACAGCTTTTATTTGAAATATAATGTTTTTGTGTCTAAATGTATAAGTCACTTTTGATCAATTTAATGCATCCTTGCTAAATAAAAGTATGAATTTCTTTGCAAAAAATAAACCTTTTGAATGGTAGTGTATTTCTATGCTAATTTTGTACCAGTAAACAAGCTTTTATAAATACATGCCAAATAGTGTAGCAATAAAACAAAACAAAAACACTCCAAATAAAGTTAGACAGTTTCAAACATTATTGATGAAACTTGTTTGCAGTATAATCAGCGCTTCTGATAAGTGCTTGGTAGACAATATCATGCTGTATGTTTTTGGACTTGTGAGTTTTCTCTCTCCCCCTTTCTCGCTCAGGTGCGTCTTTGGTTTCTCGAGGTTATCCAATAAGCTGGTGTGTGGTGGGCGTTCTGGCGCAGTATATAGCTGTCGTGGCATCATCCAGGTGGATGGATGAGGAGATTCCCCCTTCCATATGTAAAGTGCTTTGAGTACCCAGAAAAGCCCTATATATAAATGTAATTGTAATTTATTATTATTATTAATTATTAAACTCTTGGCTCAATTCTAAAACTGATGCTACGGCCACAACTGCACATAAATAGGCTATGACAACAGCCATATAGCACTAAGAGAACTCCTGCATAATGAACCCACAGGTAAATCTATAAAGACTACTGCTGAATTCTTCACATTCATGTAAAGGCAGGATGATTTCAGCTGTTTGCAGGACTGAAGGCCCTTATGAATGTGTCTTTCAGCAGTGCACTGCACTGAAGCATCCTTGTTAATGATATGCCAGTGCCAATAATTCCCCAACAACACTCTCGGTAGACAGTTGGATAATGAGTCGTTCTCTTGCCTTCCACAGTAGAACAGCTGTTAAGCTTCAACACTTGAACTTCCTGTTTAAGAAACTCTTAAATGGTTCCCTCTTTTCTGGACCACTTTTCTTGTCAAGCCTCGGACAGCAACATCTACACTACAAGAAATATACTGACAACAGTAACACACGAACAACCAAAAATCACTCTAGTGAAAAGGTGCTCATTACCACCATACCAGTGGTGTATATTTCTTATATGCTCTGCTCTGTTAGAAGTCGCTTGGCTGGGAGGAATGAGGAATGAAGAAATCCAGGGAGGATTTGCCGCCACTGCATCCTCAATAGTCTTTAAAAGGACTCATAAATGTGTTGAATTTATTTTGTTATTGAAGGGAGAAACCTTATTATATGTGTTCAAGGGGTGAATGCTTCCTGAAGGAAAACCCGAAGGAAAACCAAAGGAATGTGGATATCATATTAGGCTTACTAAATGTCAGTTTTTGGAATATCTTTTGATTTAGAGATTTAAACTCAGTTTCATTGTTCCCTGAGCCATATAAACTCACTCCGTGTGCAGTTTGAAGATAATTTTGGAACTGTTTCTAATAGCTTTGCATAATTTTAGTTTTAACAGCTAACTAGGTCCTCCTAAATCCAGAGGGATACATTTTGTACTTATTACAATGTGAAGGCAATTAATTGGGCTGTAAAATGCTTTTAATATCTCATGCTCATTTGAAGCAAGGTGGCTTTAAGAGAACGAATGCTCTGTTTGCTCTTATTGGAAACCTATGGAAAAGACTATGTTGTCAGCACAGTTGTGACACCACCTGCGTTTAGTTTGGCCTTGTCCAGGGTTTAACTAATGCTCTAAAGTGCACGGTTGGCAATATTCTCAGGGGAAAGTCACCGTGGCAATAAAAACATGAACCTTTATGGTCACACTGACCTAATTCTTCACACTGAATCAGCTCACTGCCACCGCTGAGGAAATGCGATAGCATCATGCTATGTTTGTAGCGCTTGCAGTGATACTGAAAAATCCCTGTATGCACAAGGCAAACTGATTGGTGACTATATGCAAATCGCATTTTTTTCTATCATTTTGAGTTGTCTATTCGGAGTCTCCTTTCTAAATCCACAGAAAAAGCAACGAGTCCAGAGAAAGGATTTACCACACACTCCCACCTATGACTCAGACAGTGGTATAGGAAGCTGTCAAAAGAGCAAAGCCTTTCTTAAAAAAACATTGGATATGGATATGAAAGTCTCCTAGACAGAGAAAAATGGTGTGTACTATGTTAAGACACTTACCTATTATTAGCTAGCTCTTCTCTTTCTTCCCTATATATAGGCCCTTGCTCTATATTATGCTAGAGATCTGTGGAAGTCTGTTTCTGCCTCGAGAGTACAACATAAAAAGGTTGTTGTGAGCTAAAGTTGAAAGGGAGATATAAAGTCACATTGTGAGATGAAGCGGCAATTATGAGAAATAGTAAATTGCATAGTTACAATAGCAAAAAAGAAATAAAGTACCAAATAAGATTTGCAAAATTGAAATTTTTTTTACAAATAAGGCGCAATTGTAAAATATACAGTTGCAACTATGAGAAATAAAGTGAACTTTAAAAAGTAATGAAGCCGTTACAAGAAATGCAGTCGCATTGTGAGCTATAAAGTCAAACCGGTGAAATATATGGTTGTGGATTATGTGAAATAAATCTGCAATGTTAGCTATTTTATTTATCTACTCTGAGGCAGAAACAGGCTTACATATTGACCACTCTCATATCACTGCATATCAACAGGAACATCAACACTTAAACAGCATGTTTCATCAGTTTTCCCCTCAGACTTATTGACATTCCTTTATCATGAACAGATTTCACACTTTGAGAGGACAGTGGTTTTGGAGGGAAAGACACACTTTATTACTACAGCATTAATATCCAATCCTGCGACCGTCCGTGCCAGCCGTGTTTTTCTACCTGGGATCCTTTCCCAGGATTTATGGGATCATTCACACAGAAAATGTGCACCATTAGGTTTTTCACACGCCGCAATTCAATCACGTCCTGAAATCCCCTCGCGGTCACCTCTCCCGGCGTGTGTCATTGTAGGTAGGTATTTCTCCCCACCACCACACCACCCCATACGAGTTAATTCCTTCTCGGACTCCAGCGGGAGAAAATCAGGCCTTGAAAAATCATTACTTTCCATAATCCCTGCCTTCCATACGCCACCACGCTAATGTGTGTATGACAAAAGGGGGGAGGGAATGAGAGCGATGTGCTGGAATAAAAGAAATTGGATTAGAATAAGTCAAGAAAAAGGGAGATCTGTCCCCAAAAATTGAATTCCAGGTTTTAAGTGCCCTTGCCTCGCCAAGGTCTTTCATTCCTCATATTCTAACTTTATTTTCCATCGCGGGGCTTTCCTTCTTTCTTACTTTTGACTAGAAAATGCACCTGTTCCTGCAAAACTCTCGGCTCTCTACTCAGACATTTTGTCACTGGCAGCCTGAAGATTAATGGCGCTCTTGACAGTGTGTCTGACTAGAAAACAATCTGGTTTGTATTAACCACACACCAAATTGATTTACCACAACCAGCTGATGGAAAGTCCTTGTCGTTGCATAAAGTTGAATGCAAAAAAATATGTTTTTGGGAAAACGTGAAGACATTTGACAGCACTGTTGACTGTTTAAACGTGAGGAGCATTTAGCTCAACAACCAGGACTACTTGACACACTGCTGGGAATATAAACACATTGCGGTCTCAGGTGTTTACTGAGAGAAATTGAAGCTTAGACTCTGTAATGGTCTTTGGCAAGCTGGAGCCGGTCGCATCGAGGTGGAGATGCAGTTCTGCAGGGGGGTAAACAGAGAGTACCGATAACCTCGACAAACCAAAGATGCACCTGAGCGAGAGAGGGGGAGAGAGAAAGCTCACAGGTCCAAAAACACAGCATGACACTGTCTTCCAAGCACTTCTCATAAGCCCTGATTATACTGCAAGCAATGTGGCCAAAATAGAGTCAGAAATAACAATGGCAATCAAAGTGTGCATGCACGTAGAGTGACTAGGTTTCAGCATTACTATGACAAGGGCACAGTGCACTTAATGTAAGTGGTGCCGCTCGGCAATTAAGACAGCAGAATGGAATCTCAGCAAAAGCCGAAGTGGAGAAAATTACGCCCTAAAGTGGTTATGATTCACTCATATATAACTGTCACCACAAGGAACTTTGGCGGCCTCCTTTGTCGTGCCAGATTTTAAGAGGAACATGAGCTGGAGTCAAAGACACTAATATTTTAGTGGGCATGCTTTCAAAGGTCATCGACCATATGTTGGATGCATCACCATCTCATCGTGTAAACAAAAAAAATCAACAATGCTTTTTTGGCTCTGTGTCAGTTTTTATGATGTTCATGCAACACTATTGATCTGTCCATTGAAGTGTATGACTGCAGAGGAAGTACCTGTTTTCATCAACCCATTACTTCACACCCGCACCACCTGTCATGCCCCCCTCTGCTGTATCAGGAAGGGAGTCTAATCATTATCACATGGCAAGTTTTACCTGCCTGCACTTCAGAATCTCAACTACACATCATATCACACAAACAACCAAGAAAGAGAAGAGTGGGAAGAAAGAGCATACAGAGATCGAAGGAAGTCATGCTTGGTTTTTTAAAGCACTATCTGGAACCAGTGCAGCAAATGGGATAGGCTTCAAATACTACAGGATGTTCTTTACTGAAAGAAAGTGCCCAGTGCCAGTTATTATATTTGGCCAGTAGTTACATATAAGAGTTCTATTTGAATGAGTTCAGTGTATGAATGCAGTTTGATTCTCTGGGTCAGTCACTGCACCACTGTATAAACATTTCACACTTATTAGTTGAATTTAACAGTTTACACAGACTTTTTAATGAGTCATGCAATTGGCTTGAACTATAAAAACAAAACAATACTAAACAAACAAACAGTTTTTTTTTTTTTTTTTTTTAAATACTTCTGACAAACAAAATGTTGTTTTAATATGAACAATCAGACAGATATATAGGCTTGCAGAACCTGATTTTACCAGATGCAACATGTTTCTGGATCAACATATTTTTTTGATCCCGAAACAACATTTAAATCAACCAATCAGATTTGAGGGACAAGGCTGCAATTTATACAAGTTTAGGCTGATAACCAGGGTTAGGTGCTTATGCATCAGTGTAATTCACCTATCAAGGTATGGTTAGGTTTAGGGGTAGAGATATGGTTAGGATTACATTTTCAAACAGGAATGTTGTTCCAGGATCAACAAAATATGTTGACCCAGGAATTTGTCTAACTCAGCAAAATCAGGACGTGCAGATAGGCTACTCTAATTGAAGTATAAGTTGTTTGTTCACTAAAATAGACTGGCTCATAAAAATACTTTGTTCAGAATCGGGTGACGGAAACTGGCTGCCTTCTGACTCACAGGGTCTCTACGTATTGTTCACTGTCTATTTACTGCATTCAAATTTGGAGCTCCCTAAAATGTCATCAGACACATCCCATCTGCATCAGAGGAAGAATGCAAAAACATCATTTGGTTCCAGAAATAAAAAAATAAAAAAAACCACAAAAATAGAACCAGTTTCCAACCCTACAAAACAGCGATATAAACTAAGTGATAGTTTATTTATTTACATTTAATCATAAAAAACAACATTCTCTATTTTTAAAGCAACATGCTGCTTACTATAACTCTTTAATTATTATTTGACCAATGAAATTATGAAGAAAAAAAATCCAGCTGAGGCTTTTTGTCTAATGATAAGAATAGTTAGAATGTCATAAAAGGTATGCATATCAAATATATATATAGTTTTTATTTCTATTATGAAAGCTCAGTGGTGTAGTTGCTAATTCTTCTCATTGAGGTAGGTATAAAGAAATACTGAGTGTCTCTCATTCTCATCTGGACACAGAAGAAAAGATACAGTATGTCTTAGCAACCATTGTGATAATACTCTTGCCGTCTTTGTGGTTGGTCGACAGACCGGTCAGTTTGCTCAAAGGACTGAATTTGTGGATCATTACCCACAGTGACCCGAACAGTCAAAGAAAGAGCATGTCAAGAGATGTGATGATTGTTCCACTGGACTGTGACTCGCGGCTCAAAATAAAATTTGATATTTGAAAGTCATGTATGCCTCTGTGTCGTACAATATGTTCAGCATTACTGCGTTTTGTGAGAACTGTCTCTTATTTCTGTATTTCTGGGAAGTACATCTAATATCAGTGGGACATAACCATGAATAAGTTCTTGAATAATTCTAACAATTTTTCTGAGAGATGTTGAATATTCAATGAAAGCTCTGTAGTTCATATCTAATTAATGCATTTGAACCTCATCTCAAGTTCTGTGTTTGATCTTATGCCATTTTGTAAATTTGGCTCCTCCGGAGACGTGCTTGCATGCTTGCTGAGTGCATGACTTGATAGTTCTCTCTAAGGTAGACATGAAAATGATCACATGCTTGATCGCAGAACGAGGTATGTTCTTATTTATTTAATTTTGTCAATTAATTTGTTTCATTGCCACTCCATTAAAATAGTCATGTAGGGGTCAGGGAGTACATGAAGTGTGGCGCTTTCGACTGTGAAAAGTCATAATGTGGTTCATGCGCTAAGTTTATGAGGTCAACCATTAGGATTAATTGTCCTGACTAATGATTTAAACAAGGATGCTAATTACCAGTTATTGTCCATTATGTCAAACACAAATGTAACCCTGATATATCGTCCCTCTGCTTTTTCCTCATTATACTTCACTCCTAATCCCGGAAGGTTTTTTTTTTTTTTTTTGGGAACGTCAAATTGTCTAGATGATACAGTATGTGACTTGGTCATCACAGTTGCTGGTGACTAGTTAGTTTGAACCTCAGCTCCTCTTAAGTGTTCTAAACATAAAAGAATAGCAGAGTCCACACCACAAATAACGAAAACGGTACAGAGAAACAATAAGAATCACTTTTAGAATTATAATTTTTTCCAGCTGAAGAACAATAAAAACATTGAGAGCCAATTAGAATCCATCTCTTTTAAAAATAAAGGTTCTTTATTGGCATCTGGTTCCATGATGAAAATTTAACATCCATGGAACCTTTCCAATACACAAAACTGCAGTGTGCGCCTAAACAGAACGTTATCATGTGTTGGTGTGAACGCTATTATAGTTGATGTTAGTTATCATCCTTGATGTGGACAGGCCTTTATAGGTCAGGTAGGTTGTATAACACTATTGTCAAAGCAGCCGGTATAGCCACACGCTGCTCTGTGACCAGCTGGAGGTACTTTAGCCCTACTTTCCATCCATACAAAAGAATTGCACCTGTGTTAACTTACAATGCACCTGAGCATGTTCATTGATTACCGCTGCACCTGCATCTACTAATCAACCCATTTCAGATCCTCAGGTGTCAGCAAGCACAGCCAAAGATCCCTAGTTGTGTCCTTCGGCTATACATGACCACCATCATCTTTCTCAGAAGCTCATCGTTTCACAAACACAAAGAAAACATTTTCAACTTTATCTTGAAGTATATTTTACATTGAAATGTTTAACAGAGAATGATTTAGGAATTTCTCTGAAATTTGTGTTATTATGATGTACTTTCTCACTAAAGTATGTGAATTATGGACATATTATTGTATGAAATTGAATATACCGAATTGAGATGATAAACGAAAGAGAAGGCAAAAGCTTATCTTTTATGAATCACGTAATGACGGATTAAAATAATACAACATGATAAATGTGAGCACAGTTATGTGGAGATAAAATACAAAACATTAAGCAGCATGAAGCTGCGATGAGGACAAAAACATTAATTTTCTGGATGAGTTTAAACATTAAAGCTTTTACAAACACAGTCAGCAGTCACAAATTAAACTGCTTCATAACTTAAGTTAAACTCCCTTAGCTAGCCAGTAATACAATTGTGATTTACACTTATACTTACACAAAATAATAGGATTCTTTTGTGTTGTTGTACTCTCACACAGTATTTCTCACATAGCAATTCTGTTGAACGGTGTTGGGGGTAACGCATTACAAGTAATATGATGGTTATTGTAGTTCTAGAATAGATGTGTGCAGGCATTTACTCATCTCACTTGCAAAAAAAAAAACAGATTCAGTATTACTCAAATTCAATAAAAAAGTGAAATGCAATCTCAGAATATTATGCAAACCTGCAATAATTAAATGTTAAATAACACAAATATACTCTATGTATTTAATCTCACTTTATTAACCAATGTTGCTGACCTTTGACAATCCAATTCAATCTTACCAATTCGAGTTTAATTTTTTAACATTTTTATTGCTGAAGTAAGTGTGTTGCACTTTCTTCTCCTGCATCCTATTCTTCTTCAATCTAGAATGGCAGAACAGCTTAAAGGTTTGTTTAAAGGTCTTCACCCTCTACTGTACATGTGTGAATTGTGCATTTCATTCAGCATGAGGTTTATTAATTTCACTTTTGATGTAAAAGGGCCTTTACATTTGACAAAAAATTTAACTTTTTTAGTTATTAAAAGACAACCAAGCCCAGCCCAGGTGAAAAAAAGCAACGCAAAAGTAATCTAACACTTTCCATTAAAAGTAACTAAGTAATGCAATTAGTTACTTTTAGGGAGTAATGCAATATTGCAATGCATTACTTTTAAAAAGTACTTTCTCCAACACTAGTGTGAGTTTATACACTTGCAGAGTTTATACACTTGCAGCAGGACATCGGCTTCCAGTAAGTTTATTCTATTTAGGGCCCGAGCACCGATGGTGTGAGGACCCTCTTGGAATTGCTCTGTTTATTATTATTATTCTTCTCCGCATTTAATTGCATTTTTGAGGGCCTAAACATGCTCGAAAACTCACGAAACTTTGCACACGCGTCAGAACTGGCGAAAATTTACATCTGATATAGGTTTCAGAATTGGGCGGGGCAAAATGGCTCGATAGCGCCACCTATAAAAGTTCAACAGAGTGCGCCTCCCGCTGTGTTCCACGTACGTGTACGAAATTCGGTACATATGTGTAATGACCTAATACCTACAAAAAAGTCTCTTGGAGCATAGCTCTAAACACAACAGGAAGTCAGCCATTTTCAACTTCCTCTCTGATTTTTGTGCACTTTTTGCCATTTTCAGGCCTCGTACTTTAACGAACTCCTCCTACAGTTTTAATCTGATCATCTTCAAATTTGGTGAGTGTAATCTTAAGGCCTTTGCGACGTTAAATTGCGAAGATCTTGAGTTTTCGTCGAAGGGCGGGCCCTCGGCGGCCTGACAAATTTTGATGTTTCGCCATGAAACAGGAAGTTGCTGTAACTCAGGCATGGAATGTCCAATCTGCCCCAAACTTCACACTTTTGATAAGCGTTCTGTCCTGAACACATGACCATGCTCATATTCAGTTACAGTCATAGCGCCACCTGCTGGCAACAGGAAGTGACATGTTTAACACTCTTGTGGACTCCTGATAACATATAAAAAAGTGCCAGCAAGTGCTAAACATGCTAACAACTTACTAGAAACATGCTAAAACATGCTAGCAAACACTTAGCTAAGTGCTAAAGCATGCTGTTACTGCAATTAAATAGGAATTTGCTGTAACTCAGGCACGGAATGTCCAATCTGCCCCAAACTTCACACGTTTGATAAGAGTCATGGCCTGAACACATCTACATGAGAATATTCAGTTATAGTAATAGCGCCACCTACTGGTAACAGGAAGTGTCATGTTTAACACGTTGATGCCGTTCTAGCAACATGTTAAAAATGCCATTGACTTCTAAAAATGCTAGAAACATGTTAAAACATGCTAGCAATACTTAGCTAAGTGCTAAAGCATGCTAATTCAATGAAACAGGATGTTGTTGTTACTCAAGAAGGCAATGTCCAATCTGCGCCAAACTTCACACTTTTGATAAGCGTTCTGTCCTGAACACATGACCATGCTCATATTCAGTTACAGTCATAGCGCCACCTGCTGGCAACAGGAAGTGACATGTTAAACACTGTTGTGGACTCCTGATAACATATAAAAAAGTGCCAGCAAGAGCTAAACATGCTAACAACATACTAGAAACATGTTAGCAAACACTTAGCTAAGTGCTAAAGCATGCTATTGCTGCAAATAAATAGGAAGTTGCTGTAACTAAGGCATGGAATGTCCAATCTGCCCCAAACTTCACACTTTTGATAAGCGTTCTGTCCTGAACACATGACCATGCTCATATTCAGTTATAGTCATAGCGCCACCTGCTGGCAACAGGAAGTGACATGTTTAACACTCTTGTGGACTCCTGATAACATATAAAAAAGTGCCAGCAAGTGCTAAACATGCTAACAACATACTAGAAACATGCTAAAACATGCTAGCAAACACCTAGCTAAGTGCTAAAGCATGCTATTACTGCAATTAAATAGAAATTTGTTGTAACTCAGGCACAGAATGTCCAATCTGCCCCAGACTTCACACGTTTGATAAGAGTCATGGCCTGAACACATCTACATGAGAATATTCAGTTATAGTAATAGCGCCACCTACTGGTAACAGGAAGTGTCATGTTTAACACGTTGATGCCGTTCTAGCAACATGTTAAAAATGCCACTGACTTCTAAAAATGCTAGAAACATGTTAAAACATGCTAGCAATACTTAGCTAATTCAATGAAACAGGATGTTGTTGTTACTCAAGAAGGCAATGTCCAATCTGCGCCAAACTTCACACTTTTGATAAGCGTTCTGTCCTGAACACATGACCATGCTCATTCAGTTACAGTCATAGCACCGCCTGCTGGCAACAGGAAGTGACATGTTAAACACTGTTGTGGACTCCTGATAACATATAAAAAAGTGCCAGCAAGTGCTAAACATGCTAACAACATACTAGAAACATATTAGCAAACACTTAGCTAAGTGCTAAAGCATGCTATTGCTGCAATTAAATATGAATTTGCTGTAACACAGGCATGGAATGTCCAATCTGCCCCAAACTTAATATGTAACATGCAATAAACATGCTAGCAACACATAGCTAAGTTCTAAAGCATGCTAGAAATGCTAAAGGAAGTTGTTGTAACTTAGGCATACAATGTCCAATCTACCCCAAACTTCACACGTTTGATAATAGTTATCTCCTGAACACAAGTCCATGCTCATATTCAGATATAGTCATAGCGCCGCCTGCTGGCAACAGGAAGTGACGTTTAACACTATTCTGGACTCCTAATAACATATAAAAAAGTGTCACCAACTGCTAAACATGTTAGCAACATACTAGAAACATGCAATCAAATACTTAGCTAAGTGTTAAAGCATCCTATTACTGCAATTAAATATGAATTTGCTGTAACTCAGGCATTCAATGTCCAATCTACCCCAAAATTAAAGGGTTAGTTCACCCAAAAATGAAAATTCTGTCAGTAATTACTCACCCTCATGTTGTTCCAACCATGTAAGTCTTTCGTTCATCTTCGGAACACAAATTAAGATATTTTTGATGAAATCTGACAGAATTTTGACTCCTCCATAGGCTTCCAGTGTGACCGAAACTCACCGGCCCAGAATAGTTATTAAAACATCGTTAAAATAGTCCAAGTAACTACAGTGGCACTACATTAAGTTTATCATGCGACGAGAATACTTTTTGTGCGCAAAAACAAACAAAAATAACGACTTTATTCCACTTTTCATTTCCTTCTCTCTGGGCCTCGTAGTGTGTTTGCGCTGCGCGTCTGTGTTGCACGTCATCACGCAACACACACATGACCGGCGTCGGCCAATAGTGAGCCTACGTGGTGACGTGTGACACAGACGCGCTGCGCAAAAACACTACGCAAACCAACTAGACATCCAGAGAGAAGGAAATGAATAGTGGAATAAAGTCGTTATTTTTGTTTGTTTTTGCGCACAAAAAGTATTCTCGTCGCTTGATATACTTAAGATTGAGCCACTGGAGTCACTTGGACTATATTAACGATCTCTTTAATAACTTTTCTGGGCCAGCAAGTTTCGGTCACACTGGAAGCCTATGGAGGAGTGAAACATGGCTCAGATTTCATCAAAAATATCTTAATTTGTGTTCCGAAGATGAACGAAGGTCTTACGCGGTTGGAACAACATGAGGGTGAGTAATTACTGACAGAATTTAAATTTTTGGGTGAACTAACCCTTTAATATGTAATATGCTAGAAACATCATAAAACATGCTAGAAATGCTAAAGGAAGTTGTTGTAACTCAAGCATACAATGTCCAATCTGCCCCAAACTCCACATGTTTGATAAAAGTCCTGCACTGAACACATCTACATAGCGATATTCAGATATAGACATAGCCCCACCTACTGGCAACAGAAACTGACATGGTTAACACAGTAATGCAGTACTAACCACATAACTATTGTGTACTAAGCATGCTAAAAACATACTAAACCTGCTAGCAACTACTATATATACCTCCTTAAATGCACATTGTCCAACCATGCTCTGTCTTCCTAAAGCCACCGGGTGGCGGCGGCACGGGTGCGAGGGCCCTTTCATCGCTGCTTGCAGCTTTAATTTTGTATGTTTTTGTGCACTGAGTGAACTCTTCCTCAAACATGAACATTACCTCATCAGCAGCTTTATGAGAGTCTGAGCATTCTGGGAAAACAAAATTCTCTTAGTGAGGTATTTTGCGGACAGAATAAACAGTTCTCAAAAGAAACAATTTTTTGTTTGTGTGTTGTCATTATTCTCAGAAGTAATTATTTTATTATTGTTAACAGAATCAGTAATGTTGTAGTGGAGACACTCAATCAGCGACATCACCAATCATGTATCCACACAGTTTGATCATCATTCATTAATGCATGTGGCTCATCCAGCTCGCTGTCGTAAATGACTAATCACGAGTAGATGGATGAGGAAAGGAGACTGCTATTTTCAGCAAATCACAAGACTGGGTGGCTTCTGAAAAAAAGAAAAGAAAAGAAAGGAGACATTTAGAACCTTATAAGGTTACAGAAATCTCCTGAGGTTTGGATCATTTGTGGTATTAATTAATGATTTTTTTTTCCTTTTCATGTTAATGCTAACTGTCACTAATTAATGGGTGGCTGTTTCCTTCCCTAATGAGAGTCTGGTGAAGTGATGCGGCCCCCCTGAAAAAAACCAGTGAGGTATTTTTTACTTGATAATACTGGTATATACTCATTTTTAAAACATGAAAAATTACACCGAATTTAAAGGAGGTGATTTTTGGCCTTAAATTAGATACTGCCATTTCTTTAAAATATTGCTTTAATTAATTTTCACTTTTAGAAATGCATTTAATATTCAGACCAAATGTACCCCACAGCGCTCATAATTTGGTCAGAAAATCTTCTAATTGTTGAATAAGAATGGCCTTGCAGATTCTGCTGTGGTTTGAGCTAAACCATTATTGGAATGACAACATTTGCACCTCTCAGCAATGGCAGCATCTGTTTAATCTCTGATGGTTTGTGTCCTCTGAATTGGTCGGAGTTAATTGCAGATTCACACTGAGGCAGAGTGGCTTCTTGTTGAATATCTAAGTGGGTCATTGTGTGTTTTGTTTTGTGGGGAGCACTACATCACTCGATGGGGTATGTGTCTGTGATAGCCACGGGGTCCCCTACAGATGATTTATGCGGATAATACTGTTGCTTGTAATAATAATAACAATGTTTTATTGGAATAAGAAATGAAAGTGGGTCAGCACTAACCGACTGATTCAGTGTCAAACCCAGGCATGCCTTCAGAGACCAGACGCATAAAGACTCATCCATCAATAACATCCACCTAAATATAGCTACTGAAATATAGCATCCTGTTCCTCTGCCCAAGAATGATGGAAGAAATATGGATTTTGCCTGCAACTGAGGTATTATTCATGAAGTCATACTTTGATTATATAACTCATTTTATAAAACCGTTGGTTCCTGCCTTTGAATTTCCTAGAGTGCTGATATGCAGTCCAACAGCACTGGGACTTTTCACTGTTTGTATCACTCCACTTGTCTGTGTTTGCATGCTTCAAACATGCTGTTAATCTGTACATTAGTGGTGGGATTTTTCCCATTCACCATTTTTTGGAATCATTCACTGAACCGATTCATTAAAAACACTTAAAGAAACAAGTAGCTGTGTCTTAAATGACATACACTATGCACCATATGCTGATAATAATAATAAAATAATATATGTAAAATATATACTAACAATATAAACCAACAATGTGTACTCTGCTGTCTAATGTGTCTAATGTCATTTATATGTCTACGTAATTAAACCATTGCATGAAGTGTCCAACATTCCATTCTTATTTTTTTTATTTAATTGCACTTTAAGTGCACTTCTTGTTGTTGGAATTTTCAGTGTGAACGACACACTACTCACACTATTTATACTAAAATGCACCTAGTGGCTTTATGAGTGAGTCTTTGAATCATTCACTTAACCCCATTCAGAAGCACCTGGCTTCGAGACGCAGCAGTCCTGCTTTGATTTTTCCGATTTTATTTCCTTTGAAGCCATTTTCATGGACAAAAGTGCAAATAGACAGCCTAAAAGGAAGGTTAATCAATATTATCCTACTTTTATTGAACTGTTGTATAAAAGCTGTTGCTTTGAATGCCAGATTAAATTGCATTGTGATTGAAACCCTATTCAGGCAGGGCTGCTTTTCACAGAAACTTCTTAGATTAATTTTAATATAAGCATCAGGGAAGATACATGTCTAGATTTCTCAGCTCATTTATGTGAGTTTATTTTAAGTAGCCTCTTCTATAAACTCATGCGAAAATAAGTTTATTTATAATACAATTATATCAAAAGCTAATTTATTAAAAAGACACAAGTCATACATGATGCACACAAGCACAGTACATAACCTTCTGTTATAACTACATCTAAAAACAATCAGTACACTCCCACCTCTGTAATAAATACTGAGTTAGTTCCATCTGAATCGGTATCTAAACTCACAAACATTGGGTGATAAGAATAAGTAAAACTAGTTGGGAAAACTAGTCCCATCCGAATACTAACTCTTAATGAGTCATTAGATAATACTTAATTGTAGGCATGTCTGTTGAATAATTTCTAAATGAATCGGTATCAAATCTCAGTGTCAAGAAGGACAAATTTGATCTTGTTATTGTTTGATTTTCATTCACTCCAGATATTTTGGACATATGTTCAATTCCCATTGCATCATGGGTTCTCATAGACTAAAGAGTAGGCTATCTGCATAGAGTCATTAATAATGGACAAGCTACATTAAATTTGTATTCCCTAGATGTTCATTTTTTTCTCTTATGAAGGTCAAAGTAGACATGATGCTCCATTTGACAACTAGTGCAAGACATTCATCTGTCTACAAAAGCCTGCCTGTGTGTGAATGCAGGCATGTGCGCATCGCTTCTGTTAGAAGTAGGATAGCTCGCAGGAGAGCAGCAGGAAGAGACTGGGAGTAAAAGGTTATGACAGACTCGTGAGGATGAAAGGGTCTAACCCTGTTAACAGCCCTACCTAAAGCCTCTAAATAAATGGAGTGAAAACTAGGTGACTAACTCAAGGAGGATAGCTTCTCTCTCTCTGCACCAGACCAGACAAGTGCAGACAGATGTATCACCAAACCCTCTCGTTTCATTAAACTGTCATCCCTCTGGCACAGCCCATCAGCTTCTTTGGATTAATTGTCTTAAGTTGTTGTCGCCGTGAACTGACTAATCTGAGTCATGCATGTGTTATGCTGATAATGAGTGCTTATAAACAGAACCTAGCTGTGGGAAGTGGGAAGAACTAAGCTTGCGTAGGTCCTCTGGGCAGTTGGGCTGCATCGCTCATGAGATCAACAATGGATATATGAATGAAGCTAAATAATCAAGGTCAACAGGCTCAGAGCACTGAGCACAGAGTGTGAAAAACCAATTTCATGAGGCCCTGATAGGAAGCTCAATTTAATATGGCGCACATGGCCATTGTGTAATAGTCTTAAGCCATCTATCACACTATGAACTTACTGTTTTGAATACAGCAACACATGTAAAGCTTGTCAATCCCAGCTCTCTGTCTATCCATCTATTTGAAGCCTACGGAACTGCGGTAACTTGCGAATGGTAAATGGCTCTCTCTTGACATTGTGGTCACGAAATGGTTGTGCTGAAATTGAGTAGGGCCTTTGCAACTCAACGGCAACATCAAAAAAGACAAGTGGAACCTCCAGGGAAAGGATGGTGGTAGGCTAGAGGTATTACTGACATCGCTCACCTTCCTTTGGTTCGACTTGATATTCAGTGCAAAATATTATGCACACAACATTTTATTACAAGCTTTGAGGCATGATCTTTTTTTTTTTTCTTTTTTTTTTCATTACCACATAATACATGATGTACCATAAAGGCGGAAAAGCACCATAAGGCTTTTTTGATTTCCATCAGTGTTTGGGGCAGGCTTACACAAGTCTGTGTTTAGATGTGTGTGTTGTACTGCACTCTTTTGTAGCTATAGTAAACACGCTTGGGGGGAAAACTAACAAAAGAAAAAGAGAGGAGAACTGGCTCAGAACTGCCTTTTTATAAAACATGAAATTGTTTGTGTTGCAGTGGCTCTGCTCCTCTGTGATACACATTTGGTGTACTTTAATAAAATAGAACACTCAAAGACACTTGTAATAGCAGCATGCTGGTCATGGTATTTCAAGTAAAATAATATTGTACTTTATTGTATATATATTTTCTCTCTTTTTGTCTTTTTGAATGTGTCTTTTTGAATGTGTCAGAGCTATTATAGGTTGCATGAACCAGTGCATGATCAATCATAAATGTATGTAACAAACCTCAGATACTCTGTCATCTGATGAACAGTTTAAAAGTCTCCAATGAAAAATTAGATTTGAATAACTAATATCTAACTAAAGCTGTAAAGAGGGTAAAATCATGCTATGTCTGGGCAATAATTTCTATTTTATTTTTATTGCTTATAACTGAACAAGACCAAATTTGTTATTTTTCTTCTTGTTCTTCCTGTTATTATAACGGGGGTGGGGGTGGGGAGGGGAGGGGTATTCCAGAAAGCTGGTTATGTGACATGCTCAGGTATGTTTTATATACATACAGTATATACATAATTCTCATCTCACACATTGTTGATCTGTATTTCGTGCTGTTCAGACAGAGTATTTTCAAAGTCGTAGTCACAAAGCTTAACACTAGTCAGCTTTTGTTGTCCTTGTCAGATAAAACCAGTGATTGAATAACCTAAAACCCACATTATGAAGTGCAGTTTTGCTTTGTTGGGCGTCTTGTTAGATAAATCAAGGACCAAATAACCACAAACCCACATTATGAAACAAATTTTTGTTTTGTTATGGCCAACCACGAAATCCAGATCTTTGTGTATATCAGTACTAAAGGTGACACTTGCTGTGGCAGAGCAAATATAGTTGAGCCTCCCTCAGGTGTAGGTGTATGTTGACCATGTCTGAGATCCTGTCCTGCTGTTTTCACAGCTAGCTCTAAAATCTATTAATTTAATTTTGCGGTGCAGCCTACACTCCTGTCAGGAGAAATATAATTAACAGGGTTTTGTTGCTGGTGTCTGAAACCATCTCTCTTACAGTCTAACTCACACATTTATATAATAAGCAGCCTCCTACATGACAGCTTGTGGTTGTGAATTATGACCATAAACAGCAGCCCTGTGGTTAAACTTCCTCACTGATATAATGAATGTACTCACAGAAACATGATAGCGTGTGGTCTTGAATTAAAGTGCTTGTTTCAGTCCAAAATCTGGTGTGAATAAACAAACTGGACAGGCTTTGTTCAGAGATGTAATCAGGAACACAGCATTATGGGATTGTTTTATGTGCTTGAACTGTGTTGATTTTTGTGTGCCATAATTGCTGTTACTGGTGAGCTGTAAGAAGTGCCCTGAAATATCAACACTTTCTTGAATTTCTCTATTGACTCCACCCACATATTTTCAGACACAAAGCTTTTGTTTTAGCCTGAGAGCTAATGAAGCTGGCTCATACATTTTTAGCATTTTATAATGTTAATCAAGGTTTCTTGCAACCAAAACAGTCTTGATTTAGTTTTATATGACCATTTTTCACCTTCTCCCTGACCCTTTACCCCAGTTCACACTTCCAGCGACTTGGCTGCCAATGTGACCTGAACTCATTCATTTTCAATGAGAGTTGGCAACATGACAAAGCTGAGAAAAGTGTAACTTTATTGTTTTTATAGTGCTTTGTTTTTAGAGCTTGACAGCCTTTGTTCACCATGAACTGTTGTTTTGTGGAAAAACATCTATGTGATGAATATAAAAAATAAAAATAAGATTTTCTGAAAAATAACATGCATTTGGAATGAGAGGGTGAGTAAATAGTGAGAGAATTTGCATTTTTGCATGATCCATACCAGCTTGAAAAATATTTCCTTAATGTGTTTAGGAACAATAGTATCTTCCTCATTACTTAACCATAATTAAGCTTCTGAACACCAAATGTAACTAATGTGTAAATGTGGGTGGTTCTGCTGATGTATTCATAATGTTTTCCGTTTTGAAGCTTAGGGTATGTTTACACGACAACGTTGTACTAAAAATAGATGACAACGTTTTCAAAACTATCCCTGTTTACACGGATCTGTGAAAATTACTAAAAAGGCTGTATTATGCATGCCAGGCCAGTAGCTGGCGATGTAACTTTGTTAAAGGATAACTGTTGCCAAAATGCAACCTAGGGTCTTTTTGTTAATCTACCCGAGGCAAACTTTCGTTTAAAAGTATAATTAGAATGGAAACGGCACTTTTAAGTTTGACTGTATTTTCGGTTTCGGTCAAATTGTTCAAAATCTTTCTTTTTAGTAAACTCTGTGTACACAAACAATATTCTCAATGCTCGATTTCATGTGTAGAGCCCCCGGTGATACTTCGAGCAAAGTTTCATGTTGTGTTGAGCCTTCTTAGTGTTTTAAAAACAGTGATATTTGATGCTATCATAGTAGTGCCCCAAGCACTCCCATTCAAAAGGTAATTTGACCGAAAACGAAAATACGGTCAAACTTAAAAGTGGCGTTTCCATTCTAATTAGGCTTTTAAATGAAAGTTTGCCTCGGGTAGATTAACAAAAAGACCCTAAGGTTGCATTTTGGCGACCGTTATCCTTTAAGAAACACTCCGTGAACACATAATACGCATGCTTGAGCATGTAATTTGCATTCGCATGACATCACCGTTTTCACAAATTCACGTTTTTGTTGTTTACATGGAGAGGGCACTGTTTTCAAAACCTTGCACTTTGAAACCCGTTTTCAAAAGCTTGCATTTTCAGGCCCCAAAAAAGCTGTTGTTGTTTAAAAAACGGCCAAAACGCATAAAAAGGTTTCAGTTTTCAGTTGAAAATGGTGTCGTATAAACATACCCTTACTTAAAACTCTTTCTTTTTATAAAAAAAAAAATTATGTCCAAGCAGTTTTTGAATTCCAAAAGACAATGTTTGCATTATAGATCAAGCTATTTTGCTTTAAAAAAATTATAATATGACACCTTTAAACACTCAAGCTCAGATACAGCCACATATACATGCTGGTGGAATGATCTGCCTAACTCTACCAGAGCTACTGAGTCCGTGGCCATTTTCAAGAAACGGCTGAAGACGCATCTTTTGCGGCAACACTTGATCCATTAATACTAACACTTTATGTTCTATTCTATATCTATTAAAAAAAAGAAAGTACTGCGTCAGATTACACTGGAAAGGGTCATAGCACTTGCATATTGTTGTCCTATTGTTAGTTTAACTGCTTCTATTGTTCTCATTTGTAAGTCGCTTTGGATAAAAGCATCTGCTAAATGAATAAATGTAAATATACTGTACTTTAGCAAAGCTTAAAACAGCAATTATTCACCTCCTGGAAGTCATTTCAAAATCAAACATGCTCATCAGGACATCAACAACTTTTTCCTATAAACTGCATCCAGAAACACATCTGGATATTTTACCAGCTGGTGCGATAACACTGTGCAGACATCTAGCACTGCTTGTCACATCACATATACATATGCATAGATTACAGGTGAAAAAGACAGCTTTGATATGATAACGAGTGTGCGCCACTGTAAGTGTCCCTTGTGTGAGTCACAGAGTATCGTTCATGCCAGTGCATTACATATTATGTTCATTTCCATTTCCACTTTAATTTGAGTTTCTCTTTGTATCTAGGAAATTCAATCCAAATTTTGGGAGACAGCCATCATGTTGGTAATTATGCTGAAGTCTGGACGTAATTAATTTTATTGGACCAGTTAATCGATTCCTGATGAAAAGGGAGATTAAACTGATAGCTCTCCTCTCCAGTCATCGGGGCTCCTCCCTCCCTGATTCGGGCACGCATACGCGCTTTGGCTAAGCCATTACTTCTAAATGAATCTGTAGCGTGTCGCTGGCTGTGAGCCAGAGCAGATAATGCTAAGACTGTCTCACTCCCAGCAGTCACGGCTTGATCTTTCGGAGAGCGACCCATTCGCATGACTATCAGTGGTGAATTCCTCATGCACAATGTCTAAACAGGTGTGGTGCATCTATTAATCAGGTGCGGGCATCAGTGTGCATGGCTCATAGTTTAATGCAGGTCATAATTTAGTTACTGGGTGAACCGGTGTCATCTTTCACGAGCTGTATGGTGAAGCAATATTGTGCTCCATTCGGTCTTTTCACATTGACTATGTGAACTAATTGGCAAAAGCGGCAATAATAAGGCCCCTAATGCGATAACATACAAATTAAACTTATCGCTCTGAATGATGAAGCACAAAGAGTCGCGAGGGAGCGAGCTAAATCAATTTAGGAAGAGTAGCGTGTTTGTGAAAAGGGAAGAAAATGACAAGGGAGATCACGGCGGCTACTGTTGGGGAAGTGCAGATCCTGTGCGAATGTGAATAAATCCGGCAGCTTGGTTTAATGATGAGAGACAGCATTCCGAGTGCCTTCTGGCAGTTTTGTATTACCTGCTAAAATGAGCTGACATTTGCATTTGAAAATCCTCCCTCCTGAAAAGATACAATTAATTCTCAACACCTAATGGTATTTGCTTGGCAAATCTGCGGTACGTCACGCTCAAATTTAAGCCCTCTGTTGAGTATCTTGGCAGTAGATTTGCTCTGAACATGCAAGTTTCCTGTCCAATCTTCCAAATGGAGCTCCTCGCAGACCTTTGTCTGAGGCAGTACACAAAATTTGATATTCCATGTTTGTCATTCTCATTGGAGGACTTTATGTATTAGTTCTTTTGTCAGGCTGTTCTCCAGGCACACAGGAGGTGATTCTTGGCCAGATTTAGCAGCATAGAAAAATGATGAAATGGCTGTGACATGTCAAGATGTTTCACTATTCTTGTAAACATCTGCTATCGGGCAATACAATGCCTGGCATGCAGCCTGGTTGTTTTCAGGGTTACGAAAATGGAGACAGCAATTCACCATCAGCCCATGTTGAAATGCCAGTAAACTTTTATTTATCTAATACGTTCAGTTGCTCAGTAATATTAGAGTGAATGGAAATTTGCATTTAGTAAAGCCTGCACCGATTGTTCTGCAGTCTTTGTTGGATGAAAGAAAATGAAGAGACTTTCAGAGACGATTTCTTAATCATTACAATTAGAGGAACTTTGAGAACCATATCTCAGTAGCACAGACAGTCAACAATAAGATTGTCACACACAAAAACTTCACACAATTTCTTTAAAACAAAAAAACTTTAATATCTCTTAAACAGTATATGGAAGTAGAAACATCAGAGACTTCTTTTGACAAGAACTATATATGCCGTTTACAAATATGCTTACACAGGTTGGGGAGGTTGTACCAGGTTAGAAAGGAGTTAGAAACTGGGATGAAAATAAATTATCATAAATTATCATTATGATTTGATTGCCAAATAACATTTACTCAAATCTTTTTCTGAATATTAATGTCATGTCTGAGCAGACAGAGAGGATAATAATAATAATACTCTTTTTTGTTTGTTTTTCTAACTAACTTTTTGACTTTGTGGAAGTTGTTATACAAATCATTAGACATTTTAAAAGTAAATTTGATTAACAAAACCCCTGGTAGTGGGGTGGGTAGAAACAACAGCACCCATTGCACTTGATGTTCATTTTCACAGTTTAAGATGTAGATTTCAAAACCACTATAAATTATAGTAGATCAATGTTGAAAAAATATTACATAATTATGAGATACATCACAGCACATAAAAAGCAAAAAACAAAAACAAATTAGGCCTACTAAGAAGCAACAACAAAAAAGTGTCTCTCTATTGTGATTTAAAATGGGCAAAATGTATTTGATGTCAAAAAGAGCTGGATGACATTTTAAATGGGTAAAAGCTGAAGCAGAAAATTTGCCTTTGGTCGAACCAAGTCTTATTATTGAGATCTTTTTTCGAAACAGTCACAAAGCCAAACCGAGACATGTTCTTCCTCTTCTCAAACAACGTAAATCTACTGTCTTAATCTGTCCAGAACTCAACTGCAAACAAAAACTGCTCTGTAGAACAACTGTCGCTACCGAATATACGAACACTGCTGCCCTCATGTTTTTCTCTCAACGTCATGAAAAACAGGACTTATAGTAGCCTAGTTCTTAATAAAGTCGGCGAGAGGGGCAGGATAGAATTATGGGACATTTCTGACTCCTCGACTGTTACAGCGCCAAAAAGGTGTCAAGCTGATATCGATGGCAAAGGTGCCCACGAGAACTATGAATAGCAAATACATTTCTGCATTTATACTCTGAATTTGAATTACTTCTGGCAGGATGAGGTTGCAAAAAAAATCACATCTACGGCTATCTGTGTCCTGGGTTGTAAGCGTGACACTGCTCTGTAATCCTGCCAATCCATATTCATGCATCATTCTGCCAGGTTCTATCAGGACGAATTCTATTACCAGAGCCAAGGAAGCAGAGCCTCAGTAATACATTTAGATAGATCATCATTATTATGTTTAAAACTTGAATATCTAAGTTTGTAATAGCAACATATATTGTAGTTTAAGCCTGAACGGTGATTGTCTTAAAGTATCTCAGCCCATGGCTTCATCTCTTCCATGTTGTGTGGTTAATACTGCACATAAAACGCATTCATGGGTCAATGGCATGATACAAATACATTAAAACAATTATAAACACTTTACACTAAATACAAAAAAACATCACTTCTATATGTTTCTAATTGTACCTTAATTGCTTTATTTAAACTCATTTTACTTTTTGGTCGGCATAATTTTGCCTATAATATTTTCACAAAACAGCTTCACTACTTGTCAATATTTAAAAACACATTTATGTGTCAAATAAAAGTCCTGTGGTCTAACCAACATGCAAAAAAAAAAAAAGGAAAAAAAGAATTGATACCACTGACAGGACCCCTGCAGACCATCTGTGTGTCAATATCAATAGGTCTCATAAAATATCAGATAACTTGACCTTTTATTAATGATTTATAATTCATTATTAATTCACAATTAATGACATTTATGAATTAATTAGTCATGATATTTGTAAAAAAAAAAAAAAAAAAAAAAAAATACTGATCCAAATATATTTACAGTAAACACTTTTTATAAATCATTCAAAAATGTACACAAAATATAGATATGTTCACACCATATCATAATTATCATAATTATGATTAAATATTTTCTAAATATTTGTAAAAAGTATTAACATCCTTGCTGGTAGTTTCAACTTGTAAGCTGGGAATTTTCTGAGAGCTCCTACTTGTACCATGTGAACGCTGGACAGCTCAAAGTAGAACATCACTTGTTTTCATCTCGAAATTACGGTAATTACGACATGACATGAATGCAGCATGTGTTTATTTTTACTTGATGGTTACAATTATGTTTTTAAGACTCATTAAATGTTAACTTCTTAAAAATGGTATAAAAGTTTTTCAAAACCATATAAAGCCAACATGAGTATAAAGAGATTACATTTCTAAACTAGGTTAGAACTGTTAAAAGATGTTTATTTATTGTTGACTCTCTTACAGTATGTGCTGTCAAGGTCAGCCTGCTGCAGAACTTCAGGACAGTGTTAAATATTTCTCCAACAGCTCAATATTCATTTGAGTTCTGACTCAGTCGTGACCGCCAATTGAAACTCAAACTGAGCTTGAGTCATGACAATGAAGAATCCCTCACACACATGCACAAAGTGACTTTTATCACCCAGCTAATTTTGTAGCATAAGCCTTTGTTATGTGCTCCAATTCAAGTGTGTATGTGGCTTGATTTTTTATTGCTTAGGTCTTTTTTCCCTTTTCTTCTAAAAAGCAATTTGTCAAGAGTATGTGATAGAACTGTTTATGAATAGCAGATCAAATTAGTGTAATCAACCTTGCGGCTGCAATGCATCCATTTGTATTCATACGGTACTCTATCTGTCGTTCATTGGGATGTGGCGGTGCTGCGAGGTTTGAAGTTGTCATGAATGGCAATGCATGCTTTATTTGTCACTAAGCTATAGCTGCTAGCATGTCTTACAAGCATATAGTCTGTTTTACAGTTAATAGATTATACACATTCTTCTCTACTAACAAACAGCAATTTGTGTTAATAGAGTAATTTAACAGAGCAAGCTGAATGAAAAATAAAACCATGCAGTAACTAGCACTTTGCAGTAGATATTCTTTTTCTGGTAACAAGAAGCGCATACATAATTAAAAATAAAAGGGCTATCATAAATGTGGTGTGGTCTGTTTTACTTAATAAGCTTCCAGAGGAAAATATGAATAATGCATTACAGTTTTTCTATTTCTCTTTGTCTCAAGGTACCGATGGATAATTCAATTACTTTTTGAGGAGACCAGACCCAAATAATGCAATTAGATTTTAATCAGCCACACAGAATACAAAACCTGTCATAAACTTGTAATGCTGTGCGATATTATATCAAATGCAAGTTCATTGTGAGGTCTATTCTGAGAAAACTCTGAAACATTATGGAATTAATCGGTCAATCGATACACCTAGCTGAGGTGCAAGACACGCAGGCTCTTGTTGCTCTTTTGTCTGAAGTCTGCAGAGATGAATGAATAGTGAAAGTAAGCTTTGTTTGTCATCCTAAGTTTTTTTCTTTCTTTAGCTTGCAAAAGTGCAGGCATGAATTAAATATGTCTCCAGCCACAGTAGGGGGTGGAAACCAGAAAAATTATAAGTTGTAAGAGCAGAAGCTGCACTGGATTGTAGGATAAGAGATGGTGTGAACTAATCCTGCTGACACAAAGTAAATGTTAACCAGAACAACTATGAGCCACATTATAAAATGTATAATGTTATATGTAACACTTTACAATAAGATCTGATTTGTTAATATTAGGTAATGTATTAACTAACATTAACTAACAATGAGCAATACATTTGTTACAGTATTTATTAATATTTGTTAACAGTAGTTAATAATAATACACAGTCGTTCATTGTTTGTTCATGTTAGTTCACAGTGCATTAACTAATGTTAAAAATACAACTTTTAATAATGTATTAATAATGTATTAGTAAATGTTGAAATTAAGATAAAATAAGATTATGAAATGCTGTAGAAGTATTGTTCATTCTTAGTTCATGTTAATTAAAGTAGTTAAAGATGATCATCAGATGCAAAATGCACTTTTATATGGTGTTTATAAATGTGTCTGCAGTGTGTGGACACAACCACCATATAATGAAAAAAAAAAATTGAATCCTCAAAAAACCTAAACACTCTCAATAATCAAGCCATTTGGATTTTCTGAGCAATGTGATGTCATATTGCTCATGCTCCGCCCACGACTACTGACGAACTGTCCCGTATTAGAATATTTCCGCCCTCAGCCATTTGTATACTGTCCGCCAAGGCAGGTTGTCAAGGCAGCACTTTATGTGTCTTGTGTGACATGCCCCATGGAAGAGAGGGGTGGGGTGAGCAGTTGCTCATTATCGTTTAAAGAGACATGCACCGAAACGGGTCGCTGTGAACAGAGCTGTTTTTGAGGAGGTAAAAAGGGTGTTGTTTTACACAACCACTGAGGAATTTGAACCAAAGTATGTTACAAACTTTACATGAAGACCCTAAAGAATCATACCAACTTGTGGAAAATGGGCATCCAATGACCCCTTTAACTAATGTTAACTAATGAAACCTTATTGTAAAGTGTTCCCATGTTATAAAAATGAAGTATATTACTGAGTGGAAGAACTAACTCTGATAATTAATTAGCAGCTGCAACAATAACATAATAATAAAAAACTATAATAAAAATAATGGACAACAAATTTCATAACTGATTGATTAGTCAGGTCTGTGTGCAAGGAGAATATCCACCAGTGACAACACTTTGCAATAATGAAAAACGCATTTATATAAAATGCATCTGGAAAATTGAGTGAACTGCAGCTTGGTTCAAACACTTTTCCCACAGCATTGACCCAGTGCTTCATATTAAGCACTTTAAACTAAAGTAAGCACATCGTTTAACGAGCTTGTCCAGTGCTTTACAGATGTGTGTGTGTTGTTTTATGCCTTCGAGACACGGTTTCCCAATTGCATAAGATACAATTTACGGTTATATCCTAGCTGTAAATGTTTGAAATTCCACAAGTGTTTTCTTTTTTCATAAAGGCTGTTCCTCCTTCTAACAAGCAATTATTCATCCAAATATACTTCCATACTATATAGTACAAACAGTAAAGCGAAAAGTACTCAGATGTCCTATTAATTCTTGCAAGATTCTGAAGTGTGCATCTGATGGAGACTTTACTATCCTGTGAGAGCATTGGAGAGATTTGTAAATGGCAGTATTTAGTGATGCACCTGATGGCGTAGTTCACATGACAGAGACAACATACCACACACTATAGCTGCATCTCATTTCAAAGGCTGCGTCCTCCGGAGGTCGCATGTGTAGGCTGAGCACTTCATAAAGGATGTCTTATTTCAGAACAGTAACCATTATAAAATTGACCATTATTCCAAGTGAAACATAAATTGTTGTAATTTCTTAATGACTTTGGAATGTAGTGGTCATGTTACTGAAATGATGCAGTCTCAATAACGTATACAGCATTCGAAATGATACGCAGCTTATAGATACGTAGATGCCATATTCAACCCCTCCAGACACGTTGACGTGTCTGCCATCTTGGAATGGTTAACATGACGCTGCTTATCATTCACACTAACAAACCAATTAGTTTTCAAAGAAAATGTCACAGCACTGTGCAGCCAATGACTGTAAAAACCACTGAGCTATAAATTCCAGACAAACTGGGATAACCTTTCAGAGGTGAGAATGTGCTGTTTTGTGTTTTTATGTAGGCCTATAACTCAAAAAGCAACACCCATGTGCAGAATTATCACATTATTGATAAACTAAATGTTGTGAAAATAATCTGCTAATGTATATTGCAGAAATAGATAGATGCCTTAATTATAAATACGCTGGTTTACTGCAAGTTTACTGCACTTTGATGTATTATTCTCATAATTTCCCTATAGCAGCTAATAAATAGGAAGTCTCGCACATTCACAGAAAACACCTTACTTCCGCGTTGAAAAATAAGGTTGGATAGCATCCCATGGAAACAGACACTCATGAGGCATCTATGTATTTATATATCTACACATTCATACAATATATAATGCACTGTTTTAACTGTCGCAAAGTAAGTTTTAAACCAAATGTAGTACCTATACAGTATATGCGATTTCTAATGCAGAGGGCAAGTGTGTGTTAAACTTCACATATAAACGAGCACCATCACAGGCATATGCATCAATCAGATGAAGCGCAACACTAATGAAGCACAATAGGCCTTTATCACAATTCCACATTCGAAAAAAGGAAGCTTCCAATAGTAGCGTAAAACAACCTCCACTGCAGCCTGTTTCAATGGCTGTGCCTATAGCATGGGATTGTTGTGATTTATTTATGTACAATTCAGCACAGATACAAAGACACCAACCTCAGTTTACAATCATTAAACGAGTATTGTGAAACAAAGAAAAATGGTGTCATGATATTCCAACGCATATTTTGTGATTTAAAGGGGACCTTTTATGCCCCTTTTTACAAGATGTAAGTCTCAGGTGTCCCCAGAATGTGTCCATGAAGTTTCAGCTCAAAACACCCCACAGATCATTTATTATACATTATATATTATGCATGTTTTAAATGCCCACTTTTGAGCGGAAGGAATAACATGCTGTTTTCATGCATGTATCTTTAAAATGAGCTGCTGCTCCCCAACCTGCTTTCCAGAAGAGGGCGGAGCCTACAGCTTGTGCCTCGGATACTCTGCCAACAACGAACAAAACATCTGTTTGGTTTTTACTATCATCTCTATCGCAGTCACGCTCATGTGACATTGCAGTTCTTCATCATCATGAAAGTGTAGTATCTGCATGGTTTTAAAGCCATATCAGTCTAAAACTTCTGATGAGTGGTTTTCTGAACACACACATCCGAAGCATGCGCACAGAGCTTTCTGACTTCAGATGTCAGACGGCGCATTGTGTGAATATTAAACTAAGTTCTTTTTCACGTGTGATTGCGCTTAAACTGTTAAACACACACACGGTTATGTCAAATAAAATTCACATGAACACAGTCGGTTATGTGTGTGAGCGTAAACAGCAAGCAAAGAAATCAAATGTGTATTAGATCTGTGTATTAGATCTTTGAAAGTAGCGTATAATAAGTAGCTACTGCTATATCAGTGGGGATTTCTTTAAGACTGCAAGGGAAGCTCGGCT
Organism: Leuciscus leuciscus; assembly: GCF_965113295.1. Lineage (NCBI taxonomy): Eukaryota > Metazoa > Chordata > Actinopteri > Cypriniformes > Leuciscidae > Leuciscus > Leuciscus leuciscus. The sequence goes on from NC_138730.1 coordinate 26,955,496, forward strand.
TCCCCTATAATGTCAAAAAATTAATGGTCAAATACACTGTAAAAAATGTCTAACCTCTCCAAGTCAACATTTTCTAGTGACTGGTCACATCTAAATTTTTAAATTGGCCCAAGTGCAATTCTTGTTGCAATAGTCTGTTAACAATAGTCTGCTCAATGAGAAATAATACGTCAGACTAATTGAAAAATTTAGATGTTATCAGTCACTAGAAATTTTTGACTTGGGGATGTATTTTTTTTTTACAGTGTATGTACTATTGTGTTAAGATTGTATTGACTAAAAATGCGTTAGAACACGTTCATCTCGAAGACGAGTTCGTTCAGAATCAGCTACATATAGCAGGTCGGCTTACTCGGTTTCCTTCTCATCCTGTAGCGTCACAATGCATTTCCCTGTTGAAGCCTGGCGTCCATTGACTTCAATGTGGCTGCTTTGAACAGTTTTTTTCAGTGCTTCGAAACTGGACAGTCATTGAATAAATGCTGCGATTATGTCCCGCCCCCGGACGCTTAGCGTCTCTGGGGGTGAATGAGGAGTGGGCTGGCCTGGACTCCGGGCTTCTGCATGATGATTGGAGGGTCTGTCGAAAGACTGCATCTCCTTTTGATTGACTGCAATTTTGTATTATAAAAAGTCGCTGAAGCTATTCAAGCTCAGTCCCATCGCGGATTTTGCAAGTGTAGTCGAAAGACAAACTGCTGCAACCAATTTCTTGGTATTTGCTTGGCGAAATTGCTGGCCAATTTTCATCATACATTTCACACAATTATACACCACATTCCTTGTTTCAGTTTAACCTTATTCCCATATTTCCTCCGTCGAGTTTAATATCTTTTTTTTTAGATCGTTTGTTCATTCATTCATTCATTCATTCATTCATTCATTCATTCATACAGTAGACTAGCGTCGTAGGGGTGAACTTGCCAGCTAGCAAACTGCTGCTTCATTTTGTTGAAAAGGAACGTAGGGCAGAATTTACGGATAAATAAATGGACAATTTTTATGATGTAGGACGAAAATGAGCTTCCCCTCTTTGAAAGACCAGCAGCCGCCACTGTGCTATACTGTTAATATGAATCAAACAACAAAAGAAAAACAGAAAATCACTCACTGCCCTTGATTGAATAACTTAATAGTTTTAATAATAATACATTTCTTACTTGAATGCAGCTTTTAAAGCAGGGCTATACAGTTTCGGGAATTTCTTCGCTGTATTCTCGCTTTTTGCTCGCAGGTTTCTCTATAGAGCTCCTCCTACAGCTTCAGAATAGATATTTGACAACACTGTCGAAAAACTCGTTGGCGACTCTCAGATACCAGAGGCTAGTAGATCAACGACATCAAAGCAGATGGGACATTCTTTAAAACGTCTTCTTCATTCGGGTTCGAACAGCGTGAGGGAGCGCAATAATGACAGAATTTTAGCAGATTTTTTTTGCCGTAAAGCAATTCGTTACATCGCGATACCTGATATCACGCGATACTTCCTGACGCTGCGGCCGTCGACTCACCGGCTCAAAGTTGCAAGGGTGGTTTTTCGGCTCACAGGCGCTTGGGGGGTGCAAGACGACCACCATTCAACCCCCAAAAAAGTCATATAACTATTCCAATGACTCCGAAGCTGTTCGGTTAAGGTAAAAAAGTTACTTAGTTCACCTTTAAATGCTCTGGCGAGGAGGTAAACATGGCGGGGTCTATGCTATAATAGGGAGAGTCCATCAGCAGTCGTGGGCGGGGCCTAAGCATTTGTTACATCACAAAAGCTGCAGTTCTGAGACACTGCTTATGATTTATGGGGATTAAAAAAAGAGGAGTGGATGGATTTTTACCATTATAGGGTGGTTGTATACACACACTTCCGACACACATTTATGTTCAAACACCATGTAAACGTGAATTTTGCATAATAGGTCCCCTTTAAAAGTGCATGCGCAGTACTTCAGAGTATGGCCACCTTTTTTATTAAAGTAATGCGAGAATAGAATACAAACAACAAATCACTTTAAAGAGCATTCAAATTAGACAAAGCTTAAAATATTAATTTTGACTAAAAACTATTTTTGGGGGATTCAATTAAAGGTTTGGGAGAAACTTATTGTGTTAAATGTTCAAATTTGTTCATGTACTTACTTTAAGATGCAATCATAAATATTTAGATCAAATTGAAGATGTTCAAATAAAGGACTATTTTCAACCCATAGATAATTATTTAAAAATAACTGGTTTGATAAAGTCCCCAGATATGCAACATAATGTCGGCCCAGATCCGGGCCACATCTGGCACATAGGGATTTCACGCGTACCAGATGTGGGCTGGATCTGGGCTGACAATATGTTGCTGTCTGGGTCATATCCTCTGGGTTTGAGTGCAATGATTGGATAGCATTATAGACAAAAATGAGTGGTTAATCATAATAAATATAATGCAAAATAAACATAATAATATAAATATATATATGTGATATATATATGATACCTATTGTAAAGTCAAGTGCTAGCATACCATACAATCCATAAATTCGTAATATCTAAGTCCAGTGGTCAGGAAAAACTGCAGCAATGCCCTCTGCAGATGCCAATCATCATAATTATTATTTATACTGATACCATCGGATAATCCTCAAGAACATCTGTAGCATGAGAGATTTGTTCTTTGCTCTGTACAACATTTTCACTTGGGACCTTCAAATTTGTTGCACTAGTCAGTGAACCAAAAGGCTAGTGTGCAGCGCTTGAACTAGAGTGATGCTTAATTCTCTCAGGAGAATCCGTCTACCATGACAGCTTATATACTGCAACTGACAAACTCACGTCTTGCCCTGCACATCGTTTGAGGTCTTGGCAACACTGTGATGGATCCTGTTTTTCACTGATCAAGCCCTGAGGAGCCAACCCACAGCTCCCTTTTGATTCATAAAGGAATGTTTTTCGTGAGAGCAAACTGAAATTATACTTAATTATCAAGAAGAATTTTTAGCATCCTGAAGCATATTTAGACAAATCATAAATTTTGAAAAATACATGTAATTTGACTAAATTTCTCGATTTTGTGATTACATTTCTTATTATGAGATCTATAGTTCAGCCAAAAATGAAAATTCTGTCATTTACTCACCTTTGTGTTGTTCCAAACCTGTTTGAATTTCTTGGACATCATTCATTGTAAAAAACAAAACAAAAAACACTGAGACATTTTTAAAAATTTCTTCTTTTGCATTCTACAGAAGAAAGAAATGCATTTTATGAATCAACTATCCCCTTATTGAAAGGATGATGTGCCACATAATGATAAATGCCATATATATAGGCTATATGAAGAGTTCAGATCCAAAAGCCTCTACTGTAAGTGCCATCTGAAATTTTATTCTAGAATGATCATTTTTATCAAGCTCGTATATTTAAGTTCAGTAATTTCAATTAAATGACAATTAATAGGTAATTTTCATTGCCATTTAAGTGAAATTACAGAACTTAAATATAGGAGCTTGATAAAAATGATCATTCTAGAAGAAAATTTAAAATGGCACTAAGAGGCTTTTGCATCTGAACTTTTCATATATATATATATATATATATATATAAATGTGTATACGTATCTCCCTGCTAACCCTCAGCATATACCATTTACTTGTTGTACACCACACTCGAAGCAGCCTGCTGAAAAAGAGAGAAACACTGCATATGAAGGTGGAGGGAAAGGAGATGTCTCTCGTGAGAAGCAGAAAAGGAGGGGAATGTAAAGAAAATGGGAGTGAGAAAGGGGAGGGACGCACACAACAGAGTAAGATCGCCCCTGGCCCCCTCCAAGCTCTTGCTGGCATCTCACGCTTCATTAGTTTTCAACCATTATGAACAATATTTGTCATCTTCTTTGCCCCCTGGAGCTGTTAGTTTACAAGCCACCTGATAGAAATAAGTACAAGACTTCACATGGAATTACATGTGCCTCGCTTTTCTCCCTTTTTCCAAAGGCCATTTCTCTGTTTCCCCCATTTTTTATGTTCTGTCTCCTGCATGAATATTTTGTTGAGGGGATTTCGAGCATTTGCCCTGTGGTCTCCAGGGGTAACGTTTGCCTGAGCTGCACTGAGCGTTCTGCAGCGGAGGGATGTGACGGCCCTGTAGCAGCTCAATTACAGTATAATCTCTCTAATTAAAAGTGTAACCAACATGAAAATCGTCTCAGTTAAGGGTCAGACAGACAAACACCAATCGCTTCTTTGCTGGTGCCACATCAGTATGATAAGCATTACGTTGCGTTCATCAAATCTCACCACTGACATTTCTTGAGCTCTATTCATTAGTCTACATCAAAATTCCACCCACAAGAAGCTAACAGAGCGTATAGTGCCTTAAAACATAATTGATTTCATAAATAACTTTTCACTGTTAAAGGAGTTTCTCATGTAATGTGCTGTACTGTAAGATTGAGTGACCCAATGTGCGTGTGCTAACAGATGGAAACCAACTGTTCTCTGTATTTACTCCCTAAGCCTGAACGTATCAGATGATCAATAAGACAGAAAAGCCATTATTATCATATCACAGTTCATAAGATTATGCTCTTCAGCATAATATCTTCTGCCTCTACAAATTGATTGAGGAAATCTATTAGACCTGTCGCTTGGAGCTGCAATGAACTTATGAAAATGTATCTATTGGAATAGCAGCTTATCCTCTGGGGTTTGAGCACCATCTTCCAATGCAATGACACTTACTTGATTTACTCCGCACACTCGCTGTTGATTCGGGTTGTGAGGAACGAGGCATTTTAAGAGATGTCTTTACTAGCTTCATCTGCGAAATCACGTGCACTTCAAACTAATGTTATTTTGCTACTGGACCAAATTGGATTTAAAAAAGGGAATAAATTGCATAATTTCAAAATGAAGAACTATAATTTGGTAGTCCAAGACATAGAGGGCGAATTTCCTTTGCAGAGCTCTGAAAAAGGTGCAGCAACACAAATGGAGAACAAATTGGACGAAATATTAAAAAGGAAAACCATTGGTCTAGAATTGGAATTGTTCTATTAGCATGCTGAATAGTCCTCAGATTTCCAATCAAAATGTCATATAAGCAAATGCAACAGTCACAGTTCCAGAGAGAAGGAATAATGTAAAATTCATGACATATAGATCAGAAGACACATTAGGTTTTAATCTTCACTGTTCCACCACACAGCTATTGCTTTCATTCATGTTGTAGAGGATTCAAAAGCTGCTAACCTTATACGTCTATTTCTGAGCCTCATCTCATGCTTTTACATGATTTTGTATGAATATGGATTCATATTTTGAGCTAAAGTAGCACTTTAAACAATCTGGTTTTGAAAACATTGATCATTTTAAGAATCATTTGTTTACATGTAATAAGACAACGCATCCATTTTGATATGAAAGTGACAGAATAAAAATTGACAGTGAAACATGATTCCCCGCCAAACCGCGTACACCTGATGCAGCAACTTTTCTAACACACAAAACTAAAAGACCTGTGCCAGCTTTCTGTAACAATAAGACAGCTCGTGAAAAGATTTCATTTTCACATGTTGGGTGACTCATCACCTGGAGGGCCCTGAGGGCTGCAGAGCAGATAAAGTCCCAACCGTTACAGATGGGCTTTAAAGGAGTATATGAAACCCCATAGCAGGTGAACTGCTGGGTTCTGCAGGAGGCTCGGTTTTATCCAAATTATTCCTGCGGCCCATGATACTTGCACGAATTATGGTCGTAATTCCAGGCAACCTGTAAACAATCAGTGATTACAAATAAGCAAAAAAAAGAAATAAATAAATAATTCCATATTCCAGGATGACAATGTTAAGATTCATCAGGCTCAAATTGTGAAAGAATGGTTGGGAGGGAGCATGAATAATCATTTTCACACACTAAAGTATGAACTATCATTCAGGGCAGACGGCATTCAGAAGATACAACAGATTTTTCAGAAAAGTCTTGATCATGTTGATAATTTAGAGGTCTTAAGGTGTGGTCACATTAGCAAAAGTTTGGCAAAATGTATGTTGTCTATAGTTTTTATTTTTTATTTATTTAATTTACCTTTATTTTACCAGGAAATAACCCATTGAGATTCAGAATCTCTTTTTCAAGGGAGTCCTGGCCAAGACGGCAGAATAATAGTTCCATTTAAAAAATACATATACAAACATTTAACAGAAAAATAAATGTTGGCAATTTAACATCATCTCAACATAATCATCAGCAGCACTCAGTAACAGTACATGTGCAATTAGTACTCAAATAGTTCTTTATCCTCATTTTAAATTGTGTCATTGTCGGTAAATAGTCCAATTTTAGCTTATTCTGCAATTTATACCAGGAAAAAGGTGCAAAAACTTTAAAAGCACTTTCACAGAAGACAGTTCGCGTTCGTGGGATATCATACATGATTTGCCCATATGATCTAAGATTACATTTCCTGGTAGTGACTTTAAGAGTCAGAAGAGAACATAAGTAAGGAGGCAGTTTACAAAGTATGGCCTTAAAAAGAAAAATATACCAGAGTTCCAGCCTGCGATTGTGCGATTGCAGAGATGGCCAACACTCTCATACAAGTTGCAATGATGAGTACAAAAATTGGAATTAGTCACAAATCTTAGAGCTGCATGATGTACTGAATCCAGCATTTTCAAAGAAGATTTGTTTGCATGCGTAATTGCGTATATAAAATATCACCATAATCCAGCATTGACATAAATGTTGTTTGTATAAGTGTTTTTCTCGTACTAAAAGAGAAACAGCCTTTATTTCTATAATAGAAACCCAACTTTACTCTTAGTTTTTTTTTGTTAGACCCTCTATATGCTGTTTGAAGGACAAATTTTCTTCTAAAAGGAAACCAAGATATTTATAGACTGATACTCGTTCAATTACTTTCTCATCTAGTGTAGCAATTTGACAAGCATCTTCTGTTTTCCTTGATTTAGAAAAGCACATCATTTTAGTTTTATCAGAGTTTAGAACAAGTCTCAATTTCTGAAGATTCTTCTGAATAATTATAAAGGCAGATTGCAGATCCTAATAGCACTTGTCAAGGCTGGAGCAGAACAATACAAAACCGTATCGTCCGCATAAAAATGACACTTAGCATTTTTATAAATAGTAAATAAAATGGGACCCAAAATGGACCCCTGGGGGACACCATTTTGTATAAATAATAAGCACAGCTCAAACAGAAGTCACTTTCAAAACAAGCAGCTTTCTATTGGTCCTGATCGTGTGGATTCCTGTTGAATTTCAACCGTGAAAATTCACATAACCGTAAATGAGATCGCACCTTAAAAAATTTTCCTCAAAAAGCTTTAAAAAGGTTAAATATTTAAAAGCTAAGCATTAAATGTATAATGCCTATCATGTGTTAACGCGAGCATCAAAATATTGTGATAAGTTGCATCGAAAGTGGAAAGGTAGTTCATATTTTCAAACGCAGTTGGCAGGTTTGCTCGTAATATTGTGCATCAACAAACTTGTAGTGCGTATCCTTGTAATTCTGGTCTCCGTAAGCTGCGCAGCAGGCCGTGGTTATGCTACCCGCAGAGACAGTGTAGGACATGCAGTTTACTCTTTGAAAGGGAACAAAAACACAGTGAGATGGTTTAAGATGTATATGTCAAGGGGTTCTCGGGTCATTGTTGTTATCAACGCCAATACATGGTTTCCTGGCGTAAAGACACCTCAGGGAAGAGTAATAACTGCTTGAAGGCAAGGTTTAAGAGATAAATATGTAGTGTCTGTTTGCTGGGTCTTGTTTCTCCTTTAAATCTCCTTCATACAATGGATTATTGTGCCACAGACACAACATATAAAGCTGTTTTGTTAAATGAGGAACAAATGTTGGTTCCTCTACATTGATCCTCATTACATTTCACTCGCATGGCTGCAAAGAGAAACCGATCACCCCATCTACTATCTAACCTTAATGGCAGCCACTTCCAACATATGTGGTTAAAGCGGCATTATGGCTCCAAAGTGCAATATTCACGGGAAAGAGTGCTCCATATGAGTGACCCATAACTTTGATGTGCAGAGATTCCACTGACTGAGTGAGTGGATGTGTTCAGCACTCATCACAGGCTGTGATTGATAGGTACGCCGGAGTAGTTCTGGCCAGAGGAGTGCGGCTCTCACTCAAAAGACTGCCATACCACAGCATCTCTGTTTACTCTTATGATTTACTAACGCTGCTGCCGCCACTAGCTCCCAGTGCACTGCTGAGACCTGATGCTCTCTTCAAACTGAAAGCTTTTAGAGAGCTCAGTTTAAAGATCAAAAGCTTGTGATCCCTAAATTGCTGTGTGGTTGCTTTATAAATACTACCAACCGGTGCCTCTTTGTCATGACATTTTACATGTCACCAAATACAGTGGTTGTCAGTGTGACTCATATCTTGATGCTTAAAGTTGGCATGAAACAGAAGTTGAAATGATATTTTCTTCCCTATTGTGGCATATTAAAGTGAAATGGCTTCTTGAACAAGTAAAAATGAAGGGCAGGACTTGATTTTGTCCATCGGCAATTGATTGGATTTTTGTGGTTTACTATTGCGTGACAGGTTGCCCCGCCCTTACGGCAGTGAACACAGAGATGAGATGTCGCTACAAGAGGGAGTTATTTTGATTAAAGATTATGAGGGCACATCATTTGAAAAAAAAATTATAATGTGCACTGATAAATCAGTTATAATAAACACTGAAATATTCCATAAAAAATACGTTTTTTCCTCTATAATATTTTTGTCCAGACTTTATAGTGAAAATTTTATAATATATTTATACACAAAATCTGGAATAAAATCTGACAACAATATTATCATTGATATTTTGTTTTTCTCAAGCTTGAAAGCCTGGATCACCATTTACTTTCATCATATGAAAAAAGTGAGTGGCACATTCTTCATCTCATCTTTTGTGTTCCACGAAAGTCGTTCTGGTTTGGAACAACATGAAATAAATAAATGATGACACGAGTAATGATCCGTTGACACAGAACACGTTTTTGCATTCCACTGCACTACTTTTCCAATGCTTTTTTATGTAAACATGCGCTAAATGGACGTTTTTGACCATTGCGCTTGCATTTCGCGCATGACACAATGTTGTACAAAAGTTAAAATAATGAAAAACACATAAACATTCTGTCTGAATGGCCCAAAAGAGTGCTGTTGGTCAGATCTCAGTGCAATTGTGATTCGGACGTAGGTTGATGGTAATCACTGATGTCATAAGTGCTGATTTATGTTTCACCTTCCTCCATTATAGTGATATTATGATGCAATAGTGATTTTGAATTAATTGTTTGAGTGAATTATTAACTAATTTGAAAATACATTCACTTGTTTCTTTATTGAACAAATTTTTTTATCTTTTGAAAGAATGGGAAAGAATGGGAGCTCAATCAGCTCCCTAGTTCAGTCAGGGCACTGATCAGAGATTCAGCCGTTTTAAGGGCTTTCTCCGCAAAATCCTTCCAGTGCACTGAAACATTCGCTCCCTAAAAAGTCCCACAATGCATAGTGAAAACCAGGGAGCATTGATGGTCAATATGTTCCCTTAACAGAAGTTCTGAAGCGCAAAACACATAAATCAAGCAAGCCAACTCACTACACATATTGACATGCGATAGATGTTTTGAAAAAACAAACCGTTATTTAATTAAATTTCATCCTAAACATACATCATTAGACAGGTACTGAACACAATCTAGCTAACATTTATAATTACACCTATAACATTGCATGTATATGTAACAATCAAAGTATTTATCATAATGTACTTTACATTTAGAAAGAAATCAGTTCTGCTGTTGTTCATAAATACCAGTAGTACACTGGACAACAAGGACATTGTTTTGTCACCATCAGTGTCCCATTGTGTAGTGAGCCAAGGTCCTTACCTTACCAGTGCCCAAATTCGTGTACACAATATACTGATTCACAACCTGGCTAGGCAGCTGATTGAGACGCACCCAATAACTCACAACGACTTGTTTTGTTCCTGAATTAATCTATGTGTTTGAACAAAACAAGTGAATGACTTGAACTAAGTTGTTTAATTTCGATTATTACCATACAAACAATTTTTTTGTGTTTTATTTTATATCCTAGTTTGCCGAACCTGTTTCTTGTTAGAAAGGTTTGTGCAGATGTGTGTAACAGGAAACTGCTGTCAGATTGGATGGGCGACAGTCTTGAGTCTCTGGGGTCAACCACTGGTTTTGAGAGAGTGACACAGCAAAGCATTGTTGTAGCATACGAGCACAGGTGAGAGCTGGAGAGATCTTGATGAAATATTAAAGGCCTGTGAGCTGATGCAGGGCCAGGATGAGGGCACTCAGGGGGCACTGTCTCCTTAATTACTGTGTGCGGTGGTTTCACTATTTCATTTGGGAAAAATCCCAGATTGAGGTTATGTTCAAATTGCCCTTCTTCTGCCACAGAGCGAACTGGACTACAGTGCCCGAAGGAAACGGCTCCTGATTTAATTAATGCTTGGGTGTGTTATGCCCTATGTGAGTGGGGGGTTAGACGAGCCATTAGGTAATAATAATGGCCCCGATCTCAATTAAACAGCATACTTAAGAAACAATGAATACCAATCGATGACATAAAGTTGCAATCAGAAGTATTTACAGTCTAACCAGCTCTTCAACAGTAACGTTAATAAATATTTGCACATATGAATTTAAATATACAGTCCAAAAGCAGCTCTCAATGTGCTGAGTTTCAGAAAGATTGGCATGGTTAAAGACCCAACCATGGTTATTAGTGTTATTAACGTAATCCCTCTCTCCTCATGGTCTCCTGGAGCATTGATCCTCCAAAATGGAGTATGGATCCCACTTTATCCACTGTCTTACAACAGCTCTACCTCACCTTGTGTGTTCTGCCTGTCCCTTCAGACTCTAGATATTCAACGCTGTAATGATAATGTGGGTGCAGATGAAAAACATATCATGACTATGTGGTTTATTGTCTGCATGACCAGTATTTAAACGCATTGCATAAATGTTATGAATATGTTTTTTTCTACTATCATAATGATATTCTGGAAGCACATGCAGTAAAACTATTTTTTTTTTTTTATTCACAAAAGAAAGTGTTAAAGGTCCACTGATCTTCAGTACGCCAACAAAGCCTCATCACTCCGGTCCCCCTGGACACCAGCAGAAAATCCGTCAGCCCTAAAAGAGCTTGTTGCTGAAATTGATTAGCATTTAGATTGTATCTAGTTTGATTCAAAGGAGGAGAGGCTACAGATGGTTTGAAAGCAGCAGATTTAGAAGTAGATTTTGAAAACTGTCCGTAAATGGGTACATTTACATGCAACTCATTTCGTGGTTTTTTTTTTTTTTTTTTTTTTTTTTGCTTGTGTATCCTCCACCCCAGTGTTTTTAATAAGAAACCCAGTCTGTTATCTAAAGTCCTCTGAGGCCTGCCATTACTCACTAATCTTTTTTTTTAGTTCATAGTATTTATCAGTGCATTTATCAACTACATGAGAGATCCCTCTTTTGGGGGAAACCTAAACCATGAGGTTTGATCTCAGATACTAATTAATTAATATGATACATTTATTAATATAAATGTACCATCCACTAAAACCACATGACCATAAACCGAATTAAGTTCATTCATCTTCCCATTCTGAGCCCATGTGCATTCTTCATTGCAATGGATAATGCTAAAACATGTTCCTATCAGTATGCTCTTTCCAAGGGCTTGACATTAAGAAGAATAAATAGCACTGGTTTCACAACACCACCTAATTCATCAAAGTCGCTGCCACGGGTACATGCCCAGTGTGAATGATCAAACACTAGCCGGGCTTTTGGCTCATGCTGAAGGCACCGGTGCATTAGAAGGCACGAGAACTGTCTGCTAATGAAGAAAACTATCAATCACTTTCATGAGATGCGTTAGAAGGCTACGGATCTAGGGTTTCAATACAATAATCTGAAAACAAATACATTTTCTGGCAAAATGTAGTGAGCTACCTAGCATCAAGGCATGATTTGTTCATTTGAATGCATGAGCTGTTGCTGTAACTCTGTATTTAACCCACAGTCAGTGTTTGGCTCTACACATTTGCAAAGTATTAAGTTAGCACCTAGGAAACCACAGTAAGATTCACAATACATCGTACTGCTCAAGGCCTGACTCATCTTAGCTTTTTTAGTGTAAATGACAAGTATTTTGAAGTGTAAAAAGAAAACATGAAGTTGGCACCAATGAGCAAGCTCTTTTCAGTCCTTACATGATTTGCTGCTGATAGTAGTGAAGTACCTGCTACTGATAATACATTTCTGCTCAAGCAAAGAAGTTGTAGGATCTTTATTTATCTGCTGCCCTCTGCTGGCGACATTTTATGAATAATTCTAGCATTTGAATTGCAAGTAAAATCTTTCATTCCCCTCTTTTTTAAGGTCTGTTACTGACTATTAAACACAGTTTTATTACCAGAAGCCACGTAAGTATTTTTTAACCATTTATTTGTACTATAAACAAGTATGTGTACATTTATGAATTGCCACATTCAACTTGACACTATTAATATTGTTAAACAAATTTGACTTATATCTAGTTGCTTCTCAGTTCAAATCACACAGTGTTCATGCCTTTTACCATCTTTGCAGTTCAGTTTTTCAGAAACTGCTTCATGCCAGTTAAATAAAATGCCAATGCCATGCCAATAAAAATAAAAAACACACCATATAAACCTACATGATCAGACATATGGTTTAATGTAGGGACTGATTTTTTGAAAAACATTATACTTAATATTCTCCATACAGACTCTATCCTATGAAGAATTGCTTGCTGAGTTTAGTCCAGAAGCATGCTGGGCACAAAGGAATGACTCTGCAAATAACACCGCACACGCACACGCACACGCACACACACACACACACACACACACACACACACACACACACACACACACACACACACACACACACACACACACAGAGACACACACACACACACTAAAGCAGCCTTTGCAAATGTTTTAAAAAATATCACATAAATTGCTATTATTTTCCTCCATTTCAGTTATCCCACAGTGAGGCTTAAACTCCAAATGCATGTGGTGCCATGGAAAATCCATTTGCATTGTGGCTTTTAATACATTGCGCGTTAGTAGTCTCTTAAAACTGCATTAAAATATTTCACCATTAAGATGAGAAATATGATGTTTTGTGGTTTTACTTGTTTGGGTTGTTAAATGTTCATGAGCAACTGATATAATTTCAGAAAAGTAAGACAGATTTGCTATTGGTGTTTAGTATATAGTTTATATAGGAATGCAAAGAAACAACAGGGAATAAATATTCACATACAGTACCCAAAAAAAAGACATTTGATGTCAATTGATGTGACATGTCAATAAAGTGATTTAATTGTACAGTCACACAGTGAACACCTTTTTTGCAAATCTATAGACCTACACATGAACTGGCTCTTATAAATGCAAAAAATAAGGTATCTTGGTGGGAAAATAACTGAAAATGACATTGTTCACTCAAAATAGTATAATTAACAATAGCATGCGTCTCACAACTGAAAAAAGTGAAAAATACTGTTAACCGCCCATCTGGTGGGAAATACCATAATCTTGTCTTCAAGTCAAACTAAATGTGTTTATGATCCAAGATTTGCATCTGGTGCTCATCTTAAGTGTTGAGCAATCACTTTTTGTTCTTTAGCAGATATAGACAGTCTAAACTCAGTTTTGTCTGTATGATTTACCTATATAAACATTGCTTAAATATCAGGATAAATAAATCAGTGCACAAAACAATTGGGCATATGATGAACTGTTTGCAAAAGCAATATGATAAAGGCAAAAACATTTACAAAAAAGAATGACTGACTGTATGTCTTTTATAACCCAGCTTCTCCATCACAGGCCAACATGTATCCTCAATGAGTTTAATCTCATCTATGGCCATTTTTGTCTTCCACATGTTGATTTTGGCAGGTGATATATCTCCTTCATATATCAGATTATACAAATTTGTGGACGTGGCAAATGTCAGCTGGTTTAATGCAGCTGGTGCAATTGGTATTCCAATAAAGTTATGTATTGTTCTCGCCGTCTTTTCAGGAAAATATACAACGTCCTCGAATTTGACTATTAAGTAAGTGTGTGTGGGGAGGCTTCCGCTCACCTTGAGCCCTGCTGAATTGTGAGCCAGCCATAGCTGAGCTAGCAGCTGTACAGGGTTGGGATCTGGCTGGGAGAGGATCTTCTTTAAAGGAAGAAACTGTGAGTCCACTGTAGAACAGCCCTGATCCACACCATCAATGTTCTGCTTAAAAATGTTGGCGATGTGCCTTTTAATATTCTTACGCAAGTACAGGCTTGGCTTACTGCTGTAGAGCATTAGATAAATCCATGCACGTGGGTCTCTGACCACATGAACTGAGCGAAGTGAGCGACCTATGACCTCTTGAAGATACGGCAGCTTTAAGAACCAGCCACCACTGCCCATGCTCAGCACCGGCCGGGCATTTGGGTACTTTAATAGGTGCTGCCTGAGCTCTTGTATGTATCCGATGTCCAAACGCTTGCTGCTTCCTGTCCTTGTTTGCTCTGACAGCAGCATTCTTCTCTTTCTTTGACCTTTCTCTTTGACATTATTCGCTGTTTTGTCATTGCTCTGGTGCAACTGAATGTTCTGCAGGTGCATTTTCACATTGTGGACTATGGAGTGGAACCATCCCTGAATAACTCGAAATCGTCCATTTTGAGCATCTGCTCCAGACCACTCGCAAGCGTCCACCAGAGAGACGAAAGGAGACACGGGGAACCGCAGGTAGGTGGAAGGGATCCGGAGGTATACAAAGTCAGAGCTGTTATCAAAAAGGAGCTGAAGGATCTCCGCACCAGAGCCCGGCATAGATGTGATAGTGATGACGGGGAGGAGGTCGGGGACGCTAGAGTCTGTTCCATCATATATGCTGCTGTCTTTTGATTTGACTTTGCACGAGAGCTGTTCGCAGACGTAAAAAACAGACAAAAGTTCAGTCACCCACAAAAACAGCACACATATCAGAGTGCAATGAATTAGCATTTTGAACGACACGTGAAATTTCTTCTTTTTTATTATGAAAGCTAAAGCAAAACATAGAGTCAGTATCGCAGAGATGTTTACTGCCAATCCAAAGTCAAACACAAAATCTTTTGTGACTTGACTTGGCAAAGTTTGAATTCCCTGGCCAAACTGAACTATTCTTTGATTGTCTTCTGTTTTAGCAAAGCCTGCAAAGCCCAAGTAACTATGTCTAGCCTCAATGTCTTTGTAGTTTGTTACAACTGACACAACAGTCTCAGTGTCATTAAGAGTTACTGATATCCTTACTCCATTTTTACTCTTGTCTATGAATCTACAGTCCGAGACCTTGACGTATGGGCCATACATCAAGTAAGCAACTCTGGCGACAGGGTTCTCCATGGGAAAGGTCACGTTTAAGAACTGCGTCCATCTCTTTTTGAATTCCGCAGCCTGTTCTGCCTCTTGTATCCTGGCAACGGGGCTGGATCCTTGCATGTCCAGCCAAAACATTTTGTAATGTGCATCCCACACATCCATCAGAGCCCCATTGTATTTTCCAAACGATCTGTGAGGAACGTATCTGAAATCAATGTCTAGGTTGTGAAAAAACGCACTGAGGGAACTGAGAGGGGAGTGCTCGTGTTTCTCAATGTGGTCCAGCACGAATAATGTTTGAGAGTTAAGAAGCACAAGTGCCCGATACACACTCTTTAGCTTCATGGCGGATGAATAGGCTGAAGCAGACTCTCCACTCACAAACAACATGTCCTCATGCGACGAAGCTGCGATGACCTCCCCGGCGGTTTCCCCAACTTCCTTTTCTCCCCATCGTAGCCACTTTGAACATTCCCCCAACTGTCCTTCCCATGGCTGATTACACTGGCTGGTGGGTGAGGGGGAAAATACCAGCACATTGTTAAGATAGCTGTATTTAGGACCATACAAGGCTTCAGAGACAAACATCTGTCCATTTGGTGCAAAAGTGAAGGAGTTTTGATCAGGGTGTTCATGCCCTGGGTTGAAGTTCGTCCAGCCTTCTACCCAAGAATAAGGTTGGGCATGGACAATATCGTACACTGCTCGCCCTCCTAATTTTCCAGATTTAAATGACACAAAGGTATTACCCTGAGCTTGAGGTAACCCTGCCCCATACGTCACTACACCCCAGTTGGAGAAAACGTGCATGGTTGCTTTGTTAAAGTCAGGTGGAGGCGATGAATTTAACTCAGAGTCATACCATATGTACTCAGTATGCAAAGTAGCCCAGCGTTGGGCTGCTGATTGCATCATGGGTCCATCTTTAGGACGATGCTTCCTAATCTGCTCTGCCAGCCAGTTTCCCGAGCCATTTCGGAGCACGTATGCATCCAGAAATACAAGCTGGCTTTCAGGTCCATAGAACCAGTTGTAATTGGAGTCTGCAATGCCAACCGTTCGTTGAAATCCAGGAAGCAGAGTAGCGAAGTAAAACATGAAGTGAGCTCTGAGCCAGTTGTTCTGCGTGTTGTCTATCTGAAAATGACGCAACGCTAAGTAAACGTACTGAGTGATAGATTTTGCTGTGTAGCTACCATATGCAACACCCTCATCGAGAGAGCCATCGACAATGTGGCTGAGAAGGAACATGGTCTTTTCCATGTAGTTCACTGATATTTGCTTCCATATCATGGTCTCTGGGTCATTATGTTCCCCTGCCACAAGAGCGCCAATGAGAATGGCTAGTATATTTGTTGTCTGGTGGTTCTGTAGAAACTGTTTTCCCCATCCTCTGTGCTTGGAGAGCTCAAAAAGTTCCTCGGTAACGGATCGTATTTTCTTGAGATATCGCAATCTTCTCCGGGTGTCAAGAAAGGTGTAAATGAAATCATACGCTGTGGCAAAACCAGTGAGGGAGTGGGCAATCGGAACCTCATCATTTGGGGCACTGGACACCATCCAATCTGGATACTCCACCATTCTGTCCATGTACTCAATCAAAAACTGAGAGGCGGCAGCATCCTCAGGTTGAAGCAAACAGTACAGCGCAAGAGGTGGCAAATTGTTGCCATAAATCTCATTCCATTTCTTGCCGAAATCCTCGTGGTTCACCGGAGGCTGGTAAGCAGCTGCATTGGATAACATAACAGAAACTGCATTTTGAATCACTTTAAATATGTGTCTATGCGTGGTGGTGGACCTCTGTTTCATGAAACGCACCTCTGTCAGATCAAAGTATAGCTTGGGGTGAAGGTGTGCTGACAAGGTGGTATTGTCTGTTTGGCGTTCATTCAAAGACACATATCTGTCTGAGGCAGACGAAATTCCACAGAAAGTAAGTCCCACAGCCAAGACACAGAGCAGAACTGCAGACATCTGCATGTTCTCCATATCCATGATACAAGAAACAGATGTGGTGCTTTTCTTTTTGAAAGCTCCTCCTCCAAAGCACCCAAAAATTGTTATTACTCCAACTTAATTCACATGTAGAGCTGGAGATATTATTTTCATTTCAGGCAAAAACCCAAGTGTCTATGATACATAAATATGTAGCGAGTAGGAAACGTTCAGATTTCGTTGAGAAAACATGCTTTTAACTCCATAATAGTGTTGCGTCTAAACTAAAGCTTCATAAACCCACGCAAAACAAAATATCTTCCGCATTTATTTGTATTATTCAGCAGGATAATGTCAATATCATCTCTCGCTAATATTTACAACTACATCCGCGCTAAGTACCATAACGGAAATATCATAAAGAGAGGTGTCAAATAAACTTCCGTTTTCAGAATCCGTCTTTACAAGTTTGATCCGCTGTTTCCAGAGAAAGTTGCAGCGTTCGGCGGTAACTGTTCACACTCACAGCATGTAAAGTCACTGTTAACGCCTTTTACTCATCCTGTGACACGAGAAGCGAGATAATCCATTAATCCACTTTGAGGTGAAGGAAATTTACCGCTTGCTGGGACGTTTGTGGTGATGTTTTCTCATTTGTTTTGAAGCAGACATATTTGAAGAATCCATATGCTTTCAAGCCATTTCAGTGTCACTTTTTAGGTTTTAAGGTTAAGTTTCCTCCATTAAATTCTTCCATGACAGAACTGTCTCAGTGTTATAAGGCAAGTCGCTTTTTCCATCTTCCAAACTATAGTAGCCTACAACTATCACTTTTGGCATTTACCATTTTTAATATGGTCGATAGATGGCGTCGTAATATCACATTGTGTGGTTTTATATATTTCCGGTAATCATGTCGTTTTGTTTTACTGATTAAAATGCTATACTAATATAAAGTATAGTTTTATAGTTATTAATTATATCATGTAATTTAGCCACAAGTCAGAATATAGTTTGACTTTGAAGCAGACACAGGTCACAAAAATGGGTTGAGAACTCTTTCATAGCCTACTTAATACTTGGCCTTTTAAAAACAAAAAGAAAAGAAAAAAATACCCAGGGACCTCCAACATGGTACAGTAGAATGTTCAAATGAATTTGAACACAACTTGTTTACAGCATACATTTACATTTATGCATTTGGCAGACGCTTTTATCTAAATTTTTATAGGTATGTGCAATCCCCTGGAATCGAACCCACAACCTTGCATTGTTAACGCAATGCTCTTACCACTGAGCTACAGGAAAGCTTACATTTATGGCCATATAGCCTATGTGCTTTATTCATTTGATTTAAAATATGTATAGACTTGTTTCACATGATGGAAGCTTAATAAAATAAATTAAGTTGATTAAGTTATTTGAAGTTTATTTGATAAAGAAACCAACCACAATATCAACAATGCAGACTGGGAAAACAATTTATAAAAATGGGGAAAGCAGTATGACATACTATGATGTTACAGATTAACATGATCCTCAATAAACAGTCCATGTTAATCCTCTTTCTTCGCTTCAGAGGTTTTTTCTGTGCTGCCAGGCTGCAATTCTGTTGCCTTCTTTCCGTGTGCATCCAAAGCAGGACTGGCTGTAGCTCCTTCCTCAGGTTTTTCATCATTTGCTGGTACAGCAGTACATGTAGCCCAGATAACCATTACAGCTATGCCCACAGGCAGTCCACACACAAAACAGGAGAAGATCGGAGCTGTCTGGAACATTGACTGAGATCGAGGAGATTTATATTAGTTACTGGGACAACAGTAACCAAAATATTAGCCTCAAGTAAATATTTGATGAGGATGTGATCAGCCGTGTGCTTTGGTTTTGGTGCGTTAAGCGTTTGGTAAATATTTGGGAAAAATTTTTATAAGAGTAAATCTATCCTTCTGCTAAAATAATAAGTGTTGTCAGACTTACCACCACAGTAGACTTCGCTTTAAAGAAAATTCTCTTAGTGCACTGCAAAAACCCATTTCCTCCGAGTAGCTGGTTAAGGCAAATGGAATTTTATTAGAAAAGGCCCATTGTATTTCGCAAGAAGGAAGTTATATGACAGAAAAGATGGAGAAGAAAACACCTTCGCGCCTCATACCGAAGTGCTGCCATCCAGAACGCTGTTGAGAAAGCGAAGTAAATCCTCAATGGTCTTAATCTTACTTTCTGGTAGACAGTATCCATCAATGGTCATATTCAGCACAATTATGGAGGGGATCGCAACTTCTCTGAGAAGAAGAAACATATTAGTGGTGATTATACAAAAATATATGAGCACAGAATGGCAGGTAATATTCTGCCATTCTGTCATATCTCTGTAATATATATAAAATATATCATTTTGTATTCATCTGTGTCAGTGGCTTTAAATACAGTTCTTGCACTTTGCTCCTGCTGAAATCTGCACTGTTAGACTTTTCAAGGGTTTTTTACAGTAACTTACTGGCAACACTGTTGCCAGTAAGTTACTGTAATTAAGAGTTACAGTACCAAACCATATTTCAGTTTTGTGTAATACAGTGCATTACTGTAAAAACGAAGCTAATCAGTACAGTGCATTACTGTAAAAACGAAGCTAATCAGTACACTACTGTAATTATTTTTATTTGTACTAAATATAAATTAGATTTGATAATTTTGATATATGATTAATTTTATTTTTATCCTACATAAGTACTACTTTCATACAAACCAATTAGACAAAGTTATCACAAAATACCATTTTTTTATTTAAAACATTTCATATATATCACAAAATAAACATGCCAATGCTGGAAATGATGTGTGAAATTTTTACACATTAATGGGTGAGTTTAGGGATAATGTTTTTTGTGTTAATTTTAACTCATTCATTGTGTTAATGATTTTAACAAAGTAAATATGTCAGAGAGGTTAACACAAAGATGTGTAAACGTGTTAAATTAACACATTATGTGCTGTCCTTCACTGCAAACATTTTTGAAAACATACATAAAACCATAAACAAAACATTAGCATTTGACTAAATCAGGGTTCACCAATCTCGGTCCTGGAGGGCCGCTGTCCTTCAGAGTTTAGCTCCAACCAGCTCCAACACACCTGTTTGAAAGTTTCTAGTATGCCTAATGAGACCTTGATTGGCTGGTTCAGGTGTGTTTAATTGGAGTTGGAGCTAAACTCTGCAGGACAGCGGCCCTCCAGGACCGAGATTGGTGAACCCTGGACTAAATGAATGTAGTCATTGGTTGTTTAGCTTATACAAGTATTATAATGAAATATCAACCATTACATTCATAAAACTGCAGAATATAAATACATTTTTAAGCATTCAAAAAGGAAATGTCCAACACAGGACAAAACACAGTTCTTTTCACAATACATGACACATAACCCCACCTTCAAAATAATTTCACTTATTTCCAAAAATTTGTTGGATTCATGTACACTGGAGGCCAAAATAAGTATTTAAGTGTCTTAATGTTTTTGAAAGAAGTCTCTTTGATGCTCAAGAAACATTTCTTATTATTATCAATGTCTGACTGTCTACTCCATCTTTTCTACAGCATAGGAGTAAAAGTCATCATCAAAATAATCTTTAAAAAGCCAACACAATGTTTTTGTCCACCTTTGTGAATAAATGAACTTCTCCAAAGATTGGTTCCTGTTCAGAACTTGATTGACAACATCAGAGTGTTCCCTGGTCTGCATGCGTGCCCACAAACACAAATGTACTCAGTCCTTCAGAGGAGATCCCGGTTCCAACACTATATGAGAGAGAGAGAGAGAAAGAGAGAGAGAGTATTAGTGTCACATTATTTTTAACCTCCTTTTTTTGTTAATTTTTATTATTATTTTCACAAAAACTTAAGAATATATATTTGTAAACAGCTTTTGTCAATAAATAGCATACAAAAGAACTAAATAAAATTATGCCAGATTAAATTTTAATACTTACAAATCCTAAATTCTGTCCAAAAATGCTGAGATCCATAGAAAGAACGACTGAAATCGATGATTTTAGCCCATTTCAGCTTGTCTGCAGTGAAGGAGTCCCTGTTTGAGACAAATACACAGTAAGATACATGCAAGAAATCACTGTGTGATGATCGTTCTCCTTCCTACAGTAGTTAACCCACCTGCGTGCTGATGTTAGGACCTTCCTAGTCAGGTGGGACTGCAATGGTAGAGTCTTCTGGCTAATAAAATATCAAAATAATGCAAAAATATAAACTTAAGTTGTTTAGAATGCTAGATTTTGTATTAATGAATTAGTGAGAGTTTTACTGCAGTGCTTACCTGGATACATTTAATCTGGTGAGACTGAACAAAGACAATGGTCCATCTTCTGATTGGTTCATTTGCTGTCTAATAAAGTTAGACATAAGGCAAAGGTCACTTATTTGATATAAAGTTAGCCAATTTTATAGAGATTTTATAAGATATTGTAAGATATTGTAAGCTACTTAGTCTGCACCAGTGGCTCAAAAGCAATTTTCACATAGCGTATTGCTAATCATTTCAGCAAATTTATCTCAAAATATATCACAAATGGGCTGGCCTACCTCTGGAATCTTGCTGGAAGTCACTGGCGCGAATTGGCGCTTTGTTGCAGTTGCCTTTAAACACAAAAATGGAAGTAAATATTAAATTCCATTAAAAAAAAAAGTATAATATGGTATAGTTTGCAAACTAATGCTAAAACTATAAAGGTTCTCATCAGTAGGCCAACATTAGGCTATAAACAGAATTTCACATTAGTTTATTCACATTTATTGTTAATGTAAACGCGTTGCTCGTTGGCATATTTTAACTCGACAATTCAATAATCTAACAAAGTGTGTAAAATGAAACGTTAGCTCAGTTTACCATGGTAAAGTTCGTTACCGCCATGCTGACGACGAGTAACTTTAGGCTAACGTTAACGTTATAACATAGGTTAAACTGGGCACAATCCTGACAACACACACAGAATGTTTTTTTTTTTTTACCTTGCTTGCTGATCTCTCTCTCTCGGTGAAGTGAATTCCGTCTCTTCCCCGGGCCAGACACGAACGTCGCGATCCAACAAAAGACAGACCCCACTGATATTACACTGGATGCTCTGACGCGACACGACAAATCCCAGACAGTCAGTGTAGTGCATAGACTGTAAAAAATAGGTGTAGTGATGCGCCGCGGCCGTTATATTTCTGACTTAGTCCGATACGAGTCCAAGCGCTCGCGCTATTTCTGACAAGGGATAAACAGGTATGCATTTAAAGGTCCGGTCGCTTCAATGTGTCCAATATAGACAGCCTCTGGCTATTATAGCGTTGTAGACACGCGGTGTAAGGCAAAAATTAGGAAATAAAAAGCACGATGGAATGGTGCCAGCCAGAGAGGCAGTTACGTCAAATACAGTAGTATACAGCAAATTTAAAAAATACAGTAAGTCTCTGTATGTGGTGTTAGACGTCACAGAAAATTCCCATGATGCAATGGGAATCACAGTTATTTACTGTAAAGAGAAATAGCAGTATAATACTGGGGGATTTAAAGTAAATAACTGTAGAAATTACAGAAAAGTCTAACAGTGTGCGTCCAATTTAACTCACCCCATAATTAAACCGTTGATATATTCATTACCATCCATATAACCAAACTGGTACTCGCTAGGAGAAGAAAAAAACAATATGGCCTTTGTTAACAAATAATTTGATAAACTCAGATGTCAGGTGCTGTTTTTATAGTTCATATAAATTTGCTACCTACCTTTTATAATGATCTCTGTATTCAGTAGACAGCCTTTCCATCAGAGTTTTGTAACTAAAGAGAAATAATGGAGGGGAAAACTGGCTATTGGCATGGTTTTGATGTCTTCCGTGCACATTTTCTAATGTTACTTACCGAATGCTTTCTTCAGATGGATTTTTCTCATCTACTACTGCCAATGCCACAAGTTTACCTTTGAGGAAAGTGTGAGAAATGAACAGCGTCACAACAAATGATGTATGCATGGGAAGTTCACATAATCACAATATGTCAAAGCATCGTTTTCACACATAAATATTGTATCTGGGCAGAAAGTCATCATCTACTGTAGCAGTTTTGTTTTATCACCTAGTGGCAAAAAACATAGAAATGGTGTTAATTAATGACAATGCACTTTGTAAACTTGAATAGGTTATTAGGAAATAAGACAAATAAAATAAATACTATATATGTTCATATAGAAAGACAGGCTTACTTTGTTCTCCCATCTGGTACAGACTGAAACTATCGATTTGGAAGTAAGAGGGAAAACGTTCTCGATTTATCCAGGAAGACAGATCACCATCAAGAAATTCTATAGAAATGATCAAACAAGAGAGATTAAACTTTTTATTTCTTCATGTACATTTAATGTGTTCATGTAATAAATGTAGCTCTACACTTATTAAAGGTCACCATCAAGCCTGTGCAAACAATATGCAAAGTTAAACACTCAAAAATGTTTAATCATAATAAACAAATGATCTTTCATTTTATTATCAAAGTGTTTCTGTACAGTAACTGTGCGTTAAATTATGCAAAATACGTTACTTGCACACAGTCAAGTTGTTGACTTAAAGGGTGTGTACTGGATGATAGCCCAGACGAAATGTTCAGAATAAGCCACATGACAGAGGAGAGCTGGAACACTTTACTGTCTCTGTATTCTCATAATTTGGAATATAATGGTAAGAAACCATTGCTATATTTATAATGTCTTCTCAAAAATCTTTTCACTTGTTTATTATATACATGCAAGAACCTGTGGCAAGTACTTATAACAAAACAAGTACTTTTGTGTTTATAAACATGAATTCCAGCAATAAAGAAAATGTGCTTTCATATCAGATATATTGGTGTGCTGTGACCTGTAATAGTTATTTAACATTTTTGTGAACTTTTTTCACCTTTTATTGTCTGTTTATGCTTCTGTTTTTAGGAGGATTACCATCTGAACTATGTTATGAAAAGTGGCCATTTAATGTAAATAATGTCAGGTAAGCAATTCATAAGGACTGACTTCCCACTTGAAACAATAGCATGGATATCAGGAGTTTTTTAGCAGTGATAAGACAAGTGCGGGCTATAATTTGATCCTATATGCTCAATTGAAAAACAAAACAAAAAAAAACTTTTAGCATTAATTAAAAAATAAAATTCTGACCAAATCTGTATTTCTTTTTAGGCAATCAAGAAGATGTTAATATATAATATCTGCTGCAGAATCTACATTCTACACCTTGTCTTTAACCTTGCTCCATGGATGTGTTAACTATTAATATCGTAGAGGACTCGTCTGACAGCGCCGCGTTCTGGGTCCAGGTTCAGTGTGCTGATCCTTTCCTGCTAAACTTCTGGCTCCAAAAGACCTTCTTCAACAACGGGGAAGTCCAGCAGATCAACACCCTGAGGATAAACGGCTGCCATGGGCTAGTGTTTGTTTTGAGGGTGCTGCATCGTTCTTCACGCCTGCCTAATTCCCATTATTGGTGCCCTTTCCTAGTGACACTCTGCCTCGATGCCCTGGCATTTCACTACCACCTCCCCACTCTGCCCCAGTGGAACGGCACCCTTCGAGAGGCGATGAGAGGAAACAGCCTTGAACTCAGACGCTGAGCGACTATGAGATTTCGCTGCTTACAGATCCTGTTAGTTTCAGATATTCGCTTGGTAAAGTGATGCACTGCAAGTAGTACATCTTACCATTGTAGAGGTAGTACGTGCCATCTTTGAACACAGCAACAACGGGAACATCCTGCAGAGTGACTGCCTATGGAGAAAATCAATAATGGATCGATTTGGTTTATTTTCTAAGAAGTTGAAAATATCGGATTATTTTACAGAGGGATTTTCTCTGAAAAGTGAAACTTTTACCTTTGGAAGGATTTCCTTAGATGCAGAGAAAAAATAAGTGTGGACAATATACTCAGTTGCAGCTTTATAGTATTCCTTCTGTAAAAAAAAAAACAAGAAAAAAAAACTTGAATTATATTTCACTAGCAGTCGAATATGATCCATTCCTGAATGACTTTGCATGACTTGCCAATAAATATATTCACACAGTTTATTTATAAAACAAAAATAAAATACAATCTAATAGTAGTTGTGAACTCATGCTC
Source organism: Leuciscus leuciscus (assembly GCF_965113295.1). Lineage (NCBI taxonomy): Eukaryota > Metazoa > Chordata > Actinopteri > Cypriniformes > Leuciscidae > Leuciscus > Leuciscus leuciscus. The sequence goes on from NC_138730.1 coordinate 26,981,048, forward strand.
TACTGTTCATTAATTTGCATTTCATTCCTATTCCAATGTAATTCAGTCAATCATTGTACATAATTCCTGTATGACAGGCATTCATTTTACATAATGTGTACCTTAAGAAGCGACTCCCCTCCAATGTAAACGAAGATAAGATCATGACGACTCATAACATGCTGGAACAACTGAACACTAGAGAGTGGTCTTACCACAGGACTAGATTGAATAAAAAAGGACAAGGGGATTGCATGAAGAGAATTACAACTAACTGACATAAGACTAAGGTCAGTGCAGAACACGAAAGACAAAATACAATTCATTATGGTGAGATTTACTCTAGAATTACCCTGAAACTCTATTGGTAAATTCAATAATAGCATCCTTTGTTCTTGGCCCTTTGTAGTCAAAAGACAGATCCCCTTTAAACCTTATGAACAAAACAAATAAAAAGAATCAAATACAACATGACCAATAATTTATGTATGATAACAAGTAGGCATTAACTCACAGTTTTATGGTTGGATATCCACGAATATTAAACTCTGAAGCAATGCCTAAAGACACAAGAGATCAAGCTTTTGTGTTTTATTTGCAAGAATTATTATTATTATTATTATTATTATTTATACATAAGTGGAGAAGCATTTCAGAGATAATAATGGTAGTACTCATACTTAAAAGATTGTCATTAGTTCACTGTAGCTATATCATTAGTAGATCTCAATTATTGTTAATTTGCTTGGATTTTTTTAAACACTAATCTAATCTAATCTAATTAATAACAGGGTTTATCAATGGTGGGGGGTAAAACAAAAGACATGGGCAACATTTTATTTAGCTAGAAAGCTTATGCGTGAACTTAATAAGAAGAAGATTATTAAGTCGGAATACAATGAACAACCTAATTCCAAGAAACTAAAAGGATTGCTGAAATGCAACTTATGCCATATGGCCATCTGGTTAACAAGATACAGACTCAATACAGACTATGTATACAGTTCAACGAACTGAGTCTCATGAACGCATGAGGCCTGCTTAACTAATCCCATTAAACAGCAGGTAAGCCAATCCTGCCGTTTAAGTAGCATACTAATTGGTTGCTAAGCAATGGCCTGGTGTGGCATTACCATTACTGTCATCTCAAACCAAGCTACAGCACTAGCTTTCATCTAAGGATCCTAAGGGGGGTATGGCATAAATGCAGTTTTTGGTAATCTTAAAAATGATTTTAGGTATGCATTCAGTGTAACCAAAGCTTTCCAACATACACACTTTTGCACACACATGAATGGAACCCACTTGTGTGCTCTGTGGTATCAATCTTGCCGACATTAACAGGAGAGCCCAGACTCTTCAGCTCTGCACCGACTTCATACCATATTGGCTCAAATGTGTGACAGTATGCGCACCATGGAGCATAAAACTGCAATACAAATTCATTTTAAAAAACCTTCATGATATCACACAGTTGGCATGTTAGAAATTTGCAAAACACACAGCATAAAATTGCATAAATTAGACTGCACTGTACTCTCACCTCCACCAGCCAGAGTTCATCCTGCCGGTATTCCTTAAACCTGTAAATGTGAACTGTTTAATGCATTCAATCAAACATTCATATCTATATGTCTGTTCATCTGTCTGTGTCTGTTTGTATGTATGTATATTATTAATAGAAATAGTAGGCTATAGCTAAATAGATAGACAGACACAATTATAAACAATTCTATCTATCTATCTATCTATCTATCTATCTATATATCTATCTATATATCTGTCTGTCTGTATGTATATTATTAATAGAAATAGTATAGCTAGATAGATAGTCACATATAAAATTATATAGTAGGCCTATCTATTATTATGCAAAATCATTAAGTGGCATTTCTCAAGATCTCAGTACATTGCATGCAACAAAAATAACTACGCTGCATTGACAACACCTACACTACTAAAGCACAATCAATTCCTTTACAATGTGAAGCACTTATAGCCTACTTGTCATCGAGTTCCTCCACGTATCCTGACACCACAGCAATGACCAAAAGAAACGCTATCACAAAAAATATAAATAAATGCAGTGACATACAGTTAGGCAATACGTGTCATTCAGTCATGTTAATAAGATTAGTATTTTGCAGTTTTATGTTGGCGAACATGGTTTCCAATTAGTAGGCGTGCATACCTGTAAGTATTAAGTTTCTCATTCTTGCTATCCTTGTATCTTGTCATTAACCGCGCAATGTCCTTTAATGTTACAGACAGCAGAGTCGGTGTTGGGTTAGTGACATAATCATCAGACTGGTAGTAGCCTAATAAGCTCTTGACCGACTGACTAGATTAACCCCATTGCCCCGAGGGGTAGGGACGCACAGATTTAGGCCACACACTGAATATGGACAAGTGGAAGGTTTCATCGCGCAACTAGTTTGAATTAGATTTTAGTCATGTATTTTCCAGCGTTGCCTACACCAAACACATGAAAACACTGTATCAGTCTACATAGACCTATTAACAACATGTTCTGCTGTTAAATGTTTAAAACTGTAAAAAAAAAAAAAAAAACTGTGTTTGATATCACTCAATGGCAATTGAATATATTCAGATAAGCCAGTTTACCAACTAAACCACAAACTCTCCCAATATTAGTCTTCTTATTGTTGTTGTCATTTTGGTCCCTCTTTATATTAGGTGTCTTAACTAGTATTTATAGTATATCCCAATAAATAAATTATTGTGTTTGTTTGTATCAAAAGACTTTGCTGCTATTGAGGTGGAATAAGTGTAATATTAGATGTTAGGGACAGGTTTTTAAGTGGTGTGGGGTCAACAAATTTGCCCCTTGGCCTCTGTCCATCATGGCCTCCTAATCATCTCCATATGTACTGATTGGCTTCATCACTGTCTCCTCTCCACCAGTAAGCTGGTGTGTGGTGGGCGTTCTGGTGCAATATGGCTGCCGTCGCATCATCCAAGTGGATGCTGCACATTGGTGGTGGTTGAGGAGATTCCCCCCTTCCACGTAAAGCGCGTTGAGTACCTAGAAAAGCGCTATATAAATGTAACAAATTATTATTATAACAGTGTAACTAAGAAATTATTTGCAGATTTTAGGTTACATGCAGGTAGTCTATTTTAAAACAGAAGTAGACCCACAATAAGTGCACTGTAGCAACTAATTCATGTAAATATTAGAACACTTTATATAAAGGGGGTTTATTATTATTATTATTAGTAGTAGTAGTAGTAGTAGTAGTAGTAGTAGTAGTAGTAGTAGAAGTAGTAGTAGGCCTATACAATTGACAACTATTAGGCTACATGAATCATATTGTTTTACCTTGAAGAATGTTTTCTCTGCCAAAAGATGGCGCCATAATCCATTTGGAATACAGCTTTATTGGAAGGCATAGCTGTGCTAAAATATAAGTGGGCATCATTACATTAATTCTATATACATAACAATTTACCCACAGTGGGTTAGTAATTTTCGAATTCCTAACGGAATAAATACTTAAAATGTTGTCAATGCATTTCCCCACAATTGTTTATTGTTCTTACAATTGTTTTCGATCCCATAATACAATGGACTGCATTTTAAAACACACAGAGATGTTAAGAACACGGCCTAATAACCATTACTAATGTGAATCTACTTTTGTATATGTATTTTATTATGCCACAGAATCAAGCCTATCATTGGACAACTGTACCTTGAGTAAACATTTTGATTCGCGGAAAGACGAGTCAATCAATCGAAATACCCGCCCACAGTGGTATCTGCCTCCCAGTGATTGGTTCAAAATAATACCGTTTAAGAAGTCTCTTGTATCTCTATGGCCGACGTTGACGTCCATCTCCATCAAATGAAAACGTAAGTTTGGTCCGTGGGGAGAGGCAACTGTTATGGAAGTGGCTGTCTCTTGAATATACTTCATTGTATTTTAACTCACCCTACGTGGAATTACGTATTTGGCGATTCACTGCTTGTTAAATTAGTTAGGAATATAGAAACCGATTTGAAGAGCCTGACAGGATATTGAAAGAAGGACTCCATAGAAAGAGCTCGCACTTTATTTATTTTCTCTTGACCGCTTCATGTTTGTGGACAGAACGACGAAACATACGCAGCTATCTACTTGTGCACGTTGAAAATTGTGTTTCTGTAGGAAAGTTTATTATAGTTGCGGTAAATTAAGTTTTAAGACGCTCACACAGAGCTTGTCTTGTTTAATTCTTAATATAGCCTAGCCGACGCTTGGTCAAAACAGTGAATTATATCTCCATGTTAATGGATTGTAGTGTATGGCCCTTGTTTGCTATTGCAAAATGCAATGGGACTAACGTTAAGTGAAGGCCTTTCGACCGCCAGAATATCTTTGCTTCACTTTCAAGCCTGATGACCAGGTAAGACAATTAACTTTGTGTACTATATTTCCTCTTGGTTTTAAAGTACGTTGATCGTGATACCCACGCGCGTGTATCAGTAAACAATTAAAAAGCGCTTTGGTGTCCACATGTAACAGTTTAATGACAGCAATGCAGTTGCACCTGATCACTATTCTCAGCGGTATTCTGGTGCTTATTGTTTTGCAGAAACCGAGTTCACTTTCGGTCAGCAGCTCAGCATCAATTATGCGATCTCGGATTGCAACACTTGCACTTCCGAGTTGTTTTTGCGTCCGTTTTCTTCTGCTTCCCTAGTAACTACCCACGCGCAATTAGTGTGTAAAGCAGTTTGCAAATTCACCCTGATTGCTAGGAAACGTTGCCATAGTTTCCTTAACGTAGGCTATGTGTTTTTATTTATTAAATGATGGGGATGGTTTGTAATAATTCAACAAAATCGTTCAATTGTTAATAAATCGTTAATGTAATTTTATATATTGACCCTGTGAAGTGAATTATGTGTTTAGACCTGTAAAGTGTCTTAAGTATGCTCGTTAATAGGCCTATTTACGTCTAAGCACTTCTTAGCAACATCTTGAGAAGATTTTGAGGTGTTAAGATGATTCGTGAAAAACACCTCCTTACTGTTTTCAACAGTGGTTAGGTATGTCAAATGCATGCTCAAAATGTGTGGTATGAGCTGAAAAATGTCTGTACAAGATGGTCAAGTCCTTCTAATTTCTTATTTCTAATCTTTGGAAGCTCAGACATGCTGTTGTTCACGCCATCAGCGAGGTCGATCTGTCTAATCATGTCATTTAAAATACCTGGAACCTGTAGATTGTGAAGGCATTACAACCTCTTTTGGAATTTGTGTCTTTTTGGCTGCTAGAGATCACGAGTCAGATACTAGAGTAGTGCTAGATCAAATTGAGGTCTTGTTGTGCAACGTTTATTTAGCTTACTGTCATTGTTGTTGTTTTGGTGGAACCCCTTTGTAGTAGCCTAGTGCATAATTTTTGACCCTGTGACATGCTTATTTCCAGGCTGAGAGGGTTATTTGTGGAAATAAGAGATTGGTATATAGGTCAAATCATGCAGTAAGTTGAACATTGAGTGTTTGCTTCCCTTAAGGCTTTCCCAACTGAAGGTCAAGTTTGAAATGAGCTCTGTGGAAAGTTGCCACTGGAATCATGATGAAAACAGCTGTTTTAGGGCTTGTCTTTAGTGGTCCAGTCCTTCTTACATACTCCAGCTCTGAACACACTGTAGTTTTGGTTGCTTTTACAGTTAATCACATAATTAAGTGAATGTTTATGGAAACAAAAAACAGAGGGACAGCCCACCTTTATTATTATTGAAGGTCAGCCATATGATTGGCTCCTTCATTTGAAGATCACAGGAGGAATCTACAGAAATGGACTGAGTTGATTTATCACAATGTAGTGAGTAGAGCCAGCTGTTGAGCAGCCTAGGGCCTGCGTAAATGTTTTGGTCCTTTTAAAGTGGCTTTTTACTGGGGTGTGGCACTCGACTGTGAGAGTGGGAAGCCAGTGTTTAGATCCTGGCAGAGTTTTGTATTATTTATTTATTTATTTATTTATTTATTTCCCTATTTCATTCCCAAGCTTATAACTTGAACGTTGCAGGGACAGTTTATTCCATATCCGTCCTCTGTTATATGTCTTTTTCTTTTCTTTTTTGTGATGAATGAGGGGAAATGAGTGTGAATGGTTTGATTCTGTGTTCTTTTACAGAGAATTTAGTCTAGGTGATTCATTTTCATTCCAGTGACTGGATATTGTTTGTTTGGATAGTGTAAGAAATTGAAAATGTAAGCCACTCTGCACTTTATCTGCACTGGGATCTGTCTGCTGTGCACCCTTTAATTTGAAAGATGCAAAGTTATTACTTTATTGTTCACCAGGTGTGTTTACTACCCTATGGTATTTTCCACGTGTATTACAATTATCTTAGATAATTGTGCAAAACAGTTCTTACTACTTTGCTGATAGGGATGTTCCTCAAGGGTCGGTATGAGGGCTGATTAAGGTTTTTTTTTTTTTAACTGGTTGGTACAGCTGTCCTAAGCCCGATACTTTATTTTGCATTATTTTAGGTGTCGTCCAGTAGGTCCAGTAGGGGTATGCAATTTCAAGTTTGTTTGCAAACCGGCTACTTACAAATATATGGTAACAATCGTAACATTAAACATTTGGGTCGGACTTGCATTTGTTTTTGTTACATACTAGTTTGAGGTACTACTAATGTTAGCATCCTCTCAGCCTCCATGGCAAATATACTGCTGTTCTCCACTAATGTTAGCCTGGATGCCAGCCGAACTTAGCACCGCCCACAACATTTGAGGTCGGGAAGTTCGGTCTGGACTTGATCGGTGGAGCAACTATGCTCGAACCAGAGCTGTTCGAACCAATCAAATGTTCAGGGTGGGCTTTATAAGATGATGGACAGATGATCAACAGTAACGTAATCATCCACGTCACCAAAGAGCGCTTGGGTTGAATTTGTTTACAACAAAGATGACTGCCGCTGGAGAATTGAGGTGTGTAGATTCATCCCGTTGCGTCTGTTATAGAAGATATCTACAGCGCATTAATTTTAAAAGAGGAACAGAGAACCGCGATCATTTGTCGATCGGAAAGATGAATGAAGAACATGCGTCACTTACTCCGTTGCTCTGATTGGTTGTAGGTCTATCCAATTGAGTGCAGAGGCATTTTCTTTCCTGGTTCGGTTGAAACACGTCCCATAATCACAGCCCAATGGAGCAGTATCAGACTCATATTCTAACTAGAATCTGAGTATGACGACGTCAGGCTACGCTAATGTAGCATCTATTCAACAAATTACTTACTTTATAATGATATGAAAACATGTACTGTATACATACTGTTTCATTGTCCCTTTTAAATCCACATCTGGTGTCCCACTCTATGCAGTGCAGCCTCGCGTGTCAAAACAAACTCCACGAGGCATCAGTGATGGTTTTTATTTCGCCTCTAGAGGCTGCTCTCGTACAGTATAATGACAGCGGACCCTTCTCAGCCGCTCCAGCAACGGACACATCCCGGAAAAAACTCATATTTTTAAATAAAAAATGTCCTAAATCGATCTTCCAGGGAAATTACTGATTTCTCTGTTACGTATTATCCAATCTTTTAGTCCACTTAAAAACTAATTTTCTTACGATCTACTGCAAATTCACATTCAGATCTGCCTCCATTCAATCAACAACTGATGGAATAAACTAAGTTTCCATCCTACATTTTCAATAATCTGTTTTACTCCAATGTACATCACAACACAGAAGAAAATATCTTCTGTTTCATTTTGTATTTCAAATAGAGAAAGAATATTTGTGTAATGCAGATCAAGATCAAGCTTTTTCATAATCTACTCTTCAGTCTACTGCTCATGTTGGGTTTCTGGTTTCCTTCACTACAGATTTCTTATATTTGAGTAAACAAAACATATTCGGTTGTAATAAGAATGGGTAATATAATGGGACATAGCCAACGTGCTGTTATTAACAATATTTTACGTATCTGTTTATTCCTCTGTAGGTCTGGAAAGGACCATCAAAAATGTGAACCGGTGATTGATAATCTACCAGATACATTTTTGCACCAGCAGCAATGGAGCGGAGCAAACGGAACTCCATTGCTGGGTTTCCCACACGGCCAGATCGGCCGGAGGACCTGGATTGTGGAGGAGGAGGAGCAGAAACCGGTCTAGCACCGCTGGACAGGGTGTGTCCCTCTTCTTACCGGGCCCTCATCAGTGCCTTTTCTTGCCTGACCCGACTCGATGACTTCATCTGCGAGTGGATTGGCTCTGGGTTTTTTTCAGAGGTCTACAAGGTGAGATGGTTGTCTGATGACAAATAAGTTATTTCGATTTCAGTTCTTAGTCACTTGCCCTTACCAAAGTCCACTTGCAGAGTTGAGTTCTGAATCGGAATCAGAATGAGCTTTATTGCGCAAACACTTCAGGATTTTATTTAATTTTTTTCTTCTCTGAAGCTCTTGGTACATGCATGCATGCATACATATGACACAAATAGGAAGAACATTACATTTAAATAAGACTAAGAAAAAAAAATAATAATAAAATGGTATATTTCTGAACAGAAGACTTATGTATAGATTTGTGCATTATGTAGTGTATATACAGCTGTATGTATGAATTTACATAATATCTAATTATTTTCACACTCTCTCAAGTACTGAGGTATGAATTATATAGAAAGGTAGTAATTGCTGTGTTAATTGTTTAAGCTGGAGATAGCGTTGGGGAAAAAACTGTTGTTATGCCTGGATGTTCTAGTGCACAGAGATCTGCCTGAGGGGAGAAGCACAGGTTGTGGCCTGGGTGAGAGAGGTCTCTGATGATGTTACCTGTCCGTTTCTTCACTCTGAAGATGTACAAGTCCTGAAGGTTGGGCAGCTGCACACCAATTAACTTTTCAGCTGTCCTCCTAACAGTCCTTTACAGTCTTCTTATGTCTGATTTGCCTGCTGAACCAGATAGTTATGGAAGTGCACAATACTGACTCAATAACAGCTGAGTAAAACTTTTTCTGTTGACAAAGAGAGCACAACTTTCTTTCTTCCTGTGAATATGCTGACATGCTTAATTATAGTCGTAAGTGAACATGAAATCGTTTTATTAGATGTTTTTTCAGGTGTTTTGATAACTCCTAGTTTTTACACATTAGGAGGTGAAAGTTGTGTAGCCTTTCTCAAAGATAGACATAGATTCAGTGGAAAAGGCCCTAAAGGAGGAAAAGAAGGTTAATCTTGTGATTCAGCTGATGAGCTGTCATCCAAGTTGTAATGTCAGCTTTTGTTTTGTAAGATTGAATGTTGTTAGCTTAGTAATGATGATAGAATACTTCCTATTGGACTACAATACTAAGTTAACTTGTGCAAATAATGAAGAGTATAGGGCTGATCAAGCGATGACAGTACTGATCCCTGTGGTGACGGTGAAGATGAAACATAGCGGTCGAACATTGAGAATGATTCTGTTTTCTGACTAGCTTTCAGTGTGGTAAAACTGGCTGTTTTAAGTCTATTTAAATACTGTTGGGCTTAAAGTGTTGCATAATTATTTTTTTTTTAATAAAGTAACATTGCCTAAAGTAGCTTTGCCTCTTCTTAACCCCTCCTGATTGCTCACTGGTTACATATTGGCAAGTATCGTGACAGTGAACATTGTCAAGTCAGAAAATTGCCATTGTTTTGTTTTTGTTGTTAACAAAAAGCATCTGGGTGTTGATTAGAGTTTGTAATGTATAATTGTTTAGTTGTTAAGACCTACATTGAGTACTACCCTTGATGCTGAGCATCAGTGGTATGGTAAGCTCTGAGGGTTTATATTCACTGTGAATAATTCAATGATGTTTTGAGGTCAGAAAAGCCCTGAGAGAAGAGTGCATCATCATGATGCCCATTACTAAGATCAATACTTCTGTCATAGCAGTGAAAGCAGGGTTTTTCCTGGGTCTTCGGTGGTGGCGGATGAACACGGTCATTCCACACACAATACAAAGTACCCAATACATGTGAACTGTGAGCTCAGTAATGACAATAAATCCAAAATGAAAAAAGCAAAGAAACAGTTTGTAATATTAACTTCCTATTTATTTATGAAATAGAAAATAATTAGTGTCAGGACAGATTGCACGTGAACCGATCATCTCTTCCGCTTAACTAGTTACAACACGAAATAAACATGAATAAACATCAGAAGGTTTGTTGAAAGATACAGTACAATTTCCCAAAATCTGTATCATGTCACACGCTCAGTGTTTCAACCGTGGAAAGGCGTCAATAAAACCGCTTGCAAACAATGTCACATTTACATCAGAAAAGCCATTAAATGTAAAAAAAAACGCCTAAGTCAGCTAGAAAAGTTAACTTAGAAAGGGGCATTTTGTTAAATATATTCACTTTATTGCATATTCATTGTATTTTACATGTTCTTCAATGTGTTTGAATAATGCGCTTTTTGATGGCCACCATTTAAAAGTTTATATAAAAAGTGAGTAGAAACATAATTGTCATTAAAAATGTATTATTATAAAAACATCCTTGTGTAATTTAAATGTAAGTAGCCTAGTACAGATCAATTAACTTTAACCTTTGATATTATAATGATGCACCTACTGGGTTTCCCTGTGTAGTTTACAGCAGTAGTTGAGAGAGATTGTTTTTCTTTGACGAAATTAACCATGTACTTTACCTGATAGGCCAATAAGTCAATTCCAATTGTGAAATTTCAATGCCCTGCCCCAGTGTCAATAAATGTTGTTGTTTTTGTTGTTGTTGTTTTTTTACTTTATGCAAATGTTGTCTTTTCCCTTTATTTTCTTGTCAGAGTGAACCTGAATACTTCATTTGCATGTTAAAATCACAAAATATTTCTCCTGGGGGAGGATGCCCCCAGACAAGAACAATATCGTTTGTAAACATGTCACCTTTTTCACCTCTACTGAGTTTGCAGGTCTGGACATTACTGGTCAGTGTTTTGTTGTATATATCCATTAAGAATATTACCTCCCTTCCCCACACAGGTGGCTGAGATTTAAAGCACAGTAAATGACTTTAGGATGGCAGGCAGGGGGTGTCTGCATGTGGCACAGACAGGGGTAATGCGCTGAGCCAACTACCAGCTGTGATGGGGGTCTCCAAGAACCTGTCTGGAAAGCTAATACAATAATAGCATATTTCAGTTTATTTGAACATGAGTTTCAATGTGTATCCATATGATAAACTCAAACAAACATCCTAAAATCTCTCAGCGCAATGGAGAATCCCTAAATAGTCATATTGCTCAATTTGCTAATCCGTCTACGTTTGAGGAACCGAAAATTTTTCCTAGGACACTGGATTTGTTGCATGATGGGCAGCAAGCTGTGACTTGATATTAGCAGGACAGATTGAGAGTTTGGGTGCCGTAGAGAAGGCATCTGGGTCCATGTCTGACAGGCGGCTCTCACTGTAGGTGGCCACATGAAACGGGCTCTTCCCAGGCTGCTGATCCCCGAAGTGCGATTGGTTACAGACTGCAGTACAGTCAGCACCATGCATTTAAAGTAAAAGGACATGCTCATAAAATGTTGCTATGTTAATACAGAATTCAATGTTTTGGTTCCCTAGCACTTAATTTTGAGTAATCCTTCAGCTGTGTTTTTGTCTTTCTGCATGCATTTTGAGGAAGTCAGCGTTTTACAGACATATAAAAAAATACAATTTATTTTTATTTTTTTTGCACTAATGAGGATATCCTGTGGTTGATATTTGTCTTTTTATTGGTCAGTGCGATGAAAGCACAAAAAGGAAACTAGGAAAACGGATATGCAGAAGCACATTTTAGAAATATTGAGAAACCCCCAACCATACATGGCCAATAGTCATTCATGCAGTCAGTGTTTGTCTATTCCATTCTTCACCTCGTGCTAGAATATTGGTTGTGTAATAAAGATTTTTAACAATGATCTTCTATGGTAATGTATGTCACATCCTATCTAAGTGGTATTGTTGGTCTAATGTTGTGGTTATTACTTTCTCCAATGCCCATAATCATAGTAGCCAGTGAGAAGCAATGGGCCAAGATGCACTGAACAAAATTCTTTGCATTCTTTATATTCCTTTAAGATGAACATTCAGAGCATATAATAACTTACATCCTCATTTAATTTTGTCGGTATGGCTTAGTTCAAATTCAGAGTAAGACTAATAGAACATTTCTCATTCGCTTTGTCTTTGTTTTAGGTGCGTCACAAAGCTTCGGACCAGGTAATGGCCCTAAAGATGAACAAGCTAAGCAGTAATCGTGCCAACATGCTGCGAGAAGTTCAGCTCATGAACAGACTCTCCCACCCCAACATACTCAGGTGCTTTCACACAACATATTTTACTTTCATTTTAACACCATTGTCACAGTGGGTTTTACCCACACAGGCCACGGGTTCGAGTATCAGTACCGGCAGGCAGGAAATGTATTGTGGGGGGAGTGAATGAACAACGCTTTCTTCCACTCTCATTACCCACAACTGAGGTGCCCTTGAGCACGGCACCTAACCCCCAATCGCTCCCTGGGCGCCGCAGCAAAAATGGCTGCCCACTCCGGGTGTGTGTTCACTGTGTGTGTGTGTTCTATACACTGCTGTGTGTGTGCACTTTGATGGGTGAAATGCAGAGCACAGATTTGTGAAAATGTGCCACCATACTTGGTAGGGCTGGGTAAAAAAATCGATTTCTCGATTTTAATCGATTCTCATTTTTACGAACCGATTAGTCTACCCTGTTTTCAGTTGAAGAATCAATGGAACATTGTAGCATGCCTCATATCACCATACGCTTTGTGCTTTGTTAATTTTGATATGAAACAAAGTCTCAGATTTTCAATTCTGTCCATTTTATTACGAAAAATAAACCGTTTTGGCACTGTTTAGTGTAGCGTGACAAATCGCTGTAGCGCCACAGTTCAAGAGAAGCGGCAGCGTGGAGCGCACGTGAACTGATCATCTCCTCCGCTTTAATACCAGTTACAACGCAAAATAAACATGAATGAACATTGTTAAAAGATACCGTACAACTTGCCAAAATCCATCTCATGTAATCACTCGTGTTTCAACCGCAGAAAGACGTCAATGAAACAGTTTGTAAACAGTGTCACACATTGTCAATTATGCATTTTTATAAACTATAATCACTCACGCGAATCTAGTTCGCCCTTAAGAGTGACCTCTGACCCAACGTATGACGCAGGATGTAGGAGTAGCGTCAGCTTAGGTGAGAGTAACACCTCTCACGGTTCAAACAAATAGGGCTGGGCAGCAAAGTCAAGCTCCTCTTCTCTTATATCGATATCTGACATTTCTCTTTAAAAATTCTCTAATTTGTGACCGGTGTTTTGTTTTGCTATATTCTCTGCGCTTTATGATGGATGGATGTGCTTTTTTGTGCTTCAAAATCCATAGTACCATTCACTCCCATTATAAAGCTTGGAAGAGCCAGGTTTTTTTTTTATATTACTCCGATTGTGTTTGTCTGAAAGAAGAAAGTCATTAACACCTGGGATGGCTTGAGGGTGAGTGAATTATGGGATAATTTTCATTTTTGGGTAAGCTAACCCTTTAAGACCACAAATTAAGCATTGCAACATAACACAAGCTACATATTGTTCACTCTAGCTAGAACTAGCGAGGCAGCACAGATACACAGGACGCATTCACTCAAGAGAGCGCAAAAAAAACAGAGCGCAGCTGAATGGGAAAGACCACTGCAACTATTTTAACTTGACACTGTTCATTAAAAACTTCTGTCAAGTCTGTCGCCACAAAAATGGTCTGATTGCTTATTATGATAACTATGGTAAAGGTAGCACAAAAGACAGGCTTTGAGGTGTTTTTCAGTCAGCGAGCCTTCGGCAATACCCGCCTTCAAATATCAAATAACACCAAAGCCTGTCATTTTTCCATAATTTTTTTTTTTTTTATTGTTCTTAGGAAATATTTAAGAATTTTTCAAGAATTGCACTCAGGAACATTCTTACGAACTTCTTAGAATTGATCTTAATTTAACAAGCTTGTAACTAAACAGGAAAATAGAAGTAACGTGTTTCAAAGAAAAACACGACTGCAGTGTTCATATAAAGATATATGATGTAGCTTAATATATATTAGGTTTCCTACTCTTTGAACAAGGTGTGTGCCTCGTTTTATGCACTGCCAGTGGCTCAAAATAAATGGCGTCCTTTAAATAGTGAGACTGTGGGAGTGTTGCTTTCAATATGAATCTTTCTCTCCTTTGTAATGGAAACGCAGAGATGACCTCTTCCTCCCCGTTCCACAGAAATTCATTAAAAATAGATGGAGTGTAACGACATCCTGAGTTTAGATTTCATTGAGATCAAAAAGCCTCCTCTTGGTTCTCCGCATCAGCTCAGAGTAGAACTTGTGAGTTTTGTCTGCTGAGCTAGCCCGCACCTGAGGATGAATGGGGAATTGGACCTGAGAATATAAGTAGTTCAGATGTGGTGTTTATTTTTTGGGGGTTTTTTTGTATTTGTTTTATTTACTCATGTTTAATTATTTGTTACATTTATTTATATTTTTTATTTATTATGTTATGTTTATATGACGAAATGCCACCTAGAGAATTTTTTGTAATGCTTGGCTAGTTTGTAAAGCAGAATGTGAGCTTGTAGGTGGATGAGAGAGAGAGGGGGTCTGTGTGTGGTTTACAATCACACCATTGTTACGTCTTAGTGAATGGGGGTGGAGGGACTGTAGCGCAGACAGGAGAAGGCTGAGGGGATCTTTGTTGAAGAAATCCCAACACAGACCCGCAATAAAAGCCAGGCCTGGGGTTTATGGGGCCATAACTTTGAAAACAGACAAATTTGTATCCTGTGTAATGACTCGTGTGAGGTGGCCATTCAGAGACATAGATACGTTGCGTCATGGCTGAGAACACATTAGTGAAAAGCTACTGCATGTCTATATTATGTAGGTCCCACACTAGACATTTATCTGGTCTGTATTTTTGTTCATGTTTTTGAAAGAAGTCTTTTATACTCACCAAGGCTGCATTTGATTGATTAAAAATACAATTAAATGTAAATGTTGTGATTTGTAGCATTATAAATGTCTTTCTTTACTGTCACTTTTGAGCAATTTGATGCATCCTTGCTGAATAAAAGTATTTATTACTTTCGAGGAAAAAAAAACGTCCTGACCACAAACTTTCGAGTGGTAGCGTAAGTGGCAGACATACAGAGATATTACTGTTTTGACACATTCATACATATGTTGTCTGACTGTCTCACATTTTATAGTTAGTGTTGATGTACAGTGCCATAAACCTGTCTGAGAGGTGTCATTTGTAAAAGCCATTTTTGACAAAAGAAATGAACGTAGAGCATAAATAAGTCTATTTAACAGTAGCCTCAGAGAAAGTCAGCATTGGCGTAGATGACAACAGCTTAGTCTAATGATATTGCTGAATTAGTGCTCATTCCATTGTGCATTGATTTAAAAAAAAAAATATATATGGAGGTTTTTTTTGGCATCCTTGAAAAATCTCCTCAAACTTGTAACTTCTACTGCTTTAGAGCATCTAACGTCAACCTCTCTTTTTGTTTTTGTGATGTTGTAGATTCATGGGGGTGTGTGTTCAGGAAGGTCAGCTTCATGCTCTCACAGAGGTAAGCGACATCAGCTCAGACTCAGCACTTTCTTTCACCACACATCTCTTCCATTGACCCTTCATCATGGGCAATAGGGGTGGGTGATATGAACAAAATCCTGTGTCACGATATGAGTCATCTTATTTCACGATAACTATACATCACAATATAGTTTATATAGTTTTGCTTTAAGTATGTTTTTTTTAGAATTAAATTTTTTTTATACAATTGAAATAATTATTGTCATCAGTTTCAATATCACAAACTAATACTGGCCTGAGTAAAAAAACTTACTGAAGTGTAAAAAAAAAAGCAAGCTTACTGAAGACAAGTAAAACAAAACAAGCTTACTGAAGATAAGTTAACAGTCAGTGAGAAAATAAGAACAAGGAAACTAATTACAAGCAATAGGAAAACAAAGTACAATAGAACAGACAAATGAAATGGGCCTACCTGAAAAAACTTCAAGCACTATAAATAAGAAATACTACATACATTTTATGAAGTAATCAAATGTATAAAAAACACTGCATAGTCTTCACTGTGTAAATTAAATATACTTTTTTTTTTTTAAGTTACAAAAGTGATTCAGTCAAGAGCAGTTTAACTAACATTGAGACAGCAGCGGGTTTATTAGGCTGCCGTCACTTTACGAGTGAATGCACGGATCCAATATATTATTACACGTATTTTCTTTCTCAACTGTTTACTTTCACTTAAGACATAAATGACTGTTTATGAGGACACTTGTAAAGATGGGCATTTTGACGCACAAGTATGTGTATTTGCCCATCCAAGCCGAATTCGGTGGCAAAAACAACTCTGTTCGGTATTCACACGCTCTCTGCACTGTGGCTTCATATGCACACGTCTCTCAGACAGCGCTCAGAAACAGTCTCTAAGACAGTTCTCTTTCGCTGCTTATTGCTCTTTAACGGTTTAAAATCAATTGATTTTAAACCGCAATGCTTAAAAACACATTCAAATGATAAGCTTTTGTGACCATGCAGCACAGCAACGTCATGTGAGCTTAACCGTAATGGAGACGATAGTCCAAAATCCAATACCGGTTGACAAATTGTGCCTTTGTTGCCTTTAATTGTGTCTACTGGTATATTGCCTAATGGGCAGTACGTAAAACAAGACTACTTTATCACATTGATGGCACTGCAACAAGATAACGTTTAAAACACAGCCTTTTGTACCAATAGCGCTGTATTGAATTTGTTCTTGAATAATACTGGAAAAAGTTGGTTTAAAGCCGGGTGCACACTGTGCGATTTATAATGGTCCTTTTACGATTATTTATTGTCAGACTGTACGAACATGATAATCGCTGTGTTGCCATGTCACACTGTAAGATCTCAGTTGTCATTAAAGGGGTCATATGATATGATTTTGTTTTCCTTTTTCTTTAGTGTGTTATGTAGCTGTTTGTGCATGTATAAGATCTGCAGAGTTACAAAGCTCAAAGTCTTAAACGCAAAGACATATTCTTTGTAAAAGTTAAGGCTCAGTCACGCCTTCTTAAAACGCTTCGTTCAAACATGAGTTTCATGACACAGCCCAAATGTATACACAAAGAAAGAAGGCGGGAACTTTTGTTCTCGCTGTATTATATTTCCTGCCAGCACCGACATATTGTGGAGACGCTGTGTTTTTCCTTGCGAAAGCCAAACTACTTTGTTTGGCCTTCCAAAAGAGGACACAATTAGAAAAACAGTGGTTAAGCTTTATTTACAACACTGTTCCAGAACATTACAACCAAAATATCCGACTCTGTGTTGCGCATTTTTCGGAGGACTGTTATCAGAACCTGGGAGAGTACAAGGCCGGCTGTGCACAAAGGCTGATTCTAAAAAGTGGGTCAATTCCATTTTTGCAAGTACAGTCTAGTACTTCTGACTCACAGACACAGCCTGTAAGTATATTTTCATATTTTAAGAATTTGCTACTGACTATTCAAACGCAAGTTTTGAGCAGTATAGAGTAGTGCTTGTATGTCATTTCTACGATCACAAATGCAGACATGGTTTTATGTTTACGTGTTCTCACCCCCGTAGTGCGGCATGACACGTAAAAAGACAGTATACTATAATCAGTAATTATGTCCCCAATTAAATAAAACCTTACCAATCTGACATGTTCTGGTCCAGTCACCCTGGCAAAGTTGATCAATCAGCTTGGTCATCTGCATTTTCTGGATCAGATTTGGTCTCAAATTGATAAGGTAGTACCGACATTATCACCTGTCATTATTGCTTTGGGAGCTGATGTTCCAAATATGGTAAGGGGCATGACATTTCGGTCACACACGTAAGGTATTCGGGCCAATCACAATGCACTGGATCGCTGGCCAATCAGAGCACACCGCGCTTTTCAGAACGATGAGTTTTGTAAAAATCAACGCATTTCAGAAAGGCGGGTCATAGAAGAGCAACAATAATGTACGGTATGTGTGAAATAATGACTTTTTTTTTACCTAAAACCACATAAAGACATTGCATTAAACCAAATACACAAAATAATGTTCTTTTTAGAACCATTTAATGTCTGTCAAGAGACGTTAAAAACGCACGCGCGCAAGAGCTTGTCCAGTGTTTTACATCATCAATCAATGACACTTTCGGTGACAGTGAGCTGCATTATATGCGGCATTGAAATGGAGGCTACAAAGAAATCTCTAACATTAATTTTGGTCATGGCTTGTCTTGAAAAACAAATGGCAGACAATTTGGCAGTCGTCGTAGAAGTCACACTGCAGGACTGTGAGTCAAATCTTCTGACACTGCCAGAATTTCGTCTGAGGTAAAATTTGATCGCAACAGTCATTAATCGGCTGTCGGTCAACATGTCAAACTAACAATCAATGACTTCATATTTTAGCCAAGGATCAGAGGAATCTTTTAGGATTTGCAAAATTTGTCTCAGACGGCAAAATCGTGGCCAAAATCGCAGTGTGCATCCGGCTTTAGGCCGTGTGTCCACCAAAGCGTTTTTACTCGCGGCTGGCGTGTTTTTTCAATTGTTTTCAATGGGAGCGCCGCATTTTTAAAACGCCATGAGCGTAACGAGGCGCTGAGCGTCTTTTTCACGCCGAAGCGCTGAGCGTTCGGTGTTTTTTACTGGTCGCCGAGAGTTGAAGAATGTTCAACTTTTGGTAAAACGCAGCGCTCATCACCGTCACTTTTTACCCAACCGTCCAATCACAGTGGAGGAGGGGCGGGACTAATACCACACCGACCAACCGCGTCCGCCACATGATTCTGCTTGTACAACGTCAACAGATGACAACAATAAGCATAATAACGGAACAAAATCAAGAGCCAGAGAAAATACATTACATTGTATTGACATTTTAATATAGAATCAACACAGAAACAAAATATGTGTGAAATGAGATACTAGTAAGACTTTCGCGGATATTCCGTATCATAACAAGCAAAGTGTCTCGGTCTCAACCGTCTCAACTGAAAAAAAACGCTGCGCTGCCAAAACGCTCTCAAGCGCCCACAGCTGAGCGTTTTTAGCAGAGCGCCTGGCGTTTTCAGCTGGCTAAAAACGCTTTGGTGGACACACGGCCTAAGTGTTTGCAGTGTACCTTGATTCCTAAATTGGTGGCATTTCCCCCTGTGAATCAAATGACTCACTATGACATTGAACAGTTTACTCTTTGTTTGCAGTGGCCCGAGGGGAAGTATTCTATTAGAGAGCCCACTGGCAGTCCCTTAAGGCATGATGTATTTTTTCCATCTCAAACTGTGTGAGTGTTTTATGCCTGTATGAATGCTGCAGTGCAATATAGTCCTATGCTGAAGATAAACATCGATTGCACAGGTAAGAAGGGTACATATTTGTGCAATGTGCATAAATCATTATCCTCCAACTTGAACCAGTTGATTTAGTTGGTGTGTGAGTGGGGTTTTAAGCAAAGCAATGGCCTTTTATGAAGGTTAAATGAAAGCTTTGTTTTTATAAAAACAAAAACAAAGATTAAATTGCAGGCATTGAGCCAAATGTTCTATCGAAAGACTGCATATGGGCCGGTTCACACAGAAAGCGTTTTTTTGCTTTGAAAAACGTGAGATGCAGGCTGTGGAATGGGGAAAAAAGATGAAGTCTCGAGATGAAGAAAAAAAAAGATTTTTTTTTTTACCTGATTGATTATTTCAGAGCTTTGCATAGCTAGGAAAATGTATTCAATATAAAAAAGGCCCATAAGTTATTTTATTGATAAATTAATAATTGTGTGAAAATTATTTATTAATAAAAAGTTTGAGAAATCACACTTTTGAAATTAGGCTAACTTGTACATCCAAGTTTTCCAAGACAGTGGAAAACCTGGTTCTTCATAAGAAAAAAAAGTTAGCACATGGTTGAGAGCCACTGCATTAGAGGAAGTCTTTTAAGAATAATGAAAATGCATTTCAAAAAGTCAAAAAGAATCAATCACCATCAAGTAGTTTTTAATGTAAAAAAAATAGCCTTTTAAATAAAAATGAATCGATTGGCTATCAACTCACCGATTTGCACCTTTAGGAAAACTGAATAGTCAAGATGAGTAAAATCTTTGCAACTGCACAAAAATTGTTTATACTGTAGTTCATACAATATACTATATATATATATAGATATATATAGATATAGATAGATAGATAGATAGATAGATAGATAGATAGATAGATAGATAGATAGATAGATAGATAGATAGATAGATAGATAGATAGATAGATAGATAGATAGATAGATAGATAGATAGATAGATAGATATATAATGTGTGTGACATGATGATACATTAGTATTTCCATTATAGTCTAATCTATTGCAGATCCCTTGTTCTTGCCGTAGCCCTGTGACCTTTGCTCTGCTTTTTTCATGCATGTTGACAGAAAGGGGTATAACTGCAGTTGTAATCACTGGCCTGCTGAGGGATTATACTATTTTTCAAAGCCACTGGGGCCTTATGTTGCTCATGCCATTAAGATTCCCCAGTCATTTTCCCCCCATAAATACACTTCATTTAAAGGATGCTGAGTGATTTGACAGTGTATTAAATGAGCTCTCTCATCACTCAACAGTTCTGAAATCAGCCCCGCAGGAAGGTTTTCATCCTCTGTTGTAGCCTGCATCAGCACCCAACCCACTCAAGGTTACAGTTTCACCAAGAGGATTTGCTCTATTTAGGCATGCACATCAATCACCTGGAGTACCTCTCAGCTTTAGACCTAAACTGGACGGTTCCTTTTTGTTCAGTTTAATCTGTCTGGCAGTACGTTGGATAGTCAACACTGATCAAATGGTGTGATGTAGGATTAGTTTTAACCCTTTGAGAGATGAAGCCAACAAATAGCAGAAGTAGGGCACTTCCAGAGGAAAGATTTCCTGACCTGGGTTCAGGATAGATGTTGGGCATGAGGTCAGGTCTGTAAGAAGAGTAAGAAATGGGATTAGATGGGGACAGCTAGCCGCATGGCGTGATTTGGCTTGGCTAACTGTGTGCCATGTACAAATGTGCAGGTCTTCATACATGCAAACACTTAGTGTAGCGTCTCGTAAGCCCCAAAAAACTGATTTGTATTAGATACTTACTATTTGTATTTTATACAGTGCGTCTCCCAGTAAGTAGTACAAGTTCTGCACATGTTGTGGTTTGGCTAACCGTCTGCTGATTGAAGTAAACGGAGCGAAAATAGACATGCCCAAATAGCTAAAGAGTGGGCCTTTATATTTAGCCCAGGATATCCAAGACTGTATGTCAATTTATGTTGTTCCTAAAACAACGAACAACTTCCCTCCTTATATCACTGTTGCATTATTTATGCATTTTCCTTATGCTCACCACAACTGCATTTATTTGATAAAAAAAAAATGCAACAATATTGTGTAATATTATTACAATTTCAAATAACTGTTTTAATAGTTTAAAAGGTCATTTAATTTTAAAATTTGAATGTTAAAATTTCAAGAATTTTCAGCAGCCTTTACTCCGGTCTTCAGTGTCACATGATCCTTCATAAATCATTCTATGTTGATTTGGTGCTCGAAACATTTCTTGTTATCAATGTGGATCATTTTTTTTCACGATTTTTTGATGAATAAAAAGTTGGAAAGAAAAGCGTTCGTTTCAAATTTCTTATTTAAAAAAAAAAAGTCTTTACTGTCATTTGATCAATTAAATTTGTTTGCCGAATATAAGTATTAATTCATTTTTTATATATATATATTATGTATGTGTGTGTGTGTTTTTAAAAAGTTTAAAGTCCCCCTGCAGTCAATACTTTTATCTTTGATCACCAAAATGACATATTTAAACGTTTTTGTTCCTTGAAAAAATTCGTCATGCCTTAAAATAGCTTGAATGTAACCCTACACCCTTGCCTCATTAAATATACGAGGTTCCATTAATATGCAAATGATCCCTGCCTCCACTCTCTCACACCAGCTCAGAGATTCACTTGTTGACGATCTCTCATTGACGTGATTGGTTACAAGGTCATTTGTAACGTCAGAAACACCAGCGATTTCAAACTGCGGTTCAAAGACCGTTTAAAAAAATACTTGTGCAATGGTGTTGATTTATGAATTTGAATTTATTCATTTGAATTTGTACATGTCTTAAAGCATATTTAAAACACCACATAGACATTGTCACCACAGGGGGACTTTAAAAGCATGTACACACACGAGATAAAGAATCCAGTCTTAGTAATTTAATAAAAGCTGTGATGCTTTACATAGACCAGATTGTCTCATGAGTGGCATCTTGTTGAGATCACCACCAGCTAAATACTATTTGCTTTGTCTCAGTAACCTATTATCAGACACTTTAGCTTGCAGAATAAATTACTGCTGCCTGCGAATTGTGCTTGATATGCCCTTTATATGTTTTGTTGCCAACATTCCATGTACAAAAGTGTTCACTCATCTGAGGACTGTGTGGGCTGAGTGTGCCATTTGGGACAGGGCTAAGTGCTCATTTTGTCAATTTGAAGTTCTAGGGAATTCAGATAATTAGATGTTTTGCTGGTGTTTTTTGTAAACCTTGATCTCAAGGTTATGCTGTATACAGCAAATTGTAAGAGCGTGACTAGAGAGTGACTTGTACCTCAAGATTTTACTTTTGCCTTTGAATGAGTCCTCAAACTACGAGAGCATAACCCATTTGGTCATTTTATTCAAGGGCCAAGGTGCAGGTCTATTGATAACCTGGCCGGGTCACGGCACCAAAGCTTAATGGAATAAAATATAAAGTCGGCAACACCTAAGCTCCAAAATTATCAAAAATATTTATTTTCAAGACAACTATCGCATAGCGTATGTTACGTTTCGAGCATGCAGGCTCTTCATCAGACAAATTGACTACAGATGTGCAACCCTTTATATCTCCAGGTGATCACATGTCCAAACATCATATTACTAACCAATACAAAACAAGAAAAAAAAAAAAAAGAAAAAAAAATATATATACACAAAAAAAATATCTAAAAAACTATGCGAAATACAACAGTATCATTATTAATATGCACTTCAAAAAACACTTTTCTTGATACCTGCACAAATACATCAAAATAATTAAATTAAAGTAATCACTCCAAAACCTTTGATGTATTACATACAAAAAGAAAAAGAAAAAAAGAGAAACACACACATATATATAACAATTCAAAGAAATGGACGAATATCAAAATCTTCATTAAGTCCTCTAGGGGACAACGTGTTTAATGTGAAAATCCAAAAAGCCTCACGCTGTAAAAGCAATTTATCAATGTCACCTCCACGACGTGGATACTTAACTACCTCGATGCCTATGTATTGAAGAGTAGAGACTGAATGTCTAAAAGCTGCAAAATGCTGTGCAACTGGACTTTTTGGATCGTGGTGTCTAATTGCACATCGATGTTCAGAAATGCGATTCTTCAAAGGTCTACTAGTCTTACCTATATAACATAAGCCACAAGGGCAACGCAGCATATAAATAACATTGGCCGTCTTACATGAAATGGTGCCTCGAATTTTGAAAATTTTTGTCGTGTGAGGATGTGTAAAAGTTGATGTCTTATATGTAAAATTACATTGTTGACAGTTACCACATTTATAATTACCATGAGGTATTTTATTCAAGAAGTGAGGAGCCGGTTTCAAATCCGCTCTAACTAACATATTTCGAAGGTTAGGTGTTTTTTTATGCACTAAACGAGGTGGTTTATCGAAGCATTTTTTAAGATTAGGATCACTCTCTACAATATGCCAGTGTTTAGATAAAACATTATTAACATCCTTAGTAACAGGCGAATATTGCATATAACAATTGAAACGACATTCCGTTTTTTTATATATTT
The DNA here is from genome assembly GCF_965113295.1 of Leuciscus leuciscus. Taxonomy (NCBI): domain Eukaryota; kingdom Metazoa; phylum Chordata; class Actinopteri; order Cypriniformes; family Leuciscidae; genus Leuciscus; species Leuciscus leuciscus. The sequence goes on from NC_138730.1 coordinate 27,004,979, forward strand.
TTTTATATTTTTTAACTAGACTCTCTTTTTGTGACACATCTTTAAAACGACTCGCTGCAGACTGAATCCACTCTTCTTTATACGATCGATGTCTAAATCTCTCTGATAAAATATGTGACTGCTGTTGGAAATCTTCATCACTGCTACAGATACGGCGAATCCGACTAAATTGAGAAATTGGTAACGAACGTTTTAATGACACCGGATGATAGGATTGTCCGTGCAAGATAGTGTTACGATCAGTAGGTTTTCGATACAAAGTGGTCTCAATGCCCGACGTAGTCTGAAGAACAAGCACATCCAAAAAGTTCATTTTCTCTTGATGACCAAAGCTTAATGGGAAACTGGAAGGTTCTGTCATTACTACTCGGCCATCTTGTCTGCCTGTTGATATCTCACCGCACTGACCACATACTAAGGTCTCCTCTGTTTAGTCATCCATGGCTAATTTTGTTAGCTAAATGTGGAGCCCTTTATCTGTCAGCACAGATCATTTCAGGCAGCCCAAAATTAGGACACAGTTGAGACCAGCGCCCTGTGGTGAATGCATCAGGCTCCTAGCGAGTAGCATGTGCACCACATTAACTAATATCTCAAAGACTTGTTTTAAAGTTAATCACACATAAAACATTCACAGCTGCAAAAGAATAGTTAATACGTCTCTTGCGGAATAATTGCCTAATTATTAGATGTTGCTTTCATGCAAATTCACTATGTGAAACAGAAGCACTTAAATGGCTTCTACTGGGCTCTGCTAATTTGCATGCTTTTGTGACTTGGAAACCATTCCACTTGAGAGTTGACATGGAATACTTTTACCCACAGGAAGCTGATAGGATTCACTTTTGTATTGTAAACACAAAGTAGCCTACTGTGACCATCAAAATGATTATAATCCCAATTATGCAAATATTAAAGTTGATTGATTTAATTGTTGCCCATGTTGTACATATCATCATATAATAATAATAATAATAATAATAATATCACATTCAAAGTCTTGTGCATTGCATTTTTGTTGTCCCATCATTCTAACTAATGTAACCTCATGAATACAATATGGGCCATTTGAGGATGTCAAAGAGGAAACATGTGGTATCTTCTCTTTTCTCAGTACATTAATGGTGGAAACTTGGAGCAGCTGCTGGACAGCAATAAGTACCTGAGCTGGGCCACACGGGTCAAGCTGGCCTTAGAGATCGCCATGGGCCTCAGTTACCTACACTCCAAGGGCATTTTTCACAGAGATCTCACCTCCAAGGTAATCATCACAATAAATACACTACAATGCAAAAGTTTGGGGTCAGTAAGATTTTGTCAATAAAGTCACTTTTGCTCACCAAGGCTTCATTTAGTTATTCCTTTAAAGCTACACTGTGTAAGATTTTCTCTCATCTAGCGGTGAAATTGTATATGACTATCAACTGAATATTACTTTCTAGCCCCTCCCATTCCGAGGGCGTTTTAACTCCTACGGTGGCCATATTATTCCAAGATTAACATGGCTTCCAGTTCGACTTCGACCATGAGTGTTCCTTCAAGTGATGAGGTTACTTTAGAAAACTATTACAAATTTCATTTAGTTATTTAGTCCGTTAACATGTAGGTTATAACCTGTATGTAAAACGAATAATAGTTTTACGTTTTCGTTATTTTGGTACCATTTCATTGCTAACATCAGCTATCAGGTTCCCAAACGAATGCAAGCTAATCTTAGTAAAGTATCAGTGCTATCGTTATTCTGAATATTGTACGGCAATGTTTACAGCGTAGGCTACATCATTTTCTCCATGAGCAGAGTTAGAGATCTGCCGGCAGTCGCGAGTAATCTCCCCCTCGCATTCGTCACGGTGCCACTGAGTGTAAAAGCGTGAAAGGCGAAGCTTGAATTTCCAGGTATGTCCCTCTTTGGCTAATGTATTTTCAAAATGGAGGCACAACATGGCTGCCACCATTCGAGCGACTCGCTCGTATGTATTCTGAATGGCAGATTCTACGCTTACGAGAATACTTGATTAGTTGGTGGAAGTAATTACATATGAATGAGCACACATAATTTTGAAGGAACAAAGTGTTTTTTACACTGTAGCTTTAAGCTGAATTTTTAGCAGTCATTGATCCTTCAGAAATCATTCTAACGTGCTGATTTGCTGCTCAAGAAACATTTATTTTCAGTGTGAAAACAATTGTTGCTTTTTTCAGGATTCTTTTATGAATAGAAAGTTCAAAAGAATAGCATTTATTGGAAATAGAATTATAAGCATCTTTGCTGTCAAATTTAATGCATATTTCCTGAATAAGACTACAAAAAAAATCTTACTGACCTCAAATATTTGTGAATGTTAGTGTAATGTTTTAAATAGTAATTACATTGCCTAATTTTATTGGCCTCATGATGGTAGGCAATTATTGGGTGAACTCAAGGTACACTTGTCCTGTGGGTTTAATGCTGTTACTTTATAAACAAGAAGACTATATCAGTCAACACTGAAACAGATGCTTTTAATTTAGTATTCACAATGCTCTTGTTGGTGGCATGCGCTGACATGCTGTCTCTACCTCCAGCTGTTGTGTTATCTTCTGGGACTTCCCATAATTATACACTGTGGGAATCACCCCTGTGGCTTCCTTGCTACATCATTACTTTCTGTTTAAGTGATTCTAATTAACTGAATCTCAAGTGTAAGGTATCCAGTGGGAGAAGTAATATGATCTTCTAGTTACTGTTTCTTTCCTTTTGATGTTCTCTCAGAACTGCTTGATCAAGTCTGACGAGAATGGCCACACTGCGATCGTCGGAGACTTTGGCCTTGCTGAGAAAATCCCTAGTCATGAGTGAGTAACAGGCAACGTGGGGACCTACAAAATGAGTAAAACATGCACACGTGATAATTTCACTCTGCTGCCTGTATGCTAATTATAGCAGTAGCTGCAGCTATGATTAATATGGCTTTTTCCCCATATAAAACAGTAAAGTGGGCATCCTTCTGTTTTGCTATGATTAATATGGCAATCTGAAAGGAAGCAATGGTGAGACGCAAGCAATGTGGACAGGGGATCTAATTTGGAAGGAACATACCGTCCAAAGCCAACTTTAAAGAGAGCTAATAATACCAAAGCGGTTCAAGACCCTTTCTTTCCCATGACCTCCTCACCACTAGTGTATTTTTAAAAAAAAATTTTAAGCGAATAGTTGGTTGGTTGCCTGAACAACTAGTCAATTAATCCCTCTTTTATTCGATTTCATCGAAAGATGAACTAAAGTCTTATGGGTTTGGAATGACATGAGTGAGTATGACCACTTTTTTGGGGGGTTACTCGATAAACATGGAAGACAGTTTTGACAGCTAAAGTTCTATTTAAAGCACTGCCGCTAAAAATATTGAATCTTTAAACATAGAATTGAAAAATTAGAAACTAGTCAAAGCTTTTTGAGTAGTCATGTTGTTGATCAACTAGGTACCCTTCTCGATCCAGCACAAAGCATTGCTTTCTCAACTGAACTTTCAGGTGCCATTAAAGTCATTGTAAGTGCTTAAGTGTCTATTTATATAATGTGTGAAAGCATTTTGACCAGACCACTATTCTGTGTGTTCAGTTTTGAGGGTGAGAAACTGTCTGTGGTGGGATCCCCATTTTGGATGGCTCCAGAAGTGTTAAGAGACGAGCCGTATAACGAGAAGGTTAGATTCTCGTCGGCACTCAGAACTATCACAAAGCTTGTTTCGTGCCAGCATCTATCAGGACACACAATCGTTTCTCTGTATTCATTTCTAGGCTGATGTATTTTCATATGGCATTATTTTGTGCGAGATCATTGCAAGGATACAGGCTGATCCCGACTACTTGCCCCGCACTGAAGTGAGTCCACAGCAGCAGTAATTCACTGTTATAAATCTCTACAATAAATGTTTTGGAGATAAAATTTGTTACTACATGACGTGTTTATGCTAGTCATTAAAACCTCTTTGTCCTAAGTATGACATTCACCCACTCATGTGCTCCTTGCAGAACTTTGGCCTGGATTACCACGCCTTCCAGCACATGGTTGGAGATTGTCCCCCTGACTTCCTTCAGCTCGCCTTCAACTGTTGCAATGTGAGAGTTTCTCTTTAAAAGAATCATTTATGTATTAGTAGTTTTTTTTTAGGGTGCACCAAATAATTTATCTATTTCAAACTAATTTTACCACATACTGTATTTTTTTTATTTATTTTTTATTTAAACGGGTTAATAACCAATTTAGATGGAAAGGATCTTATGCTGACTAGCTGAAGACGTTACTGTAGCTATACCCATTAATAGATACGGTACTTCCTTAAATTCCAGCACAGCGCTACAACAACCATAATGACATGGCCCTTCACAATAGATAATGCTTTACAATTATTTCAAACTAATCTTACCACATACTGTATTTTTATTTATTTTATTTTTTTCCCAATAGTTTTATCATGTAAACTACTGTTCAAAAGTTTGGGGTCAGTAAAAAAATTTGTTTGAAACATTAAAGCATTTTATCAACCCAAAACTTTAGAATAGTAGTGTACGTAATGTAATAATATTTCATATCAATTTATCAACAGACAAGCAACTACAACATGAAACTGCCCCACTGTAATATCTGTGACGTGCAACATTCTAGAAGTGAGAACATGGAGCTCCTCCAGATTTAGATGCTGATGCTTTTTTATGTTCTTGTTGCCTCCACATATTTCCCAGATGGATCCAAAGCTCAGGCCCTCATTCCCAGATTTAGTAAAGAGGTTGGAAGAAATCCAGATACAGCTGAAAGCTGATGACTCTGAGAGGGAGAGGATGCTTCTAACTGCTGGAGAGGTTGAGAAAAAAAACATGCCTAAAGGTGCGTGTTTATTCATGCAAAACGCATTTATTTCACTATCGATATTGATTTGACTAAACTGCAAATTGCCGAAATGATCATGAAAACTTCTGGTGTCCATTCCATACTATTTTATTCACTTTCTGGCACCAAACTTAAAGCTTTGATGTGCTTTGAACGCATCTTTGATGTGAGTTGCTTTGACAGAGGGCTAGTACATCCTGTCGCCCGCTGGGGCTTTGCTCATACCATCCAACACTCTCTTTCCATGTAGTATCGCAGGGCCAATGAGTTCTAAAAACACGGAGACTAGAAAACGAACAGGATTGGAGACAGTAACATTGTCTGTCTATGAGCTTTATGGATTGGATGTTCTTTCCTTATGGGAATTACTTATAATGCGCAGCTTTTTCTTTTTCTTTCTTTGCTTTGAAATCTCACAGTCTAGTTTCCAGTGCTAGTTCATATCCTGAACAAACAAGGAATAATTCTCAAAACAGTGTGTGGCTAGAAGAGATTAGAGGCTCATTGAAAGTTTCAGATAGATTACCATTCTAGTCAGATATAGATATATATTTTATATATACATTTATATTTATAGACAGAAATGAATACTTGTATTCAGCAATGAAGCATTACATTGATAAACATTTACAGTAAAGACATTGTTACAAAAGATTTCTATTTCAAATCAATGCTTTTCTTTTTACTTTGTATTCATGAAGAATCCTGAAGAAAAAAAATGTATCACTGTTTCCACAGAAATATTAAGCACTGTTTTCAACATTGATAATAATAAGAAATGTTTTTTGAGCAGTAAATCAGTATATTATAATGGTTTTTGAGGGATCATGTGACACTGAAGACTGGAGTAATGATGCTGAAAATCCAGCTTTGCCATCACAGGGATAAATAATTTTTTTAAATATATTAAAATACAAAGTATGTATTTTAAAATTGTAATAATATTTCAAAATATTACTGTCACTAGTGTTTGGTCAAATAAATGCAGCTTTGACTTGCATTAAAAAAATCTTCCTTACCTTCCAAACCTTTAAACTACCAACATTGTGTTCTGTTTCTTAAATGTTGTAATGAATATAGGCAGAGTTTGTATTCCATGTACTTATTTTCAGTGCACTGTATTTTGAGTTTTGATATGTTAAACCTGATTCATGCTATTTGCTTTGCAGATTTTGTCACCCCCTAGTGTTCAAGATTATTCCCTCGTGTGTGGGTTCTTTTTGGTGACTAGCAGAAATATTGTTTTTAAACGGGTTGTCTGAAGATTTCTTGCATCTGTCATTGGTTAGCCCCCCCTCAAACTCATGTCATTGGTTGAGCCAGTGTTGTTGTATCAGACTGGTCATTATGCTCACTAAATTTTGATGGTGCCATAGTGTTTACACTTGTCAAGAGAATCAATATATATCAGTATATTAGTTAATGCATTTGGTATCATCATGAACTAACAATGAACACCTGTTTTTAAAACATTTATTAATATTCACAAACTTACAGACTCCAAACTTTTGAAAGGTATTTTAATAATGTTTTTGAAGTTTTTTTTTTATTATTATTTATTTTTTGCTCACTAAGGTTGCTGTTATTTGATCAAAAATACGGTAATATTGTGAAATATTATTGCAATTTAAAATAACTTTATTTTGACACATTTTAAAGTAATTTATTCCTGTGAAGGTAAAGCTGAATTCTCAGCAGCCATTACTCCAGTCTTGTCACATGATCATTCAGAAATTATTCTAATATGCTGATTTGGTGCTCAAGAAACCTTTCTTGCTATTATTTTATTATAAATTAATGTTGAAAAACTGTCTTGCTGCTTAAAGATGTAAATTGTGGCCCTCTGGTGGTTAAACAAAGCATTTTGCAGGAGAATATTGTTTTGTTTTGCTTCGGCTTTACGTGATTGTGCGGATGAATATGGTTATCCTACTGCTCAGAAAACATTCACTACTAGGGTTAATAACCAGTTTAGATGGAAAGGATCTTATGCTGACTAGCTGAAGCTTAAACTTTAAATCTTTAAATGGGCTTAAAATAGTGAATCAGAGAAAGACTAAAACATGTTTTGGAAGAAGGATTGATGGTGTATTGATTTCAGGATTCTTTGAATAGTAAGTTTAAAAGAATAGCATTTATTTGAAGTGCAAATTCTTTTGTAGTAAATAAGTGTCTTTACTGTCAATTTAATGCATCTTTGCTGAAAAGTGTTAATAACTTCTAAAAAAAAGTTTACATTTAAAAAAATCTTGCTGTCCCCAAACATTTGTATGGTAGTGAAGGTTAATTAAGATATTAAAATGTATTAGTATACATAGAAATAACTATTAACAATGAACAATACTTTTACAACAATTATTTTTCTCGCTTGGATATTTTTACCTAATGCGCTGCCTAATGTTAACATATAGAATCTCACTGTAAAGTGTTATCATAGAAACACTCTAATGTGGTCTCACTTCTCTTATTGTTGTTCTAGGTCCAGGTGAAAAAGGTATAAAGAGGTTAAATCCTCTTGCTTTTCAGGACGACAAGATCCCACCCAAGTCCCCCCGTCCACGTCGCAACATCTGGCTTTCCCGTAGTCAGTCCGACATTTTCTCTCGTAAACCCACCCGCAAAGTGAACGTCCAGGACCCTTACTACAACCCAGGACCTAGAGGCTTAACACATGGGCTACCGAAAGTCAACCCTTTCAATGCCAGAGAGGACTTAAAAGGTGGCAAGATCAAGTTTTATGACATGCCCAGCAAGTCGGTCTTCTCGCTCATGTTTGATTTGCACGCACCTCACGGCAGTCAAAGCTCATACCAGCCTCAACCCAACATCAGCACTGGTGCCTCTGGCAACAACTGCTCCACCTCCTGGACGGAGCCCTGGCAGCTGCCCGGTCGGCAGTATCGTTCGCTCCCTGTCTCTCCCCGGCTGCCCCACTCAGAATTCTTATTCTCATCTCACACCATGTCCAGGAGCGAGGCCGGACAGCCCAGCAGTGAAAACCCCCAAAAGACGCTCAGCAGCTGGGCTAAGAAGTATGCTGTAACAGAGATCCCTCCATTCAAGCCGCAAGCCGACAAAGAGGAGGAAGTGGGGGCGGCAGAGGACTGGTCTCCTCGTGTACCCTCTGATGGAGGAGAAGCAGAGGCCATGGACTGCTCTAGTAGCAGAGGAAGCCCTGCGGATGATAAAGACACTGTCCTCAGCCAGATGCACAACGGAAGTCTCGGTGGCTTCTGCGAGGACATGGAGGCTGAAGAACAGGATGGCATGATCTCCAACAAGAACTCGCTCACGCTAAGCATGTCTGTGGAGCCTGAGGAACTCTGTCCGATAGTCCTCACAGCCTGCAAAGCCTCGTCTTCTGGAGGCCACATCTCTAGATGTGATATCTAGATAGTGTAGAAAGGAGTTTGGTCACGCAAACTGAGATTATATGCATTCAATATTTAATACGTTGTATATGTTGTTCCTTTAACTTAAGCTAAAAGGGGACTGAAGATGGGAGCAGGAAACAGGTGTGAAACACTGATCCGGTCCATGCGTTAGAAGTTAGCCATCACACTATGAAGAACTCAAACAGGGAGATACAATGGACGGCACTTCACACAGGGCTAATGATGAGACACGTTCTGTTTTTCTGTATAATATATGCTATATTGGTTGCACCACATTAGTTACCACAAAAGCAGTTTTGTTTTTGTGTTTTAAAGTTTGTCCACAAACTGTATCCAATGTATATTTAAGTGAGCAGCTTTGGCCATTTCAATGTGTTTCTGATTTTTTTCATAAGTTAATGAAAGGTGATTTGAGTCTTTTTGCACTGCGTGGGCCTGGCAAAAAATCCGCAGCAAACATTCCATGTCGTCTCGCATCTTAAAAAGCTCCCGTTTTTATCCTATGCTAACGGTGTGTGCCATGGTAATTTCAGGACAAGGACAATTTTCACACTTTGACATCTAAAAAAAAAAAAAAGTCCATGTCTGTATCTACTTAAAATCGTAATTGCACTTGAAATAAGTAAATGGTTTGAACTTTTTTTAAATCTGTTATTTGTCACTACATTTCTATGCAATAAATTTAACCAAGGCATGATAGTTTTATAGAGAGGATTTATTTTGATATTTATAAGGAGAAAAAAATTATTTTACTGTCTTCATTGTCCGTGAACTGTTTAAACTGTGTTGTTGTTGTTTATACGATCTGATGAATAGATTTCTGTACATGTTGACAATGGTCAGTTTTTGCTAGTTTATTTTTAACTCTATTTTTCTGCTTTCTCAGTCCTGACTGTTTTCTCAACACTTTTAGATTGTAGATTTGTAAATGAATGAGAAAGAGATGTATATTTCTACCAAAGACAGATCAGGACTTATTTTCCCCGTTTATATGGCTTTAATTGTTTAAATGCATGTGTGTATTCCCATTTGTTTAAAATAAATTCAAAATATCTTACTGATTTTTGTATTGTGGCTTTGCTTAATGTACTATTGTTCATTAACCTTGTTGCAGACCTAAACCATCATCATCCATACTTTAATGGCTTCTTCAAAATGCCTATCAAGTCTAGCACACTTAAGAATAGTTTAAATGTACATTAAATCAGACAGGAGAAAACAGGCATTATAAGGACAGGAAACCATAGGAAAACTTAGATTTTATTTGTCCATAAATTGAAAAATTAAAGTTTATGCATTTCCTTCGGCTTTTACAGCAGTGCTTTTCCCCCAGACATAGTCCATCTTGTGCACATGAGCCTTTGAAGACTTTGAGAAGGTGCTTTTAACTACATGTAGAGGAACAGACTTGCCACTGAGGAACAGCTTATTGAGACATGTAGGAACGAGAGGAGCAGTGCTGGATTCCTCTGTGTTTTTTGTCAGATTTCTGGCATAAGCAAAAATATAGCCAGTCATGAAAGCGTCAAATCCTGCTCTGTGAGTTCCTCCTTCGACTTTCTTCTGTTTTGGTCTATCAGGAGCTTCAGCAGGTACTTCTGGCTGAGATTCCTCATTTCCATTCTTGCTGGCTGTTTCCCCAGGTTCAATCACATGCGTGGCATCTGTTGGCTCAGCTCTCGTGGTCTCCTCCTGATGTTCAGGGAGGGCTGGTTCAGACATGGGCACTGCCTGGTCCAGCTCAGCTCCTTCAAAGTGCGATCTTTTCTCCTGTGGGGAACTGCATGACTCAGAGGCCCCTTTAGAATCTTTCTTTTTGTTCTTGCGCTTCCTCTTCTTCCTCTTGTCTTCTTTGATCTTCTCATCTTGCTGGATTATAAGATCTGTGTCATGTGACATGGTGCACTGAGAGCCATTAGGACACCATCCATAAGCCTAGCAGTAGAGCAGAGCAGAAAACATTAGCAATGTCATATCAAATTTCAGGAATACGACGATGAAGGGGGTGAGTTTAAGTGAAACCTCATTACTTTATTTAAATATCTACAGTATATGCCTTCACACATGCTCTTATTTTTAACATGAAAATGAAGGCTTCAAAATAGGAAAATAAAAAAGAAACAGACAGCTCTTATTCAAACAGAACAGATAGAGTTATGATGGAAATATTTCGCACTAAAGGCAAAAGTAAATGCGACACTTGATCATATTCTGTAAACAATACCAAACATCATTAAATGATAAATAAAAACAGTCTTATTTTATCCTCAGGAAAAAGTAAAATAACAGAGGTATCAATACTGACAATAAAAAGATGCCATTAAAGAAATGTTGGCCACACTTTCTTTTAAGGTGTACTTGTTACAGTGTAATTATACAAATAAGTACTGAGTAATTAATTAACATGTACTTGCTATATAATTAAGGTTGGGTTTAGGGTTAGTTGCATGTAATTATGCATAATTTACTGTTATTATTAGAGTAAGTACATGTAAGATGTGCAACAGGGACACTGTATGGCCCTGTTTACACCTAGTATTAAGATGCGTTTTGGTCGATCGGATCACAAGTATACGAGGGAGACATACCCGTTTAAACCTGGTGCTCGTGTCCAATTTTAACCACTTCTGTCCTGATTTCTTTGAGAGGAGGGTCCATGTATGTTTTGTTTTTTTTCCAGATCTTTAAATCTAATAAATAAAATTAGCTTGCGCAATTTACATAATTATGAACATGCCCGGAGACAATAGAGAATCATACAGAGAGCAGCAACTTTCGTTTCTGCTGTGATCCGCAAGACCTCAAGAGTGCGTGTTGGAATGGTGAGAGAACATTGTGCTTGATAAGTTTTTCGTCTTCAAACTAAACTTGGGGCTTCAGCTGACAAAGTTTAAATCTCGTCTGGCTAGCAAGCTTCCCATAAAGTTTACACGCTAGGTCAGTAGGCGGAGAGTTTCTTTGTATGACAACCTAGCAAAAGCGTATGTACGCAAAATTTGTTTCAAAAAGAACTGAAGATGTCCATTTTCTTAGGCCAGCCATAACTTTTGGCCGTGTGTGTGTGTGTGTGTGTGTGTGTGTGTGTGTGTGTGTGTGTGTGTGTGTGTGTGTGTGTGTGAACAACCGTGCAAAACGTTTGGGGTCTATACGATTTTTTTTCTTTTTTCTATGTTTTTGAAAAAAGTCTCTTATCACCAAGGCTGAAAAATATGTAATTTATTCCTATGATGGCAAAGAATTTTCAGCAGCGATTCTTCCAGTCTTTATTGACGCATGATCAGAAATGTTTAAATTATTCTAATATTTTAATACTGTCTTTGTGTAAAGCTATGTTGTCGTGTTATGTTGAAAAATGCTGTACAGTATAATATTTTTGAGGAAAACGTAATACTTTTTTCTTTGATTCATAGAAACAAAGCAATTTATAAAAAGAAACAGCATTTATATAAACCATTTATTTTAGTCACTGTTGATCAATTTAATGCTGAATTTCTTTCTTTCTTTCAAAAAAAAAAAAAAAAAAAAACCTGAGCGGTAGTATATAACCCCAGTGGATTTGAGGAACTCACCGAGAACTGAACACAGATGTTGAGGGCTCCATCCTGATTCTGGTTGTCCAAGCAAGGCCTGTAGTCGATGTAGCTCTCCATGTTGCCTGTATATTTACAAAACTCTAGGAACACACGACTCCCATTACCACCGCCTTCAATGTCTCTGCTATTTAGCAGCTTACTGTGGAGGAAAAGAAATACCTTAAAGTTTAGGGACTGAACAGACATGTAAATGTTTTACTTTTGGCATATTGAGGTATTACACATACCACTTCTTATAGGCATATTCCAGGTATGAGGCTGTAAGCCGCAGCTCATACTCTGTTGCATACTTAGTGTCATAGATGCCTGAGGGAAACATCTGGGACAGATCGGCAGTGAAGGTGCCCAGTCGCTCAGGTAAATGGGCATAGAAGCACTGGTACAAGAAGACCATGTCTATCAGCCCATTATGGACCACCAAGGGCTTGTTGGCCCGAAGCAGTTCTAAGAACAAGGACCGCATGTTTACCCCATGGGCATCACCATCCTAAAAGAAGCACAAAACACCTACTTAAGCCTGAAACCTGAAACCTATTCATCTTGATGAAACATTCTATCTTACAAGTTCATACTCACTTTATCATTACCCTTATGATAAGAAATGCCTTCAGCATATTGTTTGTTGAAGTCAAATCCATGTTGCACAAGAAACTTCACTGACTGAGGTTCAATGATGTATTCCTCTGAGCAAAGCAAGGTTAGATTGTAGATCTGGACCAGGTATGTGCTGTCAGCCTAGAAACAGGAAAAGCACAAGAATCAATGCAATGTCCGTTTACGTATTCAGAGGGAAAATATATGTTAATCAAAGATCCTTACTTTGTTGTCAAGCTTTTTATAACAAGCAAACCCCAATGAAAGTATCGAACGTGTGCGGGCTGCATGGCATATGGCTTTGTATCTGTCTTCAATGGATCTTTAAAGGCAAAAAAACATTACTTTTGTAATTACCACTTTCCCAGTCATTTATGATACTGGATAATAATATTTTAATCACACAACATACTCAGCCAGAAGAGCTTTCCTTGATCCAAGACCACTCAGTTCCTAAAAGAGAGCATACATGAATCATCTTACTCCATTCTGGTATTAAACACATTCATTTTCTCATTCGGTTCAGTTTTTCAATAGAGAATGCGTTTTATCTCACCGTATCAATGGCAATGAATGAAGATGTTTTAATGGCTAACACCATTGCTGCCCATAACTCCTTAAAATTGTTTCCCTGGACATCTATTACAGGGACTATCATTGAGGATGACATTTTAAGTGCACTGGATAAATTAACCAATACAACACATCTGCTGAAGACAGAGATTAACTTAATGGTCTTTACAAACTACCTCTCTAATCAAAGTCAACAAGTGAGTGCTCTACGTCACCGTTGTTATATATTTACGTAAAACAAAATGATGATGCCGTCAAAGCAGATAATGTAGACGTGCATAAAATGTCATTTCGGAGAGCAACAAAACATAATCGAATATATCTATAATGTGCCTGGTAGAATTATAATAATTGCTTGGCTTTCGCGTTTCTCCGACTGTTCCAAAATGTATTACTCTAAACCTCAAATTCGTAAATGTGTTCCCATAACTTTCATAAGTTCAATAGCCAGTGTGACATGTGAGTGTGTATATTTTCTTTCCGGTTGGAGTTTCTTCTACGTTTTATGGCGGATGGCGTAATATGCGTGTCCCCCACCTACTGGACTGGAGTGTGAAGCATTACTTTTTGAATAAAAAAATTAAGTATTATTACTATTCATGGATTTCATCAGGTCCCTTTCCACAGGTGTATTAATCAAGCACAATGCACTCTGCATTCATAATCTAGGTGCTTGATTTTATACACCTGTGGAAAGGGACCGGATGAAACCCATGAATTAATCACTTTAAAACAGTTCACAAACATTCACAAGTAAAAAATAACGCAAACTTTTTTTTTTTTTTACTGTAAATCCTTGAGAATTTCAAAACCAAAAAGTGGAAGATTATTTAGCTTATTGAAGAAATGTAAATTATCAGTAGACCATGATACATAAACTATTAGTAATTAAATTTGATTTATTTTCTATTATTATTATTATTATCTCTTTCTCATTTTATATAGGCGTAGTTGTGCTCTGTTTTAGGAACCTTATTGTTTTGTATTGCCTTTTTATAATTGTTAATTGCCATTTAAAAAAAAAACATAACGCAAAAGTCATAATATTACCTTCTGTAACCCTAATACTTTAAAACATTAGTACCTTTCAAACACGAGAACATAAAATAAACTTATGAAAACAATAAAAAAAAATGTTTAAAGCTTTTTATGTAACAGCTCACATGTTATCATTTTTGTTTTCTTTTTGTTCGTTGTCTCGCATTCTCTGAACTATTAAATGATGCATAAAAACTATTTACATGATGTGCATTTTCTAAATGTGAACGAATTTCATACAGGCAAAACTAAAGTCAACTCTCACATCATACGTCATCATGTCGCCTACCGGCGCCATTTTGGCTCAAACAAACTCTGCATTTCACTTACTAGTAAAATATTTTCGTTTTAAGTAATCGTATTTTCTACTCAATACATTAAAGAGACCGCCCGTAAAGTCATTGCTTACGTCTGCTAAAAACAACTGCTATCTCTTTTTCTGGCGTCTAACGTATATTTAATAATACACCTGCTAAGTCCTCTGCTAGCAAACCGCTACGTGTCATTGTTGTTTTGGCCAGATGGTAAGTTAAACATTTGGCGAACATAAATAAAAATGGGTGGATGCTCCGCTCCAAACTGCTCGAACTCTACAACTATTGGAAAGCAGCTCTTTCGCTTCCCGAAAGACCCCGTGCGCATGAGAAAGTGGCTTGTAAACTGTCGGCGTGATTTTGTACCAACTCCCTGCTCCAGACTGTGCCAGGCAAGTGAAAAGCATGCGAGTATTAAATTCTGCAGAAGAAAACAATTAAGTCATTCTTCTGGCATCCTCTTGGTATAACTATATATCTATATTCTTGCCATAAAGCTTTATTTCCGTGACAGGACCACTTTGAGGAAAGCCAGTTTGAAGAGATCGCCAGATCACCAGCAGGGGGAAGGAAACTCAAACCAAACGCAATCCCCACACTGTTCAATGTACCCGACCCTCCCTCTCCTGTCACCCCTCAAGTAGCGTTACCTGTTAAAAATGAGCCAGGTAAAGTTTTTTTTTGTCCCTAAAGGCACAATATGATGGGAAAAAATAGCTAGGCCTATTAGATGGGAGGAAAAATTATGTTTCAATGCTATTGTGTAATAAAAAATTAAACACTTGCCACTTGTATTGCGTTTCCCAGAGAAACTTTGCATTCGTCCACAAAACTTTTGTGTTCTCTAGCAAAAGTCTTGCATTTCCCTGAGAAACTTTGCATTTGATCACAAAACATGTGCATTCTTTTGCAAAAGTATTGCGTTCCCCCAAGATAGTTTTGCGAGCGAAGGTAAAGTATCTTGGGGGAACGCCATACTTTTGCAAAAGAATGCAAATGTTTTGTGATCAAATGCAAAGTTTCTCAGGGAAATGCAAAACTTTTGTGTTCTTTTGCAAAGAATTACATTTCCCTGAGAAATTTTTAATTTTTTTGCAAAGTATTGCATTTCCCTAGAAATTTTGCAGTTGCCCACAAAACTTTTGCATTCTCTTGCAGTGTTGCATTTCCTCTAGAAACTTTGCATTCGCATGCAAACCTTTTGCGTTCTCTAGCAAAAGTATTGCGTTACCCCGAGATACTTTGCATTTGCTTGTGAAACTTTCGTGTTCACTAGCAAAGTGTTACATTCGCCTGAGAAACTTGGCTTTTGTTTGCAAAACTTTTTCGTATTGTATATGATTATATGTATCGCTAGAGCCCGAGAAACTTTGCATTCGTTCATGAAACATATGTGTTCTCTCGCAAAGGTATTGCGTTTACCCAAAAAACTTGGCAGTCGGACACAAAACTTTTGCATTCCTTCGCTCGAGATAATTCGCATTCCCCCGAGATACTTTCCATTAACTCGGAAAACTTTTATGTTCTCTATCAAGTTTTGCAAAGTATTACATTTCCCTGAGAAGCTTGGCTTTGTTCACAAAACTTTTGCGTTCTCTAGCAAATGTATTACTTTTCCCCGAGAAACTTTGCATTTGCTCATAAAATCTTTGTGTTCTCTCGCAAAAGTATTGCGTTCCCAGAAAACCGTTGCTATGATCTGCTAATCTGCATTCAAATAGTTGTTCCTCCCACTTCATATTATGTTCATTACAAAATGTCTTTGCATTTCCATTACGAAATTGCGGGGAATGCAAACGTTTTTTAAAACCATTGAAATATATACATTTCAATACAAAGCAATACATTTTTTGCACATCGCCATCTCTTATTATATGTCCTTTATATTTGAGCCATTTCCCTGAAATTTTTATCAGAATTTTTTTTTTTAAAGCACTACAAATGTATGTATTTGGAAACCTTCGGTGTGAACGCATCTGTAAGTAATTAAAAATAATTTTGTCGTTTATTTGGTATCTGTAAAACTTTATACAGCACATCAGTAAGAATAGTGATGAAAAATTTTAAACAAAAAAAAACCTTTTAGGGGATTTTGTGTAAATGAATCTATTATGTTGTTACTGTAGTGGAAAAGGACTTGAACATGGGGGATCATGGTTATGCCCGCCGACAGCCCCCTGTGGATTCAGAGGAGGATGGAGTTCAGGGGGCAGAGGAAGAGCGACCCTGTTCTCTCTGCCAGCATTATAAAAGCAAGCTAGAGCAGCAACAGCAGCACACAGTCAGACTACAGAGAGAGGTAACATTTATTCTTATGAATCATAAGAGCGAATCATAATCGATTGAAAACACTGGTAACATTTTGTCATTTCTTTTTTTACACAGGCAGAGGAGATGAAGAAACGTCTTTACAAACTGAGTAAAATCGAAAAGGGGCTGCAGGTGTTCCTGTTTGAGGATCAGATTCGCGCCCTAACATTAGCCAAGCGTTCTCGGAGGGCAGTGTGGTCCCATGACACTTTACTGACAGCCCGAAAAATCCGCTGTGCAGTGGGGGTTAAAGGATACGAGTACCTCAGGGAACTGGGCTACCCCCTGCCTTCTTACAGGACGCTGTGCAATCGCCTGGAGCCCAAAATGATGGTGACCACAAGTATGCAGGACGAACTGGCAGAGCTCGGCCTGGGCATCATAACAGCGTGTGACAGTCCAGAGGGCAACGTCACGAGCGATGAAGGACTGATTGGTGTGATGACCTGAAACGGCACTAATGCTTGACTGTTAAACCAGCCAAAGGCGAAGCAACGGCAGGACTCACGGATGATGTTTGTTTACTGGTTTAAGTTATTTTGGGTTGTGGTTGTTGTTGCATTTTAAAACCATTTGCATAAATAACACAACAATCTGGAGCTGATTCAATATTACACGTGGTCTTTTCTCTAAGAAAGAAATATTTCGGTCTTGTTGCATCTGTCTGTGTAGTTGCACTCCCTTGATGCAAATTTTGCACCTTTTATGCATATTGAGAAAATCTGTGTAAATTGTTGGTGGAATAATTTCAGCTGTTTACAGAAACATGAAATGTGCCCTGAAATCCAAATGTTATCACTCTGAACCTGATTTTTGCTGCTGAGACAAAGATATTGGAAAAGATCTGGGGAAATGTCAAAATTGACGATATGACTGTCAAAATATCTACTTTAAATTGGTATATTGGTAGCGGTGCTATGTGTAAATCTGGTATATGATGCGTAGTGAAGGAGTGTAGTCGCTAAAAAGATTGCACATATTTATAGACCCAGCTGACCCACCACACAAATCATGCAGCTGCCAAACTGAAAGTCCTGTTCTGAATAATAAACTTCTGTCTGCAAACCAGAGTTTCTGGTTTTATCATATTAATTTAATCAGAAACAGCTTTGTGATGGGTCACTTGTCCTGACAATAGATCAACTGTGTGTCTTAAAGGGATAGTTCACCCACAAATCTATATTTTTGTATTTACTCACCTCCATGTTTTTTCAAACCTCTATGGACTTTCTTCTGCTGAACGCAAATGTTAAAGGATGTTGGTTACCAAACAGTTTTGGGTTGACATCCATTTTATGATTTTTTTCTAAAAGTATCTGATTTTGTGTTCCATAAAAGAAAGTCACAGGTTTATTTTTTCGGTTGACTATCCCTTTAAGAAAGTGTTTTATTGAGAAATTCAGAGAGCACATTATTAGGGGTATTTGAGGAACATGTAGGGTTTAAAGCACTTTAAATAATATTTTTTTTTTAATGGATATTTAGTACTAGGTGTTATAACAGTTGTTGTTTTGGTTTTTTTGTGCTCATTTCTGTTCAGATATTTTAAACGTGTACTGAAGGTTGTTGCTCCATGGATTAAAGCGTGTACTTTGTCCCAATCATTTCAAGGGTGAAACACTGCTGTTTGCCAAACTAGAATCAATTCCTCTGTCCATGAGATGGTGTAAGATCTTTCAAGAATGTTTTCTAGGGTGTCAATTTCAGATTGTTTACTTTTGTGTACATACAGCGAGGCCAGACATTAAAAAAATGCCTCTAATTTATGTTCTCATTTATTTATTGTGAGGCTGACATCCCTGTGAAAGGGAAAGGTATGAGCAGACAAGTAGATACTCATAGATTTGAATAATATTCTTGCTAAATTACTTTTCAACAAAGCTATATAGTAATTGGTGACTGAAGGATCAATTGCATCATTTGAACAGGACAGTAAATTTACAGACATCATGTTTTTCACATGATGTGATCACTGAATGTTTAGTTCAAGCAAACAGTGGCACAAACTGGCAGAGTCTCAAATACAACATTCGTGAACTGGGGTCGGTTGCATAAACATAGTCATTATGTTAAGACAGTGTCTTGTGACCCACTAGCAGTAGTCAGGGGCAGTCAGTCTAAGTTTTCGTATCAACTTAGACTCGTCTATGTTTTTATGTAACTGATTTAAAAAAGCTATGAAGAGTCTTAAAGAAAAAAAATGATGTCTAACTTGTCTTAGAGGTTTAAGCAACCTTATCCTTGCCCTAAGATTTTAAGACACTCCAGTATTTGCATTTCAATTGAAATCTTTCCTCATGTCATCTAAATTATCCAAGCGATCAGTCAAAGTATTGCATCAGTGTTGAAATGGCTTTTGGACACTTTAGATGTATAGATTCAAAGGGTAAAAAACACACATGACTTATCCAAGAATATATGGCATGATTTCCAACTTAATCGTGTTTTGCAAAAGCATACAGAAAGCTGTAATCTTTTATCAATTGATGTTATATATTATTCACCCATGGCAAAAATGTTGTTTAGTTTGTTATCAGCTAGTATGTATTTGTCTTAGATCACCCACACACATGAACGGAAACTTTGTAGTACACCAGTCCCCAATCCCCTCTTTTACTGGTTTGTTCTGTTTGTTGAGGGGGAGGGTTTGTCCAGAAGAGAACTTTAAAAGTGTGGACGGTCAACTTTTCCTCACTTCTGTATTTTTTGACTCGAAGAGGCCAAGGGACAGAGCTTCAGGTTTGTGCAACTCTATGTCCTCCTTCCCGTTTTGCTTTTTTGCATTCTATATGTGTATGGGATCAAATAAAGATGTGGAACTAATGACACATCAAAATAGTAGGCTATTTTAGGTTATTGATGATTGTGTTTGTTTGTAGCTGTTGCAGCGGGTGAAGTTCAGCTGGCGTGATGCAAGCTCTCTGGGCTCTGTGGTTGTCTGCTTTTCCAGCTCTTCTGGGAGCTTCACCACTGTTTGTGGAGAAAGAAAGCTCTGGCTCCAGAATCTGTAAGCCTGCCCCACAGTGGGAGATCGATGGCAAGACTCCGATGAAAGACCTTCTGGGAAATGTAGTCGTTGTGGCTCTTCTTAAAGCCAGCTGACACTTCTGTCTCACGCAGGCTGCCAGGTGAGAGTTCTTGTGCTGTGTCATTTTCTCATTCTATAAAGCGATGTCTTTCAGTTAGAGATGCTGATTTGTAAAGAATTTTTGGGGCAAATTTGAAACAAACAAGGTGCTAGAAAAAGACCCAATGATGACACTTTTTAATTTAAATGTAACAAATTTTACATTTTAAGATACAGAAACATAAGATACAGTAATACAATATGTGACTTTTAATGCTCCATTCTGAAAAAGGATGATGATGCAATTATTACAGTTATATAATTAAGCAGTTTTATCTTTATCTTTTTTAATGAATCTATGGAATATATTAATATATATATATATGAAATTTTTAATTAAAGCTTTATATATATATATATATATATATATATATATATATATATATATATATATAGATATATATAGATAGATATAGATAGATATAGATAGATATAGATAGATATATAGGATAACTTTTATATACTTTTGAATTTGTATCAATTTAAAAATAATTAAAACTTGTGTTTCATGCAAATGTATATAAGGGATACAACTGGCAGCCGTTTTGTTGACTGACCTTCCTCTTTTAAAGGGACAGTTTTTTTTTATAACGTCAGTGGTTAGTAAACAACAAAAATATAAATCTTGGTCAACTGAATCCTTGCTTGTGTTCTCCTCCTTTTGGTCGGGAAGGTTGGGAAACCTGCGTGACAAGCTGGTCCATGGCAAGCTGACTAACATATCATTCCTGGTCGTCAATGAGCAGGATTCGCAGTCCAGAGCCATGTACTGGGAGCTGAAGAGGAGGACGGCACAGGGCATCCCTGTGTACCAGCAGAGCCCACTGCAAAACAACGTCTGGGAGCTCTTGGAGGGAGACAAGGATGATTTCTTAGTGTATGACAGGTATGAACAAAACACTTCTGAATCCAGTACACACTATTATGACCAGTTTGACTAGTTTCCCTTTAGGGTCACATGGCTCTTTTAGTATTCATATGCCAGTTCCCCAGAAGAATGAACATCTGAGATATTTTTCTCAAGTATTGTTTATGTTGTTCATATTCATTCTTCTGTATTTCTTTTCTGCACAGATGTGGATATCTCACCTTCCACATTGTCCTGCCCTTCAGCTTTCTTCACTACCCTTACATAGAAGCGGCCATCATGGCAACATACCACAAAAATATGTGCAACTGCTCAGTGAGTGACAATATTCGACAATATGCAGCTTCAGAAAGTGCCATATTTATGAAATGTTTGCAAACTCTCTTTCAGCTAAATGCCAACTTCTCCATATCAGATGAGTCCACAGGAGAGAACAACCGGCAGGCTAACAATACAGAACCTGTAACTGTGCATCATCATCATCATCATCATCATCATCAACATGAGCATCATCATCAACATGAACATCATCATCACCATCATCATTCAAATAACAGAAACAGAACAGGTTATTCAGATGTGGCCAGCGAACCAAAAGAGCCAACCCAGCATTCTCATGAACATAGTCATGAACATAGTCATTAAAACAGATTTCTTTTTTTTTCAATAGCCTAATTGTTGAATTTAGATTTTTTAAGTTGTAAAAAATGTTGTTTGTTTATTGTTTGTAAATATGCAGAGCTGCTCTTGTGTCAGACCTTTATATCATTGACCTTAAAGGGGGATTTCAGTTGAATCTCATTGTTCTTAATGAAGTGTGCACTTTAAACCTGAGTCGGGGGTCTGCATACAGATGTTGAGCAAAGGAGTCATTAACACCATATCTGTTTTCCTCCTTCCTTTTAAGGAATATCTGATATTGCTTAACTAAAGAGTTTTCTTTGCTTATTATGTTAACTGCTTTGTATTTGTTAATATATTAGCTATAAGACATGTAATGGGAATGTGTTTGAGTGGTGTATGAATATAAAAAGCTGTATAAAATTCGTTTGCATCAATCAGCATATCCTCCTGAGAACCAGCAATGGAGTTTTTTCCTCTGTAGAGGTTTCTTTTGAGACCATATAAGACACAGTTTTAAGTCTGAATGTTCTGTAAAGAGCACAGTCTGGGCTTTTCAGAGATATCAAATGTTTGGAGGTAGGTTAACCATGACAACTCCCTCTCTTTGGTCCAATGACTGACACCGACTGAATTACTAAATTCAGCACTCTTATGGGAATATGATAATATTTTGTAATTATCATTCAATTCTGACTATTTTTCACATTGTTTGTCATAAATTAGTGGGGTTTCAAATCAGAATATGAAGTTCTATTATGAGACATGCATCAGTTTCATACATGAAGACCACTGTAGAGGACACCAGGACTTACAGCATGCTTATCAGGCATTTTAGGGAGACATAAGTAAAGGGAAGAAATTATATATCACTATGAAATATTATGAAAATGTTGCCAAGTTATTACTCTTGTTATAGCTACCTCTTTTTTCATTACATGTTGCCCAAAGAATATGCAAATTAGAGATAATTAATAGATATAGAAACACTGTAGGAAACACCATTTTTTGGCAATGTCTACATATTGTGTAAAGTAAAATAGAATATCGAATCATTCTCTAATATCTTTCATGCATAGTTGAGAATCTTTGTACATACATTTGTGCATGTTTGGTTCAGGTGGAAGTTTCCTGGAGCTGTCGTCCTGAAAACCCTCATTTACATTAAACGCCTATTAAATGCAGGCACTAGTAGGCCTATGCATAGCCTACAAAACGAATAATAGAAACATTTTCTAAACATCTTTTTCCAACATTATTCTCCTATCTGTTTTTACAAGTTATAGAAAAAAATAGCACCTTCAAATTGACTGGTAGGCCTATACCGTAATACGTATAGCCTACGTTCACCCTATTTAGTTAAATTATTTAGGCCTAGCCTATAGCCAACTTAAAAAGTAATTTGCAGGTTGTCACTTTATAAAACGAATTAAAAAACAATATTAATCGCGTATTAATTATGCTTAATTTATAGTGTCTAAACACAAAATGGTGAAATGGCTTGGTTATGGCACGCTGCTCAAAATAGCCGATGGTAGGCTATCTCTGTTAAAGAATAAAGTTGTCCAAGGGATTTTGGTAATCCGTCTTGGGGAGGATGCCATGTGTAAACTCCTTAACTCATCCTTGAGCCTTTGATTTATACTAAACGAGAGCTCTGTGTCGTTGACAACATCTCGTGTAACTTAAATAGCGGTCATAATTGACATTTAAGGCATTTACTCCTGAAGTTACTCCCAGCAACGAACTCTCGCGCTGTTCCTAAAGGCAACCGATAGATGGCGATGTTTAGGTATTACTGAATGAACGTCAAGCGCAATGGTAAGCCGTTTACGCTTAATTCATTAATGTAGCCTACCATTTCTCGGATAGGCCTATTATTAGTAGAGTGACTAAAATTAATTTTAGTTTGGTTTCGTTTGTTTGTTTTTTATTGTATTTTTACAATATGATACATTAACAGACACGTCTCATCTCCATTATTAATTGCTCAGGTGTCCGTATCACCGTCGACATGGCAAAGGCTCCAGATACTTTACCAATGGGTCCTAGAAAACGGAGGTATTTTTTCTAGAAATTGCATGTCCAATCTTTTACTTTAAATATGCTCTTTGTTATTTTTCATACGACACAAGCTAATCAGCAGTGTATAACACACAAGTAGTAGGTAGGCTACAACAGTTATGTTTTACACAGTTACACCGACACCGGTGGGCCAGCCTACATTTGACTAATTGGTCCTGACGAAACCAGTATAAAAAAAACTTTTCTAAACTACTTTAACCACTATATAAGGAAGTTTAACGAGGTAATTATGCAATTCGTTCTTTCCCACAGACAAGAGGACAGATGGATGGCTATTGGTTTATTCTCCCCTGCCTGTCTGTGGCATCTTCCTCTGTTACCTTGTCATCATCCGGCTTGGCCCGAAACTGATGACTTACAGAGAACCAGTTAACATAAAGGCTATTCTTATTATTTACAATTTTTCCATGGTGTGCCTTTCCGCTTACATGTTTTATGAGGTATGCGCTAGTGAACTAAACACAGTCTATGGAACTAACATAGGCCTATTTCCTATTCATTTATGAAATCTCATTCATTAATTTATTCATTCATTGTATAAATACATTCATATGTATGTATGTGTGTATAGCCTATGTATGTATGTTTGTTTTGCTTTTAGTTCACAGCATCATCTTGGTTGGCAAATTACAGCTTGCTGTGTCAGCCTGTGGACTACTCTGAAAACCCCCTTGCAATGCGGGTAAGCAAATTATTTTTATAGAAATAATTCGCATTTTTCCACACATCTGCAATTTTAGAATAAGAATTACCATTATTATAGTTATTGCCTTCCTTAATGCTGTGCAATTTTGATGCCATGCAGATGGCCAGAGTGTGCTGGTGGTTTTACTTCTCAAAAGTCATCGAACTTACTGATACTGTAAGTAAATTATCTAGTCCTTTGATATCAGATCACATTGTTAATGAATGTCTTATGATGATGTTTTATTACATTAAGAAGTAAATGTCATTATCATCAGATGTTCTTCATTCTGAGGAAGAAGAACAATCAACTGACCTTTCTGCATGTGTATCATCACGGCACCATGATTTTCAACTGGTGGGCCGGGGTCAAGTATGTTGCGGGAGGGCAGTGTAAGTGTTCTTACCTTGGAGAAAAACAGATTATTGTGTTTACATACAGCAGTCCACTTAGCACAATGCAACAATGTCATACTCTCAAACAAGACAATATACACGTTGTGTATACAGGTTGTGTTTAGTTTTTGAATAGAGGTGAATTTGACTCTTTAATCAGATTATAAAACTATAACTATTAGATTGCATTATTGTATAGCTCCAAAAGTCTGAGACAACATTTAAAATATAATTTAAACCTTGAAATAAACTTGTACAGAAGCTTCTATTGACGCCTAAAATGCTGATTGGATAATCTCAAATCATGCTGGAGAACATGATCTTGTTGTTTTGGAGTTCATTGAAGCAAATTCTGAAATTCATGTTAATTTTCACTCACAATTATGTTATGATTACACTATAATTTGTAATAAAAATATTAGAAGCATTTTTACTAGTGATCTGCTTTTGGACACCACTGTATTACAGTAATGTAATAAAAAACTTTAGTTCATCTCTCAAAAGTAAGTATTTATGTCAATGAACATATCAGTGCCATCAGAATGAAAAGTCCTTGTGTCATTGTTCACAAACAAGATAGTCAAAATGCTTAGTCATGTTGTCAATAAAACACTGCACTCTGTTAGTATTACCTGATGTAAACTATGGCAACAGTTTGGATGACAGTTACTGTATTCAAATGTACAAAGCTGCACTTCTTCTTTATGCCGTATATCCATTTCAAAAGTACAAATTTACACAACTGTACGTGAGTTATTGATTGAAAGAGACTGGATAGGATTCACAGTTACACTTTTACTAGTGGTCTGAAAAAAACACATAAAAAAAAACACACATTGCAATAGTATTGTGATATAGAAAAGAAAAAGAAATAGGGCCACAAAGGCGAAAATACAACATTAGAAAAGCAAACACAGGAAAGACCCCTTAGGCAGAACTTTCCTTTTGCATACAGCACTGTATATATGCTTGCCAAATGAAGGTTCTTGAGATGCAACTTTGAGCTATTTCAGAGAACTGGTTTCTCATTGGTTGATCTACATTCTCTTCATTAGTGAAAGTGCATAATTCATTAATTCATGGCACATTTACAAAAAGTCTAATAGAAATGTGTAGAAAATATGCTTGACAGTTTATGACAACTAGATCAACCATTTTGCATTTAATGACTTAAACGATGAACTAATGACTAGAAGTTTTGAGGGGAAAGACTATTGCACAGAGAACTATTTAATAAATTTTGAGCAACATGGCATTAGCAACTGATAATGTAGGAAACCGCAGACAATTGATCAATTGCATGAATGTACCAAAGCAATCGCAACTTGTTCAAAAGAATGAGAAACTGCTTTTATGATGTGCACAAGTGACTAGATGATGTGGAGGTTGAACAAGTAGTTTTGAGAATTTCATTTCTGATCTGAGAAATGCACCAAAGCGACTGAGAAAAACTGTAAATGGACATCTATTGGGGTTGATTTAGTTGCAGTGTCACTCTGACACCACTAGGTGATATATTGCTCTAGAAATAGACGATGAAAGTATTCTGAAATGTGTGTGGTATTTTCTTGATGTTAGGCAACTGATAAAATGACAAATATCTTACGGATGTTTGCTATTGCTTCAGGATGACAAGGCAGAGAATGATTTGCTAAAGATGTTCTCTCTTCCTCAGCATTCCTTATTGGCCTCATAAACTCTTTTGTGCATGTGGTGATGTATATGTACTATGGCCTGGCAGCACTGGGCCCCCAGATGCAGAAATACTTGTGGTGGAAACGCTACCTCACTTCCCTCCAGCTGGTGAGACTCTGTTATGATTTTTTTAAGGAATAATGCCTTAATATGAAGGATCAGTCACTTTTGTGCCTCTGTCTTTCTTTGTCCTCAGCTCCAGTTCTTTATTGTGACCATTCACACTGCGTTCAACCTCTATGCTGACTGTGACTTCCCTGACTCCATGAATATGGTGGTCTTCGGCTACGCCCTCAGCCTAATCGCTTTGTTCAGTAACTTTTATTATCAGAGCTACCTTTCCAAGAAGACAAAGATAATATGATTGCATGGAGATGGAACATACTTTGATTGTTTGAATAAAAATGTGTCATCCATTGATCCCTCAGACTGAATGTGGCGACTGTATCTGTCTTCAGGACTGTTTAATCCTTCCTTTATCTCAGATCCATTTGTCTGTGTATTCTCCCCTCCTCCAAACTAGTCCATACAATCTCTACACCCCCATCCCCCTCTGGTCATTAGGGATTGAGACCCTGCAACGCTCTAGTGATCTGGCCAAATTGAAATAAACCCGAGTCCACCTTCTGCTCCTCAGTCACTTATTTATCTAATCTCCCACTGTGACACTTCATTTGTTTTACCACTCATTGGTTCAGATCAACCAATCACAGTGTAGCTGGGGGGAGTGTCTTATTTAGGACCATGCCTTCTCTACTGCTGCCCTCTTCTATAGTACCATGTCTTAAGCCTATGCCTTTTTAAATATATGTTACCTCTAAAAGGCACAAACATTTATATTTTTATTAAGATATAAGATACAATATATATCTTAATGTATTTTATTATGGTTTTAAAATCTATTGAGAAACATTTAACATACTATTTAATGTGTTTACATTACTTACATTTATTACTAAAGATACAAGATATATCTTAATCTCCTACTGTCTGATAAGATAATGATAATGAGTGTGACTTTAAATTGAATTGGCCACAGGAAGTTGAATTGGATTTTGAATGCATTCTGGGAAATTAAGAATCTATCTATCTATCCATCTATCTAAAGTTAACTTTTTTTGAATTTCAATCCACTATATTTGTACATATTTACATTTAAATCAAATTGTAATTATGCATTATATTTGCTATCTCAGTTCAAATGTGTGAATTGAATTGGAATTTAAAGGGCATTCTCAAATGAATTCTGAATGGCGCACAAGCTTGCTTATTGCAGTGAAAACATTGATGGTAGCGAGAAGATTTCTCTTGAAAAATTGTTCCTGCCAGCTCTGAATAGCATGTGTAGGTCTACTCCAAAAATACTGGGCAGCACCCTGTCACCTGAGTGGCATGTGTCAAAACAGTGAAAATGTCCTTTCAGTGCAGGGGAAGGTAATGGCATGGAATTGCAGACTATTTTGCACTAGAACATTCTACTCCTGAGTAAAAGTAGATATTATAGACATATAAAATTCCAGTGCTCTTATAAATTGCCTCTTAAAAGTAATGCAGTTTTAATATTTGTTCTAATGATAGCATCTCAAAAATATAATTCTATTTGTAAGCAATATATTTGCACAGGCATAGGTTTGGGCCTCAAGTACAGCTTTAATGCAGTTTGAGGATTTCACTGCATCCGCATGAATATGTGAAAGCTCTCGCCTGTCTCTCATTCATATAAAAGCAGCACAAGCTTCTCTCCAACATGTCAGTCATCTGACAGAATGTGGCCAGGTTGAATTTCACCTGTTGAGATTTAAGTTCCCACAGTGCCATATTTGATGTAAAATGGCCACTCTTCATGCATTCCATAGGCCAGTGCAGTAAACAGACAGTTCTCAGGGTGCACCTCTAAATGTCACATTCCCTGCAAGATGCCAGAAGAAGGCCATCCTTTAATGTTGCTGTCACTTTAAGACGCATCCATTCTTTCCTCTGCCTCTCTTTGTTAAGGCATATAAAGAGCAAGAAGCGTATGTCTCTCATGCAGGCTGACAGAAATGTAAGTGCCTGAAGATGAATCTATTCACCTCCCTTAATTTTCTTTTGTTTTACATTTGACAATCACACATTTTTTTGGACGATTTTTTTCTGCTTTTTTCTGTATTTAGTTTATATAGTTCAGTATGAAGAGTTCAGATGCAAAAGCCTCTAAGTGCCATCTGAAATTTTCTTCTAGAATGATCAATTTTGTCAAGCTCGTATATTTAAGTTCAATAATTTCACTTAAATGGCAATGCAAATTACCTATTAATTGTCATTTAAGTGAAATAACTTAAATATACAAGCTTTATAAAAAATGATCATTCTAGAAGAAATTTTCAGATGGCACTTAGAGGCTTTTGCATCTGAACTCTTCGTATATTTACTGAAGAACACTCCATTTCCCAAAATGCATCACCTGTGTTGAATTTCTTTAAAGCAGCACTCAGTAACTTCGGGACTTCTTCGCTGTATTCTCACTTTTTGCTCGCAGGTTTCTCTCTAGAGCTCCCCCCCACAGCTTCGGAATAGATATTTGACAACACTGTCGTAAAAACTCGTTGTTGATTCTCAGACACCAGAGGCTATAGATCAACGACATCAAAGCAGATGGGACGTTCTTTAAAACGTCTTCTTCATTCGGGTTCGAACAGCGTGAGGGAGCGCAATAATGACAGCATTTTAGCAGATTTCTTTTGGCCGTAAAGCAATTGTTTACATCGCGAGACCTGATATCAGGCGATACTTCCTGACGCGGCGGCCGCCGGCCCGCCGGCTCAAAGTTGCAAGTGCGTATTTTCCGCTCACGGGCACCAGGGGGGTGCGAAACGACCACCATTCAACCCGAAATAAGTAATATAACAATTCCAATGACTCCGAAGCTGTTCAGTTAAGGTAAAAAAAGTTACTTAGTTCACCTTTAAAGTCAATTCCTCTTCCAGTTCAACTTCCTGTGGAGTGTTTCCAATTCAATTAAGATTCACACTCATGAACTGAAATGTAGCTATAGTTCGATTCATGTTTTGCACAGTTCTCGTGTGTAATTGATGTTGTTGAGCAAAATGTGAACTTCTACAAATAAAATTAACCAAGGACCTTATTTTACTGATGAATCTAACTGCTACAGTGTTTTCTTAGATAGGCCTACAATTCATTGTAGCAAGGTTTTAGGGCTACAAACTGAACCCCTCCATTATAAACCGCAGTGTTTTCCCTCTGCAGTGAACTTTTAATGTGGCGTCGTGTTCTGGCTGGGGTCAGTTTCCTCCACTAGCAGCCGAACTGTAATTAGTAATCACTCAGAGAGGGGCTGAGACCTCCTCACCGCTGCCGCTCGGTAATCACACATGTCCTGAGTACCAGCAAACGAACTGCTGATGATGATGCTTTAGGTACGGCACGCTTTTCTCACACAAAGAGGGTTAACAAGAAGGTTAGCAAACCTCAGCCACTGCCACACTCAGCTTGAGAAACTCCAGCAGCGGTCACAGCCACTACATGATCAGAGTGGTCTGGCGGACGGGGTGTCAGCGAGGTTGAGGGCTAATGTGAGGTCATCACACTGATGTTATTGTGTTTCATTTCGGGACAGCAGGATCTGCTAAGGATAGTAGTGAGGGTTTTATGGAAACAGTGCAAACATCCTGACCTGCAGACACACAAACATATGGGATGTTGTTGATAAATGTTAAGTGCTCTTTATCTAAAGACAGTAGACCTTAGAGTATACATAAGCATTTCAGTAATTATTTTGTTTTTGTTCAATTATGTAGACTGTGACATAATTGTCCTTTTCAGAGTTAATTAAAACCACAGACGATCCTTACAAAAAGTACCGTTATGATAATAGATACCATGGTACAAAATAATTACTATTCATATAGCATATGGTAGTATTATTAATATTATGAAAAGAAAATAATGTACACACATACAACTCTTAAACATGGCCTGATAAAAGCATGAATCAGTTGTCGAAGATCCACGGGATTGAAACATTGCAAAATAAACGCTATAGGAATATATTTCATTTATTTTTAAGTTACAAAAACATACCATGGTACAAACAATTATGGAAATTCAATGCAGCACAATGCAGCAAAGAGAGTTTATTATTGCTTTACATTTTATAAAAGTGTTTCATCTTATCCACAATACCATGGGAATACCCATTTGTATTTATCTATTTGACAATTTCAGCATTATGCTGAAATTGACCTATTATGCAGTTCTTCATTTAGAATATAAGATATATACAGTATGTGTTCAATGTATATATTACAGATCAGTTTGTCAGAACACCTGCTCAAGTTTCATTTGCTCTTTTATCACATTTCTCACATGGGAGGTTATTTTATGGTGCTTTGATTTTATGGTGAAGAAAGAGGACCATCTGTGTCTAGTTCCATTCATTAATTTATTACATTATACATTAGGGTACATATTAGACCACTAGTAAAACCATTATAAAAAAAAAAAAATAAAAAAAAAAAATTACCATGCAATATGACCATGATTTTGGAAAGGAAGCGGTGGTCTGTGGATGAATCCTCTCGAAGTATGTGCCACATGTTTGTGCAAAAACTCCAAATGCATGTATTGCACATGATGTGCTCATACTACATAGCCTGTGGATGCCGGGATCTTTTGATAAGGACACCGATTCTCTGTCTTGACTGTTTTTTGATTCACAGAAATTCCCATATTTTGTCCAAATGCCATGCTTTATCAGACTGCTGAAATCATGTGCAACTTATTTCCCTCTTATTCAGGCTTGAGGTCATCATTGTCATCAGGCAGATTGATCTTTTGTTCATAGGCTTCTAGAATTAATGTGACGATTAACTTTTGTGCCTAATGTTGTCAAAATAAAACTTAATAAATAGAATAAATAAATAAATAGACTACTTTTAAAAAGTTTGGGTTCAAAAAGTCATAAAATAAATAAATATTATGCTTACCAAGGCTGCATACTGTATGCGAGAGTAGGCGACTGCAGTGAGGGGAGGAGTGAAAAAAGTGTATCACGTCGCTCTCGTGATACTTTGATGTCATACACCGATCGGTCTGCGCACGTACACAAGTGCCGCTTCAAGTCGAACACAACACAAGGACTCAAGTTGAGGACAACTCAGTGAATTTCTTGCCCTTATTATGCGGTACACGCTCTATTTTCTTTAATCGAATTTAATTCAGCCTACATATTACTCATGATTATGATCATTTTATAATATGATTGTTTTTCATAATTCTGGTTAAAATATAGCTACGATCAGTCTTGATGTTCTTTAATGTCCAAAATAGCCTATATATAAACCTATATATAAACTCTACAACATCCAACCAAAAGCATAGGTTCCCATTACCAAAGGCAAAGACATTGATTAGACAATATTTGATATAGCTACAAGGAGGTGAAGATGTTGTGAAGGCTAAATGTTGGTATTTTCCTCACACAAAGACACCACAAGACCTGGAAAACGGCATATGAGATTTATGTAATATGTTTATGGTACTTCTATAGTGCTTTTTGACCTATTCATTCATACATTTTTCTGTTTGACAGTATTTTAAAGGCCTTTGTTTTGAAATGCCTCAACAAAAAATACAGTGGTGAGAAAACAGTAGTTAAAAAGCATCTGATCATGATGTGGTTATGTTTGCACCAGCTCTGCAATTCAGCATTCCAGTCAAATCAAATCATGTTTATTTATAGCACTTAATGCAATAGATTGCTCTAAATGAACCAGAGAAGATTTACACCTAAAAGACGGGATGGGGATGGAGCCTCAAAGCTCACCTAACTATTACGTAATCGATTCAGACCAACATAGTTCGAAGGGGTTTACCAGCTGGAGTAAACTTTTCCAGAAATGTAGATGTTAAAGATCTATGTTATGATTGTTCAGAATTCTCTTTTTGTGATCCACAGAAGAAAGTAAATCATATTTAGGTGTGTAAATAATGATTTTGTTATTGGTTCTTCTTTATTTGGTGCACTGTCCCTTTAATACCAGCAGCCACATTTATCTGATTACATGTGGTAAGCACACATACATCTCAATAATTGCAGTTCTAAGACTGCAAAATGTTGTTTTCAATACATTGAGCAGATGTAAGGAAATTGTGTGGGTCAGCTCTCAGTGGGCCTGGCCTTACGAAGGCCTGTTTGTGCCGGCCCAGTCGTTATCTTTCCCCCCTTTCTGCATTATTCACCATGAGGTGACCAAGGGGATGTCTCTCTCTCTCTCTCTCTCTCTCCATTTGAAATTTTGCCTTGCATCGAAGCACATTCTGCTTGACACAAAGACAAAGGACCTTGCACACATGTGCATCTCTCGAGTCCCAGGCAATATTAAAAATTAATGCTAGCATAATTTCTGTGGTTCCCAAGGAGCTGAGGAGTGCAGGCCCGCAGTCATCAGTGAGTTATGTGTTTTTCCCAATGGCGAAAAGATTGTCAAAATCAATTGTGTACGGGGCAGTGAGATATCTCAGTGTTTAAAGCAGTGTTTAAGAGCTTAGCAGTAGGCCAGAGAAGGGTTAATTGTAACACACTTTGAGTTTTCCTTTGGTTTTTCCTTTTACTTAAAAAGAAAAAAAAATTCTATTTGAATATAATTTAAAAAATGTAATTTATTCCTGTGATGACAAAGCTGAATTTTTAGTGTCCCATGATCATTCAGAAATCATACTTCAGTAATATGCTGATTTGGTGCTCAAGAAACATTTCTTCTTATATCAATGTTGAAAACGGTTGTGCTGCTTAATATTTTTGTGGAAACCGTGATACTTTTTTTCAGGATTCTTTGATAAATAAAAAGGTTTTGTCTTTACTGTCACTTTTGGTCAATTTCTTTTTTTAAAACACCTTTCTGAACAGTATGAACAATCAGATGTGCGTCCACATTTCTTTATATGCGTATGAACCTGCACGCCGACCGTTCTCTCAGTTCGCCAGCTGCAAGAGTGAGCAGATTCTACATTTAGCCAGCCATTATTTATGTACTGCGTAGACCCAGCCCCAGAGAGCACGGCAAGACTCTTTAACATCAAAGCCAAATGAGCAGGGCCTCCACTTTCCCGTAGGAACATGTTCTTTTGATTCTCTTCTATCTCTACCCCTCTCCTCCACACTCACTCTCTATGTGGAGTGTTTCCCCTCACCCCAGCGCCAGCTTCCAGGGTCACCTGACGCAGAGCAGGGGCCTGCCGAGGGTTGGCGTCTCCTCCCGGGCCTGCCGTGCCAGTGAATTACAGCGCCGTTCCACGTTATTAAACATGACACTCCAGCAAGATAATGGAGGCTTTCTTCATCCCCATTTGAAATCCTAATCTCATTTCTTTGATTAATAGGCGCTGATCTGCATATCAAGGGCTCTTGTTAATTTACTCCAGCAAAACCCCCATTTTTATGATGCACTTGCAAAAGAGATCGAGAGAGATTGTGAGGGGAGGTAGTGCCCATATCAGTGCTCCCAGTCTCTGCCCTCCTCCTCTTTCTCCTCATGCTGATATGATGCATGCGGAGTGAGATGAAAGTGCTGGGGTATAAACATGAGGGCAGCGCTTTTGAGTGATATGATGTCTTTTTGTGGATGCAGATCTCTTTTGGATCAGCACTGCAGGTTTTGCATTCCACGCAGAGCATTATGTGTGAAGAACGCCCCTCAATTCTGCTTCCTGAACATTTCAAATCACAAGGAAGAGTGCCTTCGTTTCATCACAGGCCTTTAGCAGTTTTCAAAGACCTTGCGCACATCTCCATTATTCCCTTTTATGTTATCTAGCAGTGCTTCTCACATTAACTCTCTCTTCCTGTATGGAACCTCAGAACTGGCCGAATGATGATGTTACTATATAACCTTTCCACAAATAAACTAGACACGCAGTTTTTGTTTATTAGTCTTACAGACATATTTTAACATCCAAAGTAATTTCATTCAGTGAACAGGTTGATGCAAGATTTATATACTGTATTAAATATAATTCATAGCAATGAATTCATAGTATATGTTTGTAAATGTGCAATATGTACATTTATTTTAAATGCATGAGGGAATTAAAGTGGCTAAAGTTTTATGAGTCCTGAGAGAATATCTTATTGTTCAAAAGTTTAGGGTCGGTACGAATTTTTTATGTTTTTGAAAGAAGTCTTTTATGCTTACCAAGGCTTCATTTATTTGATCATAAATACAGTAAAACCAGTAGTATTGCAAAAAATTATTACAATTTAAAAGAACTGCTTTCTATGTTAATATGTAAATTGTAATTTATTTCTGTGATGGCAAAGCTGAATTTTCAGCATCATCAGTGTCTTCTTCAGTGTCACATGATCCTTCAGAAATCATTTTAATATTCTGCTTTGCTGCGCAAGAAACATTTCTTATTATCAATTTTGAAAATAGTTGTGCTACTGAATATTTTTGTGGAGAGCTTGATACTTTTTTTCAGAATTCTTTGATGAATAGAAAGTTCAAAAGAACACCAATTATTTGTGTAAAAGTTTTTACTTTCACTTTTTTAACCATTTAAAGATGAATAAAAGTATAAAAGGACTCAAAACTCTTTATTTATATTTGTAAAGAATGTCATTTTATTTTAGAATTACAGGGAAAAATAAACTGGATAGAGACTTTTGAGAACATATTTTGACAGATTAAACGTCTTTGCTATCTTGTTTCCAATGTAAACGGATTTGTTGATTATAATGCAATCTTTTGTTTTGTTTTACAGGTTTTAGGTCTGGTTTAAACATGCAGATCTGTTCTAGATCGGGCACTTGTCCAGCACCAGCATGCTGTTGGTGCAAAAAAAGGCACGTATGACCTTTCCATCCCATTGGAGCCATCCAGTGTATGAGATGCCTAGGGCTCCTCAACATCTGATCCCCCACCTGAAGGCCTCGACAGGCAAGAACGGCCAATTATAACCCTCCTCACTCAAACAGGGGGTGATGCTCAAACTCAGTGGTTCCTTTTTTAGTCTACGGTCTCAGTGGCGCAGGGGAGACGTAACTGCTTGTTGGTATGTTCGCATGTCTGAGGAGCGGAAGGGCAGGAGCTGAAGCTTGTGAAGAATGCAGACGTGGTTGAGAGAAACTCTTCAACCGCTCTGAGACTTCCAAGCATGTGGAGAGACTGGTGGGGGAGGGATGCTGCCTGTCTTCTCCCCCCTGGAGGCTGAACTCCAATCTGAGAACTAACTATTGTTTTGCGTATCTTCATCTAGAGTACCGTGATTATCCCTCTCTTGCAGGAAACGTTACTACACTTCACCTATCAATGGTTCATCTTTCAAGTATGTCTCCATCTGAATGTTCTCTGATTTGTTTTGTTTTTCAGGTGCAGTGTAGAGAACTGGTAATGGTCATGCTGTTTGGCTGCTTTGCTGAGGAGAAGGGCCCTTGATAGCCAGATGAGACATTTATGGAACAATCAGGACAAAAGATGCTATTTGTGTCTTTACAAAAGGATTCTTAACACGTTACCTATTGTCACTTCCATTGTGAGTATCACAGAAATGCAGCCAATTGCTCTTTTTGAAAAGCATAAACAAAGTTCAATGTTCAGTCCGTCTTTGACAAGAAAGACCAATCTCAATTTTTTTTTGTTCACAAAGTGCCAACACCAATTTAATGGTATGCTAGTGTACATCTTAAAGATGAATTGCATAATTTCTGTAATTTTGGCAAGTGCAAAAATAATGACAGGTCTGCTAAATAGTCCCACTCTCAAACTCACAGCATTGGTTGAGTCTGTGTTGCTGGGCTGGTCGGAATGCTCAATAAATAATACATATTTTAAACAGTATAAATATTAGATGAAAAACTTAGAAATGGTAACCTTGGCAGTTGGCACCTTACTAAAATAAGTTCAAGTACTAAAATTACTAAAACTATAATGGTAATAAAAATAATTGCAAAAACAAAAAACAAAACAATAATAAACAACAAAACTAACAAAATTACTCAAACTTAAACTAAAATTAGAATGAAAATATAAATAATACTAATATAATACTGTTAATTCATTAGCATTTGGATGTAAATATGATTTCATGACATTTGTAATAAACTCCTGATAACCAACTCAGTGGCCACCTCCTAATAACTTATTCTGAGAATTTTTTTTAATTAAATTTAGTAAATAAAATTAGATTATTTTGATTATTTTATTGAAGAAAATACTCAACGTTTATTAATAAATTACACACTCCATGTTGTTACATAGAAATCCCCCTTTTCTATCTAGAGGTGCTGCTCTTTTACGTAGCAAAAACTGCTTTCAACATGTGGTGTAAAAGAGGTGTAAGAGCAGCTTCTTTATAGTTTTCTCTGCTTATTAAACTGGGAGAGCAGAAATTATTTTAACACCATAAAATAACACTTTAAAAGAAAATTCCCCTCCATAATTATCATCATCATCACCCACAGAGTTGCTGTTCAGTTCGCTGACATTCACATGAAAAAACGAGATGTTATTAAGATGCTTTTAAATGATGTACAGCTTTCCTTGTCTTCATATGTGGCTCATAGCCAGATGTATGATAAGGTAATTAACCAGCTCATTTCAGGAACACCTCAGAGGGAAGCCAGACAATGGCTAATTTACGGGTTAATTATTAAGATGGGGGAAAGGTAAACATCGTAAGAATCAATTTGCCAGCTCCCACTGCACTAAGTTCAAATCTGTTCAAAGATGCTTCACAGCAGACAAAACAACGGAAGGGCTGAAGATTGCTATGGAATAAATGGAGGGTGGGCTCTTCTGGCAGCACAATCACAATTATGTCTACTCTGACATCAAAATCTTGAAGGTGGTGTCATACGGCCAGGCGAAGCTGTCTAATAAATGATGCTCCTCTGAGAACAGATGTTACAGACTAAGTGCAATACAACTGACAGTCTTACCTCGTAAATACTGCCAAGAGATCTGTCGCTCCGAGATTATGCTTTTAATCAGACTCTTCCACAGCAGCTGAATGTTAGAAATTATAAACAGCTCTTTCATAGGCCCATTCTCGTGGCATTAAGGTGGTGATGACATTGTCAGATAAAGGTCTATTGGGGTTCTGTTTGATGATGCAGAGGCTGGCCACCTCGAGAGAAACCCATTTTTGTGATCTGCAAGTCTTGGAATTGTGATTATAATCACATTGCAGTATGTGAAAATAACCTGTTCAAGATAATTAATGGGCGAGTCCTCTGTGTGACTGGCACTCTGAGCATAAATAACCTGGAAATATTCGTAAAAACCATGGCAACGGAGAGGTAATTGCTAGAACGTTCTCGTCTCTGAGATTTGATTGGAAGACGAAAAAATTAGTCCTTGCTCACAGTTAAACCTCCATTAATTGTATGCATTGTGTGCATTCATTTGTCACAGAAGACAGTCTTAGTTTCTCAGGGGCCCTTTCTTATGGTCAGAATGAGGGCAATTAGCCTTAAGGCTTGTGAAATGTTTTCCTCTTACAAAAAAAAGAAAGAGTCATATTTGACCAAGTGCACAAGGGCAGTGATGTCAAGTGCTAGCTTTTAAAGCAGTTTGAATGAAAGTTTTCTTTTCTATTGATTAAAATCTCTTTCTGGAACCACAATTACAAAAAATTTGTCTTTTTTAAATTGTCAGTCAGAATCCTAAGACAACCCCTAACTACATAGCATGCTGTTATTTGGTGTCCAATAGTTTCAAAGTGTGTATATACTGTATATTTAAATCAATAATTTAAAAACAATTTAAGATCTAGCTGGTAAACAGTTCTTTGATTTGTTCTTCTTTGTATTCACGAAACAGAGTTGAACTTGCTCGCAAATTTGGCGGTTTCAATGAGACTTGAGTTGATTAGACCCATTCATAAGTTCACAACTGTCCCTGTCTTTGAATCTTGAGGGGCAGTGTTGAGGAAAGTTCATTTTAAAAGTAATGCATTGCAGTATTGCGTTCCTCCTTATTAAAAGTAACTAATTGTGTTACTTAGTTACAATCTATAGAAAGTAATACGTTGTTACTTTTGCGTTACCTTTTCTCACGTGGGCTGAGATTTCTTGTTTGGCAAATGTAAAGGCCCTTTCATTCTAAATGGTCAGCAGCAAAGACATTGGTTGATAAAGTGAGATTAAATACATAGAAAGTATATATTGTATTATTTAACATACTTAATTATGCAGGTTTGTGTAATATTCTGAGTTTGACTTTCACTGTTTTTATTAATTTTTACAGAATACTGAATCTGTTATTAAGCAAGTGAGATGAGTAAATGCATGCTTACATTCAGTAAAATTTACATCATGTTTACACTCGCGTTGCTTCATAAAATTGAGGTTAAACGTCAAGGTCAACGTTAAAACAGTATGAGCACATTATGGGATTGTCTGTCAGCAAAGGATATAATCCTAATATATCTTAATTTAGGGTAAAATACTATGTTCTTAATCATTCTTTTTATTAGTACTTGTATGTATGATCTAGAAGTATATTTATAATCTACATTTCTTTTCTCTGCCATGCACCCAGGATTGATTATAACTGACCCGCTGCAATGCATTATGGGATTTCCTTCTCTAAGGATGTCAGGTCCTTCTGTTGCTGGAGCCCACAATGAGATTCTGTCAAGCTAACTCCTCTGTAAAGCATATCCTCGCTCAACCACACAACAACAGGTTTGAATCATGCAACACAGCGAGGCGCTGGAATCTTGTGATTAATAAAGATATCATTCAAGCCAGCATTCTCTTTGCTCTGTACAGGCGAAGGAGAATTCCTGGCATGTGAGCGAGTGGGAACGCTCAGTGTGAGCTAGCGCAAGGTAGACGTAGAGAATGCCGAGTGAATGGCACCATGTTGGAGGAATGGTGACCAGAAGCGCAGAGAACGAGATCACCCAGATACTGCTCATTCCTGCTCTGACGCTGTGCTCATGAGGCTATGTCGTCCTCCTTTGTCATGCAGCAGTCTGTGCATACAGTCATGAGTTACTCAAACAGCATGTGTGATTGCCACCCATCACAGAAAAGCTAATATTCTGGATTCTGTGGAGGAGAGGGGCCATTTTGAGGGCCTGTAGTGCCCCACCTCTCTATGGGGGACAGTGGAGGGCTTTGTTCCCCTCTCATGCCTTGCATTCCCCATGTAGCCAGGCCTATGTGCAAGGCAGAGTTCATAGAGTGGGGACAGGAGCCTTTTCTCTTCTGCTAAATCCAGCCCCAGGCACACCCATTTAACACAAAATGAACCTACGGTTCCGAGATCCCTATAATTAAATAAGAACAGCCTGAGACAATGAGAGCGGAGTGGGATGCTGTAAGGTGCTGGATGGATGTTTGGGTGGGGATTAATATATGCCTGGCAGCAGGAGGAACAAATATTGTAGAAAATGCTTTTGGCTTAGTGAGTATGACAGAGAATCACACATGAATTTATGGGGTTACTCTGAGAAATAGCTGCTTATGGGTTTGTTGTATTTGCAAATGTTCGGTTCCCTACATATCAATTAATTTACAGTATACCAAAAATATGAAGTTGCTTCATTGTGTAATATATACACAGTTAAGGATACGGGAGAAAGTTCACACTTGGACAAAAAAAGCTCTTAAATGGCATTGTTGTGGGAACTCCTTTTTCAAACCTATGAGTGAAATGGATTATCAAAAAGAAACAATGTAGGGCGGGACTTGGCTCTATGCATTGGTTGTTGATTGGATTTTGAGATGTGGTTACATAGATGGGGTTTAAATGAATAAAATGATTGGAGAAGTCCTGCATAGTGCATACATCACCAGAGAGTTTGTTGTTTTGACTGGAAGATCCATTTATGACATTTTGATTAAAGTATTTAAAAGAAAATTAAACTTTTATGGATTAATCATTCACATTGAGATCTATAACATCCATTCAGAAAATAGATAGGTGGAATTTTCATTTCATGCGGACTTTAAAAGAATCCAGCTATAATTAGCTAGGAAAAGATTAGCTAAATAACTGCTAACTACAGCATTTTGTAATGTGGCTACACAGATTTGACGTACATGGCTTTTTACTCACTTGTGCTGTCAAATAGGGCTCTGGTTGCCGTTCTGTGATTGGCTGGTTCTTTTTCGCTGAGAGAAGAGTGGGGTGTCGCCCCCAGGCCGCTGTTGTTACCTCCATCCAAAAGAATTGGAGCAGACATTTCAGGGCTGGCTGTGCTGCAAGCTCCCAGTAGAGGATTTGTTTAATGGAAATTTGGTGTAGGCAACATCCCCCAGAGGGACACTGAGCTGTAACAAATCACAAGGACGTGCGCAGAAATATGACATTTTACCCGCCACTGGCATCACTAATCATTAACACCATGATGTACTAGTGTACACACACACATGCACTGCGGAAAACAGCCTGTGAGTCCGCACACCTGCTCTCGCCTCCATTTTGTGTTGCCCATTAACGTGCAAGCAAAGGCCCTGACTAGTTTATCAAAATGCTTGAGGCACTGATGATCAATCTGAACAATTTGACGCTGAGCTGCTGCTTATCATATCAATTTTCCTCATACAATAATACACAAAACACGACACCTCGCTGACGGCATAAGAAGCATCCTAACTGAAATGGTCCACATATTTGGCTGCTCTCAACATAGACTCCATCTCAAGTTATAGTTTATTTCAATACAAGAAACACAAGCAGAACAATACAATACAAAACATAAGTATGCATGTGTGTGAAAATTTGTATAATGTTTATTTAAACAAAATAAAATTAAATGTAATAATTCAACTAAATTAAAGATTTATTTTTAAAGCAATTTATTGATACTTTTTTTTAC
This sequence comes from Leuciscus leuciscus, assembly GCF_965113295.1. Classification (NCBI taxonomy): domain Eukaryota; kingdom Metazoa; phylum Chordata; class Actinopteri; order Cypriniformes; family Leuciscidae; genus Leuciscus; species Leuciscus leuciscus. The sequence continues at coordinate 27,045,968 of NC_138730.1, forward strand.
CATCAAATTATTTGTAATTATTTTTTTATAATTACCATTCTCTTTCTTCAGCTGTATTTTTTGAAACGTTAAAACGTTCAAAGCTCACTAGGTTTTGGAACAGAGCTAATATGTTGCATGCACCATAAAGCTAATGCAAGGAAGGAGGGGAAGAGATCAGATTAAGCCGAGGGGTGAGGCCCCAACCCGGTTGGATAGTCTGTTGGGGAAGTTAAGGGTGGAGGAGTCAGCTTTGCATAGAGACGGTGGATGGGTAAAAGTGTCTGATGTAGACAGGAATGAGCTCCGACAGCTCCACTAAGGACAGAGGAAGGAGCTTATTTCATGGCTGATTTGTTTTAATATCTGGAGCAACAGCAGGAGAGAGTGGGATATAGGCACAGAGCGAGGGATCGAAGGCAGCGGAGGAGTGCAGTTCCAGGGGGGAGCTGTAAAAGGAGAGGAAGAAAGGGAGAGTGTGCGGAACTGAGGAGACAAGATAGGGTACGGAAACAAAGGGGGGAGGACTAAGTGTTGCCAGGTGGCCACGGACAGTGAGAACATGTGAAAGAACTGTGAGAGAGAAAGAGCAGCAGCATTGAGGAACCCTGCATCTCAATTTACAGTACACACTTTTCTCTTACATAGTATGTAAAAAGTGATCAGTGTCAAATGAGTAGGATGTCCAAATACTATTCATGATATAGTAGATTTGAATTTGTATGCAGCTTTAAGGTGCTGTCATATTTACCATTGTTCAGTGAATTTTGCGGCTGAAATCCAGTCATTTCAATATTAATCCATGCGATCAGAAATGTATCATTAGGGCGGAAGATTTCCCTATGTTCGCCGCTTTGACCAACAGAAAGCTGCTTGGTTTGAAAGTCACTTTTGTGTGATATGTGCATCATACATTGCTACACTATTGACAGTACACAATAGACCTATAGGTAATTTCACTAATATGACCCCAACTTTGCTGTCTGAAGCCTTAAGAGGTGTTTACACGACAATGTTTCAACTAAAAATGGAAAACTTGTTATGCGTTTTGGCTGTTCATTTACACGACAATGGTGTTTTGGGGGCCTGAAAGTGCAAACGGTTTTCGAAGTGCAAGTTTTTGAAAACTACACTGTTATTGTCTCAGTGTAAATAACAAAAATGCAAATTTGTGAAAACGGTGACATTATGCGCATGCATACATGTTCAGTAGGCGCGTAGTTTCTTTACAAAGTGACATCGCCAACTACTGGCCTTTTAATTTTTGCGATCCATGTGAACAGGGATAATTTTGCCAATGTTGTTGTTTGTACACGAAACTTGTCAAAAAACCAAAGGAAATACTTTGAGGTTTGTAGTACATTGTTGTCGTGTAAGTGTACTCTTAAAGGAATAGTTCCCTTTAAAAAATGGAAATTCTGTGATCATTTACTCACCGCCCTCACCCAAAAATGTATTATTGTATTTTATTTATTTATTTATTTATTTATTTATGTCATTACAGCTATTTTAAAAGTCAATTGGGTCCAACAACATTATTCAGAATATTGTCTTTTATGTTGCACAGAAGGATTCATAAGGTTTGGAACGACATTAGGGTGAGAAAATGATGACAGAATTTTCATTTTTGGGTGCACTTTCCCTTTAACAGTGTCATCGTATAGTAGAAGAAAAAGGGAATTGACAAAACATAGCCTTTAGTCTGAGGTGTACACACATGAGGTTTGACAGTGGCCGTGGCTTTGCCTCTAGAACTGAACACTTCGGAGGCGTGACTTTCAGAGAGGAACGTAAAGAAGAACTTGAAAGAATCCAGAGCACGTACAAGGTGAGAAGCTCATACTTGACTGATAATCTTGCTCATCCAATTTCCAGTGTCCTTTATTTCATATTGAATCTACATAGTGTTCACTTTTCTAAATGTCCACTAATTCATTTTTATTTACCACTTCAGAAATAAGTGTGGAACTACTTGAAATTCAAAACTCTCCTTGTGTTTTTTAGCCTCTTATCAGAGAGCATGTTAATCATGCTTCTGTTTTAGTGCACGCATGTCGAAACAGCCCTCAGAACCTTCAGAGCTCTCAGTCCCTGAGCATTGTTCACAGTAAACGACATGAAATTCACTTCGCCTCTCCATCGTTTTGTTTCACGGGAAAGTGAGCCTTTCTAAAGCCATTTGGAGAACGTAAGTGCCCATCTTCCTTTATGCATGGCGGTTTGGAGGTGGGCATAAAGTATGCTGGGGAAAAGCCAAAGTGACATGCTTGTTGGAAAGGAGTACTTGAACATACTCCAAAAACAAAGAGCACTGTCGCACGCCGCAGTCCCAACCCTCTGATTTGAAGGCTGGCTGGTGTCATTGGCTGCAGTGTACATTTATAGTGCTCTTGTCTGTTTGGCAACGGTTCTTTTCCTCCATCGTGACAGCTGGTTGTCATGGCACCTGTTGCGGTGCTCGGTACCAAATTATTGTTGCCGCTGATTGGTGACATCACTGCTTTCATCTTCATGTCAGAAGTGAGGCTGAGTGGAGGAGCAAATGCTTTGAAATCTAAAGCTAGGGAGTCTCTTCTGGAATCCAGCGCTATCAATCTGACCCCATTCTGAATTCAGTGCTCATCCCCTCTCATCATCATTAGTTGACAGCAGGACGTGTGTGTGTGTGTGTGTGTGTGTGTGTGTGTGTGTGTGTGTGTGTGTGTGTGTGTGTGTGTGTGTGTGTGTGTGTGTGTGTTGTGCATCTGCTCTCAGGGGTTTGAACTGGGATGTGAGTCACAACACTGCCAAGAAAGAGGTTGCTTTATTCCAGACTACCCCTCTATTGAGGGGCACGGAAATTATTATCCTCCTTTTCATGACTTTTTTTGGGATGTTTTCCACTGCGCAGCATTGCTTTTGGTCTCCGGGTTGTTTTGGAAAAGTTTTAAGAGCTGAGTGACATCATTTTCACATTTGACCATGTGATTTTCTTCTGTCTGGGGTAAGATGTGTCACCCCCGTTTTTTTTAGGAAATATCATGGTTAACAATATTGCAATCGACACAACAGCCCTTTAAAGGTACAATATGTAAGAATTTTGCATTAAAATATCCCAAAATCTCAAGGGCAGTGTTATATATTTTGTTAAGTTGATTACTTACAATATCCGAAATGTTTCCAACTATTTTTAAATCGTGAGAAAATTGCGATTTTAACCAAGGAAACGGGGCGTTAGAACAGGGGTGAGCTGGGAGTCGCCAGTCAATTGCGTCATATCCGCGTTACCCTCGGTTTCCGCTCGTACTGCGTGGAGTCCTGGACAAATGCGGAAGTTGTAGTTGTAGCGTCTATCAAGCTACAAACTTTAGCTTGTTTCTTGCAGTCGTTATGGTACACAATTATTCTTTACCGATTGCTGCTGGTTCTGTCGACAAAGCATGCTTAATTTTATATTTTCCAAATGTAGCATTCGGTAATAGTTATGTTTATGTAAGGAAAGTATTATTGCTTTAGATTTGTGTTTAGTTTATTGACATTGTTTATCACGTCTGGTGTTTATGGCCATGTAAATAAACATAGCATGTGTTATACATAAAGATTAATCAGTATTTTGGCAAATGATGTGGGTATGTTCGAATGTACTTTTACAACAATTGTTTAGAACCTGTAAAACTGCGCAGCGTTATCACAACAATGAATTCAACAAATACAGTAACATCTATGATAACCAATTTAGTATTAAACCTTACTTTTCTTGCGGTTAATTCATTTTAATGAAATAAAAGTGTGATGAGGTTTAAGAGTCAGGAAGGAAGGAGACACGTCGTCGTGACTGGGACTCGTAGGCTACTTTATTAAAATAAAGCAAAACAAACAAAAGCCGCGCACAACGCGCATTCACTGTGGCAACCGCGACGGCACAAAACAGTTCAAAAATGAGAGCTCGGATCCACCGGTTCTCTTTCTCTGCGTCCAATTTTCTCTCCAGTCTCTCTCTCGTTCCAGCGCGGCTTATAAGCTCTCCACGCCAATAATACTTTGCACTTGACCTACTTGCTCGTCTCTTCTCTCTCCCGTTACAGACCGCGCTGAACCACGCCCCCCTCGCCACAAAAAGCATGTCATTAAACGCAACATTTATAAAAATAGAACTTAGCCTCATCCATGAACATGATTTTTCGATTCCCGTCTGACTGATTTACATCCACGGTGGAGTTTAAAACGACAGTTCCCATCATTCCACGCTCCTTCACATCGTCATCAAGCTACGCCGTTGTTGTTGTTTGGAATGTAGCGCCCTCTAGCGGCAAAAAAATTCTTGCATATTGTACCTTTAATGTCTACAGACACTCAAGTCTCACTTAGGCTCAAGTGCTCTAAAAGGGCACAAGTAAACCAATATCCTTCAAAAAGGGCTCTTCAATATAATGGATGTTAACTATAATTAAAGCCTAAAAAAAAGTTTTGTTGACAAGTTTGGGTGAGTTGGGCAAAACACACAAGATACCTCCAATGCCCTGCAGATGGCAATATTGAGTATTCTGTTCTTTTGTAACAGAAATAAACTGCTGCAGAAAATGTTAGGTGTCATACAAAATGTAATGTATAATTGCATAAGAACTCATTACAAATGTATTGGAGTAAAGAGTACATGTACAAAAAAAACAAAAAAGCAAAGTAGAGAGTAAAAGTTGCTAATTTCCTTGATACTCAGTCAAACTACAAAGTAGCCAAAAGATACTTAAAGTCCCCATGAAATCAAAATGTATGTGTTTTTGGACTTTAGAATGAATATGTAAGTCTTACTGTTATCTATAAGCTAGTGTGCTCCAAAACAATGACAATTTGCATTTAGAAGATATAAACATTCAAAACTTACAGACTCTCACTTCCGCCAATATGGATCAATGATTAAGATCATCGGATTTTCTGTCCAATCCAATGCTCTCTAGAATCGGAAGCATCCCGGCCCCACACTATGAATATACACTGAAGCTGTGGCTGAAATCGGTCACTTGTTCAGACAATAACTATTTTCTACACGGTGAATGGCACATAGTGCTCTATATAGGGGATAGGGAACGATCCAGACAATGCAAATAAGCTTTCCAATGGGCCAAATGAAGTCTGGTTTCACGTTAGTGTCACGCGAACTGCTGCAGCGTGCACACAGTCTGCTCCGGTCCAGAGACATGATAGCACAGAGCAAATACCAGAAAACGTATCGGACCCATTTGATTTCTACACAGAATGCTATATTTTAAAGCGATATGGGGGAGATTAGGAGGAGAAACGGTTCGAGATTAGGAGGAAACTGCGGCTTAAAGGGATAGTTCACTTTGAAATAAATTTTTGGTATGTTTTAGCTTACCTCAAGGGCATCCAAGATGTAGGTGTCTTTTTTTCCGCAGTAGTTTCAATTTTGATATTTTTAGGTCAAACCGTTCTTGTCTGTCAGTCATATAATGCAGGTCTATGGGCACCACCTCAAAGAACAAGCACAGAGTCCAAATTAAAACAATTCCCCGTCGTCCAAATTAAACAATTCCCCATCGTAAGTACACATTGATGGCCTAAGACACGAAACGAGCGGTTTGTGTGAGAAAACGAACAGTATTTATATCGTTTTTACCTCTTATACACAGCCATGTCCGAGTGATCTGATCTGACGTGTGCGCAGACTGGTGCATAGATATATACACTAGACGTCGCCTTAAAGACATTCGCTCCAATGAACTGCCGTAGACAAGGCGACATCTAGTGTATATATCTATGCACCAGTCTGCGCACACGTCAGATCAGATCACTTGGACATGGCTGTGTATAAGAGGTAAAAACGATATAAATACTGTTCGTTTTCTCACACAAACCGCTCGTTTCGTGTCTTAGGCCATCAATGTGTACTTACGATGGGGAATTGTTTAATTTGGAAGATGGGGAATTGTTTTAATTTGGACTCTGTGCATGCTCTTTGAGGTGGTGACCATAGACCTGCATTATATGACTGACAGACAAGAACGGTTTGACCTAAAAATATCAAAATTGAAACTACTGCGGAAAAAAAGACACCTACATCTTGGATGCCCTTGAGGTAAGCTAAAACATACCAAAAATTAATTTCAAAGTGAACTATCCCTTTAAACAAGCTCAACAGCTCTGGCCGAGCTGTGACATAAATTAAACGCTATTGGCTATTTTAAAAAAGGGGAGGGTCCCACCCTGTTTCCTGGTTTCAGTGGAAATTACGTCAACACATTGAATAATGCTGCATGTTTCAAGGCACTTCAGTGGGGCTTTAAGTACAGCAACTAATTACATTTACTCAAATACTTTACACCACTGCTGTTAATCAACTAGTTTATTTCATACAGTGTGACAAATACATATTTGAAAAGTACAAACACACTTTGTCAAATGCTGTTTAAACTAAGTGTGGTTATTTTAATCATATGACAATACACGCCGGTTTAAATTGAGCAGCCATTTTAGCTTTAAAGCTAACAATTAATATTTGGCCTATGTATCTTCATAAATTCAAAACACTAATGGAAACAACTGTTAGAATCAACTACATAAGAATGTCACACGGCAGGATATTAAAATGCTACCTTTAATGTTCAACTTACAACTGTGTCTTTTCTTTAAATAGCATGAGGTAAAGCACACATTTTTACTTATAGTTCTTTAGAAGGTGTGCCAAAATTTTGCCAGTCTAAAAATCAGACTTTGTAGACTATTTGTACAATATTGTAAAATATTTTTGTATAAATTAAAATTCTATATTTTTATAGTGTCATCTTTTAAGACAATAGACCCCAATAATATACCACATTATTTAATTTTTTTATTATAGTTTATTATTTAACAAATTATTATTTATTTAATTAGTGTAAGACAGGGGGTGCTGTATTTTCCATATTTCTTAAAATTGCAAGTTGAAGTTCAGACAGTTGATAATTAATAATAAAAGACACCTCAAATGTTCAGCTATAATTTAGCAAATAAGCACCTGTGTGACTCATCAAAACGGTATAAACGGTGAAATAAGTATTTTCGATGGGTATGTGTGCACACTTTGTGTCACACTTTGGACAGCTCTCTCTAAACTCAGTGTCTGAGCTGCTCCAGTTAGCTAATGGTCCCTGCAATGTGTTCCCTCAGTGGTGCCATTACTCTGCATTCCACATGGCTGGCGCACTAATAAACAAACTGTGAAATGCATTAAATTCCGCAGAGAAATTTGCAGGGACAAAACGAACCCTCTTTTCAGAGGTATTTAGATTTCTTTTATTGTGACTTTCTAACCGAGAGGTTTTTTTAATTGTCCGTGATTGGAAACGCAGTGAGCCCAATCATTTCTCCTCTGCTTTGTAAACAGATCTGTTAAAATCTCTTAAAAAGCGTGAAATGACTGCACCGTCGGTAACCTCCTCTAAATGAGCCTGTGCTCTCTATCTTCTGGTCGGAGGCTTGGCTCCTCTGTCCACACATCCCTCTGTTTATTGTTGGAGCAGATCTCCATTTGTCAGTCTGGCACTTGGTTTACCCTTACACTAGAAGAGGCCTGAGGGAGGGAGGCAGAGAACAGGTCATGAACAGTGTGTGATAAAACAGCTGTGCCTTGCCTTTGCTAGTATCACAATCAGCCTAAAGTCTGCTATACAGCCTTGATCATATACAGAGAGACACTGTCCATGTGAAGATGGATAATGCATCTCCCATGAAGAATCTACTCCCGGAAAATTGTTGGAGCTTTTAACCTAGCAAACGAATAGTTATACCTATAGATTATGGTGCAAATAATGCTCCATTTCAAGAAATTTTGAATATATTCACGCATTCACAAGTTTGTGGTTGGTTCATGTTTTTGAAAAATGTATCTTATGATCACCAATGCTGTATTTATTTGAATTTTGACAGTAAAATAAAACAGTAATATCCTAAAATATTAAAATATTAATTTTAAAATAACTGTTCTCTATTTTAATATATTTTTTAAGTGTAATTTATTCCTGTGATGGCAAAGCTGAATTTTCACCATCATTACTCTAGTTTTAAGTGTCACATGATCCTTCAGAAATCATTCTAAAATTATAAAGAAATTCAGTTTAATGTTGAATAAAAGTATACATTTCTTTTTATAAACTCTTACTATAAAAAATATATATAAAACATATGTTAGGATTATAATATTATATAATAATTGTATTTAAATACTTATTTTAAAAGATATAATGAACAATTTCACAAGTGACAAACTATCTAACAGGATTAATTGGACCAATTTAATCATATCTGTCCTTCTTTGTATGCTCTCTCTGCAGTGATTCAAATCTTGCACCACACTTTATCCCTCCCTCGTAGCATCCAATGAGGAGTGGCTTTATGAAGAGAATTAAATTCCACAAATGAATTACCTATTTTTCTTTCCTCCCTCAATTAAAGAGATTAGTCCATATTCCACCCTGCAGCCTTCCACCATGAGAGTGTGTATCTGGAAGAGAGCTGAGCGGTCTTGGCAAGATGCTGAGATAGAAGACATTGGTTATTCTGGAAGCCATCTCGCAAAAGTCCGCAGTGAAGAAAAGAGATGACAAATGGACCAGCTACACAGAGTCAAGGCACTTCCTTTTAGGTCGCAACAGCAGGACTAATGCGCATTTGTAAGTGTATATGTGTGTGCATGTTTAATGGTGTTCTGGAGAGAAGGCTTATGAAAGATGTGTGCTCACATCTCTAATTAGAAAGACTGATGAGGGCTGACACCTTGCCTGCCTCATGTTATCTGTCATTAGTGAGAGTGCACCAGATTATGTGGGCCATGACCTATGTGATGGTGAATTACCTTTCCACCATTCTTGCTGCTTCTCTCTTCCAATGCTCTCCAAATATCTGATCCTAATATAGCCTGAACCAACTAAGCTCACACGTAAGACCCAGACAGAACAAGACAACCACACCACTATATAATGTATCTCTCAATTATACTCCAATGATAATTGCTTTGGAGCATATCCCTGGTGCTTCCCCTGGTGTAAAACTGATACCTTGGCTGATATGGTGCAGACCATCTGGTGGTTCCTCTAGCAGACAATGGTCTCGTGATATGGGGGTTGATGGAGAGCATTTGGCTTTGCTCAGGGTATCAGCTTTTAATGCAGTGGTCCAGAACACTATGCTCAGTCGAAAGGACAGGACGGGGTGGAGTGCTTCAGTGGCCTGCAAACGCTCAATGCCATTAGAGAGGGAGGAGGGTAGCAGGCAGTGAAAGGGCCGGATGGAGACTCTTATGAATAGTGCATGATTTATGATCTTTAATTTACTGCACTTTCAGAGTGCATGATGATGTTAAGTGGGCCGGTGCTATTGCAGGTATAGTGAGATACCAGACCGCGACAACGAATGCTGGATGGAGCTGCCGTTTTTATGTTGACATTTCTGCAGGACCAGGTGTGGGGGAATAAGCAGCTCGGCAGGTGCCTGTATTCAAAACTGTTGTTTGAGAGGGAATCCTTAAAGAACTGGAGACAGCAGGAAAGTAATTAAACATAATTTCACAGCTTAATTGTGTTTACAAAGAACACCTTTAGCTCGTCATGCTGTTGGAGAGAATGAAAGGCTAGTTGTGTTGCCTACTGGCTCTTTGGTGACAATAAGCGGGCAGTGATTGTTGAAGGGGATTTAAAAAAAAAGAAGAGGGTTTTGTAATTTTGCCAGTAAAGGATTGCAAATGGAGGACTTGAAAACAGAAGGAGCGTGATCACACTTAACAGACTTACTGTCATAAAGAGTAAAAAAAAAAAAAAACTGTTCATTGCCTGAAAGAATGGACCTTTTCTCAGTGGTTGTGAAATACTCATAATTTGAAAACCATGTAACAAATATTTTAATATTTATATATATATATATATGTGTGTGTGTGTGTGTGTGTGTGTGTGTGTGTGTGTGTGTGTGTGTGTGTGTGTGTGTGTGTGTGTGTGTGTGTGTGTGTGTGTGTGTGTGTGTGTGTGTGTGTGTGTGTGTGTGTGTGTGTGTGTGTGTGTGTGTGTGTGTGTGTGTGTGTGTGCTCTTGTTTATGTGATTTGTGAGGACACAAATTTGTATAATGGCATGGGTATTACACTGGTATTACAACTTGAACGTGATTTATGAGGACATTTCTTGAGTCCTCGTATTTCAAATGGCTTTAAAAACATACTAAGCAGTGTTTTATTAAAAATGTACAAATGCAGAATGTTTCTTGTGATGGGTAGGTTTAGGGATAGGGGCAGTGTAAGGGGATAGAATATACAGTTTTTCCAGTATAAAAACCATTACGCCTATGGAATGTCCTCACAAATCACATAAACAAAGCTGAAGAATTGAATTCCTGAATTTTAAGTATAACAAACAGGATGCAGAATTGTAATTCAAATTTGAATGTAAGGAAGAAATTAACTGAAAATAAACTGAAATTCAAAGAAATTCATAACATTTTTGGCTTCAAAAAGTCTTATTTGAAAGTTTTGAAAAAAAAAATTTAAATGTTGTATTAGCCTTACGGGCAGGGGGATTGATAGACAGAACAATGTTTATATATTCCATCATTTTTGATCAATTATCTTTTTTGTGGAAGAATATTTGAATGTCCCAGAATGTATTACCTATGTTGAAATTCTTTATATTCCAGTCCAGTAAATTCCTCTTCCTGTCATACCAACTGAAATTCAACTTCCTGTGGGTGTGGCCAATTATATTCAAATTTACACTCTTAAATTGAAAGGGAACCAATTCTTCAGCTCTCAAAATCCCCAAACAATTTTAACTAAAAAAAATATATATTTCAAAACAAATGTTTATTTTCCAAAAATCGAGCTGCTAAAAATGTTTCTGATACACGGTAGGAGGAGCAGAATGTGTCTGACTACAGCCAGACTCACGGTTTGCACAGCAACAGCTCTCTCTCCTGTCAAACTCTGTTTCAGTCCTGCAGTGGTGAACAGCAGACTCTTAGCAGGGTGAGGCCTCACTGAAAAGACAGCAGAGAGCTGGAGTTATGAACTCAGAAAGGTTCAACAATGGCTGCAAAACAAGTACAAAGAATCAGTTCAGAGTTTGCACATCCTTACAGTGACCCATAACATTTTCTTGTAAAAATAGTGGCTGGTTATTTTAAACCACATACTTCAACAGAAAAAAAAAAAAAAAAAAAAGTCTTTAAATGAGAACACAATAAAAGATACAGAAAAAAAAAAAAAACACATGGTTTTTGGTCATAGTGCAGCAGACAGCTGTGCATATACTGTATGAATAAAGAAAAATATCAATAAACTTTACATGATGCTCTTGATGAAATTTTAATTAAAAAGTAATGAATTACTCTAGCCTGGTTAAAACCAGACCATTCTCAGTAGTAACTGAGTTATGGTCTGGCAAAGCTTCATTAATAACTCATTTCCAACGGACGTCGCTCAAATGCCTCTGGGCACAATTGGAGAGACCTAAAACCAATCAGAGCGATCGTCATCGTGTAAAGCCCGCCCCAACGTTTCTGATTGGTGCCGCGATTTCGAGGGATTAGAAATGGGCTTGAATGAGCTCTTTGCCATCTAAATTTGCCGGAAGTTGTCTGGGTTTTCCCAGGCTAGAATTACTCCATTTAAAATTAAGAATCCCTTCGAGGCTCTTCAGAAACAATACCTATTTATCCATCCATCTATTTTCCCAACTTTGTCCTATGTAGGGATGTTGGGGAGAGTCAGCTGAGAACACAGACAGGAACAAGGAATCTGTGTTGGTGATGTGAGCTGGAGAATTAAGTTACGCAGACAAATCAAAAGAATAAAGACAATGCCTCTCTCCAGCGCATGCCACTGTTGTTGTAAGTTCACTTTCATGGTTTCATATCTGCATTGTATAGACAAGTTTCACGGATCAGGGTGACATTCCAGAGTAATATCTAATCTTCAGCAACCTGATCTCATTGTCATTCATCTAAAGCTTTGCCCTTTTGGTGGTATTTATTCTATTGTGGATTTTGACTTATTTGAACATGCAAATGAGGTTTAATGTAGACCTGGGGCATCTGCTGTGCTCAAACACACACATCACAGTTATCGGGATGAGCACCCACCTCCCCATAGCCTATCGCAGTAGTCACATAAGCCTCTTGGACTGCGTGGAGGCGTGCAAGGCCTAGAGGCCTGCTGTGCGTAAAATCACCCCTAACACCATTAGAAACATCCAAGCAATCACACTACATGGGCGTGAGACAGACAACAGTGCTTTCTGTCCGTGGCGTTTTGAAGCCATTCAGACTATTTTGTGGAGAGGCTCATTTAGGAGACTGGCCATTTCCATTGACTGGTTCCTGTCTCAAAAGAAGCTTGATTACTAGAGAGTGAGACTGTGCAGCTCACATGAATGGGATTGCTATAAGAAAATAAGATTTAACAGAACCGATTAAAGAGAAAATAGTAGTAAATTGGCATCATTCGGGCTCATTTTCATAAGTAGCTGGAGTGTAAAAAGATCCATTGTACTTACATTAAAGTGTGTCAACATTTTACTCAATTAAAAGGAAAAGTGGTAACACTTTACAATAAGGTTCATTAGTTAATATTGG